>NC_142437.1:124345000-124992500 GCF_059453495.1 Arachis ipaensis
TAACTATTTAAGGAATAAATATAGGGGTTAATTAGTTAAATTAATAATTGTATATCTAACGCAAATAAAAAAATGGAACTCAGCCTAACATATAAGCTTCTTTATTTATTCAATTATTTGCATTATCTAAGTTTTGTAAGAATAATATTCTCTTTTCAACTCTAATAAATCAATTCATTACAGTCTTTGTTTTGGATTTAGGTCATATTATTATATCAAAATTTCTTTAGTAAAAAATAAAATTGAGTAAAGAGAAAAAAATTTACTAAATTTATAAAATATATATATATATATATATATATATATATATATATATATATTTGTGAAATTTTTTACTAAAAAAATAATTTATTTTTTACCAAAACTTTATTCTTTACTGTGACATTACCCTTATTTTATATATATTGTAATTCATTTGGCTGAGACTGATGATGTGCATGCACTTAAAAAACAATTAAAATGGTTTGCATCATTACTTCTTGACTAATCATATATGGGGGAACGAAAGTACCAACTTGCAACGAATTAAACAGTTGTGTATATTCAAAATAATTACTTTAACCATCGTGAACGTTTAATTCACTTTCAATATATATATATATGATATTATAATAATTTGGATATTTGGGAGTGTGGAATAGAATAATTAAGAAAGAATGACTTTAATTATTAGGCTTTCTAATTTTGGAAAGAGAGTGCGAGATTGTTGGTAGGTAAAATTTCAATAGATATAATGTGTAGTTAATTAAGTAGCTCTTCTTTTTTACCATATATAACTTTTAGTGTTGTGAAAATTACATAAATATGTAGTAACAAAATTTTTTTTAAGTGTAGTGAAAATTACAGAAATATGTAGTAAGAAAAAAATATTAGTTAAAAATTACTAAAATTTATTATTTTTTTGTTCTCACGGTATCCTCCAACTCGACAAGTCAAGAACTAATTCGTCGTGGATCTAACTGGCCAATGGGTTGTTGCATGCACAAGACAGGATTCGAACCCCCGACACTTGCTTAAGTAGACGAGTGAACTGACCACTCGACCAACCCAAATTGATTAAAATTTATTACTTTTAACTTTATTTAATATATTTTGTAATAAATAAATATTAAATATTATAAATTTAATATGTTTTTTTGATCTACCTAATATTACCGTATTATATAATTACCATATTATTATTATAACTGTAAGAAGATATAAAAGTTTCTCATATAATAATAAGTATAGAAGATATAGCAATTTTTATAGGGCTTATTAATGAGACACCCCACCAGCCCAACCAATTTTTCTAAATTCATTGCCACACTGATCTGATGTTGAAATTAAGGGAAATAATTGAAGAAATTAGAAGATTTTATTTCTAATTAGCCGCTTTTGAAGCAGTAATTAACTTAATAATTTGATGTTAGGGTTATGCCGCATTGCCGCTAGCTGACTGCACCTGAATTTCTACCTTATTCAATGGTGGGAACTTAAGTGCAGTCGACTTCACGTAAAGTTGATAGATGAGAGCCGTTAGATGGTTTGACTAATTTGACTAAATTTTCATCTAACGGCTCTCAAATATCAACTTCACATGAAGTCGACTACACCTGAATTTCTACCTTATTCAATTCTTTGCTTCTTTTACTTTTATGTTAAATTAATTTTAAAATACTATCAGTAAAAAATAATTTTATATATTTATTTAATTATATAATATTATATCACTAAAAATAATTATTTATTTCTATATTTATTTTATAAATAATTATTTAAAAAAATAAATATAAACAAAAATATAAAATATTTTATATTATTAATATATCAAAATTAAACTCTTTTATACATATACATAGCTATGTGCTATATTATTAATTCCTTTGAATGAAATATATCTTTTTGTCCTCCTGGTGTTTATTAATTAATCATTATGTTCAATCTATTATTATTACAATTGTTATTATTAAAAAGAAATAGTAGTCAAACAAACTCAAATTTTTATTTTTACACTTTTTTAAACAAAAATACTTTATTTGGAAATATCAAATCAGATCTTAAATTTTTAATTGATTTCAAACTCGATCGGGTCATAATCTTGTTAACTACTACCCACTTAGCAACCTCATATTTGAATTTCAATTTTTCAATATTAAATCAGCTATATGATTTTTTTTTTATCTGGACCTACTTATATGATTTTAATTTGAAAATATATCTACCCACCTACGGGATTTTTATTCCACACATTGCTGTTATAATTAGTGCAAATATATACTACACTAACTATTATTATTATTAATTTATTATTAGATGTTTTAATTTCTCAGTCGACAAGCCTCTTTTTTGTTTTCCTACGTACGAATTTCAAAATGTACATTCACAAATTAAAATTGCAGCTTTATTAAAACAGTTTATTCAATTTGCTAAAGAAGTTCATTAAAAAAAAAAACAATTACATTATTATTACGCGTTTTTGCATAAACACTGAAAAGGCCTTTTATTTGTGTGGGTTGATGCACTGAATTTTTGTGAAAAGCCTTGAATAGACAAGACACTGATTCAGTGGATTACAGAACATTAAAAACTCTGAACTAAATTCTTAGATTGAATATTTATGAAATCTTTTTTAAATAATAAGAGCAAATCTACCATTTCAATTGGCCGTACATTTTTGGTCATGAATGGGCCATATATTTTTTGTCAGGCCCATATATTAATTATAGGTTCCTTGAGGTTTTTTTCTTTCGTGAGGTTATTGGACTATGGCCCAATCTCAAACACTCAAGTTAACCTCAAACATAATCCCCTTCCCACTGGGCCCAAAAATAAAAAAAAGATTTAGAGCCATTTTTTATTGCATATGATGATCTCTTCATTTTAGCCAATGGCAAACTTATCTAACTTTTTTTTTTATTATTATTAAAAAAAAAAAACACAAACCTAGTCATATGTAGGAAAAAAAATCAAATGATGTTAAATCAAACAAAGATAATGACAACTTAAGCAAGTGATATTCTACGTGTGTGTGTCTATATATATATATATATTAAGATTGGGATAAAAATATACCAAAAAATACACTAACATTAAAAAGATAATTTCTCATCTAATGATGCAAGGATAATATTGTCCAATATATATCATATGACTACAAGAGAAGTTTCTCTAACAAAAATGTTATTCAAATTAAATATCCAAATGAGCCACTAAACCCATTTTCTATTCTTCCCACTAATCTCACATACCAAGAGAAACTTATATGTAAATTCATGATGGCTAAATTGAAGCTATAATTTGAACAAACTAAGGGATTTCATTTTCATGGATTTTGGGTCCCGAAGGCATCATGTGACAAAGGCTTCAACATTGATTTCAATGAAGCACTATCTCTATATATGAATATGAAATACAATATTTTTTTGGCGACGGTTTAAATGAAATTTATCGACAGTTTAAAAGCGTCACTAAATCATACCAAAACTAACCTAATAATATATTTATTTTCAACACTGTCCAATAATGGATTGTATATTATTGTTAGAAATTTGTATGTCAACACCCTTCCTCTCTCTAAATGGTTATATAATAAAGAAATTTGGACCCCCTTTTTTAGTAATTTTGAATTTGACAATTAAGAATAAAACTAAATTCTAAACTGAATATATCGTGAATTATATATAGGCACGCATGTGAGTTACTTACTCCTCGTGATTATTGGTGTTATAAATGATTAAGTTTCAATTATTTATGCATGGATTTAACGTTCTACTGCAACTTCTGCTATATTATATATATACACACTCTTGAAAAGTAACGCATCAATTCTGCCAAACTGAGAGTAGATAGTACTTGAGATTCTTTGCACCATTACGTGCCCCTGTCTGCTCTTCCATTATTTCCTTCTTTAACTCCCACCTTCTTCTTTTATTATTATTATTGTTATTGTTGTTGTTTTTTTTTTATATGTTTAAATGTAAGAGTCCTTTTTTTATATCAATTTTATTTATCTCAAAAGATTGAATTCACAACAATCGGTCTTCAAATAGTGGTAGTTTTATAAGAATTTTGCAGCGGTTATAAAACGCCATTAAATGGTTCTATGGCGCTTAATTGATGGAGCACATTGTTTTACACTGTTTGGTTTAGGGAAAAATTGGAGGAAAGAAAAATGAGTAGAAAATTTTATTTTATTTTTTATTTGGATGTCAAAAAAAATAGAAAGGAAAGAAAATTTTGGTGTGGGTCTTATCAAAAATTTTTTTCATTCATTACAAGCAAGAAAATAAGAAGGAAAATATTATTTTTGATGTATTTATAATATTACTCCTAATTCTATTATTATTAATAATTATCAATATAAATTTAGTTTTAATATTTTTAGTACATTATTATAATAAAGATTTACATTTAAATATTATATATGTATTAGATAAATAATTTATAAAATTATAATATTTTATAATATTTATAAAATACAATAAAACATAAATAAATAAAAATATTTATACTTTATTTTATTATAAGAGTATTAATGTAATTTTTTACTATTATAATTTTCTTTCTTCTCACTTCTCTTTTCATCTAAACAAGAGAAAATTTTTTCTCTATTTTCTTTCCATTCATTTTCTCTTCATCCAAACAACACACAAATAACTTTACTTTTCTTTCTATTTTCTCTCCTCTTATTTTCTTTCTTCTTATTTTCTTTTCTTCTATTTTTTTTCCTATATCCAAACAAAGCCTTAAGGTGCTGAAAACTGACGATATCCAACAATTACTAGTGATATAACCGCCGTTAAATAATCGTTACAACTCATAATTTGCTGCCGTAGATATTGATAAGTAAATATGTAAATAATTATACGATCCTGTTATGTTACCAACAGCACTTTTGTCAATTTCTGCCAACTCTTGTTTATAACTCTATTTAATAGAAGTGTCTTTGTGGATGTGTCTAAAAAAATATATTTTTTATAGCTGTATTTAATGGAAGTGTCTTTATAGATTTATTTTTTAAATGTGTCTCTTTATACATGTATTTAAAATATAATAATTAATTATTGTTGGCAATAAGTTGGCACATAGTATATTGATGATACCCTATACTTTTCCATAATTATATATCTAACCAATTAAATAATATTTAAAACATAAAAGTAATGAAAAAGAACTTATGAAAGAATATTTATTTCAAACATCATTTATCAATTAAATAATTATAAAGAAGAGGCAAGTTAATACGCTACCATAATAATTAAAGGCTCAACAGGTTGAGAAAAAGTGACGAAAAGAATAGAAAAATTATTGTTGTATGCAGTAGCTTACATTTATTATATTCGCTTAACTGATAATAAAAGTATAGGTAAACAATGAAAATATTAAACAATATAAACAATAGATATATCGGATGTTCATTTTACTAGTGTACGGATGATTATTTTAATATTAAAATTTAGAGAGTTAAATTAGAGGTGTAGTGTGTTTTGATTTGATTGGTGGTTGTTCATATTGTTCAATAAAATCATTGTCCCCCTAGCATTCCCCTAATTTATATTAGTTGAAATAATCAACTTGCCAAAGTATTCTTAGCTGAAATTTTCAGCTAACTATCTCAATTAGTAAAAAATCTTAATACTATTACTATCATCAAGTATAGATAAATTCTGGAGTATAGGATTATTTTCATGAACTCAAATTATTTTTGGTGTGCCAATAATGATTTCAAACCCATCAATTCTCATCCGATCCTTGTAAAAAAATAATGATTTGATTATCTTTATCTTGGAGGTCTAAATAAATATCTAAAGTACTTAGCATGTAACTAAATTATAAGAGAAAATATATAAATCATTATATATATAACTCTAAAAAAAAACTTGAAATGTGATACAGTAAAAGTTCTGCCTTCCATCATCCTACACAGTATCATATCATAGCCTTTTGATACGCTGAAGGTGTCATATTATAAACTAATGTTAATTTTCCTAACAACCCTTGATTTTTCTCACATTAAATATATTGTTAATTAATTAAGCTTAGTTTACAATAAAAAAATAAACAGGACATAAAGAAAAGTATCATGAATGACTCAAGTAGCAAGTAGGTTTTGTATTATTCATCTGTTGCACACTATGATATATGAATACTGATATAAATACGGGAGATGATATAATACAAGATATACTGATATATAAATTTTAAAATTTTATAAGATACCAAAATATATATATATATATATATATATATATATATATATATAATATAAAGTATTTTTAATTAAATGAATTATAATGATATTTTAATATTTTATTAATATTAAAATTTAAATAATTTTTAATATTTTATTTTAATTATATAAAATATTTAAAATATTTTTTATTTTAATAAATAATAATATATACCATTTTTAAATTTATTTCAAAAATATATGTTCAAAATAAGAATTGATACGTCGTGATGATATTTAAGTGTGTCAAAGTATATTTGAAAAAAATTATTTTTTATTAAGACAAAATTAAATATAACAGACATACATATCAAATACATATCATACTCAAAATTCAAAATATATTTGACACACGAATATAACAATTTAGTGGAGTATCATATTTTATAAGTTGCACACGTTTTGTAATAGTTTTCTGTGTTTTTTATAGTTAGGAGAAATTCTAATTAAATAATTACACTTAATATTTTTAAGAATTAATTGTGTGTGAGAGAGAAAAGGCATAACAAAAAGATTTCTCGTCATAGTATTTTCCAGTTATATAGTTTCAATATTCTAAGAAACTTGGGTAGAAATTTGGAACATTATGAAAAGTTAAAAGGTGCAGCATCCAATGGCACTCACTATACACGCGTCAGCATTGCAAACTTGCTGTCTTCCATTCATATTAACACATGCTTCCATTAACCCTAATAAATTTATTAAATATATTTTGTTAATATATTCCACAGTAATATACTAGTAAATTAATTATTAGAGTAATATATATTTTTGGTACCTAACGTTTATTATTTTTTTAAATATCTCTAATATTTAGTTATATTTAATTTTATTCTTATTAATGTTTTTGATTTGTAACAAAATTATCATTTTATGTAAAATATTAAAGATAAAATTAAAAAATTTTAGAGATAATTTTGACGCAAATTAAAAATATTGAAAACAAAATTGAATAAATCGAAACGTTAAAAATAAAATTGAATAAAATTAAAAGTTAGGAGTATTTCTTTTTTAAAATTACAAACATTAAGAACAATAATAATAATAATAATAATAATTTATTATTATTATTATTATTATTATTATTATTTTAGGGCCTTACTTATTCTTTCAGTCTTTCTTATACTGTACCTGAACAATGACACAGAACGAAGCAACGTTATTTTGATGTTCTTCAAAAAGCCAAAATAGTAACTTGATAGATAATGCACTCTAAATATATACCAACTACATTAATATATAGCGTATTTTTTTTTCTCTCCACTATTCTCAAATCATTGGTGTTATACAAGAACTAAGTAAAAAAGAAAGATTAATAATTATGTGAAAGTAAATGTAAATTGAATAATAAGTATATAAGATTATTAAATATAAAATCATATTATTAGAAATATAGTAATTTATGTATTTTTATTTATTACTTAAATTTTTAAATAAATAATTTTATAACATGATATTATAATAATAAATGATAAAAAATTTATTATCCTAAAAGAAAGTAATTCAGTATAATTATTCGTATATTAAAAGAAAGTAATTCTTATTGACTTAAGTTTTAATTTTAAGATAAGTGATTTCAAGATATACCAATGAAGAATATTTGTTTATGGGTTTATATATATACTAATAATGTTACAATTAGATTATTAGTTATCTTCATCATTATTTATGTAAAGTTATGCAACCCATTTTTTAACTTTTACTATTATAAAGTACTCCTCTCATGTAATACTTCTTATATATAAAATCTTTTGTCCAAATTATGATTTAAATTTCAAATAAACCCTAAATTTCTGAACCTATAAAATATATCAAGATATGCACCCATTTTCTTGTTTCTTTACTTTTATTATGATAAAAACTATATTTAGTCAAGAATTTTTTAGCAATAAAAGTGTATAAATTTGGAGAACAATAAAAATCAACTAATAATCAACCAACATAACTTTTATATAAAATTTTTTTAAATTCTTTAATTTAATTAGCTGATTTTTTTAATTTTTCTAGTAAGATCCAATACTGGCTACTAGCCATCTAGTAAGACAAATTTATAAAATGTTATATAAATCATCTCAGCTAAAATTTTAAATAGTTAAACAGAAGCATGTAGATCGTTTTATATGTAACACTATACAAATCTGTTTTATTTAGAAAATTAGGATAATACTAAGACTAATTTTTTTTAGTTTAGTTATTATCATAAAACTAGTTATTCTAAAAACTGATAGGTAAAAATATATAAATTATTATATTTTTAATACATCTCTGCATATAATAAAACTCTTTTCTTTTGAATTTTTATGTGTAAATTTTTGCATAAATATTTTTTTCTATTTTATTTACTTTATGCTAAATTTATTTTTTAAGATAATAATTAAATTCTAAATTTATTTATAATAAAACTCATATATATATATATATATATATATATATATATATCATATTATAAAATTACTTGATATATAAAGACACACAAACAAATAATTATATTTACATATTATGTATTATGTAAAAGAGATATGAGAGAAATTTAGTACAAAAAATCTCTTAATTAGAATATTAGATCGAATAATAATAATAGATAACCAATTTTTTAGTTAATATATCAGCTAATTTTTTTAAAATATAAATTTTTTAAATAATAACTCTTTAACTTTAAATTTTAAATTTATAAATTTAAACATTAAAATTAGTTAATATTAATTAATTAAAAATTAATTTCCTATACTTTTCTTTTATTAGAAATTTAAAATTTTAACTGACTTCTTATTTCTTATTATTATTATTATACATATTTAATTTATAAAAAGCCAAAAAGGTTGAAATAGAGAAGCAGTTCCTCTCTCACTCTCACTCTCTCACTCTTTCTCTCTCTCTTTGTTCTTCTTCCTTCTACCCTACACAGAGATTCTAATAATGGAAATGGAAGATCATCATCACCAACTTCATCATCAGCAGAACCACCACTACGGTTGTTTAACCGATCTGTTAATGAACAACGCTCCTATGCACCAATCCCAACCACCGCAACCACCAATAACACTAGGCGGAGCCACCAGCCAGCAGCAGCAGCAGCAGCAGCACCGCAACCTGCCGCCGTTGCCGGAGACAACGATGACGATGTTTGAGATGATGGGAGCGGCACGTGGGGTGGTTATGAATAGCGAGTTGGCATCAACAACGAGAGGATCAGGTGTGGGAGGGTGCATGGGTGGGGATGCATCCTCAAACAACGGAAGATGGCCAAGACAAGAGACTCTCACTCTTCTTGAGATCAGATCTAAGCTTCACCCTAAATTCAAAGATGCTAATCACAAAGGTCCCTTATGGGAACAAGTCTCCAGGTACTATTTTCAATTTTACTAATCCTATTAATTAATTATTACTAATTATTATTTAATTATATTATTATTTATATATCTTGTGCCCTTAATATTACAAATTAAAAAAATTTTTATTTGAAATACAAAAAATTTTAATTTTTAATACATTTGTTTTATATTTATTAAATAAAAATTTTTTTAAAAATTTTCATTAATACTAAGCTTATCATGTGCACTTAAGACACATATTAGCTAAAATCTTATTATTAATAGCTTCAAGTTTTAATATGCTAATTTTGTGTTTTTATATTTTTTTTTTTTGTGTGTGGAAAGAATGTGAATAAAATTGAGGCTATTATATAGTAGTCTATTAATTCAAAACACATATATATAAGTATGAATTAAGTGGGATCATTCTCATTAATTAGTTTAATTAATTTTTTATGCCTTTTTTTAATGGAAAAAATTAAGCATCATTATGCATTATTAATTTTGTTGTTTCTTGGAAGGTGGAATATATATATTTATTATTAAAATTTTATATGATTGATAATCCTGTACTAATTACTGTATAATTAAAGGGGAACCTGAGCTTGCATATTAAATCTAGTAGTACGGTTCTCGTTCTCCATTTTGAAAATTTCAAAATTTGGACCCTTTTTTTAGGTTTAAGTTTAATTTAATGTTCCCTTTATTATTTTTTGCCCCCTTTGATTTGAACCTTGCATGTATGTCTTCTACATATTTATAGTATGAAATGACATAAACCAATTGAGGCTCTTCCTTCCGAGACATTCACTTTTCTATGGCAATTGGAGTAATACAAGAACACAAAGACGTCACTATGCATGCACATTCAATAGAATTATTAATTACCAAAAATGTTCACATAAACTAGGGTTCGAATACCATTAATTATGTAAATAGTATTGTCCAATTGATGATTACAAATGGTACTCATTAATTATTTTATAATCGAAAATGTTTGGTAACAAAAAAAAAATTAGCCAAAAACAGCAATAACTTGCCTTATTTAATATTGATTAATTATTGCGATAATTAATGAATGCTAAATAAGGCAAGTTCTGACTGTTTTTTTTTTCTCCCTAGCATTACCTATTATTATATAATATTAGGCATGCATAGTATATAGTTTGAAAAGTTTAATTTTGATGCACTGACAAATATAAAAGTGTTTTACACAGTCGTGCAATTACATTCGTTTTTTTGAATAATTATTTTACTGATATAGTATTATATAATTAGATGCACTATAAAATTTTTTTATATTAACATTATATCAAAATTAATTTCTAATTTAAATCCCAGAAATAATTACTTATTAGGACATACTTTTGTTAATAAAAATCTTGTGTTTCATATTATCTTATTTTAGAAGATGTTGTAGGTCAATATAGTAATACCCTTAATTATGATTCAAGTTGTAACTCAATAATGAGCAATTAGAATATATTTAAAATATTATATATTAATATATTATTTAACTATCTTTCAAATCAATTTTATATTTAATTAATTTGATACAGTAATACTAGAGAGACAGTAATTTAGATTACTTTTTTAATGTAATTAATGTCTATAATTTTATAGATATACCATTTAAAATTATATATTTATTATATTTGATATTATGTATTTAATTTAAAAATAATTAATAAATATAAAATAAAACAATTTTAAACTGATTTGAACACATTTTTATTATCTCAAAAACATTTATAATTTTGATAGTTTATTCTTGAGTCATTAATTATCATGACCGATGAAATAAGGTAAAAACTCAGGTGAAGTTGACTTCACGTGAAGTTTATATTTGAGAACCGTTAGATGAAAATTTAGTCAAATCCATCAAATCATCTAAAGACTCTCAGATATCAACTTCACGTGAAATCGACTGCATCTAAGTTTTCACCATGAAATAATGTTAAATAATGAAGTTAATTTGTGTTGATGATGGTGGTTAATTGTGAATAATTAGGATAATGTTAGAAGAACATGGATACCAAAGGAGTGGAAAGAAATGCAGGGAGAAGTTTGAGAATCTGTACAAATATTATAAGAAGACAAAGGAAGGAAAAGCAGCAAGACAAGATGGGAAGCATTATAGGTTCTTTCGCCAACTTGAAGCCTTGTTTGGAGACAATAACAACAATTCCAACAACTTTGTTACCAACAACAACCTTATTAATTTACAAACAAATCAAGACAAGTTTCATAATCATCATTATTCTCATCATCATCACAATAATAATAATATTAATAATAATAGTGTAAGCCTCATCACAAACTCCACTAGTGAGTTTGACACATCATCATCAGAGACTGATGATGATGATGAATCGAGGAAGAGGAAGAGGAGGAGGTGGAAGATGAAGATGAAGATGAAGGAGTTCATTGACTCACAAATGAGCAAGCTTGTGAAGAAGCAAGAGGAATGGCTTGAGAAGCTAGTGAAGACAATGGAAGAGAAAGAGAAGGAAAGAGTGGTGAGAGAAGAAGAATGGAGAAGAGAAGAGGCAACTAGGTTGGAGAAGGAGCACATGTTTTGGGCCAAAGAAAGAGCATGGATTGAAGCAAGGGATGCTGCATTAATGGATTCTTTTAACAAGTTGACAAGGAGAAGGGAAATCATCAAGGCTGAAGAACAAGAACAAGATCAAGAAGCTTCTCATCATCATCTTCATCATCATCAGGATGATGGTGTGATGATGATGATGATGATGGGAGACGAAGAAATTATCAAAAATCATAACGAGGATAACAACGAAGATATTAGAGAAAAATACATGTATGTTTCTGAAGCACATTTAATACATGCACCAGAAACATCTACAGCTACTCATTTTCAGTTGTAAATACAGGTAGATATTCAAATGAAGATTCTATAATTGTCTTTACGTAAAGATGTTTTATTTTAATTATCGGACAGTGAATTATAGGATTTAATTTTGATATATTATAAAAGTATTACCTCTGTTTAAAGTGCGACTAAACAAATAAATCGTATTTTCAAACAAAAATTTTTATGTAAAAATTATTTTTAGCATTTTTATTAGAGTGGAAGCCGTAAATATATATATTCTAAGATTACTGAATATTGATCTACATAAATATATAAATATAAATTTGTTATTGGAGGGTTTAACTTCAAAAAAATTGAGTGACCAATAATAGGTTTACAAAAAGTGGTGGTTGTTCAGAAAGAAGAGAGGTTAGTTACTAGTTGGGAGAAATTGAAGTGACAATGCAAAAGCAACGGCATGGGCTCTTTTGGGCATGAAAGGACTGATTTGCATAGTGGAAGGAGAAATGGTAGGTCAGCAATGGGTGGCAACTATTCAAGTGAAAAAAATGAGAAGCAAAAGGAAAATCCAAGAAAAGTTTCTTCTTGTTTAATTTTGAGAACAATGATCAATAACATATATGTTCCCCGTATATATTATAGGAAACATTTCAAGTGCACCGGAAAATATTGGTGCACCAGTTATTTTAACCGTTGATTTTAATTAATATATATTATATATATTTTTTATAATTTAGATCAACGGTTAAAATAATTGGTGCACCGATACTCCCGATGCACTTAAAATGTTTCCTATATTATATGATCCAAAGGAGATATATATACGTATTTTAATATTTTAGATATTTCGATAATTTTAATCGTTGATTTAATCATAAAATTTAGGTTTAATTTTTTGTAAGTTCTTGTAGTTTTACGAAATTTTTAATTAGATCTTTATAATTTTTTTTAATTGAGTCTTTAGACGTTAATTTTTTTTTCAATTTAGTTATTGTCGTGACAAAACTATTTGTGAAAAATTGGTAAAATTATAGGACCTGCAGGAATAATTAAACCTAAAATTTATACATGGTTAAAATTAATGACTAAACTTATTGACATATTTGAAAATTTTTTATATAGTCATTGGTAAAGATTAGGCAGGAATTTATTTGGTAAAATTGAAATAAATATTGCTTTGACCTTTGGAAGTGAATAAGGTAAAGCCAATAAAACCAATATACAAGAGTGAAATAATGAATGGTGATTGACTCATGAGAAGTAGTAGAAGCTAAGAATAAAATTTGGCAGGCTTTTTCATCTGAAATGGTCTCACATTATGTAAGCACAAGTTATCTAACTGCTGGGGGTTATATATGTATAGGGATTGCTGATGTTACTGTATGATGAATTGTGTTATATTTCTTCATCTTACTTAAGAGTAATATTTTTTTGAATAATTTACTATTCTATTACTGTAGTTTGGATTTTATTTCCAAAAATATATTTTCTCCCTTGTAATTTTCTTTTAAATAACTGCAAATATCATAATTATAGTGGCCATGTTGGTAATTGTAGTAATTTGATAGTAAAATTACAGAATAATAAGAAGAAAAAACAAAATAATAATAATAAAAGTTTTTTTTTTAATTTTGAATAAAAAATTAAAATAGGGCGAAACAAATTGTTTAAGATAAAAATAGAACGTTTAAATATTAGAGACTAAAATAATTAATACTTTACTCTTCAAAAAAAAAATGATGTTATTTAATTTATACATAAATTTGAGACATTTTTGTGAAGACACCATGAGTTAGTTGATGATTTCATATAATAATACATAATTAGCGTGGAGAAGTATATTATTATGGATCCAACTTTTTCTCTAATTTCTGTCCTTTTAGTTTTAATGTGTCTAACACTACTTTTGATTAGGGCTATATATATAGTAAGCTTAAATTTTTTTTCTATAGATACCTGGAATCTGGAAATATGAATGGTGAGAATAATAATGAGTGTAACACTACTATACCCTTAATTGGAGTTGTATATATAAGTATAACCACCAACATACATATGAAGCTGAATAATGAAGTATACATAAGAAAATGAGTGTGCTCGACCAAATAATCATACATAATAGTTAAAAAATGGCAAATTAAAGTTTGCTATATTATTATTGGGACGAAATCTATATAGCCAACTGAGGTTTATCAAATTCATAGCCCTACACTACTATATATATATTAGAGTTGATCAAAAACTCATGTTAGATATATAGCTAGATTTTTGGTTTTTCACTGTATATATATCCCTCGGTCTGAGAGATCAAGAATTAATTTATCGCGGATTGGAGTTTTATTTAAAGATTTGTTGCTGGGTTACTACATGCACAAGACAAAATTTGAATTCTCGACACTTATTTAAGTGGACTAGTGTTAACCACTAGACCAACCTAACTTAATTTTATATATCATATTTAATATATTATCGGTCTTTTATTGATTAAAGATGAGGAATAATCAAGAAGGATTTTCTTTTTTAAATATCAATATTCAAATAATATTATCATTAAAAGTTCAACTACTTCAAAGAAAACTTATTAAAATTTTTTGTTCTTAACCATTTTTTTAATTTAAATTGAGAACTACTAAAAAAAACATTTATTTCTATTACTTAATTAACTTGAAATTGGTACGATAGAAACTAACTAGCTAAAAATTACACAATCATTTTATTTCAACTTTTTAAATAATCTTCAATCCTTGATGAGACTAAACATAGTCATCTTTAGTAATAATAAAAATAACCGTTAATATATTTATTGATAATTAAAAATTAGTCATCATATATTTTATTGTAAAAAAATTTTAGCGTCGGTAAAAACTTTTTAAATAGTCACAAAAAATATATAAATATTATTATAACGTATAGTAATAACGACAAATAGTAATTACTATGTTATTGTTACTGAAAATTTGTCGCTAAAATTGAATTTTATTGTAGTGATTGAGTAGTAGAATAGATGATAGGTGTCTAAATAAATGAGAATACTATGTTAGCAGTGTTGTGCACAAGGATCCATGAACATGAACATGAAACAGCACCATATATATTGCATAGCATAGCATGTACCCAAAATAGGGATACAATGCAGCATTGGAATTCTCCAGGGATACACTGGACAGTTATTTATGTATGTGGTCCTTTATGTATTTCTAGCTACTTACTTTGACTATCATTTAATTTAGACTAACATGCCACATCCAAATTTCAAAACCATGCTTTCCTTTTACTCTATATGAAAACATGATAAACATAATAAGGTTCAATGTATATATATGTATGTATAGTATGAAGGAAAAAAAATAGTGGGTGATGATGAGTTGTAAGTATTCAATAAGGTGGAAACTCAAGTACAGTCGATTTCACGTGAAGTTGATAACTGAAAGTCATTAGATAATTTGACTGATTTGACTAAATTTTCATCTAACGGTTCTCAGCTATCAACTTTACGTGAAGTTGACTGTACCTAAGTTTTCACCGTTCAATAAACTTTTCTTTAATTTGAACATCATGTTCATATTAAATTTAAGAAAATCTAAAAAATTCTCATATTAAAGATGTTTATATATTTATATATGTATACAAAATAACTTTTTAATTTAAAAATAATAATAAATAAATTAAAGAGTGGATAATTTTGGTTATTTTGATTTTCCAGATCTTCTTTGAGATCTTGGAGAACTTTATATATATGTGACTATTCATGGAAGAACTTTCAGATCAATAATGACGAATTCAGATTTGTTCAAAAAGAAGAGAAAAATACTCTGATATATTATAACACTTAATTTTCATGTGAGTTTAAAAACTAAAGAGTAGATATGTCTCTATTACATAGTAAAATAACATGCTATCATAATATTTATATTGTCTGGATTATATTCTTTTATAATAAATAAAATTATACATCTTACTTTTAAGCTTAGTAAAACATATTCTTGAATGAGAAAACAATATTAGTTATATAAAATATAGGAAGGTTTTTAAATGATGTAAGAATATTAATGGTTTAGTTATTGTTATAGATATAATTATTTATATATATTTTTATTAGTTTAAATTTTTGGAAGAAGTTATATTATGAGATGGTATCAAATTTTTTATGACAGTAAAATTTAGAGTTCAATCCTGTTTGTTGAACAAAAAAAAAGAAAAGAATTTTAGTATAAAGCAAAAAATTAAAAAAAATTATGCAAAAATTCAAATAAAATCCAAAAAATACTCTTATTTAAGCAGACGTGTTAAAAATACAATAATTATTTATATACCTCCTTCTACTAATTTAATTTTTTTAAAAAAAGTGATGTTATATATGACATTAATTTTAGTCGTTAATCTTTATTATAATATATATATATATGATTAAGATGGTCAATTAAAACTACCGAAAAATCAATGTTCTTAAAATATTTGATAATTTTCTTAAAATAATATAACTATTTAATATATTTACTACTAATAATTTTTAGATGAGGAAACTCATAATTAAGAATAAAAAATATACCGACATTATTATAAGAAAAATAAAGGAGGGATTGTTTTTTCTTCTTCCATCTAATAATATTTTTCTTGCATTATATATATAAGGCTTATATTATATGGTGATCAATTCAAGTAGACAAGTACCACACCATGCAATACATACATATATATACACACACATTATTTATGTCTCTTGATGCTTTAGGCTTGTGGACAGGCAATAATGTCCGTACCTGAGAAAGAGTAAAGAAGCTTCCTGCAAATAATAAATTAATAATAAATAATAAAAATATAAAATAAAGAATAAAGTGAAACCATTGTTGTGTTTGGAAGACATATTCATTTAGCAGTCATTATCAATTTTTCATACAAAGGGCCCCTTCCCTTACTTACTTGCTTGCTTTTTTGTTTCATAGCTTTTGCAACAACAAATTTAAATTATTAGATCAATTCTTGATGAATTTATTTATCATACAAAATATGTACTCAATATATATACTTTAATTTTAACACTAAAAAATATATAAAAAAAAAAAACTAGCTTAGATATATAAGATTTTCTCAATCTATGTATATAAACTACCTTCTATATCACTCATCTTTTCAAACATTTATAAAATTAATGAAGGAGTTCAACATTTTTTTTTAAATTAGAAGTGAGCCAACTTGGCTAAGATTTAGCAATATAAAAAATATAATGTCTCTTAAGGTGATCAATATAAATAAATGAAAATCAACGAGTCTAAAATGATATGTAATTTGAATCTTATTAAGAAGGAAGTTTTCTCCTTTTTCATCTAGAACAAGGATAATTTATATAGATAAATTAAATGGAAAAAAAAGTACACAAATATTTTAAACCAAATTTAATTATATGCATGTCTCGTTTGATTTTTTATGTAAATCGAATCAAGTTGATTTGATTTACTATATCTTTTACATTATATATTTATATGATAAACCAAATCAAGTTGATTCAATTTCTATTAGTACAATAAATACATGGTAAAACAAATAAACTTAATTTGATTTATATTAAAAAAAAGTATAAATTAAATTTTATTTAATTTGATTTACAGTCAAACAAAACATGCATGTAATTAAATTTAATTTAAGATATTTATGTAATTTTTTTTATTCAATTTATCTATGTAAATTATCCCATAACAACCTATAACAAATCTTAATATATATTATATATATTTTTTATAATTCAGATCAACAGTTAAAACAACTAGAACATTGATGTTTTCGATATATTTAAAATTTTTCCTAATTCATATACTTTATAAGTATGTATGATGTGCATGTGGCCCTAAAAGGGGACCATTGTTAATCACAATTCACAAAATAATTGACAACCCAAAAATAAAAATAGAAAAAAATGAAAAATGTCTGCAATCAGGTTCTGAATGGCAGTGGAAGATATAAACATTTGAGAGGGACGTTTCATTGTGTGGTATGACAGTCTAATTTATTAACATGCTGTAGACTTGTTAACCGAGGCATCACATACATGTGACTCAGATACTTTCATCATTTCACTCCTTTTTTTTTTTCCTTTTAAATTTGGCACTTTGTATCATTTCATATTTTTTATAGTGTATATTAAAAAAATTATTAAAAAATTGTTAAAAGAAAAAAGATATTATAATTTGCATATTTTTTTTTGTAGCACTATTGAATGTGCTATATAATAAGTTAATAACATGTATTTTTTTACCAATTTTTTTGGGGTTTTTTTTTATCATTTTTGTAATCTGTGGTAAATCTGTTATTGGCCTTAACAAATGAGTTGAAATTGTTTTTGTTGAGAAGTGAAGACCAATGTTTTAATTTTGTTTTTTTTTTTTTTTGGTTTACCCAAACGGTATCCCCCAACCCGACAGGTTAAGGACTAATCCGTCGCGGATCTGAGCTCCATTTAAGGGTCTGCCGCTGGCCAATGGGTTGCTGCATGCACAAGGCGGGGTTCGAACTCCCGACACTTGCTTAAGCGGACGAGTGAGCTGACCACTCGACCAACCCAAGTTGGTTACGTTTTAATTTTGTTAAAAAGGAAGAAAATGGGTAGGCCCATTATACTTTTTTTTTGGTCAGGATAAGCCCATTATACTTAAAAGAGTGTTATAAACCTTTTAGGACATACAAAAGGGATTGGGCTTTCTAAAAAATGATAAGGACTTATTACAGTTTAGGTAGGTTTAGTCAAAGCCCAATAAAAGTATTTATTTTGGAACACAATTAAGCAAGTGTTGGATAATGGGTCAGTTCGGGGGCATGGATCTCTGTTCTGGGCCTGGACTGCTCTGTTGGTCCGGGTCCCCGTCCAAAAAAAAAAAGTAAGTGTTGGATGTTCGAATTTCGCCTTGTGCATGTAACAATCTATTGGCCAACAGCAAACCCTTAAATGGAGCTCCGATCCGCGACGGATTAGTCTTGACCTGTCGGATTAGGAATACCGTAGAAAACCAAAACAAAAAAAATTCTCAATTCTCTTCAAAAAAAATTTTTGTTGGTTTGTATGATATATTTTCTTCTAATAAGCTACTAGTCATCTACATATAACAAATGAGTTTCCAACAAACGAACAACTAATTTTTAAAAAAAAAAAAAAGTGAAGAAACAAATATTACATACAATGAACAATGCTACATATTTGAAAATTATATATATACACAACTCCTAGTCATTATAATATGATATCCCATAAGAAGATAAGAACATTAGAAAAGCAAGGAGGTGGAGTAGTTCATATAAAGAAACAAATTAACATTATGATCGAAGAAGTGTACACTTTTACATATATATTTTATGAAATGAATAAATTTTGAGTAGCATTTTCCATCTTTAATTTCCATATATCGATATCATATCACAAATTGCTTTGCATAGATGTCAAACATCTCCGAAGAGGATAATTGCGGCACCTACCAATAATCAAATTCCAAATTAAACTTACAAGAAAGAATAATGTAATACACAAATAATATAAAACTTTAATATGTATCTTCAACTACAACCTTTGGTGACATTTTCAAATATAAAACTTTAAAAGAAAGAACAATGTAATTCACAAATAATATTCTTAAATTATGAGTGATATATTTAAAATTAAAGTAGTAATTAGTTTATTCTAAAGTGACAACTGACATGCAACTGTCTTTATGTAAAATTAATATATAGTTGATAATTATTAGATTATAATTTAGTCAAATATGTCAAAACATTTAACGATGCTTAACTATCAATTTCATATAAATATAACTATATGTGAGTTTCTATCTTCTAAACTAAATGCAGTGAAAAGACAAAAATATATCTCTTTCATTTTTTTATTTCTCTAAACATAATTTTGTTCTTAACTTTTTTTTCCTCTTTTGTTGCAAAAGAGTAATCAAATACCTCCTAAATATGGCTAATTATATACACAAACAACACTTGTTTTCTTTCTAAAATTTTATTATCACTACAATCAATTAGCGACGAATTTCTAAAGATTCTGCGATAATTTCAAATCGCCACTAAACAATTTTGTGGCGCTTGGTGGAGCGCGTCCTAGCTAGATGCCAAAAACCGGCAAAGTGTATATATGTGTGAGAGAAAAAAGATATTAGAGAGAAAAATTAATAATGATAAAAAAATTCACATACAGTTGTCTTTATATGAAGTTAATATTTAAGAACCGTTAGATGATTTGACAAGTTTGATTAAATCACCGTCTAACAATTTTCAACTATCAACTTTATACGAAAACAACTCCATTTGAATCTTTACCTTTAATAATACATACCTGAGTAATTTTTAGGCCAAGAAGTGTATTTAGCAATGAAGCAATTGGACCATTATTTAAACCAACTATGCCTGTTTTGGTTGCACGAATGGTTGAACGCATTGCATTGAGCAAGTGACCATATGTTAATCCATGTTCATTATTTTCCATTGCTTTGATCAAACTATAAGTCAAGGCACCAGTTACTTCTCTGCCACTTAAGGCCTATCCAAATACATAAATCCATCAACCTCTATCTCCAAACTACGGTAAATTGCACAATATTGTATATTTATACACAGAACAAATATAAATAATTAATTTTTAATTAGTTACTATCAACCAAATTTTTTATTGTTAAAATTATTTTTTTTAACTCTCATTTTTTAGAGAGTTTAAGTTTAAGATGCAGTGTTTAAAATTTATAAAAAAAATAACTTAAAAAAAATTAACTAATATTGACAAAAACAATTTGATTTTAAAATTGAATTCTTATACATATTACTTAATAATAACATATGATTATCATAGAGATTAGAGAGGGAAGAAAACATTACTAACAGAGGTATCTACTGAGACTTGACCATCATCACAAGCTGAAATACAAATTGCAAGCCCTCCATTTGTCCCTTTATAAATTCTTGGACGCCTATGATCCTCCCATATATAAAACCCTTCCCTATTAAACCAAATAAATAAATAAATAAATAAATAAATAAAATAAAATAAAAAGTTCAGATATAAATAATCCACTATGTTACGTGCAGATCAAAATCAGTCACCAAAGTCGGCCACCAATATTTTTATATGTATTTATATACAAATATATTGGTGGCTGATTTTAGTGGACAAATAGTATTTTTGTTAATTAATTCATTAATTGACCTGTTTATCTTGCAAAAAAATGGCAAATCAAGAAGGGTGCCACTATGGCATGCATCAAAAATTGCATGGAGTTTAGCACCATGAGGTAGTGGCCTAACAATGGTGGCATTGATCTCATCATCAAGAATCTTGCCTTGGTGCTCAAAATCAAGAGGGCAAATTGCTTCATCATAGCCATCAATCTCATCCATGTTAAGGTCCAATTCTTGTGTTCCATGTCCTGAGAAGAAGAACACTAATGAGTCCCCTGACTTGCTACCCTCAATCAACCACCTTAATGCCATTTCAATGTTGCATCTTGTTGGAATTCTCAGTGGATTTCTTTCCTCCTTATCATCTGCTACCAACAGTAGATAGTTCTTCTATTTTAATGAATCACGAAGAAAGTGAGATATAACTTTCAAAAGTTCAAAAAGTTACATCTAATGACTTTAACCTTAACTTTTTGGAACGAGATCTTGAAAAACGGCTTTAAATTTGGCAATATCACCCAAACCAGAAAGATGAGATTAGACGAACTTATCTTAAATGGGGTCTATATCAAAAATATTTTGACAATTATTTTTTATCTGACCCCCAAAATTTTGTTTCAAGTTCCGCCACTGAAAAACGACTTTAAATTTGGCAATATCACCCAAACCAGAGAGATGAGATTAGACGAACTTATCTTAAATGGGGTCCATATCAAAAACATTTTGACAATTATTTTTTATCTGGCCCCCCAAAATTTTGTTTCAAGTTCCGCCACTGCTACCAAGTATATATGTTCAATGCTAGAGTGTTGATGATGATGAGAGTGTGAGAAAGATACTAATACATACCTGTGAGCATGAGAATAGAGTCACTTGGAAAACCAAACTTGTTCATAAGAAAATATCTCATACACTTTACATCATTCACAGATCCCCTAAGCCTATAACTCCTTCCATGGTAGCAAATTCCACATAACACTGCCCTCTTTGGACCATATGAATTTGGAGTCATCATCATAGAAGGGTATGAAGAACATGGCCTTAATGATTGATGATGATAAGGATTTGGAGGATAATAATAATTGTTATAACCAAATCTTGGATTGTTGTTGTTAGTTATACTGTTTATGAAGCCTCTAAACCTATCTGCAACATGAGAAACAGAGTTGTATGCATGGCTCAATGGACCCATTATTGAGGATGGTCTAGAATGTGTGATTCCATGGCATAGTGAACATTTGAAGACATGAACCTCTGATGGAACCACTAGTGTTGTTCCACAATGGCTACACTTTTCATTTCTACTTGCCATTGCTCTTTTTAATTGCCTTTTAATTTGTGTTTGGATGAAGCTATGAAGATTTGTAGATAGGTGACTTGTTATTAGTAGTTTCTTTAAAATTCTGATTAATCATCTAATCTAGCTAATTGGGGAATGGGAATAGTTCAAAGAATAGGATTCCAAATTTGCAATCACTTAGTGGAAAGAGAATATGTTGACTTGATTGTTTTGTTTTGTTTATCTTTGGATGGACACTAGTTTCAAAGAATCAAGAATAAGGAATCCATGAATTTTTTATTCATAGCTTTCTGATCTTGTAATGTGCTTTTATATACAAGTGTTGTTCTTATTAATTGTTATATCTTTAACATTTTGATTTAAGTAAGAGTTTCTTTTCGATTTGTTTGATTCGTGCATAGCATTCTTTTCTCATTTAGGGCTTGTTTGGGTGAGCTTTTAAGAAAAGATCTTTTTTTGAGTTATCTTTTTTTAAAAGATCTTATAGAAAAGTAAAAGTAATTTTATGTTTGGATATCTCGTGTAAAAAGGTCTTTTTATCTATCAATTATATTTGGGTATAATAATATAAAAGTACTTTTTTGTTCATTTATTACATGAAAAACATCTTTTTTTAAGGAAAAAAGATCTTTTAAAAAAAGATGTAAATTACAGCTTCTCAAAAAAGATCTTTTTTTGATTTTACTAGTACTTTTACTTTTACTACTATAAATTTGCCAAACACGTTAAAAAATAAAAAAAGATATTTTTTCATTGAAAAAAGATCTTTTTTAACAAAATAATGGCGCCCAAACATGCACTTATTTGTCTTATACTATTTTTTATTTTTGGGGGTCACTAAGGGTTGAACTCTAAATTTTTTGGACATAGAGTTCTGATATTATGTCATAAAACCACTTATCCCAAAAATTTAAGCTGATAAAAGAATATAACATTAATAGTTATATCTCTAATAATTGTCTACATTGTCGTAGATTAATTGCATTGACAACTTTTTTCAAAATCATATATCAATATGGAATTCATTAATTTCGTCATGATTTTAAGAAGCATAGGAGATAGGGATGTTCAAATCCAAACCGATCCAAATTAAATCGTTTATCCAATCCGATCCAAATTGAAAACTGATTAAAACCGCACTAATTCGAATTTGATTGGATTCTATTTTTAGCAAATTGCTGGATTGGACCAGATTTCGGATTTACTTTTTATAACCGATCCAATCCAATCCAAACCGCACAATGTGCTATAATATTATTATTTTATTATTATATTTATAATTATACTTATAACATGTTCAATATGTATTTAATTTTTTTATTTAAAAAATCGCAAATTCAAATCGATCCAAACCGCTTGTAATCGGATCGGATTGGATCGGATTTCCAAAAAAATTTCATCCAATCCAAACCGCACCCCACATAAATTAAGCGTTCGGATTGAATGACTTTTTTTCTTAAAACCGAACCAAACCGTACCGCAAACACCCCTAATAAGAGAATTGACCATATATATATAATTGTAGCTGAATTGAGGCCTAAACTATTGTTCACAAATATTTGATATTCAATGTTTGACATTATAATGAAAAAATCATTAAGATAATTAATTCAAATTCAATCTATGTAAATACATAAACAAGGGGAAGTCTTAAACTTTATGCAGCACTTTCAGAATTCAGATTAGAAAGAAAAGGGGGCTTTTCATTACAAGGGAAAAAAAAATTGAAAAGCAAGCTGATAAAAAGGCTAAAAAACTGACCAAACAAATGCAGCTGAAGTGATTATTATTCTTAAACTATCATTAACACTCAAACTCTCTTAGGGTACTTTTAGAAGCCGTTGCAAAACAGAAATACCAAAATATTAGGTAATACAAATCTATTTAGAGAACGAGAGAGTTCTATCCTCTAAAACAATTACTAAACGGGCCTTAGTATTTGTAGTCCTTGACATGGAGGGATTCAGAGGCGCCGTCGATGTTAGCATCACCCTTGTAAGTTCCCATGGTTGCTTGTGAGTTAGCCTTGCACCTAGTGAGCAATGCAGCTTGTGCCTTAGGAATGTTCTCTGCTTTGCCACCCCAAGCCTTAAGAGTACTTTGCTGAAGTGCTCTTCCATAAGAGAATGTTAGTGACCATGGCTTCTTACCTTTATTGCACAAATCAAAATACTATTGTAAGTACATACTAGCATTGAATACAATATGTTGCAACGGGTAAAGATTGAATAATTTATAAGAGTGATAATAGAATAATATATAATTTTATAATATTAAGAAGTGTGAGCCACCATTCATTCTATAAAGGTGGAAACAGGTGCAGTCGACTTCATGTGAAGTTGATAGTTGATAGTTGAGAGCCGTTAGATAGTTTGACTGATTTGACTAAATTTTTATCTAATGGCTCTCAGTTATCAACTTCACGTGAAGTCAACTGCACCTGAGTTTCCACTTTCTATAAATCATATTTGACAAATAAGATACGAAAAAAAATTGTATTCCAATACAATATATATATTTCGATCAGTAATTGATTTTTTGTGTATATATAACTAGAATAAGTATAAGGAGCCAATGGCCTAAGCGTACAATGTGTACAATAGAGGTTTAGGAAGTATTAGAAATATGACCATTAGTATTATATTGTTATGTCAGATTACGTTTTTTGGATGAGTAGTTTCATGATATGATATTAGAGTTCTAGATTCGAAAGGTAAAGAGTTTGATTATCAGTGAACTCCAAAATCAGCTTAAACTTTTGTAATGTAAAAAATTTTTACCATGGCATCTTACCCTTGAGCATGTTCATGGCATTGAGGTTAACAGTTGCTTCCTCCTCACTCTGTCCACCAGACAAGAACACGATGGCCGGAACGGCGGCCGGCACAGTCCTCAACAACGCCCTAACAGTATGCTCTGCGATAACCTCCGGCTTCACCCTCGCCGAATCGGCACCAGGAGTCACCATGTTAGGCTTCAAGAGAGTACCTTCTAGAAGCACATGATGGTCGCTCAAGGCCTTGTAACACGCCGCCAGAACTCTCTCCGTGACGTCAGCACACTTGTTAATGTCATGCGAGCCGTCGGAGAGGATCTCCGGCTCCACGATCGGAACCAGTCCGTTCTCTTGGCATATGGCGGCGTAACGAGCCAAGCCGTAGGCGTTCTCGTGGATGGCGTGCGGCGTGGGCTCGTTGGCGCCGATCTTGAGAACGGCGCGCCATTTTGCAAACCTTGCGCCGGCTTCGTAGTACTTCTTGCAGCGTTGACCAAGGTCGTCTAAGCCTTGTGTTGTGGTTTCACCGTTTGTTCCTGGAAGTTCAATTGTTCCTTTGTCTACTTTGATCCCAGTGAGTACCTTGTTTTCCTTCAATACTTCCACAAACAGTTTTCCTACACACAAGATAATTAAATTATCAAATATATTAAATTATTTAATAATTTTCAATTATCAATTTAATATAAAAATAATTGCACAGAAATCTCAACTTTGTTCATTAGGGCAGAATTGTTCAACAATGATAAGAACATGTCAAAATTTAATAATAAAAAAAATAATAATAATAACAGTGCGCTTTTTAAATGTGAATGATTTTAAAAAATATCTTTCTATAAATATAATAATTAAAAAATATTAGATAATTTCATATATTTTTTAAAATTATTTAACACAATACATATTAATATTTTAAGGTAGAAACTCATGTGTAGTCGACTTTACGTGAAGTTGATAGCTAAGAGTTGTTAGATAAAAATTTAGTCAAATCGATCAAATCATCTAATAGCTCTCATCTATCAACTTCACGTGAAGTCAACTGCACCTAATTTTCACCATATTTTAATTATAATTTTGACATGAAGATGTTTGATGTGAAATTACCTGCAGCAGTTTTTTGATAGAGAGTTTCCTCAAACATGATGACACCACTGAGGCACTGAACGCAGCCGGGAGCCGTGAAGAGGAGCTCGCGGAGGGTGCGGCGGTTCGCCTCGTTGTTCTCAACATTGATGCTGGATAGACGCTTTCCAATGGTGCCGGTTGATTCATCCGCCGCAAGGATACCCTTCCCCGGCGTCCCAATATATGTGGCATTTGCAATCAGCTCATCTACAATTATTATTCATCACAACAATTCAAATTTTTTTTTTTGTCACATCATTGGATCACAATATATCATAGATTGTTATAAATTCAATCTTATCATGTGCATGTCACGGAATATTATACTTGTTAAACTATAAGATCCGGATCATATCTCCAATTTTCATCAATTTATTTGGGATCAGAAAAGTATGTAACATATAACAAAAACAACCATCCATGAAATAATAATAATAATAATTGATCCATCACCACAATGCATATGTAAAGATTAAAAAAAAAAGTGAATTGATGATGAACAATGTTGCACCTTGGTACTTGCTCTTGAAGGCAGACATGATTGAAGGCTTATATTATTATTGCACTATTAATTTCTGTGTGTGTGTGTTTCAAAATCAGATAAAATGAAGTAGTGAAGAGGTAATGTGTTTGTGTGTGTGTGTATATATATTGGTGTTAGTATATAAATAAATTAATAAATGAAAAAGTAAAGAACAATGGGCCAAGTCAAAGAAAGATGCATGATAGATGTAAAAGAAATTAGAAAGCACAAAATTCAAAAATTAAAAAATAAATATATACAAGGGGGGAAAAATAGCCACTAGAAATGAGAAGATGTTGTTTAGGGAGATCTTGTGGTTTTTTTGAGGTTTTAAGTGCGAAAAATAAGTTGGACCTTTCCATTTTGTTTGCAATTAATTTTGCCCTTTCTATGTTGAACAAATTAAATAAATAAATGAATGGAACATATATAGTTTTTATTCACCTTATTATTTTAAATATACTACATTCATTAAGAATAAAAGAAAAAAAAAAGAAGTTATCAAAGTTGACTGGTCTTATTTTAACTTCAACATCATGAAGGCTAATAATTTAGTCAATATATAACAACAATAATAATTTATGTAAGCACACTCTTCTTTATCTAATATTAAAGTTGAAAGTGAAAAAATAAAGGAGATCTGTATTTAGTATTTACTTCTTTTTCCACTTTGCACCCTATTCATGATTTCAGGAATTTTTTTTTTAATTTACTTTTTTGTTCATTCTAGTTAGCAGCCTTAGAAGTTAGAACTTTATATTTGGATTATTATAACAAAAAAGCACTAATAATAAATTTATATATATATATAACTGGTATTTCTACTCTTTAAATCTATCATTCAACATTGCAATATAGAATATAAATCATGACCAAAGAAAAAAAAAATGTATATGGACGGATGGCCTCAAATACACTTGAATTGAACTTCCAGATTAGTCACATTTATCAAGCTATTAAATTTCATGTGAGAAAAAAGGCATGTACATATGTTTAATTAATAATTCAAGTTTTTTTTTTTTGTCGCATGAATTGGACAACCCTCAATCTTAGGTATCACTACACACCTACACTACATATTCACCCACACAACACTAAAAAGTTTCTTTTCAACTTGGTACATACACCAAAATTTGAACGCAAATGCAGCATATTAATTGGCACATTATTTACATTTGAGTTAAGCCTCAGTTGCAATTAATAATTCAAGTTTATATGATAGAGATTTATGAAT
Organism: Arachis ipaensis; assembly: GCF_059453495.1. NCBI lineage: Eukaryota > Viridiplantae > Streptophyta > Magnoliopsida > Fabales > Fabaceae > Arachis > Arachis ipaensis. Next base: position 124,373,473 of record NC_142437.1, read on the forward strand.
TTATGGTCAAACGTGGGTCCGTGAAATTAAAATTGATGTAATGAGATGGGCTTGAATAAGTTGGATCCTAGTGGTAATTTAGGCCCAATAATAACATATTTTGGTATTGAGCACTAAGAATGCTAATAATTAGCAGACCAAAAATAAACATAAATTGATAAATTAGTCAACTCACTCGTCCACTTAAATAAGTGTGGAGAATTCGAATTCTATTTTGTGCACGTAGTAATCAATTAGCCGGTAATATGACAGATTTTTAAATAGAATTTAGATCTACAACAGATTAATTATTAACCTCTCGAATTGAGAGATACAGTACACAAAAAAAAAGTACCAAACCAAAAAAAATGATAATAATTTCCATCAAAATATAATTTGTGATCATAAATAATCTTTTTCCCAATACACAGAAAAAAAAAATCGTTCTCTTCCCTAGGTAATTAAGCTGAAATCCTACATACATATATATAAACTCACAATAACAAACAACAACAACAAAGCCTTGTCCTACTAAGTGGAGTCGGCTACATGAATCAAACGACGCCATTGTTATATGAAGTGCTAAAGCTAATAATAAAAAGAAAATGAGATAATAATGTTATGTGAAGAATACATTGCATGGTTTCGCGAGTTTTTCAAATTTAAACATAACAGATAGAGGAGTAAAGTAAAGTCATACATGTATCTTATTAATGCTTTCAGTTTGGATCACAATTCAAAACTCAAAAGACATAACCTCAGATAAATATCTAATTATTTGGATATAGTTGCTGTCTTAATGTTCATCATACCTATTTGGGACATAATAAATCAAAATCTTAGCATCAAGGTTTCTAGCTTTGTGAATTAATATTGATTTTTTTTTCTTTTTTCTCTTGTTTTCTTATATATATATATATATATATAGATGATATTATTTTAATTAAAAAATACTATTTATAATGAAATTATTTTTTAGGATTTAATAAAATTCAAAATCGTCTACTTCTAAAATCCAACTTGATTATTAATATTATCAATAATTTTTTTTATCTTAATGTTAAACTTAAAATGATAATAATAACATCATCGAAAAGATATTATTTTCTTGTCGACGGTAGATATATATTTCATTTATGAATAAAAAAGATGATAAGATTTACTGATCATTATTGTTAATTAACTCGTTTAAAGATTATAATAATTATTTTTAATACAACTTTCTAAAACTCTATAAATCTAATTTCTATTAATTTGATTAATATATTTAAATCATTACATAAGGGTTGAAACAAAGTTGAAAACATTTAAAAAAAAAAAAAAACAGCTGTCATCAATCCAAATATAGAATATTGCCATATTGGTGCTTCTTGAACTTCCACAAGATCACAACATGCACAATATTTGCATATTTGTGCTCTTCTCCTTTTCACACACTTATCCTTTGAAGAGTTAATATAATTTTTTTTATATATTTTTTATTCATTATTGACTTTGGTCATCTTTAATTATTTCTTGTTTTGTAGCTCCATTTTGGACCCCCCATGAAAATGACAATGGCCTATTCCCTGTGTCCTTCACACACAGATAAATAATAAAATGGTGGGTTTTTTTTTTACACTGAAATTATGAGATGCTCCATCTAAGAAGTATGTATAATAATAATGTATATATGGGCAAAGTTAGTTGATGTTATTGGTGTGTTCTTTTAAATTGAAGAAAAATGTTGAAAATAGATGCTAATTAATCATGAATGTGCTTCTTTGATCCTGGATAATGAGATAGAGAAAAATAATATAAATATTTTACTCTAACTAATAAATATTTACTTTAACTATATATTTCACTAAATATTTTTATATCTCCATTCTTAATAATTAATATTCATTTTTAAATATTATCCTTGTTAATATCTAGTTTGAATTGTGAATAATGATTAGGTGCAATTACGTTATATTTTTTTTCTCCAAAGTTCAGAATGAGATTTGAAATTGAGACTTTTAAATAAGAATGGAAGGACTATGTGATTTGAGTTATAGCTCGTTGGTTATATATTACCAATTAATAAAAAAATATAATGAAAGAAAACTAAATGCATATTAAAGGGAAAAAAAAGAAAAAGAAAAAAGAAGAATCCAAGTTTCACACTTTAAAAATTTTGGAAGTAAATCATCTATAGTAATAACTCAAAAAAGTAACATGCATTTTTATTTCTTGATGGTCCCATAGATATAGTAGTAGACTTCACTCTTATTAAATCAACCACATACTTTTAAATATTTATAATTTTTTATTTAATTTATTATTATTGGGAGAGCATCTAGGAAGATTTTTATTGCATACTTTTTATTATTTATATATATTCCCCTCCTCCACCACTTTCTTAGGTGCACTTTACTTCTCCAATAATAATAATATTCCAATGAAGCAAAAAATTGCTTTGCTTTTCTTTGTTCTCCTTCTTTCTTCTTTCTCAGCTTATGCTCGCCTTCTTTTACAACAAGAAGGCCCAAAACAAGGTAACTTCTTCTTACTCATCATGCTAATAATTAATTATATATTTTTATCTTTTTTTGTTTTCATCTTATTTTTTTCCCTTGTTTTCCTTCCTTCCCATCTATGAACAATCTTTTATGAGCTTGGAACAACTTGATATATATAGGTCAAAATGAAGTGATCATTGGTAACACTCTTGTTCACACATCCAACAATGATGAGCTAAAAGATGATATTAAAGAAGTAAGAATCATTTACTTTACTTTCTCACATAATCTATCTACAAGTTTTGGCTTCTTGAGTTTAGTTTGTCATCATGTTATATAATTTCTCCCTTAGCTAGTACTATATATGATATTACATTTAACATCTATTGATTTATCATGTTTATATTATTGATCTCTCCAATAACTATGTTTACAAAGAAATATTTAATGTTATATTTCACATATATATATACACACCATATTAGGCGTAAAAAAATAGACTTATCGAAAAATGAGTTAAACCGCACATGTATTTAATATAGGAAGACAAAAAAAAAAACAGTCATAACTTGCCTTATTTAGCATTCATTAATTGTCGCGACAATTAATGAATACTAAATAAGGTAAGTTTTGGCTGTTTTTGGCTAATTTTTTGTTGTTACCAAACATTTCTGTTAATATAGTAACTGATTTGGTTACTGATGTTTGGTGTATATATACATAACATTTTTATTTATAAAATATAAAAGTATCAAGTGTAATATATATATATATATATATATATATATATATATATATATATATATATACCTTATAAAGGTAAGCTTCCTTTTTTATTTTTTTACAAATTAGAAACTTCATTTTAATTATTTATCATCTTTTAGTTCGCTAATTCAATTTCATGCAGTTAATGGGATATGAAAATTGCGATGAGAAGAATGAAGAATGGTATGGTAGAAGGATGACTTTGGAAGCGCATTTGGATTACATCTACACTCAAAATGTACACCATAAGCCTTGATGCGTTAATTAATTAATTGGACATGCACATTAATTACCTAGTCCGAATACAATGATGAAACGTTAAATAATATATAAAAAGTAAATCCAAGATCGGTGCTAAAAATAATGTATGCGAGTGTCAAATTTTTTAAAAGAGATTAAAGGAATATTAGAAACTCTCCATCCTCTTCCGTTTAAATTTATTCTACTAACTGTGTTTTTCTTTTCTTTTTTTTTTTTTATTCCCCCCCCCCGCTATAGTCATAGTTTGGTAAAATTTTTTGAAGAGGTATTTGTACTTTTTAAAAGCACAACCTCCTCATTTTGTATTTGGTAAATAAAAAAGACTATATATGTGTTTGTGCTTGCTTTTAAAAGATTGGGTTACTTTTAAAAGCACCTAAGGTAGAATTTTTCAAAGTTAGCTTGTACTTTTTAAAATTTAAAAATATAATATAACCTCGTATGTTAACTAATTTTTAAATTTAATGCTTGCATTTATGTCTATTATAGAATTTTTAAATTTTAAAAGTTATTTTATCAAATGCAATTGCTATTGCTTGTGTTTATTGAAAGCTATTTTTAATTTGATTTACCAAATATAAATGCTACAACTTTTAAAAAATTATCTTTTAAAAATTAGCTTTTATAAGCTATTTTTGAAAAATAAAAGTTTTACCAAACTAAACCTAAAGGACTCGACAGATAGCGGCGAATAATTCGGGATAGTTTAAAGAAAACGCAGTTATCTGCTGTAAAACCGTCGCAAATGTTTGGGTTTACTATAGTGAGCATATATTTTCCATGTGCAGAATGAAATAAAAAAAAATATATAGAGCAAATAATTTCTAACATCCATGTAACTTTGGCAACAATCAAATAAACCCTAGTTGTTTTCTAGCTCCATTTGGGGCTACCATGACAAAGCATAACGCTTTGTTTTGTAGCTCTATCTCCAGACTAAGACATTGGAAAATTGAAATAATGGCGCTATGCTCTAATGGCATGAAGTCTAAATAAGGAAGAAATGCTACATATGTGACCCTAATAAATTCATGCCATCGGTGTGCCTAAGTTTAAGGAAAATATGATAAATGGTTACTTTATGTCTTCATGTGATGACCTAAACCTAGCTAATTTAGAAGCTTTACCCGAACTTTTATTATTTTTTGGTTTCCACTATATCTCTTAACTCTTCAGGTTAAAGACTAATTTGTCGCGAATTGGAGCTCTATTTAAGTGTTTACCGCTGACCAATAGATTACTGTATGCACAAGGCGAGATCAGATTCGAACTCCCAATATTTATTTTAAGCGAACTAATAAACTAACTACTAGCTAGACCAAACTAACTTCATTTCTAAACTTCTATTATCGATTAGCGCGACAATCATTTCTCTAAAAAGGTTATAGAAATAGAAGAAAATATATAAATATTATAAGTATCAATATGGTTACAAATAATCTTATATTGTAGAGCAAAAAAGAAAAAGAAAAAAACAAATTATACAATAATAAAGAAACTTATAAAAATTTTAATCAATATTAAAAAATATTCAACTTATCATATTATTAAGGGATAAATTTTAAAAATATAAATATGACCGATATTATGAATATGGAGGAAGAAGTCCATAATATATATAATTTATTAGTTAACAAAAATGAGAAATTGAGAAAGACAAATTCTCATTCTCTTCAATTTGCATTGGTAAGGCAACTTATTGATTGCTTTGACTTGAACATAAATACCATTTAATTTTGTGCATGATCAAATAATATAATAATAAATGCTACTTAATTAAAAAATATTACAAGGCTAACATTTTTTGTTAAAAAAATAAAAAGTTAATTAATAATAAGTTAATAACTCAAATATAAGAAATTAAAATGAAAAAAAAAATATTAGTCACTTAACACTAAGCAAAATTTGTGCCTCACTAAATGTCCTCATTTTTCAATATATATATATATATATATATATTAGCTTATATATTACCTCCAATTTCTCTCTACTTCGCACTCATTCATTCCCTTCAAAGAAGCAATGAAGCAACAACACATTGTCTTGTTTTTCTTTGTTCTCCTTGTTTCCTCTTTCTTAGCTTCTGCTCGTCTCCATGTGGATTCAAAACAAGGTAGCCATCTAACTCTATTATAATTAGGATAAAGTATATATACTACTTTTTATTCCTGAAATTTGATAAAAAAAAATTTAAAATATTTTTAACTTTTATTTTGTTTAATTTTATTTTAAAATCTTTCGATTTGTGTCAGTTGTATCCTTGAAAACTAAATTTTTTAAAAATTTAGAACAAATCTAGCAACAATACTTGATAACTAGAACTGAGTCGCTTATGTTAAAGGTTAATTGTTCTTATAAGGTTGTTATTGAATTAGTCCTACGCTTTTTAAAAAATTAGTTATTAGAGATTCATTTGATATAAATCAATATCTTCTGAGGCAAAATTAAAACAAAATAAAATTTAAGAATATTTTTAAAATTTTTGATAAATTTGAGAGGAAAAAAATAAAAAATATATTTTATCCATATAATTATTATCACATATTATATATTTACATTTGTTCAATTGATAACTGTTTTAATTTGTTTTGTATTTAATTTCTCCTTTGAAATATATTTTAATTTCTCTGTGGTTGCTTGGTTCAACTTGATGTATAGATGCAAAGGTATCTCATGTTCAGTCACACACTGAATCAAAAGATGATGATATCCATAAGGTAAGTATATATATATATATATATATATATATATATATCAATATTATTATTTTTAATTATACCTGAATACTAATTAGACAAGTTTGATTAGTCCAATTTCTGATAATAGAATCTAGATATTGATAATAAAACTCAAATATAAAAATATTTTATTAACTTCATGACAATTTGGGTTACCTAAATTTTTTATTTATTCGATTTTTTTTTTGTCCCTAACATTTTTTATTCGATACAGATAAAAGAAATTGAGAAGCGGATGATGGAGGAAGCACACTTGGATTATATCTACACCCAACCCCTGAGTCCACCTGCGAAATAAATCAAATTGCATGCTTGCTTAGGATTATCAAGAACATGAGAGCCTAGCTATATATAATGTGAATGTAATAAAGTTGAGAAATAAAAATAAATTTGGGCATTTCCATTGTTAAGGTTGTGCTTTGACTGTGGTTGCTATGCCTAAAGAAAATAAGGAATTATTGATAGTCACAGTTAGAAAATATTTGGATTGTTACTACTGTTTATTATTGTGTTTAATATACATGATGATTTAATATTTTTAAGTTAGATGTGATGTTTTTTTATTTTGTATTTTTTCACTTAGTTTTATTCAAAATTTTTATTTAGCATACATATTCCTTTAATAATCTATTATCTTATGAATTTAAATACTTAATTAAACTTGACAATGTTAAACTCTTGTACACTGTTAATTCATATATGCTCACATTATATTTTGGTTACATTTTTTAATAGATTATTTTTACAATAATAGATTTGTTTATAGATAATTAAAATATTTAATTGACTGTATTTTTGCATCATAAATAGGATAGATTTGGTATAGTTTATTAGAGAATTACTTGTATTTTTCAAAAGTATAAATATCTCATATTGTATTTAGTTAATTAAAAAAATTATATACTTGTGTTTTTACGTTTTAAAAATTAAAAATACTTTTAAAATTATCTATCAAATATTTTTAAAATTAAAATATCAAATATAATTTTATATATTAATGAATACCCAAATTTAGTTTTATTCCTTATTACGTTTATATTTATTAAATTCATATTTAATAAATACCCAAATTTATGTTTATATTTCTTAAATTTAGTGAAAGGTACTAGGTTTCAGAGAGAAAGTTCAGAGAAAGAGAAATCAAAGTTGAGAGCATGTGAGTTGAGATTGAACGTAAAAACTGAGTGACTTTACATGAGAGTCAGTATTTATACACTTAGTTGAACTTTCTAGCACTTAGTTGTAACTAACTTAACTCATGATAGCTAACAACTAACTATAACTAATTATAACTAACTGCACACTGACTAGAAGTTTTTGCTGAGTCAGTAGAGTCTACTAACTGTCATAAAAAATAGAAATAACAGACTAACTAAAACAAACTAACTGAAAGAAAAAAGGAGAAGCAGAGCAAATAGACTAAGCTAGCTTCTGTTTGTAGTACCACTCCCTTAGAGCCTGTTTCAGCCCATAAAGGACTTTAGTCAGTTTGCATACCAATGAGGGATCTTCTTGCTCATACCTTTGGGGCTGCCTCATGTACACTTTCTCAACTAGATCACCATGTAAAAAAGTATTGTTCACATCCAACTGCCTGATTTTTCAGGATCTTGACAAAGCAACCGAGAGTAACAGTCTGATGGAGATAGGCTTGACTACTGGGTTATAAGTTTTTGTGAAGTCAGAACTTGCTTTTGAACAAAGCCCTGAGTGACCAACCTAGCCTTATACTTCTGTAAGGACCCATCTGCATTATATTTAATCCTAAAGACCTATTTACTTCTAATTGCATCTCTATTAGGGAGGAGTTTGACTAGCTTCTATGTGTTGTTCCTGATTAGTGCCTCATACTCTACATCCATTGTTGCCTTCCATTCAGGGATCTTGAGAGCTTGCTTAACATTTCTTGGTTCTACACTGGCCAAGAAGAGTTTAGGCTTGACTATTCCAGCTTTACCTCTAGTCATCATTAGATGGGAGTTCTGTGTGGATGCTATGTGTATATGTTTAGGGTCAGTGATAGGGACTACAATTTCAATATCATTGATGGAAATAGGAACTGGAATTGATGAAGTTGCTATAGGGACTGGTTGGCTATTTTGGGAGTTGAGTGACTGTAGAGGACTGATGTTGTTCTCTGTTGAAAGTTTTTGTTGATTATTTGAAGAATTAGAACTACTTTGTGGGGAGGAAGCCTGAGGGTAACTATCAGCATGCAGATTTAGAGTAAATTTTGGGAGTCTTGAGATAATTGGAATTGAGTTTTGAGGTGCTGAGGTTGTTGGTTGGCTATTGTTGAGGGCTTGTTTATAAGGGAATTGGTCTTCAAAAAATACTACATTAGGAGTGATGATGACCTTTTCTTGTTGTGTGAGGCACTTGTACCCCTTATGTGTGGTTCCATACCCAATGAAGTATAAGGAGAAGACATGAATTCTAGTTTGTACTTGTTATAAGGTCTTTGATGTGGAAAATACAAGCATCCAAACACTCTGAGATTTTTATATGATGGTTGCAATTCAACCACTTATTGGAAGTTATCAAAAACTGTTTTTAATTGAGCTCTAGATTTAATTAGATACAACCAGGCAAACTTCGAGAAAGCATAAATAAAGTTCACAAAATACCAGTTTTCATTTCTGTCTGGAAAGGGAGCAGGCCCCTAAATATCCGAATATACAAGTTCTAAAGGGTATGTGTACATTGTTTGTAAAGAAGACAAAGGCAATTGGTGTGATTTGCCTATACAACAAGCTGGGCATTTAATTTTTTTTGGTAAGGCAGAGATTTTGCAGGCTTTTAACACTTTTGAAAGTACAATATGTTTTGGATGGCCTAATCTAGCATGCCAAACTAGATATTCATCCTTATTTTTTACTAAAGACATAAGCAGCTGGTGTTTGTGAATTGTGAAGGTTAGAAAATTTATAGAGGCCTTTCTCTACTGTGCCTTGAAGCACAATCTCCTTTGTATCCTTAGTCTTTATACAGCATCTATCATTATAGAATTCAAAGAAAATTTGGTTGTCACAGCATAATTGATATACACTCATCAGATTCTTAGTAATTTCAGGAACACACAACAATTTTCTCATATGCAGCAACCAAAAGTTCATATTAGTTTTAAAACATGAATTTCTAACAAATGAGATTTGCAAACCTGATCCATTGCCGATTACAACATGATTTTTTCCACAATATTCTTCTTTCTCCATCAGGTTTTGTTCATCATGAGTCATGTGGTGTGTAGCACCTGAATCAGGATACCAGTTTGGATTCTGCACTGTTGCTGGTGTTGTCAGCATGTTGCAGAAATTAGCTTTAGGCTGAGAAACCTGATTGTGATTGCTGTGATTGTAGCCTTCTCTTTCATAATCTTCTTCTTCATATTGACCCTCACTATACCTGTACCAACAGGTTCTTGCAGTGTGTCTAATTTTGTTACACAATTGGCACTATGGCTTGTCATTTTCATATTCTCTAGCATTGTACATTCTACCTCCTTTGCTGGACTGACCTCTTCTACTTGTGAATTGTCCATCATTTGTTGATTCTTGTGCTAGCCTTCCTTCAACAGAAAAACCTCTACCTCCTCTAAATAACTTGCCTCCTCTTCCTTTGAATCCACTTCTGAAGCCTCTTCTTGCTTGTGGACTCTGATTGTAGCTTCTGAACTGTGCTATGTTTGCTTGCATAAATGCCTCAAGATTTTTGAATTTTGCAAGCATGCTTTCATGAGCAAGCAGTAATGCCTCTAGTTCAGCAACCGTTATGCTTTCTGATCTAGTAAGTACTGAGGTGTACACTGAGAAATACTCTTCGGTTAGACCTTCAAGATAGCATTAACATGATCACTTTCCTTTATCAATTCTCCTACAGAGGCTAGTGCATCAATCGTGCCTTTAATCATCAGTACATATTCAGTTACAGATCCTCTAATTTGGAGAGTGTTGAGTTTGATCTTTAACTTCATCATTTTAGCCTTGACTTGTGAGAAAAAGTGATCCTCTAATTTTTTCCATATCTACTGTGTGTACGTGCAACCTACCATCCTTGTAGTAAAAGGCTTACTCATCGAAGCCAACAACCATGACTTTCGAAGTGCATCTTGTCTTTTTCACTACAGATATTCTGAATTTGCAGCTGTATCTGTTCCATTCTTTGAAGACACAAACTGTAGAGGAAGACTCAGCATATCATTTTCTTCTATTGTTGAAATTGCTTGATCCTTCCATTGCAAGAAGTTGTTCTCATCCAGTTTCATAGGAATTGGAGTTGCTATGAATCCTTGAGCCATGGTTGTTACCGGATTGTGATGTATGAAGCTGAGAAGCAGAAAGGATCTGATACCATGAAAGATACCAGGCCTCAGAGAGAGAGAGTTCAGAGAAAGAAGGAAAGAGAAACTAGAGATGAGAGCATGTGTGTTGAGATTGAACGCAAAAACTGAGTGGCTTTACACGAGAGTCAGTATTTGTACACTTAGCTGAACCTTCTAGCAGTTAGTTGTAACTAACTGCACATTGACTAAAAGCTTCTGCTGAGTCAGCAGGGCCTACTAACTGTAACAGAAAATAGAAATAACAGACTAACTAAAACAAACTAACTGAAAGGTAAAAGGAGAATCAGAGCAAGCAGAGTAAGCTAGCTTTTGTTTGTGACCTCTAACAGTTAGCTCATTGGTCGGCTTAAGACATTGTTAAAAATTTGAATCTCGTTTTATACATATATATAATAATTTATTGACCAACAACAAATTTTTAGACGATAATAATCAAAGCATAATGGCTAATTTTCTTTCTTATGAATGCAGATGTAATTTTATACTCAAACTCATGTTTATACAAATTAGCGAGCGTTCACCAATTAACTCTAAAATTTTATTTCCTTTCTATTAACCCTATTCTAATACATGTTATTATTTTATAAAAGGTTTAATTACTATTAATTCTTATACTTTTATTGAATTTTCAATTAAGTTCTTATATTTTTTTTAAATGAATTTTTATACCATATCAGATTTTGTAACTAAATCCCTACAGTGACAAAAATATTAGAATTAACGGAATATTCTGTTAAACTATAAAGAATATTCAATCAAGTGTTAGGTATATTCGTTTTGTTTAATAGAATATTCCGTTAATTTTAACATTTTTGTCACGGCAGAGACTTAATTACAAAATCTGATATGGTATAAGGATTCAATCGAAAAAAAAAGTTTAAGGACCAAATTAAAAATTCAACAAAATTATAGAGACTGACAGAACAATTAAACTTTTATAAAATCAATTCTATAAAATCACGTTTATTCAAATTCTAGTTTAACAAACGCCAATCAAAACACATACTAAATAATTATAAGTATTAATACAGTTACAAATAATATTATATTGTAGAGCATGAAAAACAAATTATATAACAATAAAGAGACTTATAAAAATTTTAATCAATATTACAAAATATTTAACTTACTATGAAACTAGAGGAAGTAAATCCATAATATAATTTAGTTAACAAAAATGAGAAATTGAGAATGACAAATTCTCATCCTCTTCAATTTGGTAAGGCAACTTATTGATTGCTTTGACTACACAGTAATACCATTTAATTTTATGATCAAATAATAATACTTAATAAAAACAATATTACAAAACTACCATTTTTAAAAAATATAAAAAATTAAAATAACTAATAATATCTCAAATATAAGAGAAATGAAAAAAAATATTAGTCACTTAACAATAGCAAAATTTGTGTCTCATTGATTGTCTTTATTTTAATGAATTGACTTTTCTTAATATGAGTCGCATCAAAGCTTTATTTAGTAAAATTTTTACTTTTTAAAAGTAGTTTAATTATAAAAGCTAACCTTTAAAATATAATCTTTTAAAAATAGTAGTATCTATGTTTAATAAATTAAATTAAAAATAATTTTTAATAAATACAATCAACAATAAATATATTTAGTAAAATAATTTTTAAAATTTAAAAATATTATAATAGATATTAATATAAAAATTAAATTTAAATATTAATTAATATACAAGATTATATTAAATATTTTCTAATTTTAATAAATATAAGCCAATTTTAAAAGATTCCCATTTAAATACTTTTAAAAATATTCTTAACTTTTAAATGATACAAACACAGTTACATAAATTTTTTAATTTATCAAACACAAATTTCAACAAATTTTACCAAACCAAAATACTCTTTATATATAACCAATTTGGGTTGGTCGAGTGGTCAGCTCACTCGTCCGCTTAAGCAAGTGTTGGGGGGTTCGAATCCCGCCTTGTGCATGCAGCAATTCATTGGCCAGCGACAGATCCTTAAATGGAGCTCCGATCCACGACGGATCAGTCCTTAACCTGTCGAGTTGGGAGATACCGTAGGCAACAAAAAAAAAAAACTCTTTATATATCTTTCCCGAATCTCCTTACATGCATATGTGTTTCAATTTCTCTTTAGTTTGCACTCATACATTCCCTCAAAGAAGCAATGAAGCAACAACACATTGTCTTGTTTTTCTTTGTTGTCTTTGTTTCCTCTTTCTTAGCTTCTGCTCGTCTCCATTTGGATTCAAAACAAGGTAGACAGCTAACTATATTATAACATATTATATATTTACATTTGTTCATCAATTGATGATTGTTTTAAGGGTAAAATATATATATTTTTGTTCCTAATACTTGCGAATTTTTTTAAATATCTCTAATATTTAATTCTATTCAATTCTATCTTTAACGCTTTCGATTCATTCGATTTTATTCCTAGTATTTTTTTATTTGTCTTAAACTATACCTGAAAGTTTTGAATTTTGTCCCTAACATTTTATATAAAATTAACATCTAGAGATAATTTTGATAAAAATAAAAAACGTTAGAAATAAAATTAAATATAACTAAACAAAAAATATACTTTATCTTTATTTTAATTTGTATGGTATTTCTCCTTTGAAATTTATTTTAATTTCTCTGTGGTTGCATGGATCAACTTGATATAAAGATGCAAAGGTGGTGAATGTGGTTGAAAACGGTGTTGTTCAGTCACACACTGAATCAAAAGATGATTATATCCATAAAGTAAGTATATCTCTATTATTTATCAATATTCTTGTTCTTAATCATATATTCTCTTTTGGTTTAATTTCAATTTGTTTTAATAACTAATCTAGAAGCATATTACAATTATACCCAAATAATAGACAAATTTAATTAGTTGAGTTAGTTTTTGATAATAGAATCTAAATACTAATAATAAAACTCAAACATAATAAACATAAGGGTAAAGTATATTTTCTATCCCTAAAGTTTGATAAAAGTTTAAAAAATATCCCTAAATTTTATTTTGTTTCAATTTTGTCCTAAAAATTTTCGATTTGCATCAAATATACTCCTGATGGCTAATTTTTCAAACAATTTGAGATCGATTCAACATCAATTTCATAAGAACAACCCCTCAACACAAGCAAATCAAGCATAATTTTCATGCATTATTGTTAGATTGATCTTAAATTTTTTGAAAATTTAGCCGTCGAAAGTATATTTGATACAAATCGAAAACTTTTGAGACAAAATTAAAACAAAATAAAACTTAGAGATATTTTTAAAATTTTTGTGAAACTTCAAAAACAATAAATATACTTTACCCTAAACATAATATATTAACTTTATGAATATTTTGATTATTTAATTTATAATTTTTTGTCCTTAATTTTTTCGATTCCATACAGTTATCAGAATCTGAGAAGCGGTTGATGGAAGAAGCACATTTGGATTATATCTACACCCAACCCCACCCTCCACCACATGCGAAATAAATCAAATTGGAAATGCTTAATTTTTTTTTTTTTATCAAGAACATGAGACCCTGTAATGTGAATGTAATAAAGTTGAGAAATGAAAATAAATTTGGGCACTTCTATTGTTAAAGTTGTGCTTTGACCGTAGTTGCCTAAAGAAAATGAGGAATTATTATTGATCGTCACAATTAGAAAATATTTGGATTATTACGACTGTTTAATTTATTGTTGTGTTTAATATATATAATGCTTTAATATTTTAAATTAGATGTGATGTCTTTTAATTTGGTATTTTTTCAAAACTTTTATTTAACATATTCATATGAGAAGTTAATAATCTATTGTCTTATGAATTTAAATACTTAATTATATAAGCTTCACAATGTTAATTTTTTTACGTTGTTAATTCATATATATATACGCTCATATTTAGTATAAATTTTATTTTCATATTTAAAAATTTATTTACATTAATTGTTTGTTATTTTTAAATAAAAAAATTAATAAAAAATATGGTTATTAAAATTGACCGCATTATTATCACTTTTTAAATTAATATAGATAAAAATTGACAGTAATATTGTCAATTTTTAATTTAAAATAGACAAAAAATGAAAAATAGATGATGACGTTGTCGAAAATTTAATAATTAAATCAATAGCTAATTTTTGAATTTTAATAAATTAAATATCGACAGAAGTATCGTCAATTTTGGATAATATTATCGACAAACTAAGTGTTGTTTTTATTAAATATGTAATAATCTTAAACCTATATTATCGATATAGTAATCATCGATTTTATTGAAAGCTTATCGACAATCCAACAAGTCGTCGATTTTATTAGATTTTTGAACAATCAATAACACATTTAAAAGCGACTGTTAATACCATCGATTCTGTCGTCGATTTTTAATATTATTGACAGCAAAACTATCGATTTCACCATCGATTTTAAAGCGTTTCTTGTAATGATTGTCTAATAGATAATATCTCTAATCAATTATATTTTTACACTAATAAAATTGGTTATAGATAAATTAAAATATTTAATTGATTATATTTCTACGTCAAAAATAGCGTTGATTTGGTATAGTTTATTAGAGAATTACTTGTAGTTTTTAAAAATATCAATATCTCACGTTGTATTTAGTGGTGGCTGATTTGTTGGTCCCAACTATCTTTGGGACTAACGTTAGTCTCTTAGTATGGCTTTTAATTTAAATTGTTAGATTATTTTATTATTATATCTAACCGTGTAGATTAAATACAAATATATATTTTTATTTTTATTAAATGCTTCCTAATATTTAACGTTTTTACAAATGATTCCCTTCCTCTTTCTTTTATTATTTTTTTGCAGATAGAGTCTCTTCTTCTTCTTCACTACCACGATGAAAACTGGCACCAGCAGCAACTGCTAGGTCTGATTCGAGACTACCCATGAACGCATGCAACTATCAGAGTCTGGATCGAGACTATTTCGCACCTCTGTCCACCCCGCCTCTAAAATTTGTGTTCTTCTCTTCTTTATAGTCATCGACTTCGTGTGGTGTTCTTCGAGGAGAAGGTCTTTTTCATGGAAGCTGCCACACATACATACACAGAGACACATACTTCACACTTGAGACAAAAAATCAGAAAAAAAAAACAAAAAAAATCTTTGCGGAAGATTATGGCCTCAAAGGAGACCCAAGACTTCTAGCCATTTCTCAAGCCATCAGAGTCGTTCCTCAGGTTTCCATTTTTTCTTTTTTTTTTTCATTTCAACGTTTTTTTCCTTATTCATCAACAGATCTATAGCTGTGACTGTTTAGTTTCATAATATTTTTATGTTTAGAAGTCTGAAATTAATGGCATTCTACACAGAAGATCAATGAAAAGACATGTATGAGACCAACTAATAGAATAAATCTAGCCATGGAACAAGAAAGTTCAATAAATAATCTTCCATTATTCTTTCCCAAATTTATTTGTTGAAACTTATGGTTGAGCAGGACATAACTAAACTTTGTTAATTAGAGGGAGTGAGTGAAGAATTGTTGATGAATATTTTTTTAATAGCTAATTGGTGTTAAAAATATATTCATGAGAATACTCGTAGCTCTTTAAAAAAAAGTTACTTAATTTATGCAAAACCACACTAAAACTAAATTTACGAGTTTAATGCGAAATGACTCACACTTAACTATCTGCTGTAGATTTATGTCCCAATTAAGGAAGAAGGTGACCACTGGTATCTTATGGTCATTAGCTTATTGGATGAAAAATTATATCAGTTTAATTCTAATCTAAATGATGATCAAGTTGAGCCAAGACAAGAAATTATGAAATCATTGGTAAGATGTCCATAACCCATTTTTTTATACACAGACTATATGTAAAATAATACATGAATCTTAGCAGACTAGTCATAAACAAAATTTTCAGGATGATAACTTTTGAGTATTACCTAAAAGGTGACATTCCTGAAAAAAAAATCATGAATTTTGATGTGAAAAAGTTTAGGGGTGCCAAATGTCCTCAAAGCCACACATGATTGCAGTGTATCTTTTATTTACATGAATTATATCTTTAATTAAAGTGATCTTTTATTGATACTAAACTAGTTAATATTGTCACTGAACTTTTAGTCGCTATTCTGGTGTCTGGTTTTTCAATGGTTGTCTACGACAGAGAAGTTTAATCTCAAGGTGTCGGCATTGTAAGTTCCAAAGATATATTGATTAATTATATACATGCTGCCATATTTTTTAACTAATTAATTCATATTTGCAGTTAAATGAGCAACATATTCGTACATCTGTTGTGATAGATCTTTTGTTGGAGATGTTCAATAACCACAAATACGAGTTTCAGAAGAAGAGTAATGATTTCTAGGCTAGGCTTTAGAGTGAATAGCATGGAGATCAACATTTTTGCATATTTAGTTATTATTTGAAAAATTTGTTATAATCTTCAATTATAAATGAGATTAGTGATATTTCTAATTTATTTGTTGAATTATTATTTTATAAAAAAAAAAGTTTGTATGATCTAAAAATTTTGGTAGAGAGATCAATAATATTTTTCTATCTTTATATTTGTGTATTAATTTGGTTATTGGTGTGAGTAAATAATTGTAACTTTGTGCTCACCTATTATCATCTAAATAGTCTGTGCCAAGGATTATTATTATGATCATAGATATATAGGAATATATTCATCATGTTCTTTGCCATTTCAAATTGAAAATGATTAGTTAGAGATTCATACATGATTTTTTATCATTTCCAGCATTTTCAGACACTTGTGTCTCAACAAACACATAACCACACCATCATAATACCCTCATGCCATAATTAGGAAGCCTTTCATGCATCATGCACATATTCCTCTGATCCTATTTTATATTGGTATGAAATACACACTCTTTATTTGTGAACAAAACTTTGAAAGCAAATCATTAAATAGCAAACTAAATTCTACAACATGATGCTCAGAAATCTATTCACCAAATTTTATTCACCAAAACAAATTCAAAATTCCATTCACTAAGTTCTATTAAATTACCAAATTCATCATGAAAATTCATATACAAAGTTCTATTACCTAAGTTTTATTCAATTAACACATAATAAAAATTCATATAATATTACAATGAGAACTCTTCAATAAGTTCCATGTCAACACTCGCATCAGAACCTCTGTCCAAAACTCTTGTTCTTCATAATTTTTTTCAATATCAGATGCCCAAAATCCTTGCAAACAAAATATTGATGAATCTTCCCTCTTATTAATAAAAATTATATAATTAACATGTTGTGGTATACAAATTATTATACAAAATATTACTATTTCTCCATCTCAAAAGGGTTTCTATTTATGCCATGAGAAGTTGAACAGCTCGCATTAGTCTGCTGAATGTCCTTTGTCAATGGACAAGATTTTTTATTGTGCTCTTCCATGCGACAAATACCACATCGTTGTAGTTTTCTCAGCAATACTCTATCTTCTATTTTATCATCTACTTCAAGATCTTACTCAACAATTTTATTTGTAACTGTAAAAATGTAAAACAAATAGTATTCTAATAAATCAAAGTGCAGAGACCACTAACATGAAAATAATAGCACTGTTATAGTTCTATATTTTTTTAAAATTTATTAAATTCTAAAATAAGTAAAATAGAAGAAAGCGTTGAAACCGTAGAAAACAATATTCTTTATGCTATCAAACCCAATATCGATTAAAAAAATAAAATGAAGAAGAAACATTAATGTCCAAACAAGAAATATCGACAACTATATGCAAGAAACAGATTTAAATCTATGAAAAAATGAACAGAGAACCATTAATGTGGAAGGAAGAAGAAATTATGTGATAAAATACAATATTCATACATTAGAGAGGATTTATTGGTAGTCGCACTTTTCTTGTGCCACCATCTGAACTGCCATTGCTGCCTCAATAAAATCTGCGTGCTCCATATGAACCCTAAGAAATTTCAGATTTCTGTTGTTTTGTTATTTAAAAAATTAATTATTTTATTTAATATTTAAATTAGTCATTAATATGATTTTAAATGACACAATAAAGAGGTAGGGATATAATAGTAAATGATCAATATTGAGTTATTCTTGTAATAAAGAAAAGATACAGTATTGATATTGCAATAATAGACTAAGGGTGTTTTTGTAAAAAAAAAAATTTAATTGTGTTAGACAAAGATCATGAAGGACCAACGTAAATGCCACCGTATTTAGTTAATTAAAAAAATTACATGCTTGTGTTTTTACGTTTTAAAATTCTTATATTGATTAGATTCAAACTAATTAATTCTTTCTAAAATTAAATTTCTTTATTGACAACAATATAATTTTATTTTTAATTATATCTCGTTATTAATTAACTCTTCTCATTTTATACAAAATATGCATATCTGTTGAAATTAATATTTATCCATAAAGTTTTAATCTATTAATTGATTTTACTATTTCATATTCAAATTTCTATATTCATTTATAGATAACTTATATGTTATATCTCCAAATTTCGTTAGCAATTTTTCTATCAAACTCTACCCGTTATAGAGAGATAAGATCTCACTATTGATTCTTTTCATATTTTGCAATCAATATTTTTCTTAAATAATATATTGCAAATGAATCTTAGACCTCATTACTGATTCTTTCCAGATTTCATAATTTATATACTTTCCTTAAAAAAAATATCCTTGAAAAAACTTGCACTAGCCAGCTTGTGTTTCCTTAGTATGTTATATATTTACATTTGTTTTTTCGTCTCCTTTGAAGTTTATTTTAATTTCTTTGAGCTTGCTTGGAACATCTTGATATACAAAGATAGTGAGTCATTGAAAGATCTCTTGTTCAGTCACACACTGAATCAAAAGATCGATGATGATATCCACAAAGTAAGCATATATATATTATTTATCCGGTAATATTAGGGGGGAAAATTCATATGAAGCAACATTCCATTGATTTGTCGTGTCTCTATGTCAGGACGCATGTGTTTCAACCATGTCTTAATAAAAAGTAAAAAATTATTCTTCAAACACGTTTGGACACACTTAAATACCATTACGTATCAGCGTGTCCAGTCTTATTCTTAATATTTATTATTAAAATAAGTTTAAAAATAATATATATTATTAATTATTAAAACAAAATATATTTTAAATACTTTATATAATTAAAAAAATATTAAAAATAATTAAAAAACTAATTTATATTTTAATATCAATAAAATACTAAATTATTATTACAATTTATCTAAAAAATATTTTATATTTTTTATATATACCGTATCTTCGTGTCTTATAAGAATTTTAAATTCGTGTGTCTACGTGTCTCGTGTCCGTATCCATACATCATAAATAAAAACTTACCTAAATAAATACTAAATAAGGCAAATTATATGTGATTTTAGCTCATGATTTTTTTGTTATCAAACATTTCCGTTATTTATCAATATTCTTATCACTTATTCTCTTAATCAAGAAGCATATTACACTTACACTAAAGTCGTAGGTAAGGGTTTTTTTTTTTTTTTTTTTTTTTTTGGGTCAAGTTATACCGAGTTAAACTGAGTCGTAGGTAAATTCAATTAGTTGAGTTTCAAGATTGATCACAAAAGGCCAAACACAACACAATCATATTGCACTGGTTTCATACTTTCATGACAATTTTGGTTGTCTTAACAATTTTTCATTTGATTTGTGTTTAACGTCCCTAATTTTTTGCAATTTCATGCAGCTAACAGCATCGGAGATGAGGAAGATGGAAGCAGCACATTTGGATTATATTTACAGCTAGAACATGAGACATTATTCATGAGAATGTGATAAAGCTGAGAAATGATTTCACTAATAATCTAGATTATTGCTTTAAAAGGTTATTAATACGGTTTATTGTTGTGTTTAATATATACACAACAATACTTATCAAAGAATTATTTATACCAAATTTTACCAAAATCAAACATCAATGAACATGTAATTAACTCTTGTTTATTTAATAAATGATTTTGGATTGAATTAAAGTTTTCTAGAAATATCTGTAACATATAAACTACGGTTACTATTTTATAAAAAATTACAGAACATAAAATTTTTAATCAGTACAATATTTATTTAAATTAATACTGGTATAATTAATTTTTTTTTTCATATTCCAAGTTAACAATATATTATGTTATAGAATTTAAATACCCGAATGAAAATGCCAAACTCTTTATCAGTGAATAACCATAAAACTCTTAAACAGAGAGCGCCCTGGCTAAAGAGCAATAAAGTGCATAATGGTCTAAACTGCATAACTTTAACACACAATCAATATAACATCCAAAATAGGAAAGTTCTATCTTATTTTCCTTCTTTTTTTTAATTATTTTTATCAACAAATACAAGTAAACAAAAAAAAAAAAATAATAACCCAAGTTACATAACATGATCCATGATAACTGAAACTGGAATTCAAGTACCAAGAGTCTTCCATTCCACTGTAAATATTTGATAATGATAATGGAGAACGCCAGATTTGACATTAATGTTAGTCTTGGTGCTTTGGCCCTCATATTATGACCACATGCTGTTATATGCAAAATGCACAAATACCAATTCTTCATGGTAAAATAAAGGAACACAACCACACAATGGGCAAGTGGAGCTAGCTGCAAATACTATCTCTGCATTTATGTACCTTTTTCAACACTAAATTCCTTTTCTTCTTCTTGAGTACAAGAAAAACAAATATAAATACTAACAAAAAACAAAAAGCAAGAATGCATGCAAAATTGGTCTGAGAGCTCAAGAAACCAATTTGAGTAATATATAAGCATTGAAATAGTATCAAGATTCAGTAAATGCAAAGTAAACCTGTGTTCCCCAACTTTTTGATGCAGCAAAGCTTTGAAGTTCTAACTCGCATTAATCTTGTTCCTGAAAAGCATTATAGGTTTAGAACAATTACCAGCAATGGAATAAGTAAATTTAAAGCAAGTGAATAAGAAGGAAGCTAAACAATGAAAATGGAAGCAAAGAAATACTTCAGACTTGTTTGGTTTGGTTTTCATTTTTAGTATATTCTATTTTCAAAATTGAGATTAAAAAAGTGAAAACAAAAAATATAATTTTATTATCTTTATCTCCTTTTTTTCTTCAAAGAATTCTGAAAATAGAAACCCAACCAAAACAGAAAATCAAAACACAGGACTCTTCTACTTTTAACTTGAGAACGAGAGGCTCTACACCCATAATTTAAATTATCCTGGTAATAACAGGATGATGCGATTTCTAATGCTAATCCTCCAACCCAATATAACGTACCCTCTCCAGATAGACAGAAACTGGTAGCTCTGGATATCAAACTAGAAAGACACCACTTTGTCACTTAAATCAGATGATAATAAATCTTACCATCTTGACGAAACTGGATATAGAGTTTCCTGAGAAGCACCTTGCATGAATAATGGGACCCCTTGTAGTACTAGCATTTCTATTTCCCAACTCACTATCTGAGTTAGTCATGTCAACGGCCCCTTTGAACATCCACTCACCACTTTCTTGACAGTAGAAATCTTCAAATACCTCACCACACAACACACACAAGCATTGGCTTTCATCTGCTTGAACCATCGAGTCCTCTTGAGTGCTTCTTGTTTCCTTGCTGTATGTATCAACAGATCCGGAAAACTCAGACGTGGATGAAGATTCACCCTTGCTAACAATGCAATCAATTGACTTCGGATACCATCCTCTTGATGCCCTAATTAGATCATTTTTCCCCCTTGTGGCATGCCACTCCAAGTGTCTATTAAACTGCTCTTGGAATTTAAGCCTACGGCCACAAATGTCACAATGATGAGGGAGATCATCAAATAATCCTTTAATGACAGGTGGATGCACTTCTCGGATTACATCAGGCTTAAACTCAAAGCCAATGAGGTTTCTGATCTCTGTGCTGGTCGTTTCAGATAAGGATGTTGGGGATTTTGCAGTATCATTTACATCATCTGTGGCAGAAGGTAATGGAACAGCTGCAGAACCAGACACTGAAGCAACAGGCAAAGAGCTACTGGTGGTAATGCTGTCTCTTTCATCTTCCAACTGAGCTGGGAACTCAGATGTCACCTTAGTTTGTGATTCTTTTTCTGCAGATATCAAACCCTTCGCAACTAAAGAGCTTAGAAGGTTTGCAATCGGATTTGAGGTATTACTGCTGGCACTTGTTGTCTGAGCAGAGGCAACACTGACATCAGAGGAAGCCGGTGGTAGAGTTGATGCCCTTGTCAATTGCCCAGCCTTTCTTTCAGGTACTTTTGGCAAAGCAGATAAACTATTATTTGAAGGACCTAATGAAGATGGCGCTGAAATTGCAGACACCAAGGAACTTAATGTGGCAGGGGAAGGCCCAGCTGAGCGGGCAGGCCGAACACCTAATTGAGACGGAAGATTCCTTGAATCCAGACGACTTGCATTGGACATGCTGGATAATGTTCCACCGTTTAGAGCAGCAGCTTCCACACTACCTGTGGTTGACTGTTCAAGAGTCTCTTTGGCTAGCGCAACTCTAGACAGGGGAGGAGGTTTCTTGGTAACTTCATTGTGAGACAGGTGAAGCTGCTGCTGATGCCTTGACTGAAAAGGAGTCGCCGAAGAAAATGAACCTGGCAAATCCTTTTGATGTGGTCTTCGCAAGTTACCAACCTGAAGATTAGGATGAATGGTACGTGAAAAATCTTTTACATCGACCCCGCATACTCTTTTTTTTAATAAAAAAGGAATTTTAAGGGATTGGGGATGGTCTTGGTAGGCAAATTTCAAATTTGATGGTGCTGCACACTTACTGGTGGTGGTGAAGATTGTTGTCGCAAGGGTGACTGCCCAGAAGGGGATTCAACTCCAATCGAGTGAAGTTGTTGTTGTCCCACAATTCCTGGCAGTCCTGTTGTTGCATTTGGCAAGAAAGACCGATTCCCCATCCTGACAGCAGAATTTGTATTGGCTGGCAGACCACTAAGAGTGGACATAAATCCTTCCGAGTGACCTGGCTTTTGATTCAACTCTTCAAGTGAGTGCTGCTCCTGCAGTTGCCACGGTACTGATGGATGACGCTGAAATGAGGAAAATCGTTTCTTTTCATTGCCTAGAGTGGCCAATTCTCTATCAAGATTTGCCCCATAGGGGTTTCTTATTTGGACTGGATCTTCAACTTCCTGTGCATGGTAAAAGAAATTAAAAAAAAAATATAGTAGTACAGAATAAGTATATAAATTAGGAGTATTTTATCAATTGTTGTATCTGTGAGCTATTAGGATTCCATTATCAAAAACTCAGAAGATAGGGGAGAAGTCATTTCTATTGCACTTCCAGGATAACTTATTCAAATATCATAAGGAACTTCATTCATATTTTTAGTGTTGTCTTAGTTACCTATACTAGTATATAATTTATGTCAAGGAATTCAGCCTCTCATAGAGTTCACTCTAAAAAATTAATTTTAATATTGTTCCTTAATCCTAGTTCTGTTCTACATCAGTACTCAAGTGACCAAATTTTAGCAAGCTTACAAAATTCTCATCATCTGCTGGCCAAGAATCTTTGCTCAAGTTGTTAGAGACATTTGGTGCACCAAGACCGGTCGATCTAGAATTCATCTCATCCCATATGTACTCCTCTTCCTCAGAATTTTTCCAGCTACGTGACATCACACTGCTCCGAATGCTATTTATGTTTTGTGTTGGCTGATTATATTTTGGTGCTTCAGTATTTGAAAAACTATGCTTCTCACTGAAACCATTTCTTTGGCCAGATATGGTTCCCGGAACTCCACCTGCTTTAAACCAACTTTTGTCACCAGCTCTGACCATACCTGAGCCCAAATTCCGTGAAAGATCAGAACCATATTCATTGCCCCCACAGGTTACACCAACACTCTTTTCCAAAACAGAATCATTAAATGCATCTCTTGGGGTACTAACACTAGGATCCAACCATGGTCGTGCAACACCCAAAGTTCTATCCGGCCTCTCGGGGTCCTCATTGGAGTTCGCACATGCTCCAGTAATTTCATCAACTCCTTTAATCTTCAAGAAAAGAAGCAGCACATGATAAATTATTTAAGAAATAAATAAAAGCAGTCCATATTTCATGATTAATAAGACCAAAGGAGCTGGAAGTAGTTCATGGGAAAAGTCCACAAGAATATTATGTTGTGTCCCAATAACAAACAAACACAATTGAAAATTGATATTTGACAGCCTATACAAACATGCATGGAATGACTTCACCATTCCAACACTATTAAGGATAAATTTTGAGGTCAACATTTCACTTACCCTGCTGGACTGCTGAAGACGTTGCCTCTCTAAATACTTGGGATTCACATGGATGCCATGAGGAGGACGTGGGGACTGTGAATTGCTCCTGATGGTAGCAGATGAGGCAGCTGAACCATTTACTGGTGGAGTAAAGCCGAGTTCCTTCTCAATAGCCTGAAGGGTCTGAGGAGGAATGTATCCTTCCCAAGTTCCAAAAAGATGTCTCATACTTTGATGGATAGCAGGTTCAACCTGTCTGTATGCCTTGCAGAATACCTAAAATGTGAAGGAAGCATGTAAAATACCAGAAAGATCTCTTTGTTAAAAATAAGTGAAAATTAGGAAAATATCTCACAAAAAAAAAAATGCAATGGGGGTGAACTGTCATAAAAGTCAAGTTCTTTATTTACAATGTGAATACAAGAACTTTGCAGATAGCATTATCAATGGAACTACTGAAAGTGAAATACTTGAAGCAAAAATTACATAACCTAAAAATATGAAAAATTCTTGCACACCGTAGTGATACATGGATAAGAATATTCAAAGAATAATTATCTAACCTCGGGTAGTTTGGCAGCAAAGTACTTTGTATAATCCCGCCCAATGTTCTTAACAATACTGTCTAAGAGATAAAGAGATGGCAGCTTTTGATCATTGGGAACCTGCAAGGTAATGAACCAAGTTATAAGAAAACTGCCAAAAATAATCTCGTGTCTTTTCAAAATGCCACCCCATTATTTGGTTCTATTTGCCTGTAGCAGCCAAGTTCTCATACTAGAGAGGCAAATAAAACAATTAAAACATACCCTAAAAACAATCCAAACACTAAACTTATAGCAATAATATAGTCAAACAAATAAAACATGGATAGACAGCATAATAAAGTAAAAAGACACCCTGTAGTAAACTTGGAAAACTCAAGAAGCATAAATGTTATTTTTCCAACATGATATGTTAAACTCCCTGATCCAAACTGCATGGACTAACTCAAACGTGAAATGATTTGATTACATTGTCCCTATACAACTTGGATATACAAATTCAATCTAAAAAATAGCCCAAAAGGAATCTACAAAAACAGTATTTCCCCTACAGACATTGTACACAATCTCCTCAAGCCTGAGATGTAAGCTGAAATAATGTTTTGCCTTCTGGTCTATGAAACAGAACTACCCTTCACAATAGGTGTGCCAATATACTGTGTGCTTTGACTTGAAATAATGCTTGAAATTGAAAACACTGGACAGATAATTTTCTAGTCTTGAATAATCCCCTCTGTATAACTAAGTCCAGAAATTACCAGAACTGAGGTGCTCTATAAGAATAATGATGCTGCTTATTAGTCACATATAAGTTCATTACAATATCATAAGATTGCCAAATATACAAAACTGCCTCATTCTCATGCAGAGAGTAGAACAATACTCTTTCTTTCCTTCTACTTTTAATTAGAAAACTACATATACTTTTCCCTTCCTGGTTTTTTGTTTAGTTAGGGTGAAATTACACCTCACATGCAAATCCAGAGCCAAAATGCCTGAGTGGACAATGAATGAAGTTGAATGAATCATTGCTTAAATTAAGTCATTTCTCTTCACTTGGAAATTGCAGATCATCCAATGTTCATCATAGAACTTCAACGAGGGGTAAAGTACCAACCAAAACTCATATTACAAGAAAAATAAATAAAATAAAATAGTTTAAAAAAAAAACTATAATCACTGTCTCCTGTACCATTATTGCCAATTTGGCACACAAGCATTAACCATAACAAACATGAACACAAGAAGGGGGGAAAATTGGGGTCCATTTTTATTTCAATTCTCTTACAACATTTCAATTCAATTCAGCAATTGGCTACACAACCAAAGAAAAAATCAATTTTGAACACAGATTTTAACAGCTGCACAGTTTAAAACTGGATTCACCTCTAGAATGTTAGCACAAATAGTGGCGGCAATCGCCTTCGCAGCCGATTGATTCTCGCCTGCAATTATAGTCAAATTGTTAATGATCATTTTCGAATTGAAAGTGAGCTCAGCAAGAGCTGTCTTGTACTGATTCACAAGCTCATGGTGCTGCGGCAGCGGCTGCGGCTGGTAACCGCCACCGCCTCGGCCGGATTCACTGCTTTCTGCGTCCCTGTCGTTTGCTCTGAACCTCGTTGACGACATCGTTGTAATCCCTGAAGCCAATTGTCGCTGAGGAAACGGTCTCTGATTCGGGTCTTCCATCAATCGAGGCTTCTTAGGCCCTGGCTCTCTCGATCTATCGAAAGGTCTACGTGAACTCTCCATGCTCATTCAAATCGAAATTTAGAAAGAGAAAATAAGAAAAACCCTAACCCTAAAGCAACCTAATTTACATTCAATTGCATTAAGAATAAAAATTAGAAGAGGAAACTATGTTACAACATGAGAATTTGCATGAATAGTATTACAGCTGAAACTGAAACCTGAGTTGTATTATTATATGAAATATGAATCAAGGAATTAAAAGAAATACAATATTGAAAAGAAAAAAAAAACCTAATTTTTATATTGTACAGTAAACCCTAGCCCCAATTTTCCGTGTGAAGAAGGAAAAAAAGAGGGTTGAAGTGTGTTGAATTAGAGAGAGAGAGTAAGAAGAAGAAGAAGAAGAAGAAGAAGAAGAAGAAAGGTATGGGGAGAAAAAGATCGAAAGTGTTGGAAGCAGAGACAGTGAAGCTCGCTCCTCTTCTTCAGAGTTCGGAAACAGAGAAGCTATTTGAGATTTCACGGAGGCATTTTATATATTCATGATTTCACAAGGAAAATAATAGAGCTAGATATTTTATATTTTTATTTTTAATAATTAATAATCATTTTATTTATTAAAATAAGATTTTTTATGTATTGATACTATAGTATAATTATATCAATGATATTATATTTACACCAAAATTAACAATTATTAGAATAAAATACACATAAAAATATAAATATATATTAAAAATTAGTTAAATTATATTTGTATTTATATATAAATATATAATAATTAATTTTAATAAGCAAATAATATTTTTGTAATTATAATTATATAAATATTAAATAATCAATTTTAAATTTACAGATTGGCAAGGGACACAACCTTCAGATTGGATGCCATAGAATTTTTACTATTCCTTCATGTATCTCTCTTAGTTTCCATGGAGATTCTATTGATATTTTTTTAAATTAGTTTTTATTTAGTTTATTTTGAGTGTTAAGCTCCGTTATTTATTAAAAAAAAAAAAGAATTAACAATGTTACATGTATCTCAACAATTAACAATTAAATTAGTTACTATATTTTATATATGAATATAATTTATTTCACATAATTTTAATATATATTTTGTATTTTAATATATACTATATACAAATAATCAATTTACTAATTGGTTTTTTCTAAAATGTGTGAATTAGATTATAGTATTTCACTCACTAGTAATAAAAAAGACATTTAAAAAAAATATTTCTACCTCATCAAATTCTCTAATCGCCATGTATTAACATATGAATGTATTAAAAAATGTTCATACTAATGATACTATATGCCTATTGGTGGATTCAATGAGTTAACATAAATTGTTAGAATAAACTTTATTAAAATAAATTTATTCTTTTCTTCTTGTTTAAATAAATTTTCACCAATAAGGTATAGCTCAAATGGCATAGTCTCTTATACTCAATGAAGAGGTCGCGAAGTCGAGTCTCCTGTCTTGGGTAAAAAATAAATAAATAAATAAATTTTGAGTTACTTTAGAGAATTATTTGAAGAATAAAATAAAGTTTAATCCTTAGTGAAACTGTGAAAGAGTGGCAAATTGGAAATATAGGAATTAGGAATTGGGGGAGAAAAAAAAAATTGAAAGAAAATTACAAAACCCCTTTGCATTTTGCACTCAGCCAACAAAAACCCTAAAAGCAAACCAAATTCAGCTCAGTTCAGCTGCGACGCTGATACGCAGTTACTGTCTTCAACAATCTTCGCAAAAATGTTGAGAATCAAAACCGCTAAAACGCGCAGGGGAAAACGAGAGCTTGAGAAGCGTGCTCCCCAACTCGTAAGTTCATACGATTTTCTCACGTTTGTTTCCCAGGAAAATCCGGTTCAATTTTCCGGGAAAATTTCCCCCCTTTCTTCAAGTTTCGTTTTTTATGGTTATTTTAACTCTTTCTATTAGAATAGACAAAAAGGGGTGTTGCTGATTTTTATTTTATTTTTTGCAGGTTGAATCGGGGAAGAAGACGCTACTACTTCACGGGACTAAGACAAGCTCAGTGTTGAACTCTGTTTTGACGCAGATTTACCATCTGAAGAAGGAAAGTGCGGTGAAATACAGCAGAAAGAATGATAACATTAACCCTTTTGAGAGTGGTGGTGAGGTCCCTTTGGAGTTCTTCTCTCGGAAAACGGATTGCAGCATCTTTGTGGTGAGTCTGCTTTGGAAACTAAACATCATTATTTGTATGTGCCTATGTGGTGTTTGTGTTATGTTCTGAATGTATTTTGGAACCATCCTCATTTGGTATATTGCAGTTTGGTTGCTGATTATACTGGTGGATAATAGGGTAGTGCTTGTTTATTAGAAACTTAGGAATTGGAGCATGTTCTCTGTGACAGTTTTGCTTCATGAGGTTTTGTTGGTTTTACTTGTTGATAATAATATTGTCGAAGATTTTGTTGTCTTTCTTAAATTGTGCATGTATTATGCTGATTTCGTTGTAAATGATGGTTTTTAGTTCCTTCGCTTCTGCTGAACCTTTTTTTCCAGTTTGCTTAAACTCTTATTAGTAAGCCATGGACTTGATGAGGTTTTTTTTTTTTTTGTTGGGGGGGGGGGGGATTGAGTTCTCCTTATTTGGTTATCATATTTACGATATTTTGCTCTCACCGTCATTAAGCACTTATATTCCCAAGGTTAAGTATTTGAGAAACTATACATGTTTCTAAATTTTAAGCTATTCAAATTCCATGTTATTTCATGTGAAGGATATATTTAATAATAATGGAAAATAAATGGCAATTTTTCAGTTGTCTTTCGATCCTTTTTTTATTAGCCAAACATTTTGATGCCAATGCATATCTTATCAAATTGTAGACAAGTTTTTGCATGCAATAGCAATAGCAATTGACATATTAATATAGGGATCTCTTAAATGTTTTTTGCAGTATGGATCTCACTCGAAGAAGCGACCTAACAACCTTGTTATAGGGAGGATGTATGATCACCATATCTATGATCTAGTTGAAGTCGGGGTTGAAAATTTTAAGCCATTGGACTCATTTACTTATGATAAAAAATTAGCTCCAAAAGAAGGGTCAAAACCTTTCATATGTTTTATTGGAGAAGGATTTGAGGCTGTAGACGAACTAAAACATTTAAAGGAAGTCTTACTCGATCTTCTTCGTGGAGAGGTGCATTTCTGCTTTTTGAACTCTCGGATGTACTGTTTTTTCAAGTGGTGTTATATTAAAAAAATTGTGGATTTGATTTACAGGTTGTGGAGAATATAAATCTTGCTGGAGTTGATCGTGCATATGTAGTTTCTGCGGTGTCTCCAAACAGGGTATTTTTTACACACTGTGCATTACGACTGAAAAAATCAGGCACCGTTGTGCCAAGAATGGAATTGGTCGAAGTTGGCCCTTCCATGGACATGGTAATTCGTCGGCATCGTCCACCTAATGAGAGTTTGAGGAAGGTAGCCTTCAAAACTTCATTGCAGAAGCCAAAGAAAAAGGTTGGTGAATGCCCAAATCTCCTTAGGTTATCTGTTAATATGAAGTGAAGTTGTATCACTAAATTGTGTACTTTGTTGGTCACAGGAGAAGAATGTTAAAGGGGATCCATTACAAGGGAAGATTGGAAGTATTTATATTCCAGATCAGAAGGTAAGAGTTGTGTATATATATATATATATATTTCTTTAGTCTTGCTCATAAACCAAGCCAACTCAATCTTCTTTGCCATTGGATGAGATGTCGGACCCAAATCGACCAAGGTTCCACACCCCATCCAATGATCAAAGGAAGTGAGTTGGCTTAGTGTACAAAGATAAGTGAATACAACAAACATTTATCTCTTCCGAGACCACTATCTAATCACTTAGACTAATTATTGGTTGTTTAGATTGGAGAAATGTCTTTACCTAACAAATCGAAGGGGGTGAAGAGGGAGCGCCGAGAAGCCAAGCAGAACAGGAGCGAGCAACATTCATCCAAAAGAAGGAAGGAAGATTCTTAATGTTTTAAATTGCACATGTTGTCTTGCTCTGAGTTTTGATAGTAAAGGGTGATCAAATTGTATCAGACTAGATGGTTTAGGTGACATGAATTTTAAGTATTCCCTCTATGTATGGGAGTTTTGTCATCTTATTTCCCTTATTATAGTTTTTGCCCTTAAAATTTTGCCACACCCAAGTGACCTTCATTATCCCAGTTTGTGATTCGGTTGTTTGTTTATTCATATAGGATCAAACTTCAAATATATTTGATTCCAATGAAATTCTATATGATTATAGCATGAATCAATTAAGTTCACCAAAAAAATGTATCAATTTGAGCTAGTAATATGAGCCACAGCCACTAATGCAAGATTTTAATTTGTACAATTCATTCTTTTTAATAAAAATAAGACGTCTAAATATAATTTGTTGTCCAATTCTTCATGGGTATGGGGATCTTTAGAGAACCCAAAAATAAAACTATAAAAAAAAAAATCGTGTCTAAATATATTTGTCGTCCAATTCTTCATGGAGATTTTGAGTGCAAAGAACTGAAGAAACAATGTGTTGTTTCCTCTCCATTTTCTTATTTGTTGTCAATTGTCATCACTAGTGCATTGAAACATCATATTCATGGTGCTTTCATACCAAAAAAAATCCCAATTGCAAGTTTGCAACATGTGTTGGAGCCCCAAGAGTTTATATGCCATAAAACCATAAAATGACCTAATCATGTGCATAATGTTCATATATAAATAGAATAAATCAAAGTAAAATGACAAAACAAAGGAGGAAAAATACCAATAATCTATAAACCCTTTTGAATAACAAATAAAGAAAAGAACAAGAAAGAAATCAACCAAAAACATGTAGACAGCTTACCTTGTATCTGCATTTATTTGATGAAAAAATACCTTGATGGAACACAAACCTGATATTCACTTGAATCATCATAAAATGAGAAACCCCAGCAATTCAGTACCAGTTGGTCAATAGGATGATATGACTTGATTGAATGAAAGTTATTATCAGTAATTGAGCAAACAATTAGAATCTACTCAAGTATAAACAATTATAGAAATAATCTAAAGAATAGAAAAGCTGCAAATGAAGAAAGAATGAAAGCCAGTAAATGAACACTGTTTATAAACCAAACATCAAAATAATATGGACCCTAGAATTATAATCTAATCATATCAAGTATCCAAGGGCAATAATGCATGCAGAAGCAGCTGAAGCCCTATGGATTAACATTCTTAAGGTCTATCATCTTCTGGCTGGCCACCTTGACTCTCCTTTTTATCCATTGGAGATTCATCAGCTGGCCACTTATCAATTCCTAAACTTCCTGAGCCGATATCCCATATGTCGGACACGCCACTAGTGCCTCCGAATTCTGGTACGACATGGTTGACAGGATTACCCCACAGCTCATTCCCACAACTTGAAGCAGCAACACTAGCATTGAAGGCAGGGTCCCATGCATCTTCCTGTTTGATAATGCCTTCAGTTCCGACAGGGGAAAACACAGGGAACTCTCTTTCCCTTGACAAATCATCCGGGAAGGAAACAAAGTATTCTGAAAGAACATCTTGACTTGGGTTGAAGGCATTTTTCCCTTTGGAAAGAGGATCTTCAAGTCCATAGCTTGATGATCCTTCTCCAACAATTCCTAGAGTTGGCATGGCCTCATGCAACGCATCCAATTCATCTGACACGATTTTGTCCAACTGCGAAGTCAGATTTTCTGCACCAACAGAAATTTCTCTTGCCAAGTCCTGTGAGAGATATTGAGGAGACTGTTCAAAGGAAACTGGATTTAGTTCCGGAGTTTCAGAAGAGACTGTTCTATTTCTCCAATCAGGTTGGTACCTCACTACCTGACCTTTGGGAGTTTCGGAATTTCCTGCTTCGTGTTGATGCTTGATAAACTTCCTTCTTGCTTTTGGAGATTCTATCTGTCTCTGTTCCTTCTTATCCCTAAGGCGAGCCAAGAAGGCCGGATTCTGAAATAACTTGGCCAAGAAGGAAACCATTTGTTTCTGCCTTTGCTCTGCAGATTCTAGCCTCTGATTCACTTCTCCAGCATGGTGAACAGTTCTTCGCTGTTGTTGCTGCAAATCAACCACCTCTTGCATTAACATACTTCTCTCCTTCCTCAGTAGCTCTATTTCAACCTCGAGTCCAGGTCTCCCAGCATCAGTAGAAGTTCCAATGTAGCTACCAACTTGCTGCGATTGAGTTGACCTGCGCCGTTGGATGTTCTTCAGTAAATGTTTCTTCCCTCGCTGGAAAGCTTCATTGAAAAACTCCCACTTGTCAGTGTCAATCTTGCGGAATCCCTGGATACAAACACCAACTAACCTGAGAATACATGAAGCACAAAGAGAAAGCCCCCAAGGGCAAGGACAATGGGGGAGGAAAAAGAAAACAATTAGCCAAAGGCAAAACAAGTTTTCCCGGCACACCAAGTTATGAGCAGATGAAGCTGTATTGGAGAATGCAATCTGTGAATCCAAAATAATCTATATAACAAAAGCATAAGAAGAATCAATCATTCAGAACAAATCTAAATTCTGGCAGAACACAAAAGCACCCTGCCAAAACCCAAGATCACTTACTACCTGCGAAAGACGATACCCCTTCTTCTATAGAAGGGAAATATTTCTGCTCTGGCCAGTTCCAGTAGTAGAAGCCTCTCAATCCTAACTACAATGCAACTAGAAAACATATGAACAGTGTTCTTTCCATTAACAATATGGTAATAAAGGCTTATGGCCAGCCTAAGAAGTAAACTATAAGAACAATTTATAGATATAGGTCCAAAATATGTAAAGGGTGCCTCTAATCACAATTAGGAAAGCACAGAAACAGAAACAAACCATGCTTCACTCTAACTACCTGCATCCAAACACTACAAAATCACAGATATATTTAGAAAATCCATTCAAAGCAAACAATATCTTGTGCAACAAGAAGAAGGGTCAATTTAGAAATAAGGATACACCAGCAAAAATGCCTCAAAAAATTTTCTTTTTTACATTCTTAGTTGATAATAAATACATCAAGTTTCACAATCAAAATATACATAGCTGATCTCCACCAAACCCAATTACAAAGAGAAAAAAACAACAGACATGGGGGGAAGTACATCAAAAAAGAATACACAGAAATGTTAAATGGGTGTCAAAAGAAAAATACATACAGAAAACCAAAATCAAAAACACAAAAAGTTACATACAGATCACACAGCCATTAGAGGCAGTGTTCAAGCAATACCCACGTAAGTATTCAGCTGGCGAACAAAACTGGAGAAATTGTTGTGCTTGAAATTCCGGGGCAACACGAGCCTTGAAAACTCCATAGGGTCCCACACAACGAAGCTAGCACCAGTGGAGCCCCATGAGATGATAGGATCCAAAGAAGGGTCATCCACAAGGTCGAAGGTTTTAGACAAAAAGGGTGGAACAGGATTCCCGTGCAAGCACTCCAATGGCTGAGGCAATGGCCCAACAGCCCCACCAACGTTATCCAAACACGTAGTAGTGGTGGTGGTTATTGTTGTAGTTGTAGATGGTGGTTGTGGTGGTGGATGGTTCATAGCTGTTGAGAATGATTCAAATTCCATGAAAGAGGTATCATCAATAATGTCAAAAGAGTCATCAAAAGCTGATGAGAATGGTTGAGAACTAAACTCCAAAGGAGAGAACCCTGTTGTGGACATCCCCAGCTGCTCAATATCAGAAGGAGAATCAGGTGCTGGAGCTTTACCCTTTGGTTCCTCGTTTGGTTTTTTCATCTTTTGGTTCCTAATATATACTAAGAATCAGAAAACAGAGAACACTGTAATGGGTTGGAATTGGTTTTGGGTTGTGATGTGTGAGGGGTGAATTGGAGTTGAAGGAGAGCGAAATGGAGAAGGGGGGTTGGAATGAAACCTTAAAAGGGTTGAAAGGCGGTGGAATGTAGCCACTGTTGGAGTAGGAGTAGAGCTACGTCGATGGCGGTGGCAGAGTAAGGCCATTGATGATGATTTGGGAAATTGTGTGGGGTTGAGAACTTAGAACACTGATGAAGAATGAAAGCACCGACCTTGGGATTTGGGGTTATGAGTAGAAACAAGGTTTTTTCCAGGTAGTTACGTTGGTTCCAGTTAGTATCTGGTTGTAGATTGTCACGGGGTTTTGTGGGACCAGGTGTGTCATGAGATATTTTTTGTCATAGATGGAAGTTTTGTTCTGTCTTTGTTGTTTGGTCTCAGATACTGTTTCTGTTCCTAGGTGGATTAGATATTATTGGTGGTCAGAGAGTGTGTGTTTTTGTGGCTTGGATTCTGGTTGGTGCAAGTTGTCTGGTCTAAGGTCTAATGCTTAGTGGAGAAGGGAAAGGGTTCAGCCAAGTTTTTACTGGCCACAAGGGTGTTAGCCAATCATAGAGAAGTATACTTGGTTTTGGTTTTGGGTTCAGATATCTTGTCTGGTAATAATGATTTCATGGACCCAACTAATTTTATTTTAGATATTTTATACTATTTTTAATTTTTTTTTTCCTTTTAATAATTAAAGTTTGGGTAGACTAGATCTTTTATTTGTTGAAGGTCTAAAAACACGTGAGTTTTTCGTTCTTTACTCACGTCAATATTTTCTTTGATGAAGTGTTGTGCGGATTGAAATCCCAATCACAAAAACGAGAAAAAAGAATAAGGAAAGAAAAAGTGGAAAATCAGAAAATGTAAATAAGATTTTGTTCTAGTTGCGAGACACGCTTCATTTATTACTGGCCTATTAATTTGCCAATAAAATTCTGACAAATCTTAGTGTCTAATATATAACATTGACTTTCATAATTGCTTTTTACAAAACCGAGTTAGAATTTAATTGAACGAAGATTCTAGATCAACGTGCCAGCAAAACGATTTGGAATAGCTAAATTGTGGGGTCATATCTCATGGGCTTTATTTTCACTTGCAAATTGTAAGACGAACTCTCGTTCAAGTCTTTTAATAACATAAACATGGGATTTTTTAAAACTTAACTTTGTTATGTGGTTAGCGTAAAATTTGTTGGATTTATAATGTGTTGTGACTTATGAACTATGAATAATCCATTACGAAAAGAATAACGAGAGTAAGAATTGTGAAAATGGCAGCCATTAATATTAATAACAGAAATTATAGGTACAAGCCGTGTGAACCGTGGAAGCGAGTGTGAGTGGTTTGAACTTTGAATAGTGAGGGGACCAATTTGGATTGAAAGGGTTACTAACCACTTTCAAATGGTATTTGTGGTGCCCCCTAATTCTTGTTCACTGCTACTCTCAACTTCAAAAAGAACCAAGTTGTCCTTTGCTGCTGCCATTTGTTTTGTTGGAAGATTCAGAAAAAGAGAATCTCTACAAAATAAGGAAATGAAGGGACATAGTCAAACAAGATTGACTAGTGAAGCCGCCAGATTCAGTTAATGAAATGAAAAGCTGGCCCAAAAGAATAGTGAAGCGTAAATTACCAGCAAAGCTGATTATCATTAAGTGAATGTAATTACAAGGGGAAAATTTTCTTACATACAAAATCATGAAAGAAGAAAAAAAAATAATCAAACATTTCTTCGTCAAATTACAAGATCACCTAATCAAACAATTTTGTTGGAACAAAGATGGAGTAACCTTGCATTGGGCTGAAAATCAGTATTCTGAAATCAGAATTAGAACAGAGATGTACAAATTGACCTGCAAATATAAGATTAAGCATTAATTATACTAGAAGTTAAAAAAACAATTAAGTCACAATCGTTTAGACAAGGATTTGGCAAGATCACAACGGAATTTGGCACGTACCTAGGACAATTAAAACAGTGTAATCCTGTTAGACATCAAAACCAATAAAAATCCTGTGGTATGTGCATGGATAACAAAATGGCTTCCAACCATTATGTAAGTAGTGGCATGTTTGGATGACCAGGTTGAGATGTAGGGGCTTTGATCAATGGCCTCAAAGAATCCATAATACTTGCGAAAGAAGGGCGTTTCCAGGGCTCACTGCAGTAAAAAAAAGTATATCAATTAAGTCATAATATTGAGGCGGGATTCGAAGATAGATGATGTATCTGAACTCACTCAGCCCAACAAGCCTCAATTAGTGCAGCTACGTGGGGATTCAAATCATGTGGAATATCGAGTCTTTTCCTCTTAAAGCCAACAGCTGCTACAACCTACAAGGAAACAGTATGCACAGTGAAGACTGAAGCAATACAGAAGCACTATATGCAAGTTGAACCAGACCATCATGAAACAGGATAATGCTCTGAAGTCAACTAAGAACCTGCAATAATAAAATACTTCTATATACTCCATCAATCCATCCACACTGGCCATTTTGATGAAAATTGATAGTCTCGTGTTTTTTATCCTCATGATCACATTATGATCAAGAAGAACAGCCACTAAAATTAGCTTCATAAATTTTAACAGGATCCTAACCATTTAATGTACACTTGTGTGAGTTGTGCCTA
Organism: Arachis ipaensis; assembly: GCF_059453495.1. Taxonomy (NCBI): domain Eukaryota; kingdom Viridiplantae; phylum Streptophyta; class Magnoliopsida; order Fabales; family Fabaceae; genus Arachis; species Arachis ipaensis. Next base: position 124,411,067 of record NC_142437.1, read on the forward strand.
TCTCTCTATTCACATGACTTGAAATATCCATAAGAAACATGAGATGTTGCATTCTCTCAATTGATACTAGCTTCATCCTATATACATAACTTTCATATTTTTATTAGCACCACTTCAGCAGCATGACATTGTAGACTATATTCTCATGCTCGCAAGTATCAATCTAAATAATCTTCCACATGAACTGCAGCAATATAATCATAACAAAACTCTAAGCACACTATAATTTTATTTATGATGGGTAAACAACAAACCTGTGCTGGATTCAAATTACCCCATGGCTGTTGTAGGGTTGCAAGCTCCCACAAGATTACGCCAAAGCTGTACACATCTGACTTCTCATTTGATGGCTCGTCACGAAGAACTTCTGGAGCCATCCACTCAGGCTAAGGTAGGGAAAGGAGAAAAATTAAATGTGTAACTATAGAAACAAACCTCTTAGACAAAGGATTTAAAAAACAGATATATGTCTGCATCTTACAGTTCCAGCAGCTGACTTGGATGAGAGAAATGTATTGGCCTTTAATCGAGAGAGCCCAAAATCACAAACCTAGAAAAAAAGGTACAAGAAAACTTTCTTAAGTAGCAAATTTGACTATTTGGTGTACTAGAGAGATATCCATTATTACCTTCACTGTGTATTTCTTGTCAACAAGAAGGTTTGGAGACTTCAGATCTCTATGAACAATTGGGGGATTACGTTTATGAAGATAGTTCATTCCCTTTGCCTAAAATGAGAAATGATATTGTTACCAAAGAAAACAAGGGTTATGACATTACAAATTTAAAATATTAAAATGAAGCAGAAAAATAATATTTATTTTCTAAATGCATACCACATCATAAGCCATACTAAGCCTACGCCTCTCATCCAGCACCTCTTTGGCACCAGGTCTGTGCAAGAGCCTATATAAGCTACCCCTGCACTCGGTTCAAAATCACTTAGAATCTCATGGTTAAAATATCCTATAGCCATAAAAAATATTAAAAAAGTTAAAAAAAATAAAAACTCTTTTCAGGAGAGAGGATGAAAGACAGGTAAAGAGGTTTCATAAACCTGGATAAATATTCTGTGACAATAGATAAATTAGGAGGCTGAGTGACCGCGCCCATAAATAAAACAATATTTGGATGCCGCAATCGTTTCATTATTGCAACCTAGCAAAAGAAGTATAACTCAAATCAATGGCAAAAAATTATATTCGAAGAGCAACAGGCATTTCCTCTACATTAAACATGGTCAGAACTTATATTCCTTTGAGCATACCTCCCTCAGGAATTCCTTGAAACGTTCAGCATGAAAATCTTGTTCCATCAAAATCTTAACAGCAACATCCTGCAATTTGTAATGTTTTGGACGAGGTAGACAGTTAACAAATTTTGGCATGAGGCTTGAACTAATTTCACTATATTTGTACTTGATATAAGTTTTTCATATAAATATGAACATAATCTTAGTCATTTGTCTCACAATATATCATTTATTTGTTTTTTCATTTTATTGCCTAAATAGATTATCTGATATCTCTTTACATTCAATCCCAATACTTTCAACAGAAACAAGTCAAACAACCATGTGTGTGTGTGTGTGTGAGAGAGAGAGAGAGAGAGAGAAGAGAGAGAGATACTTACTGAGCCATTCCACTCAGCACGATGTACAGTCCCAAAAGAACCTGAAATATAACAGATTATTTCCAATTAACAAATGCTAATACCAATTACGCAAATAATGGTTCAAGAAGAACCAAGTGATCTTACCTATATTTATTAAATGGTAACTAATGTGTCATTTAGGTCTGTATCAGATCATACTTATAATAAGAGGATTTGTAGGAGCAAGGTAAAATTTTATCATTGCGTGATATTTTCATAGCTCTTTATTTAATTGAAGGATTGTTCTGATGGTTTCCCTATGAACTATGGTGTTCATTCAAATCATAAATTCTTTAAGGGAACCTCCCTGTCAACTATGTAATTGGCTTGGCAACAGTATTGTACTTATGAAGTTATGAGCTTGATTCTTGTATTCTTCTTTTGCCATCGCTAACGATGTTATCCATTCTACTTATCCGGGTTATTTTCTCTCTAAGATATGTCTGTTTCGTCACCAGAAAAAATGAAGCTTTCTTTTATAGGGAAAAAATAAAGTATAATTTATAAAGTAGGAGATATACCTGATCCAATTCTCTCTTTTAAAACAAGATCACTCCACGGTATGTCCAAATCCTCCATGTCAAGTGAAAACTCCCGTGGAGGTAATGGGGGTTGTATACCAACTGGACGCTTAAGTTTTACAGGCAGTGGATCCTTGCTACTGTCTAAAATATTCTGCGGGCTACATGATTGGAATGCTTCAGAACCTTGATCACTTGTGCTTGGATGCAAAACATGTGGATGTACAGGTAGGTGAGAACTTATGGTGCTATCATTTGAATTAGGCCTAGGGTTATTCCTGTCCTTGCACTTTCCATCGAACTGTTCTGAAATGGAGAATCCAGAATCTATCAGTACACCTCCTGTGATACAAAATTCAGGGTATCCTGTACTAGCAACTGGTTCAGGTGTAACAATAATTATATGTGCATAAGTGCATACCAGATTACAGAATCACGTACAAAACTACAACTAATGTCCACCTCACATGAAGGACTATGCAAAGATATGCTTTTTGGCCTTATTATAGATGTCGAGTAACAAGTTTATCAAAAATTAGATCCACTACTCATTGTACCGTATGCATGTACTATTTAGAAAAACAATTGAATATATATCACATAAGTGGAAAAAATGAAATGATAATATCAGAAACCCAAATTTAAAGTAGTATATATTGCAAGACATGAGAAACTACCTGCAGAACTGTTTTCAAAAACAAGCTCAAGGGATTGACAGTCAGAGAAATACTGTTGGGCCAGTGACCTGAAATCAATGGTAGGTTCAGCTGGTTTATGTCTGGGAAAGCGCAACGGTGAAGAAAATGAGATGGAAGATGGACCATTGAGCAAGGAATCAGGCTCGCACAAGTATCCTGGCCTCCCAATAAAATCAACAAGATACTCCCTGTAATTAAGTATATCAGAAACCAAGTGTGATTACTATTATATTGGGGAACATCTAATTTAGATGTCAATGAACATTCAGGCTAACCACAGACTTATGCCCTGTCACACCTTTGCACAACCATCATGATAACCCATGCAAACTAATTTTCGGAATGAAGCTCTAATTATAAACAGAAAAGTATACATGCATAGCAAAAATACCATATACCTCTCAAGCCCAAATCGGACAAGACAAGATGAAGCATCATCCCGTTTGCAATATTTACAGCCCTTTGCAATTCGGCAGGGTAAGTCAATGGCATCGGCTAGTACCTGAAAAATATTAAACAAAAAGCATGTCATTCCAAAAACACTGCTTTAAATATGGTTAGTGGCACGTGCTATAGAACAAACAAGTCAACTTAGCCAACATACATAATCATAACCTTAAAGCCCCACAGAGAAGTAGAGCCTTACTTTGAATAATATAGCACGATGCCTGCAGAGGCCAACAGATAGACTACCTATGGGAACAACGACAGAGCCTAAGCAATCCTTCAGATCATTACTGCAATCTTTCCAGATGGAAAAGAAGTCATCCTCCGCAACAGAAGCTGAACCCCTTATTATAGCAATAAAATCATGTTAGACTGACAGACCAGACACTAGGCTAACTAGGTTAGGCCAAGAATACCAAGAAGGCTTACCCCATACGACTGCAAACCAGCTTGGAAAGTTGATCGACAACCTCGGTGGGTGTTATGCTGCTAAGAGAAATACTATGTACTCTGTTTAGCAGTTCTTTTAAACTAGGGTCACTTCGCCGATCCACCAAAACTACTTCAAGTGAAGAATCACTGCCAGGGTCCACAGACTTAAGTGTATCAACTGATGGAATTCGGCCATTTTCTTGCAGATCAGTGCACACTGTCCATACATAGGAATCCATCCCATAAATTAGGTAAAAGCCATCAGGAACCTTTTCGGAGTATGACAGGCAACCATTCACCTGATGCACACAATTAATAAGACAATAAATCAGCAATTGCGTATCAACCAATAAGTGAAGCAAATTATCCACATGAAAGTCATCAAACAATTTCTAGTTTCCTCCGTCTACTTTCCCAAACACCCTGAAAAATTTTTCAAAAAGAAAAATAGGGTGGGGGAGAGAGCGAAAGGAATGGGGGGGGGGGGGGGGGGGAATATCATATACTCTTAAGCATAGTTCAGACAACAATCTAACATTCAGGGTTTAACTTCATCTCTCAATAAACGATAATAATGCTTCCTGCTAGCGATTTCCTCAGCACATTCTGATTCTAACCTAATTTGAAACAGTAACAATGCCTAGCCATAATTATTTCCTAGAATTGTTGCCAGAATCCATAAAATTTCATGAAAAGTCACAGTAAGTTAAGAGAGTGAAGAACACTAATCCATTTGAAAGTTACGGATAACAACTCCGGCCAAAAGTTTGCTTGTTCAATATCTTCCATTTCAATTCAAAAACCAAATATATGTTATGAGAGAGTGCAGAATCAACAAATTACAAACCCAGAATCTATGCGACACCGCCTCGGCGGAGCTCGAAGACCTCATCCCCGATTCATCCGGCGCCGGATCAAGGAAATTCGGATCGTCAGCGCACGTGGCGTCGGAAGAGAGCCGAAGCGCCAGGGCTAGCTGCAGCTGGTAGCTCTCCTCCGTTTGCTGCGCCCAGCTTTTCCCAGACGAACTTCCGCCGCCACCCCCGCCGCCGGCACTCCTTCCTGAAGCCTCCGGCAACCTCGTTCTCAGCTCACCAACCCTAAAACCATCTTCGTGGTAGTATCCAAAACCGTCTACGTCACTCGCCGCCGCCGTCGACAGCGTCGGAGCATAGAAGTCACCGCCGCCACCGGAGAGCGAGCTCTCGCCGTAGCTACTCCCGCTTGACTGCCTCTGCAGCCCGATCGAGGAGTGAACGTTACCGATCCGGTTTGTCGCCCTCTGATCGCCGACGAGGTCCCAATCGAAGCCTCCTCTGTTCTCAAACTTCCCTCCTCTGCTGTTTTTACCGTCGCCGGAGGACGACGGCGCTGTGCTTCCGCCACCTGCCCCGCCGCCTCCGCTTCCGGAGAAGTGGTCGTCGGGAACTTGGGTTAGTAACGAGTAGTTGGATCTTCGTGCGGGCATTTCCATACGAGTAAGTTTCCGCGAACTCTATTTTCAGATCTTCGTGCGAGTAACTGAAGCTTTCGTTAATTCTCGTTTCTTCTTCTTCTTCTTTGCTCTCTTTGTTTTCTTCTTCTTATCTGTGTTTCTCTCACTACTGTTGAAGCTTTTTTTTCCTTCTCTGCTTTTTTGTTTCTCTCTCTAGAATTTGCAGGGTTTGGAGAAGAGAGAGAGAGAAGGAGAGAGAGTGAAATTGAAGCGGTGAAGTTTAATTTAATTTTTTTTATTTTTTCCGAATTTTCAATTGGTTACGGGTTGTACTTATCCGGGTCGGTTTGAGCCAAAACCCGGACCAATTTAAGTTCATAAACCTTGAATCATACATCATTATGGCCCAATATTTTATTATATAATTTTAAATACTATAAAAATATTCAATAAATATTATAAATATATATACGAAAATTAATAATTTCAATAAAAAATCACCTCAAAAAATAAAAGTCAATAAAAATATCAATTTAAACTGAAAAAATATAATAAATGAGTTGAGTTAGATTTTGAATTAGAATATTTTTAGTTTTGGACACGAGTAAAATATTTTATTTAAAATTATTTTTAACAATTTGGTTTGATTTTTTCTTTTTCTTTTGTTCTCATTTCCCTTATTTGAGTGGAAGAATAATTTTTTCACTATAACTAAAATATTTTGTTTAAAACCATTTTTAGCAATTTGGTTTGGTTTTTGGTTTTTTTTTTTTTTCCCCTCATTTCCCTTATTTGAGTGGGAAGAACAAATTTGGTTCCTCTGACCTATCCAGTATCCATTCCATCCAACTTCCCTCCCATATTGCATGTTTAGCATTTAATATTTATGATCTACCAAAATGAAATTTATTTTATTATTTATTATATACATACCAAAAAAACAAGTCATACTTCAAAAGTTCACCTATTTCTATTGAATTGCTTTTGAATGTTGTGTAAATTATAATTTATGCAATTGTGAATTAAATTTCAAATTAAAAGAATCACCAAGTATTTTAGAACTCCTATGATATAAGATTGTATTGTTTAAGGCGTGTAAATCGATCATAGTATAATATTGCATATATTTTATTTAAGAAAAAGTATGTACATATTTTTAAAGGTTTAATTATTTTATTGGTCTTATAATTTTGCGAAACTTTTAATTGGGTTTTTATATTTTTTTTAATTGAGTTCTTGCATAAAAAAAAAATTTAATTATGTCTCTATACTTTTTTCTTTTTATTTGGATTCTTATACTTTTTTTTTAATTGGGTCCCTATACAATTAATTATTAAACCAATTACTGTTAAGAGATACCTAATTAAAAAAAATAGTGTAAAGACCCAATTAAAAAAATTAAGAACCTAATTAAAAATTTCGCAAAACTACATAAACCATAAAAGTAATTAAACCCAATTTTAATGATACTTTACATTGTGTGTTATGAAATGTTCTTAAATATTTATTGTAATAAATTTAGATTTGACTCTTAACAACATTTTAAGAAAAATATTATAGCATTCTTCCTTTAAGCTTTGACTAACAATAATGTATTAAAGAGTAGGAAAAGATAATATATTTTTCATATATATAGCATACGATTTAGAAGAACATAAATCTAACCACTAAAGAAATTAACTTATGATGTCGCAAATAAATCAACCATTAAGGAAAGCTTCAAAAGCCAAACATTTTTTTAAGGTTATCTCCTAAATTGACAGGTCAATGATCAATTTGCAGTGAATTCTATTTAAAGATGAAAAATATTGAATCATCAAAATTTATTATTTTTATTTATTACTTAACTATTAGTTTATTATGTATCAGATAAATAATACATCAAACTATAAAGATAAAAAATTAGATATTTATATAATATGAAAATAACTGAATAATTTTTTATGAGAATTACCATTTTTTTGTATTATAAAAAAATTACTATAACACTTTCTCTTGACAAAAGAATAATACACCTCTCTTTATATATAGGAAAAAAATCTCTTAAAAAAATAAAACTCTCTATATATATGTAACTCAATGTCACTATTGTTCTTGTTGGATAATTTGATTGAAAACAAAATAAAAAGATTTTCAATTTATAAGCGAGCCTCTATTATGTAAACTACCCGTAACATGAAGTTACTATTCTTTTTCTCTCCCACCATCAAAGTTTGATGGCTATTACGTAGGAGTTTTTTTCTTCTTTCATTATTTAGTTTTTTTTTCTTTTCTATAATTAGCTTTACTAAACTTACAATCTCCTACTTAAAGCTAATTTTGGTAAATTTTCAAAATTCATGTTACTCATGTATTTGATAGGCCGTATGAAGATCTACACCATTCAAATTTTTCAGTGTTGATTGGTTTTGTCATGGCATTTGTTAGGTTATCTTTAGTGTGAATCTTCTGCATATCAACACGTCCTTCTTCTACTACTTCCCGAACAAAGTGATATTGTACTCCAATGTGTTTTATTCTTGAATGAAAGACAAGATTCCTTGCAATGTGCAAGGCACTCTGACTGTCATAATATACAAAAATCTTCTGTTATTTGTGTCCGAGTTCTTCTATCAACATTTGGATCCAAAAAACTTCCTTGCATGCTTGGGTAGCTGCCATATATTCAGCTTATGTAGTAGATAAAACTACAACAGTCTATAATTTAGATAGCCAGCTCACAACTTCTCCTACAAGTGTAAACACATAGCTTGTAGTAGATTTTCGTTTATCAAGATCACCTGCAAAGTCTGAATAGACATATCCATTAACAATGAATTCCGATCTTCCAAAACATAACACAACATTCGAGGTCCCTTTGATATATCTCAGGATCCTCTTAACAACATTCCAATGCTCTTTACTCGAATCTACCATAAATTGACTTACCACCACAACTGCTTGAGCAATATCCGACCTTGTACAGACAATGGCATACATAAGACTTCCCACCGCTGATGCATACGGTACTCGAGACATTTTCATCCTCTCTGCTTCATTACTAGGGCACATACTTGAGGATAATTTAAAATTCATAGGAAGTGGGATTGAAATTGGTTTACATTATTGCATATTGAAGCATTGTAAGATCTTCTTCAAATAATTCTTTTGCGATAGCCAAATCTTCCTATCCCTTTTGTCTCGGTAGATTTGCATCCTTAAAATCTTGTTTGCTGGTCCCAAGTTTTTCATAACAAACTCCCTAACGAATTATACCTTCAATTATTGGATTTGATTTTTGTTGGAACCTACCACCAATATGTCATCCACACACAACAGCATAATGATGAAATCATTATCACCAGATCTCTTATAATAGGTACAATAATCTGAACTAAGTCTGTTATATCCATGGCTAATAATAAAAGAATCAAATCTCTTGTACCAACATATTGGCGCATGCTTTAGACCATACAGAGATCTAGTTAACCTGCAAACCAATTTTTCTTTTTCTTGTTCTTCAAAACCTTCTGATTGGAGCATATATATCTATTATTAAAGTTCTCTATTATTTATCATTTTCTTTAGTTTTATAGAAAATATTTTATTTATATTATAAAAAAAATAATAAATAAATGTATTGATGTATCAATGGTTGATTTTATGCCTCTGGAGCTTGTACTTGTTCTCCAGATTATCGATTTTGTTCTTGTACTGTTGTTATGTAGGATATTTTGTTAATTATTTAATTTTGACCTCACTGTGGGACTAAATTGATGCTAAATGAAACTTTTTTAGATTCAAATAGAACACTTTAAACCTTAAGGACCAAAACAGAATTACGCCCAAACCTAGGGGACCAATTTAGTACTTTGCCCAAAAAAATAGTCTTTACATCTAATTACTCTAGATGTAAATCAAATACAGCATACATAACCAAAACTACTCTAATAGTAGTTAGTCTCACCACTGGAGAAAATATTTCATTGAAGTCAACACCTTCTTTATGAACATATTCCTTGACAACCAATCTTGCATGATATCGTTCCACCTAATCATTAGTATCTCGTTTGATCTTATAAACTCATTTCTTACCAATGGCTTTTCGACTTGCTGGAAGTTCAACGAGTTTTCAGGTATGGTTCCTATGTAATACTTCAATTTCTTCTGCATTGCTGTCATCTACATAGAAGCATCTGGATTGCGCATAGCCTCCATAAAAGTTGTTGGCTCTCCATCTTCTGTCAGAAGACAATATGCACCATGGTTTGTCAAAACATAATTTGAGTGCCATGATGGTGTTCTTCTTTGTCGAGTGGATCGATGAACTTCTATGTCATTGGCCTCTGTTTCTTGTTCTTCGTGATGTGGTTCTGCTTCAAAAAGATTACATTCTCTACATTTTTCATCTATTTGAACAGTGGTTATTTCTTCAATAGTGCTATCGTTTTCTTGTTCTCTTTACAATTTATTTTTTGCAAATATCACATCTCTACTGACAACTACCTTGTGAACAGTGAGATTCCACAAACGATACCCCTGAACTCCGTCAACATAACCCAATAATATATATTTTATAGACTTTGGGTCCAGCTTTGTTCTTTCTTGAAAATTGTACATCACGTATACAGGACAACCCCAAATATATGTAAAGAAGAATAATTAGGTGGCTTACTTTGCCACATATCCATTGGTGTCTTCAATCCAATTGCAGTTGATGGTGACTGATTTATCACGTAACATGCAGTTTTAACAGCTTCTGCCCAAAAATATTTGGCTAAACCTGCAGTTTGCAACATAACTCATGCTCTTTCTAGGAGAGTCCTATTCATTCGCTCTGCTACACCATTTTGCTGAGGCATATATGCAATTGTGAATTGCCGTTGAATACTTGCTTGCTTGCAAAATGTTTGAAAATCACCACCGACATATTCTCCTCTATTATCTGTCCTTAAACACTTGATCTTCTTTCCATATTCAAGCTCTAACCCTGCTTTGAACTCTTTGAACATCGCAAACATGTCTGACTTCTTCTTGATCGGGTACACCCATAGCCTCCTAGAGTAATCATCAATAAATGATACAAGATATTATGCTTCTCCTGAGACATCTCCGGTGATTCCCACATATTAGAATGAATCAACTCCAATATGTGTTTGCTCTGAGCAATTGATCTACCAAACTTCAATCTATGTTGCTTGCTTGTAACGTGGTGCTTACAAAATGGTAAGTTTACCGATTTAAGCCCGGAAATGATATTACGTTCTACAAGAATCTTCAAGCCTCGTTTTGATATGTGGCTCAGTTTGCAATGTCATATCATCATCATTTCTTCTTGGCTTGCTAAAGTAACCGATGCCTCTTCCTCTTGCAAAGTATCTCCCATAAGCATGTATAGATTCGCGACAATCTTTTATGCTTTTATTACCACAAGAGCACCTTTAACAACTTTCAAGATCCCACTTTCAAGATCCCACCTTCAATATGGGTCTTGCAACCAAGTTCATCCAGTTGCCCAATCGACAACAAATTCTTCTTCAAGCCCTTCACATGTCTTATCCCTTGAAGTGAACGAATAAAACCATCAAACATTCTTATTTTGACAGTACCTATTCCAATAATTTCTAAGGCATGATTGTTTTTCATAAACACAGGTCCTTCCAAGACAGGTTCATATGTACAAAACCAATCACGATGAGGAGTCATGTGCCAGGTTACTTCTGAATCAACAATCCAGACATCTGTGAACTATTTGCTGCCTTTAGAACCAATTGTTGCTTCGCCATATAGGATTTCTCCATCATCAGAGGTACTCACAACACATCCTTGAGAACTTGATCCTTTTGAAACCTTCTCTATACTCTTCTTATTCCGACAATTTTTCTTGAAGTGCCCTCTCTTGTCATAATTGTAGCATTTGAATTGTTTCTTTCCTTGTGACTTTGGTCTACTTTGGCTCCCATTGGAACCACGCTCCATTGATCTTCCTCTCGTCATCAACAATGCCTCTGCTTACTTTGAGTTCTCTAATCTGTCTTCCTTATTCTTGCCCCTGGATTCTTCTTCACGAATCGCAAAAGCCATACCATCAAAAGAAAGATAGTCTGTCAAAAAATTATTAGTTAAGTTAATGATGAGTTGATCATATGAATCTGGTAGACTTTGAAGTAAGAGCTCTGTACGTTTATTTTCTGCTATGGTATATTCCAACGACGAAAGTTGGAAAAATAACGTATTTAGATTATTGATGTGATCCGTTGCCAATGTGAACTCACTCATTCGAAGAGTATAAAGTCTTTTCTTCAAGAATATCTTGTTGTGAAGTGACTTGACTTCATATAATTTGGTGAGAGCATCCTAAATTTTCTTTGCTATTTTTTTCTCTACTACACTTGATAAAATTGAGTCAGCTAGTGCCAAGTGTAAGTTTGCAACAGCATTGTTGTCCATCTCCTTCCATTTTTCATCTGTAATTTCAGTGGGTCTACCTTCAATTTCTATCACGCAATTGTCTTTTCTCATAATGGCTTTTATCTTCAATTTTCATATGAAAAAATTACTTCCACTGAATTTTGAAATTTTATACGTTGCTACCATTTGTTTAGACGGTAACTCACAACGAAAAAAATATTAATCAGTAACCTTTGGCTCTGATACCACTGTTAGGTACCAGACAAATGACACAGCAAAATATAGAGACAAAAAATTAGATATTTGTATAAAATATGAAAATAATTGAATAACTTTCTTTGAGAATTACAATTTCTCTCTATCACAGGGAGATTACTATAACACTCTCTCTTAATAAAATGAGAATACACCTCTCTCTATATGTAGGAAAAAATCTCTCAAAGAAATAAAACTCTCTATGTAACTCAATGTTACTATTGTTCTTGTTGGATGATTTGATTGAAAACAAAATGAAAAGATTTTCAATTTATAAGCGAACCTCTGTTACATAAACCACCCGTAACACGAGATTATTATTCTTTCTCTCTCCACCATCAAAGTTTGATGGCTCTTAAGTAGGAGTATTTTTCTCCTTTCATTATTTAGTTTTTTTTTATATATAATTAGCTTTACTAAACTTACACAACTCAATTTTTTTGGTATAATTTTTTTAGTCTAATAATCTAACAACACATTTTGTCCCATATTTTTAAACATTGATACTAATTAATGGTCAAAACCAATAAATTATGATAGCTTTCTGGCATTTTCTTTAAAAATTTATCGTTGGCCAATAAAACTGTGTTTGTTTTGTATATCACTTAAAATATAGACATAAAGACATAAACACTAAAGACATAGACATAACAAAAGACACAAATTTTTTAACTTGTTTGGTATACAAGCACAAGACAGAACACACAAATCACAATGTCAATATTACTTTTATTACAAACTATTATTGCCACCATCTCAAGTTCTCAACCAAACTATTAACAATCAATCACCATTAATAGTCTAAACAAAATAACAAATTTAATCAAACAAATATCATCAAAAAAAGTCCAATCCAACAAAATCAATACAAAATTATTTTAACAAAATAAAATCAAAATCTAAATAAATAAAAAATTAAAACATACAAAAACAAGAACTAAAAGACAAAAAATAGGAGCAGAGATGAAGGAAGATGGTGACGGAGAAAAAAAATGAAAAAATATATCTGCAAATAGAAGAGTAGGCGAAGACAGATTGAGAGATAAAAAAAAGAACGGTGCGCTGATCTAAAAACACGTTGACGAGATGTGAAACAGAAACAACGACAGCAAAAGGTGACAGCAACAGAGAGACAATTTTGAAGAGGAAAAAAAAAAGAAAGAAGAAGAAAAGAAGAAAGGAAGGAATGAATGGTGGTCTATTGACATGAAAGAAAGAGAGATGATAGTGATTTGGGTGGAAAAAACGAAGAAGGAGAGGTAGGGGTAGGCAGGAAGGGAGGAGAGGCGACAGTGGACTAGTGGCACAGAGGGAAGAGACACAGTGATGGCTTGAGTAGCAAAAAAAAAAGAGAGGAGAAGTTAAACGACAATATTTTGTGAGTGTGAGGGAGAAAAGGAGAGAAAAGAAAAAGAACTAAAGAATAGTCTAAAGAATAGTTTTGAATTTATAAATTTAAAATGAGAGTATAGTTAAAAAATTAATGTTGAAAATATTGTGTCTATATCTTAAGATTAGTGCTCTATCCCTTATTGTTATACATAAATTTTGTGTATTTGTCTGTATTTATGTCTTTTTATGTCTATTAAAATTTTGTCTCACTAACCAAATAGTAAATGTATACCACTGTGTATATATCTTGTGAAGATACACCTATCAACTAAACACATGCTAAATTATTATGTACACAAAATATTATTTAAATTTTTAACATTTGTTTAAATAAACAAGTGAACTAATTATTTGACCAACTCAAATTAATCTCAAAAATCAAATTTAATTGTTTAGGAACCATTAATAATAAAAACAATCATTTCTACCCATAAATATTTAAAATATTGACAAAACTACATACAAATAACAAAATTTATGTTATACATAAAAAAAATTATTCGTGTGACAAAAACACCACAATTTTATTGACTTTTTAACAAAAATTAAACAAAATTTTTAATTATCCTTATTATTCATCTTTAACATCAGACTTTCATCATCATCATCTTTTTTTGTTTTTGCTATTCCAACAGACCACCACCATTATCATTTTTCTTCTTCTTCACTTTTTTTTTCCCTATCTTATTATTCTTCAGCATAAGTAAGTAAAACTATGTAATATCCACCTCTTAATTTTTTTTATTTTAATTTTTTATGTTGCTTCGTGGACTTTTCATTGAAATTCTTTTACAATTCTCTGTGTTCTTTTATTTTTGCGTTTCTAATTTTTAACTAAGATATACATCTTTATTTCTCTTATTTTTATTCCCTATTTTTGTTTCAGTAGTAGATTGTTGAAAAAATGGTCAAACTTCTTTTTCTTTTTTGATCCTTTTTCTATTTTTTCTCAGTGCACTATTAACACATATCGTGCTCACTAGTTTTTGTTATTTCTATTTCTTCCATTGACTTTTTTTTTTCACTTTCTCTTTTTATTTTCAAACCAAAAACCAAATAAAATTTATGCTTTGTTATATTTATTTTTGGATAATTTTATCTTTTTTTAAAGGGAGGTTGTGAAGCTAAGGGTATAAAAAATATGGTGGTGGTAGACGTAGAGGTGAAGAAATGATAGAAAAGAGAAAAAATGATAATGTTAAAAAAAAAGTAAAAATTTGAAATTTAAAAAAAATATATTTTGATGTCTGAAGTTGAAGATGAACAGTAAAAACAAGGCTTAATTATTTTATTGTCTCTATAGTTTTACTAAATTTTTAATTATGTCTCTATACTTTTTTTTAATTGTGTTCCTACCTGTTTTAATTTTGTAATTAAGTATTTTCTAGTGTAAAAAATATTAGAGTTAACTGAATATTTTTTCGCAAATTGAAGGTATTTATAATTAAAATTTTAATTAAATCGTTGACCGTATATATTTTAGTAAAAATATTATGTTAATTTTAACATTTTTAACATGAAAATGACCTAATTACAAAATTAAAAGCAGTGTACAGACCCAATTGAAAGACAAAATATATAAAAATCTAATTAAAAATTTGGTGAAACTATAGGGACCAACAGGATAATTAAACCTAAAAATAATTTTAAAATTTACTTAACTTTTTTTAAAATATCAACAAAAATATAAATTTTAGGTATTTTTATTACATAAAAATTATCTGTCATGAATATAACGTTAATTTTGTTTTTGTATGGATAATTTTTTTCAATATTTGAAATATTTATAAATAAAAATAGTTGTTTTTTATTAATAATATATGAATGAGCAAACCTATTTGGTAGGGCTAATTGTCATTAAATTCTCATATTAGTATGTTATCGTAATTGTGAAAAGGGTAAAATATATATTTGTTTAAATATTTTTTAAAAAATTTAAAAATATTCTTAATATTTAATTTGATTAAAAAAATTAATATAAAAAATAAAATCAAAGCGTATTTTAAATATTAAAAATAAAATTAAATCAAATAATTAAACGTTAAAAATATTAAAAATAAAATATATTTTACCTTTATAAAAATTAATGAAATACTTTAAACTCAAAAAGCAAATGCGATACTTTAACCATACAATGAAATATTTTATTTTTTCTTTTATGATTTGATTTTGTTGTTAGAATGGTAGACAACGATCGAGTCATTGGCTTTATGATTAAAATTGAGACCAATTCAAATCTTACAACTATGCGTATTGTTTCACCTTATAACATATCCCAAATGCACTTATTATCCTTAGTTCAAGCATGAATTTTTAAAATATATAAAAAGTTAAAATAACTAAAATACACAAATAGTGACAAACATGAAACTGAAAGAAACCTTATAAGATAATTAATTTAGAAGTTGTATGTCTATTATGTGAATTCCTATATGCATTTATTTTATCATCTATAAGTTTGCTTCAAGAAAAAAATAGGGTATATTTGATTTACAATTACGTTTTTTTTATTTTAAATTTAGCAAAGAAAAATTAAAAATAATGAATAAAAACAGAAAATATAATTTTATTTTTTTTTAAATTATAAAAATAAAAATACAAAGCAAACACTTTTTATAGACCCAAAGGTAGGGTTAGAAGTGAGCCGAGTTGAGTCGAGCTAGACCAAGCTCAAGCTCGGCTCACCAAAAATGAGCTTGGCCCACGACTCGACTCATTAACAATCGAGCCTATTTCTTAAGCTCAAACTCAGCTCACCAAAAGCTCACGAGCTGACTCAAATAATAGAAACATAAATACATAATCTATAATTTTATATCAATAAATTATAACTTATATATTTTAAAAAATATTTGAAAAGAACAATTATTGTTTATCTATCAATAAATATAAATTTTTTATTTATGTCTTACATCAAAATTATATGTAATAAATATAAAATTTTAAATAATTAAGATCGTTAATATATATAATTATATATTACTATTTCATCTGTATATGTATAATATTAAAAGTATAGACTAGATGCATATAGGATATGTGTATTAATAATTATATATATAATCGAGACAGCTCACGAGCTAATGAGCCGAGCTTATTCAAGCTCAAACTCGGCTCATTTAATTTATGAGCTCAATTTTAGGCTCAAACTTGACTCACCAGCTCACGAACTTAGCTTATCGAGCTATTAACGAGCCGAACTCAAATTGGCTCATAAACTGGTTTGACTCACTTTTAGTCCTACCCAAAGGACAAACACTTGATAGAATTTAGCTACAACATCTAGATCTTATAAGTATTTGATAAATATTGACACTATTTTATTTCATTTAATTGTTTCCCATGATTTAGATGAAGAATTAGGACAATATTTTATAGTTAAGTAGTAATAATATTTCCCTTTAGCTAATTTTCTTAAAGAGCTTTTTAAAAGTGAAATTAGCTAATCAATTATTGATATTAATATTACTATTTGATTTGACTTTGATATTAATATTATGGTTGCCCAAATAAAGCTCCAATGAGTCAATATTCTCATCAAATTGACACGTTAAAAAGATCCCACCATGCTTCTTATTGTTATGGCACATTAAATAGAACCATTGAATGGTCATAAGCATAAGAAGCCGACCCTCACCAATAGTTACTTTTACTATCTTTATGAAAAAAGGAAAAAGTAATATTTGAGTTTAATTTTGTTGTTATCAACAATGTAAAAGAGAGGGGGGGACCTAACTCGACAACTATGTATGTGCTACTGTTTTTTTTATTAAGAAAAAACCTTTTTAATTAGTGATTGAGCATCATATTTGCATTGATATGATAATGTATGATTAAATATTTAGTTAAAATATCTTTTACACTAATAATATGTGTGAATTATCTATTAAAAAAATTCAAATTGATCCTACCATTTTTTTTCATTAACAATGTCGCAAGAAATTATAATATTCATTAAAATTACTTTTTTTTAAATAAACTGAGTTTTCTTTTTGTTTGCCACTTTAATTTTTCATATAATATCTGCTCTTTTTTTTTTTGGCAAAATTTATTATTGAAACATCAACTATATCCTTAATATATGAAATGCTATATTGTTCTCTTTGGTTTTTTTTTTTTTTTTTGTGGTTATTGTTGCATATAATATCTCCCAATCCAACAAACAAAAGATTAATCTGTATGTTACGAATCTAAATTTATTTAAAAGTCAGTTGTTGGCCCACAATAACTTACATGCACAAGACAAAATTTAAATTTCTGACATTTATTTAAACAAGTAAGCTAGATCAATCAAACTTAATTTTCTCTTTAGTTACTAATTACTAATAAGAATTATTACTAGTATGTGTTACAAGTTGGCCAAACCAAACCAATACGGATAAAAACTCGGCCTAATCATGCCAAGCTTAGGATAACAACTTGGCGATATTCAAACTATGACCTAACAAAACTTTATCAAGAGCGAAGTCAAGAATTCTCTGAATAGGAAAAGATCCGATTCAATTACATATAGCGAGATTACTCCTTGATTCATATGAGAGCTCACTATTTAATGGGAAGTTTATGACACACTAACCCTAAATTTAGTATTTTTTTTTATTCTTTTGATTTCGACGTCGAATTGTTTTTGCGTATACACCCTATCATTCTTTATTAGAGACCACCTTGCTCACTTAGATCAGTAACTCTTCTCGACCTCAACTTCTTAGAGCAACTCCAATGCTCCAGTTCCAATAACCTCAACCTCTTAGAGCAACTCCAATGCTCCAGTTCCAATAACATTTTTTCTGACAAATAGAGAAACCAACCTTTAGAGGAAAGAGAAGAAGGGTTTTCGCACAGTTTTTGAAAGAAGAGAGTTCCTCTGAATGGAGACTTGTAATAACCAATAATAATTTGCCAAATGGCAAGTTATTATAAAAATAAATAATTATATAAAATCTTAATTAATTAAATAATAATATTAAATAATTAAATCATAATTAATTTAATAATAATTATAATAATTAATTATATTAAATAATTATATTTTTATTTAATTAATAATTTATATTAATTATTTAAATAATAATTAAATTATAATTAATTTATTAATAATTATAATAATTAATATAATTAAATAATTTTATTTTTATTTGGTTAATGATTTATATTAATTATTTATATCATAATAAATATTGAATATTATTTATATTATTATATTAAATTATAATTAATTAAATTTGTTTACATAAAAAATAATTTAATTTTTACACCTTATAAAATAATTTTTTGTTGGGTTGCTTATTTTTATCAACTATAGAGCTTAATTATATTTTTCTTTGTATTAAGTAATTTTACAAATTAGTGTAATCTCGAATTATATATGGTGTATTATTGTTATATATGAATTTTTTTAATATTAATATCTTTTAGTAGTGAATTATTTTTGAATTTATAAATTTAAATAATATTATTGAAAAAAATAATTATATTAATTTTAAGTATTTTAATTAATTAATTAAGTGAGACCACAACATAGACTAAAGTTAGTTCCTCCTAATGGAGAAGAGAGAGATGCTTTGAGTTCCTATTTATTATTTATGATGTAAAAAATGATGTGAAGTTACTTTTTATGACAGGTAGACCATAAATAGAAATTAAATTGAGTTTTCTACTAGTCTTAAGTACCATCTTCACAATACTATTTTAAAATTAATTTAATTTTAAACTTTAGTTATTATATAAGAAACTAAAGTAACAGATAAAAGTAAAAAAAAAAATAAAAAGAAAAGAAAAGAAAGAGAGGATATAATACAAGTTGGGAATTATTGTATGGTTGAATAGGAAAGGGAGACGCTTACATCACAACCTTTTGATTTTAGATTGTAGTATTGTTATTGTTATGAGCTATATAGTAATCAATTATAGTAATCCATTTCTCCCCCAATTAAGAAAACGAAGGTGTATCTTTCCAAAGTCACACGAACATGGATTATATTATATGAATTTTATAAGCTCGTAGATTATTATAAGAACAGAAAGAGGGTAGTGTTCGATGAATCTTCAAGCTGTACCCATCGTGGAAGTGATTACTCCCTTAATTCTTTGTCTTTATTGTGATTATTTTAAGTCAAATTGGGGTTACACACTTACACTTTAATAATAATTTAATACAACCCATAAAACAAGAAAAGTGAGATTAGACCTAAGGTGCGGGACCATAACGAAAAACAAGTACCGAGTAGCAAATTGTGTGTGCATTTTTTTTCACTTTTCATTTTTTTCTAGTATTTTATAAAAAAATTATAAAAGAACTTAAATTTTATTTTCCGTTTTTATTTTTTACAAAATAAAAAAATAAAATGCAAACCAAAAAATCATAATTTACTAAACTACTAGTTTTTTTTGGACTTGAAATTTTTATTTCTTAAACCACTTATAATGATGTTACGGGGCGGGCCGGCCCACTCCCTTTGGACCCTGCATCGATCTGGTTCAATAATCCATGATAAGGCCTATAGACAACAACTTGAGGGTATTCGAGGTCTGGCCCAAATGAATTCCTCTAGTGCCTCAAGGATCTTCCAGAAAAGAAAAGATTTGATCTCCAACAAAGAGGAGATCATTTTCTAATTCACCATGACCCATGCTACATAATGGGGAGTTTGTAGCTTTTCCTGGTATGAACTATGAAATTCTAACCCTAAACTTAGTACCTCTTTGATTTTTTAAATTTAAACGTTGGAGTGTCTTTGCAAGTATCACTCTCATCATTTCAAGCTGAAAACCACCTCACCCAAACACGTCAGATTATCTTCTCTTTTAACTTTTTTTTTTACTGTATTTTTCAATCCGTCACGTCAACTAATTTGTCACGGTTTTAAATTCTATTGAAGAATCTGTCACCAATGACCAATGGATTACTACATAAACAAGACAAGATTTGAACCCCCGACATTTATTTGAACGGACGAGTGAACTAATCACTCGATCAACTCAAGTCAGTTTCTCTTTCAACCTTATTAATTCCACTCAACTAGCTATACATATGATCATACTCCAAGTTTTTTTTTTGGGATTGTTTATGAGTACTATTTAAAGGGCCTTGGTAAAAAAAAAAATTGTGCAACCAAAAAAAAATAGCCAATATTTTACAATAAAAACCTAAAATATTTATTCATATGTTTGTGCACTTCGGTGATGATTACACCAAAAAATATGTTTCTCTTTAATATAGAATTAACTTTACAAAGTGATGTGTTTAAGTTTTTTTTCCCTTTTATTTGGACAGAGGTAAATAATTTTTGTACAATAATTCAAGAAATATAAAAATTGAATTTAATTCAAAATATATCTCATCAGTCATCACCATTCTTTTTTTTGTTAATGGGGTTGCTTGATATTTGGTCACGGTGATCTTATTATTTTTTGTACACTGAAGGCCCTAATGCTAGTCATGGTGTTTCTAAATTCTGAAAATTTGGGCCTCTTTCAAGATATAAAACTTGGGCCTGAGCTTTGTTTTAAAGCCCAAAGAGTAAAAAAAGCCCAATACTTTACCGTAAAGAGTTGGAGGGAACACAAAAAACCACATGAAAATGGCGGTATGGCGCCAACATGTACGATTTGCGAAACACAAGCCACACACTGCGACTCTATCACTCACTCTTTAGATCTCAAAATTTTTTCTCTCATGCTGCTATAGTGCTATTGATATTGATATATGATGAAGATTTTTGGGGTTTCCATTTTGATTCGCTTTGTTCATGCGCGCTTAGATCAGATCTGAAAGGTAAGCTCCGCAAATCTATCTCCTAAGTCCTAACACTGTAGTCTGTACTCTCTCTGTTTCTAGCTCAATGCTTGAATCGCACTGTTACTTTCTTCAATGGCCTGAGAACTCATTTGATGACTATCCCACTGTTATTTGCTTTTGATGCTTGAATAGCACTGTTTATATTATAGTTTTTAATGATTTGGATTGAATTTTCTGCTCTTTGATATTAGTGTAATTAGCTAAGTATTGATGGTACACATACTAGCGCAAGAGGTTCAAATTCAATGTTGGATTGATGAAATTCATCTCATAAGAAATTACACACATACATGAAAGTTTGAAATTCAATAGTTGGATTTATGAAATTCATCTGTATATGAAGTTATTCAATGGCATAAGTCAATATATATCCTGGCCAACCCTCCTGGGCCGGAACCCTAGCTGACCAGTTTTGGCCACAGGGACATATACATGAATATACATATGTATTTTTTTGGTGTCTAGATACGTGTGTATACGTATACATAAAATAATTATTTTGGTTAGTGTGGGAATGTTTTAGTTCCTATTGGAACTAAGAGTTTGGTATTGTGAACTAGTATAGAGATTAAGATCGATTGAATTGAAGTTTTCGTTCCCCGTTTGCTGTAATTTGTTAGTCCCTTTTCTTTTCCATTTGAATTGCATGTTTTTTCTGCTAATGTAAGAAAGCATAGAGTCCAATTCCAGAAGTTGCCATTAGAACTGGTAAATTATTAGACTTTGGAGTTAACAGATAGTCCATCAGGTATGCATATATTTGTTTTGTAATTATCTCTCGCTTACTCAAGAAGTGATTGTAATAGAACGCTGAGGAATGAAAATTTGGTTGTTGAATGCTAAAATGAAAGCGAAAAGCATAAAATTCAAATTCGAATATTTCTAAGCCTGTCTTTGTAGGAGTTGGGAGGAGAATCCTCAGCTCCCGTTTCTCTGCTTTGGCATCACCCGGCTCACATTCTCCCTTCAAGAATAGAGCCTAGGTACTACCATTGACTCATTATTGTTCCTAATTTTTTTCCATGTTTTTTTTAAAGAAAAAATTGCTCACTCTGAGTATGACAGGAACAGGTTAAACTTCATATTAAACAAAGAAAATTGTCACTGTTGGTACATATATTTTACAGAACAAGATAAATTTTACAGAACAAGATAATTATGAGATAGACAAGGATGGATTTTCTTTGGGTTTTCCCCCCTCCTGAAGATTTTGGCTCCCAGAAACCACTTCTGGTTGTTGTGGGTTTGTTTTTGCTCCTTCTGATTTTGTGGCAGTTGACTTTTTCCTTGTAGTCCCTGTGGCCTCAGCCATCTTGCTTGCTGGGAAATGCAGTCTCGCTTTTAGAGGACGCGGTGCTCGAGTTGCTCTATCAAATCCCCGCACACAGACATACCCTGCAAAGCAATTTTCCACTGTGTTTAGAGAGGATAGGTTGTATATCTGATGCATGCTTTTTTTCTTATTTAATTATTGTGTTATTCCTATTAGGGAAGAACTTCATCATTTCATTTCAAACTAATAAATAAAGCAGGCTGAGAGATTATTGAATTATGCAAAGCAGGATACATTTTGGGAACTGAATCTTACCTCTCCAGAAACACTGTTGAATTTCAGGCGTTGTTAAACCTGATGAACAAAAATCATAAACTCAACTTCAATTTACATTTATTTATTTATTGCTTGATATATCTATCTATATAAATTTGATGTCTCCACCTTTAAATATTGATGTCACAGAGGTTCCAAAATATACTGTTCGCCTGTTCAGGTTCCAGATCCAACTTCGCGGAACGCTGATTGGATTTTTACTCGATTCATGGTCAGCAAATACCTGCATTAAAAACTCCATTTTATTAATGCTGAAATTGCAAAGAATATTTGCAATATATGATTACACACTATTTTACCTCATTGACTTGGAAATAGGTGCCATTTAGCGGAAAGCTTCCTCGCATAGCTGTTCGACATGGTATCTGTATATATTCATCATCAATTCAAGTGAGTACATTTTATATTTTGCAAATTTCTCCTTCCTATATAATAGATAGTAACTAAGAAACATGTTAAAATCATTAATCTGGCAAGCATTTATACCAGGATTGTCCCTCTAACTGTTTGCGAATCTGATTCCCGAACACTGTTGCAGGAAAGGCATTCTTTCTCATTACAGAGTTGGCCACTTTCTTGATAGCTGCATTTTCTTTCAGGTGGTTGTATAGAATTTGCTGTCTCCCCTATGTAATCATTGATGTATTTGGCAAATTGAATTAAAAAAAGAAAAGCAGAAAGCTGTACATGCTGCAAATTTTCTTGCCTTATTGTGCAGCATAGTGCCATGTATAAGCCTATTTAAATTAATCCGAAACGAAGTTGAAGTTGCTATTTTGTTTACCTGGAGTCCATATAGCAAGAAGATATTTGCCTGGATCATCTGCCTCTCGTTTGTCCCACTATAACAAAAAAACAGTTAATGGAAGTTGCACAGAGGAAAAAAAACTAAAACATAAATTTGATGAACAGATGCAGCAATATCTAACCCCTTCCAGAAGAGGATGTGTATCTGGGAGTTCATAACTGCATGAAAGTGAACACAATTAGTTACAATGCTATAACTCTCTCATTATGGGGGGTGGACATGGCATGTGTTGCAACTCTCTCATTGATGTTATCGGTTTAAAGTTAAACTAGTGGAAGAGTTAGTTATTTTACTTACACGCAATGCTCTGTTCGTAATCGGTTCACATACTTTAACCTAGGCATAGGAATGTTAGCAGTTTCTGGAGTCAAAGCTACCAATGCCCTTGACATTTCCGCTTCTTGAAGTTCCATATTTCCTTGCATATAATTTTTTAAATTCAGGGTAAACTCCTCTAGATCAAGGTCGATGGGAGGAATTTCCCGTGGCTCCCAGAAGGCATCCTCAATATCATGTATTGGTACTTGTGAGCATTCTGCCTCTGGGGTTGTTGGCTCTTCAATAATAGGATGGCAGATATTCTTTTCATCTATTGATTCTAGCTGTTTGGCAACCTCTGCTTGTAGAATTTCTGCTCCTTGGTTTGGATTCTCAAGAAGGGGCAAGTGCAACTGAGCGATGTTTACCGCCGGATTCTGATCCATCGGGTTCTGATCCGTCGGATTTTGATCCGTTGGATTGTTTCCGGAGGTACTGACTATACTTGTCTGCTCTGGCCCTGGTAAGGCAAGTCTTGCACTGCATACAAAATAGATTATATGCAATTGATCTATCAAATGCATGTTTTTGGATTCTGAGTGGTAAGAGATCATTTTCAGCTGTTAAAATAGAATACAATTATACTGCTTCCAGTATAATGCAGTATTTAATACAGTATTTATGCTAATATGAACTTCCTAATATTGTCTTTGAAATCCCAATTTTGTTATCTATATAGCCAACAATTTAACTTGAAATAACTTCTACTTCTATTGTTCATATGTATGAGAAAGAAGTTTTATATGATCCTGCATAATCGTTTTTCTGCAAATAATTTTTAATATATTGTGAACATACCTTGCAAAAGCACTAGCAAAGTGTCTACACTCTCCTTTCATCGGACATGCATTGCAATTTGGTTTGTGTTTTGTGCAGAAGACCTGCATTCATTTTCGTGTTTCTTGGTATCACATCAAAGCTTTGGTAGGTAGGATCACTGACTTTTAAGTATCAAGGAAAGAAAAATAAGAAAAGATCACCAACTTTATGCACAACATGATGCAATTACCTTTCCAAATGTAATCATCTGGTAATGTAGCTCGTATCTGCATCATAATTTAACAGAAGGCCAAAGAAATAAGTCAACATATTCATTTTTTGTTCATGTGATGCAGTAAATTGAAATGAAATCCTTACAATGTTTTTTGATCTAGTTTGCACAGACGAGGCCACAGATATTTTTGTACGGTCTCCAAAATGGGGTACCTACATAGGATAATTACATTAGCACTTCTTAAATAATTTGCTAATCATGCTTAACATCATTTACAAAGCAAGTACTTACAGTTCCAGGAGATGCAACTGTAGTGTCTCAGGAAGTGGCTGCAGCGGTACCCATCCAAGTCTTACTGCTATTCTTCCAACATTGGTATCCACCTGTGATATAGCCATAGCATTATATATTCAGATTTATTTATTTATTTTTCATTTATTCATTTATTTATTTATTCATTTATTTATTTATTTATTTATTTATTTATTTATTTTTCATTTATTTTTTTTTCATTTATTTATTTTTTATTCATTTATTTATCTATTTTACAACTATATATAGAACTTACAGGAAAGGCAAGGTGGTGCAGGGTTAGGAGCCTCACACACTCCACACTTTTCAGTCCCAGTCCCTTTATACTGAGCAGAAACTCCCTGTATTGAGAAATGAATATTTATCATACACATATGTTTGCTGATATGTAATTCATCTCACACTTTGTGGTTTCTAAACCACAAAGTGGAGATATGTTTAAAACCATTTGAATGGAGAATTTTCTTTTAGTTCAGTAGGTGTATTTTCTTTTTATAGAGTAGTTTATTTACTGTTGGCCTTACTTTGCTTTGTCCGGAGGGACGTCTCTCAGCCACTCAAGGTCAATATCACCGTGATCTTCAACCAGCCGATTCAGGAAGAGCTGCACAGTGTACCATAATATGAGAAGCAATTCAACAGAAAGGAAAAAATGATATTTCATTTTGTGGAAGTTCAACTGTACCTGAATGCGTTCAGCGAGCCTGTTGTTCATGCCCCTTTCTTTGATCGCATCTGAGATTGTGCTAACATCTGCACATCTCACAGCATCCCAGTCGAGAGAATCCATGGTGTTCCATGTCTTCTCTCTCTTCCCTGCTATAGCTTGTGCGGCTGTTCGCAAGCTATCCCAGTTGAATTCGTCCTTATGCTCTTTTCCTTTGCCCTTGCTGTCTTTTTTTGCTGAACTTGTCTCTTGGGCCTCATTTCTTGCTGCACTTTTGTGGGCACCAGCTTCTGCCTGGGCTGGAGCCACAATCCTTTCAGAGTGAGCCCTTTGAGACATTTCAGCACCGTTGTCTGGGCAGCAAGGCATGCTCTTTTCATTTTCTGAGCTGCGGACGGATTCCTGGGTTGGGAAGATGGATGCTTTGAGGGGGACCTGAGTATTATTTTCTTTGGGGCTGTCATTCTTCAGGTCCCCAGATGTTAGCTTCTCAGTTGCTTCATTTCTTTTTGTGTCAGCTTCTTCCTGAACCTTGGTTGAATTTTCTGCTTGGCGGTTGATATTGTCTGAGTGGCCCTCCGAATAGGATCCCATCTTCTCATCGTTCTGCTCGTTTGAGACCTCGCCAGTTTGGGAAACCCCAGAGCTTCGGGATGCCACCATATCATTAAACCCCGTTCTCTGAGGCATTTCTTGGACACTGCAGTGTGTTATCTTGTGTCCAGAATGCTCAGTG
Source organism: Arachis ipaensis (assembly GCF_059453495.1). Taxonomy (NCBI): domain Eukaryota; kingdom Viridiplantae; phylum Streptophyta; class Magnoliopsida; order Fabales; family Fabaceae; genus Arachis; species Arachis ipaensis. The sequence goes on from NC_142437.1 coordinate 124,437,532, forward strand.
GCGTCATGAACGGATGGATTCAACGGCGCATCCCCCTCTGAGATCTCTACTGGCGCCCCAACGTTTACTTGTGATTTGTTGGGGAATCGAGCCGCCAGGGCCATGAATGCAGAACTGTTAAAGGAGAAAGAACAAACAAGGTTGCTATGGCATCTGGTAAAGCTTTGTTTCAAATGATACTGCAGAATACATACCTTGAGAGATGGTCTGAGACATTTTGGGTGAGGAAAACCCCCACCACCGAATCCACCACTGATCCTTTCCAGCGAGAGAATCGTCTGTCTCCTGTTTAATTATGAGTCGTATAAATAGTGTTATGAATGCAATTAGTGTACTAATGTTAAGCTCTTGTAAACTTTAAGTTCTTGTCTTTTGTTATGTAATTTGGTTTTAATGTTAATTGTTGTTTGAATTTAATATTTTCCCTGAGTAAATTTGCAATCAGTTTTATTTTCTTCTAAGTTCTAATAATATATTAATGATTTTATTATTAATTTTTATTTTATATTATTATGAATAAGTGAATAAGTGTTTATTATTCGGGAGTATTAGGTTGATACCTTGTACACGATGCATTCTTGCAATAAACGAGTCTGCCTTCCCTCGAAATAAATTTCGCTCTTCTTCCCACCGTTTGGACGTGGCTTCATCTTCTCCATCAATTCCATGGCTGTTTATATCTAACATCAAAAGCTTCCACACTCTATTAGTTTCTTCATCAAGGTTAACTCTCGCCCGTGGATATTGTTTCTTGAAAGGAACAACCTGGCTTCCAAACGGAATGATGGCGCCATCAAGACGCTTTTGCTTTTGCTTTTGTTTTTTCAGTTTATACCGAATTATTGCATTCTCTTGTGTTTTGATTTTCAATTTTTTAAATTGCTTTGTTATAGCATCTACATCAGAATTATCTGCAATGCAAAAAATTTTTTTGTGAGAATATATTTTTTATGTATATAATGTTGACACAAATCAATAATTCAATTGAAATACCTAATGATTTGTCCACTGCATCTTCTGATGTTTGTTCTTCCCAATTTCGCACTCTTGAGATGAACTTATCAAACTTGTCATAATCAGAATTATATTCAGAGTTGTCAGTCTGATTATATTTAGAGTTGTCAGAACTGGATGCGTAATCAAGCCTGCGCGCATCTTGCGGAGAAAATGTCATTTCTACTTCATTTCGATTAGTTCTGTCAATTTTCGTTCCGAACAGAAACAAATCATTATGATGTACCCCAATGATATTCCTGCCACTAGTATTTAGACTCTCTTCATTCTCAGTTGTCTGATCTCTTTTGTTTTTGTTATCTTCAAAGCTGTAATTGACAATGGGCTTTATCTCCTGCGAAGTGCTTTCTGGAGAAAATATACTTGACGTTTTGACAATGGGCTCATGATCATATGATACCTGATTAATGAAACAATTTTGATCATAATCCAATGCATTAATGTTAGAATTTTGATTATAAGTGCTGTAGGAGTACTAACCTTATTTGTTGCATTTGTTCTGCTATATCTCATCCTCTCAGCGGATGTGTTCTGAATTTGTGTGTCGACAGGTAATAGTATGTAAAAATCTTGCTGTGTGGAAGTGTCATGACTATGGACAACGTTCATCATGTCACTTCTTTGGTTGATACATGCATTTGAATTATGTCCACTTGTAGAGCTTTCTTCTTTGGATTTCTTATTACTTCTTGATCTTGTGTTAGGTCTAGGTATTAATGCTTCACTGAATTCTACTGTGGCCTCTGTTGGATAAGACATGTTGGGCGTTTTCTTCTTCCGGCCCCTCTTCTTGGTCGTCTTTTCCATTGGTTGGGCCACAGGAGGATTGCTTTGCGATGGATCTTGTGCTTCTTTGTTATAACTTGCTGCTGTCCCTTCTGCTGTTGGAGTACATTCTTCGTGTGATAATGTTTTTTTCCTTATATACTTCCTCTTGACAGGTTGACTCTCTTCTGATTTTCCCCTGGATGACTTTGATGCCTCTTTCAGAAGACTTACATTTATGTTGTCTCCAACTTGACTGTCTTTGTCTGCTGTTGCATTTTCAGTGCCAGCAGATCCGTCAAATAAAGTCCTTTTACAAGACTTTTTTGTGGATTCTGGCGTGAAGTCTTTAATTGTTTCTTCTGCTGGAGTAGTAGCGGTCTTGTTTATTCCTTTTCTTCTCACATATTTCCTCTTGCCAGTTGAGTTTTCTTTGAGCTGAACATTCTTTTCTTCAGCTGACTTTCGAGTTCGTTTTGGTGTGCCTTCGACAATGACCTTGGGACGGTGCTTTCTTCTCTTTTGTTTTGATTGTGGTGTGCTTTCTACCTGGATGGCATCCATCTTTATAGGTGTGCAAGCAACATCAAATTCTCCCACAGGATTATTTTTTTCCATATTCATTGACAATGATGCAATTTGTGAGCAACCAACCAACGATGTGTCTGTAATGGCAAAAGATGATAAAAAAAAAACATGTATAAGGTATCTAGTAATGCAAATAAATTTGTACTCATATGTATGCATATGTACTCATGCAAATAAAAATTAACTTCGTACATAAATAGAAAAAGAACTAAAGAAGTATCCACCATAGAATCTACAGAATAAACACTAATGAACTACTAAATAATCTATCTAGTTGTCATTATCATTGTTAATTTACATTGTGTTACAATGCAACTACTGAATTTAACAGGACCAATTGTTAATAAAATATGTTGACTTACCCTGAAGATTTCCGGTGTTATTCACTGCTGCTCTGTTGTAGTTGATCTGTGAATCCAATGAAAAAAAATCTGGATTCATCGATCCATTATCTGATTGAGTTGCATTCAAATTAGCTGATGCTGCATTCTCTTGCATGGTGGCCATAAGTTGAGAAAAACTCATATGACCAAGTGCAGGAAAATCACCAGATACTGTCTTTACACAAGCTTCACTATTTTCACCAACAGTGTTTTTCATTCCACCTTCAGTTACTGACCCAATACAGGACCTTTTGTTTTTTTCCATAGAAGCTGTGAATTTGGAACATGCAATTGCTCCATCACCATGAGTGGGTATCTGGGGGTGATTTTCCTGCTCTGGTGCGTAGATCGGCACTGTTTTTTGAGAAGTGGGTTTCATGGGAGTAGTGGGAGCCCAACGAGTCTCAACTTGTTGTTCTTTTTGATTATTCATTTCTCTGTTATCCATTCTTAATTTCTCAATCTGATTGAAAATCACAAACAAAAAAGTTTTAAAAAAAAGTGCAAATGAGTCTGTCGAGAATCCTAAACAAAGCTTAATTCTCCTGTTACCTCATTTTTTTCAATGAACAAAAATAAAAAGATTAAACCAAATTAAAACAAATGAGATTCAATGACAGAATATGTCTCGAAGAAAAACATACTCAACATTGGGAGAGATATACAGTTGTAGTTACCTTTTTCTCAGCAAGCAACTGGGGGTATTTTGTAAATGGGGAAGAAAAGTGTGTTCCTTAGTGAAAATGAGAACGAAAGTGACTGATTATTGCTTCCTTTGGAACTTCTGCTTCTTCGTCTGCTTGAATTGGATTTCTTCTGTTTTACCAATCAGTTAACGAAAAGCTAACCAAAGAAAGGAGTACCAGAAAAAGGAGGAGGGATTTGTGCTCACGGTAGTTACAATGAGTCAATGCTGGAAATCTAATATATCACGTTTATGGGAGCAACATCACACTAATTAACATGTAGAATTTCACATGCATTCGGCTAGGTCAATTTTAATTTATATGTTCTACTTGAATAAAATGAACAATGAATTTTTAAATATGTAATTTTTTTTCTCTTTCTATACAAAATCCTTGTTGACTATCACTGCCTCACTCAATTTGAACGAAAGAAAGAATGAGTAATGTTATTTAAATATATTAAGATTTTGTGCATACGTACTTGCATGCATGAATAAATATTTTAAGAGTTTAATTTTGATTCATTAAAATTCGTTGTCGCAAGACCATATGCTGATGTTATTATAATAGAACAGAGGATATGATTTTTTTAGGTACTTTGTTAGTCTTTATAATTTCGTAAAATTTTTAATTAGATCTTTATATTTTTTTAAGTGAGTCCTTACATCAAATTTTATTTTTAATTAACTCTCGATATTTTTTTATTATTTGAGTCCCTATACTAATTTTTTTTTAATGGGGTCTCTGTATAATCAAACTAATTACTGTTAGGAGGAACCTAATTAAAAAAAATTGGTGTAAAAACCCAATTAAAATAAAATAAGTATAGAGACCTAATTGAAAATTTCGCAAAACTATAAAGACTAACAGAATAATTAAATTTTTTTTTATTTTCAATTCTACCATCAACTCTCTTATTTTTTTTGAAATTATTAGTTTATTTTAATTTTATTTAGTAACAATTACTTTATCAATGCATCAAATTAAATTAAAAATTCAAATAAAAATAATAAAATTTGATATCAATAAAAATGGTATATAACAATAAATTATATTTTAATATTTAATTATAATTTAAAAAAATTCATTTTAGTTTAAATACATTCGAATACTTAAATTGTCAACTTACTGATTTATTCGCTCCCAAGCTGAAAAAAATAAAATATAGCAAGTAGTTCTTCTAAACGAAAGTGACTAATTATTGCTTCCTTTTTAGAGTCATGGTTGGATTGAAAAAATTTAATCAACGAGTACTTTTAATTAAAGTTAAATAAAGAGTACTAGAAAAATATTGATAGGAGAATAAAAGAAAAGAAATGGTATTTTTAACCTATTTAATCCATTAAAATTATATTATTATTAAAATGTTATATATAATATTCTTAAACACATGTTAATGAAATATTATTTAATTTGTAAATAGTTTTTAATAATGATATCTTAATATGGATATTAGTTTAATATTAAAAATTACATTAATTACATTTAGATAAAGTAAAATATATGTTATACTTTATTTTTTCTAATTTTCAAGTTAAATTTACCTTAATTAATTTAAAAATATTAGACAAACTCTATTATTTAACTCTAATTAAAAAACTACATAAAATAACTATGATAAAAAAAATATCGTATACCTATACCCTAAAAATTTTCGAATTGTCATCGATATTAATATAATATATATTAATAATCAATTAATTGTACAAAATAATTTTATCCAAATATAATAAATCAAATTTTTTATTAAAATATACTAATTTATTTCACATTTGAATATATTTATATTAACTTTTTATTTTTTATATATTTCTATACATCTATAGTTGAAGCTTAACTATTATAAAAAAAAATATGTAACTAAAATATGATAGAATATGTAACTACTATAAAAAAAATATTTTAATTAGAAGATTTTGATGATAATTAATATTTGTACTAAAATTAAAATTTTTTAAAGAGAAAGATCAAAAAGTCAGTAAATTTTATGATTTATAGTTATTAATTAATTATTATTGATATTTTTAATGGTGTAAAATTTTATCTAATAATATAAAATTACTCATTTTTTTACCAATTAAATACTAATCAAATTTTAATAAAAATACTGATAGTTAAACTTTTTCTTAATTAAATACATGTATACAATTGTTTTGTACTAATAATAGCACGCTGTCAAAGAAACTATTATTAGTGTCACATTTTATTACATTATAATTAATATTAGATTTCATCATTAAGCTTGATAAATTTAATGAAAGGACCAATTGAGTGCAACTCCAAAACTTGACTCAATAGCCAATAATTTTGTTGTTTGTCCGTTATCCTACATCATCATTTAGGTAAACACAGAATTACTTTAAAAGGTAGAATGTTTAATAACTAAATTGGATATAGAGTATATTTACAAAATAAAAAATTTATTAAAAAATTTATTTTTATAAAAATAATATTTTTTTTATTTTAATAAAAAAATTTATTTTTTAAAATTTATGTATTCATCAAATATTATTAAACTAACTTTTCTTAAACTAATTGGAAGGTAGGAACGGCCTTGAAGATTATAGTACATAAAAAGCGCATAACAGGAAAGAAGTGAAGGAGATGTTAGGCGTACAGGGTTTGTTGTCTGTCCTTTTCTATGATGTACGGACATTGATACGAAAACTGGATACGACACTATACGGGACACGCCGACACGCGAATTTTAAAATTTTTATATAGACATAGAAATACTCATACATATAAAATATTAAGTATTTTTTAAACAAATTATAATAATATTTGATATTTTATTGATATTAAAATATAAATTAAAATTTTTAATATCTCATTTTAATTATATCAAGTATTTAAAATATTTTTGTTTTAATAAATAATAATATATACTATATCTAAATTTATTTTAAGAATATATGTTAAGAATAATACTGGATACGCTGACACTTGATAGTATTTAAGTGTGTCCAAGGCGTGTATGGAGAATAATTTTTTATTTTTTATTAAGACACGATTGGACATAGCAGACACTCGTGTCGGTGAATGTCGTGTATGTATCCGACACACGGACACGACAACTCAGCAAAGTGTCCGTATGTCCTTTTAGATATTTTTTGTGTCTGTTTGATTGTATTATTTGTTTATCAGTGTGTGATATGAAATATTGAGACAGAGACATAAAATTTTATTTAATAAATAAAATATAAATAAAAATATTATATTTGTATATATTAAATTAATATATTTTATTAATTTTTTATAATTATATATTTTTTAAATAAAAAATTAATTTTTTAAATTTATTTTAATTTATTATTAAATAAAATATAAAACATTAATTTTTATATTTGTGTTTTGTCTCATTGTCTTATTTTATTTTTAGAATCAAACGAAAAGGAGCCTTTTAATTGATTCTTGTTTCTTAAATTTTTGACTAATTGTTCGGGTCAACGGTGTTTGATTATAGAAAAAAAAGTATTGAAATACCTTTTTCTAGTGTTTGAATTTGGTTGTTTATTCTTGTCTCAGGTTGTCTTTCGTGTTTATTTTTAATAATTTTTGTACTAATTTTGTTGTCAGTTGTTAATGTTGTCTTGTAAGCACACCTGGTGTGCAGGTGTGCTGTATCTCCTCCCGAGAGAGGAGAGTTTATAACCACTATGGAAAAAATTATTTTTTAAAATAATAAAATAAAATAATATAATATATAAATAATAATTATTAATTAAAATAAAATATAAATACAACATATATATTATTTATTATTTGGTATGAAAATTATATCTACAAAATTATATTAAAACTAACAGAATATTTATTTTAAAATACATACGATCAAAGATCTAATTAGATTTTTAAAGTTTAATTATTCTATTGATCTTTATAGTTTTGCAAAATTTTTAATTAGATCTCTATATTTTTTTTTCTTTTAATTGGGTTTCCACCAATTTTTTTAATTAAGTTCTCTTGATAGTAATTGACTTAATTGTATAGAGACTAGGGCTGGAGTCACCAAAAAAAAAAAAGACTAGGGCTGGAAGTGAGTCAAGTCAGCTCATGAGCCAGCTCGAACTCGACTCGTTAACAGCTCGATAAGCTAAGTTCGTGAGCTGGTGAGCCAAGCTTGAGCCTGAAATTGAGCTCATAAATTAAATGAGTCGAGCTTGAGCTTGGATAAGCTCAGCTCATTAGCTCGTGAGCTGGCTCGATTATATATATATTATAACAATCTTAATTATTTAATATTTATATTTATTTTTTACATATAATTTTAATATAGGACATAAATAAAAAATTTATAATTTATTGATAGATAAACAATATATAAAATTGATCTTTTTAAATATTTTTAAAAATATATAAGTTATAATTTATTAATATAAAATTATAGATTATGTATCTATGTTTCTCTTATTTGAGCCAGCTCGTGAGCTTTTGGTAAGCCGAGCTTGAGCTTAAGAAATAAGCTCGATTGTTAATGAGCTGAGCCGTAAGCCAAGCTCAATTTTCGTGAGCCGAGCTTGAGCTTGGCCTAGCTCGGCTCAGCTCGGCTCACTTCCAGCCCTAATAGAGACCCAACTAAAAAAAAATATTAGTACAGAGATTCAAATAAAAAAATATAGAAATTAAATTTTAAAAAAATTAGTACAAAAACCAATTAAAAAAAATATAAAAACTTAATTAAAAATTTTATAAAACTATAAAAATCAACAGAATAATTAAACTGTTTTTTAATTATAAATACTTTTAATTTATAAAAAATATTTAATTAATTCTAATATTTTTTACATTAAAAATAAATAATTCTAAAATTAAAACAATATATAATTTCAATTAATTATAAATTTAATAAAATTATAAAAAAATATTAAAATAATTAATTTTTCTTATAATTTTTTTAGTCTAACAAACTAAAAATTAATATATCACAAATTTAAATTTTATTTAAAAATTTATTATTAATCAATAAATTACAGACAAATTCAAACTCCGCATCCTACCAAACCAACCCAAATTAATTAACTAAAAATCTAAAACTAAACTAAACAGCTCTCAAACTCGAATATAGTTTTTCTTCTTTCTCCTTCTAGAAGCACAAGACGTGCCTGCCATTTGTACAAGGCTCTAGCCACGTGGAATGAACCGTTCACCACGTTGCTTACTGTTTTTGGGGCCAAATTCGGCACGCATCCTAATGACCTCTGTGTAATGGGCTTGGAGCTCTCAAACAAAAGGCTTTTTCCGATACCCATTTTTAACCGTTCGATCTGCATGTCGATGAATCCAATGGTCCAGTCCATCGTCATTGGCCAGCCATGGAGGCATGCAACTTTGTCAGAACTCTCTTTTAAATGTTGGATCTTTCTTGTGAACCTGTAAGCTTTTCCTTTATTTTTACTGTTAAAAACAAAATTCCAATAATTTATTGATCTAATAAAAATTAATTAAAAAAAAAGAATAAATACATTAAAAAAATCTAAGTAAATTTAATTATGAAAATAATTTATTCACTCAAAATACATTGCTATTATTATTATAATTATTATTATTTTCGTAGACCGAATATTACGCTGATTCTTTTTATTAACTGACAAAATAAACATGGAAAAATTTAATTCACAACAAGTCCCAAAACATTTTTCGGAAATAAGCAAAAATATTAAAATAAACACCACCGAAAGAGAGAAAAAAAAAGAAGAAAGGGGTCCAACTGACACGCGTTGAAACGTGTCAACTTTTTCAGTCAACGTGTTCTCCAAACACTGAAGCTGCATGTGAACGTTAGATTCGATCAGAAAGGGAAATCGTGCGGTTCAGAGTGAGTATAGGAAGCGGTGCATTGGGACCCACAATTTAGGGAATCTAGCCCTCTCTAGTCTCTATCAGTTTCACATCATTCGAGATTCGAGTTCCACGTATGTTAACATGCATTGCTTAATAGATTCTCACCAAAATTTTGTGACACATATACATTTAGATAGATATTCAATATATTTATTTAGTTAAATATATTTTATTCAGTTTTGCCGCTTGATTAAAATTATTTATTTAAAATTATTTTAGCTATGTTTCTCATTACACGTATTTATACAAGTGTCAAGTTACCAAAAATGAAAATAACAGGTGTCTTAACGAAAGTACTAAGCTAGACACGTATTTAGCTTTTAATAAAGCTACTATTTTATAATGTGTTTATCTACTATTTATAAAATTTTAATAGATAAAATATTTTGTATCAGAATACATTTATAAATAATACGATAAATTATTAAAAATGTATTTAAATTATTTTATCATTAACAAAAATATTTCTACATTTTATTTTCAATAAAAATATTTTTAAATTATTTTAAAATACGATAAAAATATACATTTGTGAACTAAAATATTTTACTCTAACGAAAAATAATAACATAATAAACAAATTTTCTTATATGACAAATAAAATCTGATGTTGATAAGTGAATTACATTGCATTTTTTTATTAATAGAATAAATCTCTAATCACAGTTATGTATTTTTTATATATTTTAAATTATTTAAAAATATGTTTAGCAATAATAAATCTTAAAAATATTTTTATTAATATCAAAATATTTTAAATATATTTTTAATAATTTATTCTAATAATATAATATGATATTTATTATAATTTAATCATAAAAAAATCATTCTTTCGTAAAATAACAAATAATTAAAATAATATTTTATCCGTTAATTAAAATATTGTAACTATATTTGTCTATAACTTTTTAGTCAATTAATGTCTAAAGAGTTGTACAAACTAGTTAAGATTAAACTAAAAAAAATTAACAAATCAATCATTCTCTAATGATTGATAACTATATGTCTAATCATGTATGTATAGAAATTGCATTAGATATGGTAATATTATTAAAATAGACGGTCTAACCATCTGATATCTTATTTATATTTATTTGTCAAAAGTAAAATATTATCTATAAAAATTAGTTATTCTTATAAAAATATATATTATTTATTTTAAATTATATTTATAATTAAATCTTACAAATAAAGTAATTAAATTATATTTTTATTTAAAATTAAATTCTATATGTAATATAATTAAATATAATTTATTTTTATATTTAAATTATATACATTTTGATCTTAAGAGTAAACATTAAAATAATCTTAAGAGTAAACATTAACTTTCATAGTTTTAGTTCATATCCTACATACACTTCTAGAAGATCAAAGGGTGAGAATTGTGATCGAATCTTAGATTGTCAAATTACGGATTCGTCCTTTTATAAACAACAAGTATTTAAAAATACAAATAAATTTTATCTCTTATTTTTCCTTTACTTGTCTATTCAATCAAACTACTATATGATATGAATGAAAAGAAAATTCATCTTAGTGTCCTCTCTTGTAATCAAAATGTTGCCACGTGAATTTATTCGAAATTGATTGGTTCAGCCACGATGTTTCGATATTTTGTTTCACAACCTCGTAGTTATCGACCTATACCATTTATTTATTTATTTAAAAAAATGGGGGCACCGCTTAAAAATGGTAAATATTATTGGAATAAATTAAATTAAAAATAAAGTTTATTAAATAACCAAAAGTTTATTAATTTTTTATTGGAATATACAATGTTCCCCTTCTTGCGTGGCTTTTATTCGTGAAGCGGTGGGATTTTGGGTGTATCCTTTAATTTCATTAATTTTTTTCAATTTTTCATTTTTGCTTTGAGTTATTAATAGACCACCGAATGGGGAAAAAAACAAAGGTTGCATGCAGTTGCATAAATTGACACATATTTGTAATAATGGACACGTTTCATGCAGCAAAATATGAAATTAATTAAAAAAAAACAAAGGTTGCATGCACTTAATAATAAATTGACACATTACATGTAATAATGGACACGATTCACGCAGGAAAATATGAAATTAAATGCTTCATAAAAGTCTGAAATGTTAAATCTGTGGACTGAGAACCCCAGTTTTGCAAATGGATTTAGATTCCCAAAGTCATTGATGAGTTCGCATATCAAGGAATTGAAGCACCGCTTGACTGTATTATATGCAGTGTCCATTACTCCACAGTCCACACACATTTCTAGCACCAAAATGAGGGTGCTACTCCCAAAGAAAACATCATTATTATTATTTTGGTATTTACTGAAATAGATAGATTCATTCCTATTTAATTTTACTTTCATTGTTTTTGTCTTTTAAGAAAAAGTATCTATTAAGTGTGTTAAAAGGTATAGGTTAAGATTGTAAAATAAAAATATTTTTATTAAAAATATAAAAAATTTAAATTTTTGATAACTTTATTTTTTTATTTATTAAATAAAAATATTTAAAATTTGTTATTAATAATAAATTTATATGTTAGATAAACTGAAAAAAATTATCTCATTAAAACCGTAAAATTTTATAAAAATATGACATGTAAATTTTTATTTTAATTAGATTTGTTATTTTTATTTTGATAATAAAATTTTAAAAATATAAAAAAATTTATATATCTTATTTATATAAAATTTAAAAAATTGAACATAGTAAAATTTTTTTAAAGATAAAAACGTTTGACGTAAAATATCTTAAAAATTTATTTAAATATATACTCTTATTGTTTAGATTTTAGTAATTTGTGTTTCAAGAACATAGATTAAAAATATCATAAGTTTATAAAAATTATTGAAAAAATAAATATTTTTTTATATTTTTAATGTATTAAATATATAAAAAATATCAAAAAAAATTATTATTATATTTTAGATTTAACTAATATGTGTTGTAACTTGTAAGACTATGTTTAGAAGAGAGGTTGATATTAGAAGATAGAAATTGAGAAATAGAAATTAAGATATAAAGACTAAATTAAATTTTTGTATTATATTTGATATAAAATATACTCACTAAGTGATATCTTAATATTATGTTTTAGTTTAAAATAAATATAAAACTTGATTTGTAAAGTTAAATAAAAATATATTTTTTTAAAAATATTATTAAAATTTTTATTTTCATCCTAAAAAATTTTAGGCCTTCTATCTTCACTTTCTAGAGTTATGGAAAAAATTAAAATTTTGTGTCCTAAAATTAAAATTTTAGTTTTAGTCGCTGATTATCAAACATAATATTAAATCTTAGTACTTCTGTTAGTCTCACTATATGAAAATAAATGTTATTTAAAAATACATAATAAGATTACTATTAATAAAAATTTTTAAATGTTTTCTCATAATAAATACAAAATAAATGCATTAAAAATTTAGATTTTTTTATTTTTAATAAATTTTTTTTGAATTTATAACCTTAACATATATTCTTAGAACAGATAGATTTTAAAAATTTTGCCATCTTGTTCTCTAGAATACATATTAAGATTATAAATTGATTTTTTTTATTAAAATTATAAAAAAGTAATTTTCGATGCATTTGTTTTGTATATACTAAAAAAATAAAATATTTTATTATTAGTATATTATATGTCTTAAAAATACATATTAATAAAAAATATTAAAAAATTATTAAAATTTATTATTTTTGATTATCAATTAGTTATTAATATTTAAAAATATGAGATAAAATATATTATTAAATTATTAAACTAAAAAAATTAAATTAATGACTAAATGATAATAAAAAATAATAACAATGTTAAAGTGACAAAATAAATCGTCAAAACTTGTCTTATTTAATATTTATTAATTATTATAAATTACAATAATTAATAAATATTAAATACAATAAATTCTGACTATTTTAATTAATTTTTTATTATTAAATATTTATGTAAATTCTGATAGTTTTCTAGAAATTTTTTATTAAATTCTATTTTTAAAATATAAATTATCTGAATTTTTATTTTTTATTTTTTTGGTAGTAAATATTTGTTATTTATTTTTTAATTTTTTCTGTTTTTTTGTTGGGATTTGGGTTGATTGAATCAGGTTGGGTCGCTGTGCTAAAAAAAAACACACTCAACTTAATAATTTGAAAAAAAATCAATTCAAATTTGACCCAATATTTAAGCACTGACAAAAAAAATTCCCAATATTTAAGCGATATATATAAATTTGAATATAATATCATGAAAAAAAATATTATACATATAATAAATAATCAAAACTGTTAGAAAAAAAATTTGATAAATATTATATACTACATTAGCCTTTTTTTTAGATTATTTTTTATATAACACAATAAATAAAAAAATATAACTCTGATTAAAGAATTCTTAAAGAGTATAAAAAAAAATATTAAAAGGCTAAAATTCAACTGGCATTACACAAATTCTATTTATCGGTAGGTATATATAAATCAAAATAAATTCAATATAAAAATAGCATTACATAATATAAAAAAAAAAAATTAGTGGTATGCAAATATATGTTATCAAATCCGAACTGAATCAGTAGGTTTTGATGATCAAGTAAAAACTCAACACGTTATGAATATTATTTCTTTTAAATATATTACATAAACCAGATTAAATTATATCAACAAATTAAAAAAAAGAAACATCTTACCAATAATTACTATGAAAATCTTATTATTATCCGTCCAATTTTGATAGCTATTATAAAAATCTTATAATTGATTTTTTTTCTCAATTTATAATTTTTTTGTTAGACAAGCTTGTCTTTCATTTTTCTAGGCTAATCCAAATGAAAACATGTAGAGAATATACCAAATAATAATAATAATATAAGGAAAAAAACAAAAGAGACAAATTTGCTAAAATATCCATCTCACTAAATCATCAAATAAAACAAGAGTTTTATTAATAAACTCCTCCATAAAAAGTTCTACCAATACAAATATTATCAAAATTTTAGTTTCTATCTTCAAAAATTTCAACTCTTGTATTTTAACTTTTTAGAAGTACTAAAAATTAAAATTTTGTGTTTTAAAATTAAAATTTTAGTTCTAATTTTTAACTAACAAACATAATATTAAATCTCAGTACTTCAATTTCAGTCTCACTATGTACAAATAAACGTTACCTAATGACACATAATAAGATTATCAGTAGTGAAAGTTTTCAAATGTTTTCTCATAATAAATATAAAATAAATGCATTAAAAATTTAAACTTTTTATATTTTTAATAAAAAATTTTGGATTTATAACATTTGTCTTTAGAATACAAGTTAGTTAATCTTTTATATTTTAAGAATTTTGCTATCTTATTCTCTATAGTAAATATTAAGATTACAAATCGAATTTTTTTGTATTAAAATTATAAAAAAATAAAGTTTTAATGTATTTGTTTTGTATATATAAAAAAAAATTAAAATCTTTTACTATTAGTAATATTATTATATATCTTAAAAATACATATTAATGAAGAATATTAGAAGATTATCAAAATTTATTATTTTTAGTCATCAATTAGTTATCAATTTTTAAAAGTATAGGATAAAATATATTGTTGAATTACTAGAATAAAAAAATTAAATTAATAATTAAGTGATTACCAAAAGTAATAACAATGTTAGGGAGACAAAACAAACCATTAAAATTTGTCTTATTTAATATTCATTAATTATTATAACAATTAATAAATATTAAATAAGATAAGTTATGACTATTTTATTTAATTTTTTTTAGTTATCAAATATTTGTGTAAATTCTGATGACTTTTTAGATTTTTTTTTTTAACTAAATTCTATTTTTAAAATATGTTCTTAAAATATAAATTAGCTGAATTTTCATTTTTTATTTTTTATTTTTTTGGAAGTAAAATATTTATTTTTTTTTTTTGGTAAGTAAAATATTTATTATTTATTTCCCAAGTTTTTCTCTTTTTGGGGGATTGGGGGTTGATTGGGTTAAATCAGGTTGGGTCGCCGAGCTTTAAAAAAAAAAACCACACTCAACTTAATAATTGAAAAAAAAAAATCAAATCAAATTTGATCAACCCAATATTTAAGCACTGGCAAAAAAAAAAAAAAAAAAAATTAAGCGATATATATAAATTTGAATATAATATCATGAAAAAAGAATATTATATATATAATAAAATAATCAAAACCGTTAGAAAAAAAATTGATAAATATTATATATATACTACATTAGCGTTTTTTAAAATTATTTTTTATATAACACAATAAATAAAAAAATATAACTCTGATTAAAGAATTCGTAAAGAGTATAAAAAAATATTAAAAGCCTAAAATTCAACTGGCATTACCCAAATTCTATTTATGTGTAGGTATATATAAATCAAAATAAATTCAATATAAAAATAGCATTACATAATATAAAAAAAATTAATTAGTTGTATGCAAATATATGTTATCAAATCCGAACTGAATCAGTAGGTTTTGATGATCAAGCAAAAACTCAACACGTTAATATTATTTCTTTTAAATATATTACATAAACCAGATTAAACTATATCAACAAATTAAAAAAAAAAAAACTTACTAATAACTATTATAAAATTTTTATAATTGATTTTTTTCTCAATTCATAATTGTTTTGTTAGACAAGCTTGTCTTTCATTTTTCTAGGCTAATCCAAATGAAACCAAAGTTGCATTATATTCAAGCTATCTTGCTAAGAAGATACCCTTTAGTTGGTTCAAAATCAAAACATGTAGAGAATATACCAAATAATAATAATAATAATATATGGAAAAAACAAAAGAGACCAATTTGCTAAAATATATATCTCACTAAATAATCAAATAAAACAAGAGTTTTATTAATAAACTCCTCCATATATAAAGAGTTCCACCAATAATTTTTATTATGTTTAAATTTAAGATAAATATAAAAATTAACAAATAGATTTAAAATTTAAAAAATTAAATAATAATAATTTTTGAGAAGAAATATTATTAAAATTTTAATTTTTTTAATTTCAGTTTTTTGTATTTTTTTTTAAGATAACTGAAATTTTAGTTATAGTCTCTAACCACTAAATACAATATAAAATTTTAATATCTCAGTCTTAATCTCTAAAAATAAATATTATCTGAGAACACATGATAAGATTATTATTATTAGAAATATTTAAATATGATAAAGTATGTGTTTTATTCATATAACGTTTGTGCTTTTTTCAAAAATATCCCTTAGGTTTAATTTCTTTCAATTTTGTTCTTAATATTTTTTAGTAATTCAATTTTATTCTTAATATTTTCGATTTGTTTCAAAACTATTCCCGAACATTTTTTTTTTCAATATTTTAGATGGAGTTAACATTCATGGATAATTTTGATGCAAATTAAAAACGTTAGGAACAAAATTAAATACAATTAAATGTTGAAGATATTTAAAAAAAATTATAAACATTAGAGACAAAAAATATACTTTATCTTTTTAAATATTTTCTCATAATAAATACCAAATAAATACATTGAAAACTTAAATATTTTATATTTTTAAATGAAAAAATTTTATTTATAACCTTAATGTGTCTTTAGAGTACAAGTTAGTTAAACTTTTATATTTTTAAGGATTTTGCTATCCTGTTCTCTAAGAGCACATATTAAGATTACAAATTGAAGTTCTTTTTATTGAAAATATAAAAAAAAAAATTCAATGAATTTGTTTTGTGTTTATTGAAAAAATTTACCTTCTACTATTAGTAATATTATCATGTGTCTTAAAATACATATTTGCTAAAGAGAAATGCTAGGAAATTATGAGAATTTATTGTTGGCTAACCTATTACTTAGCCATTAATTCAATTTTTTTAGTCTAGTTATATAACAACATACTTTATCTTATATTTTAAACATTGATAATTAATTGATGACTAAAAGCAATAAATTACGATGATCTTCTATTATTTTTCTTAGCTAAATTCTATTTTTAAAATATGCTCATAAACTAAATCTTTATTTTATATATATATATATATATATATATATATATATATATTTTCATGGTATTCCCAACCTGGCAGGACAAGAATTAATCCGCCGCAATACTAAGCTCTATTTAAGAGTTTGTCATTGGCTAATGAGTTGCTGCATACACAAGACAGATTCAAACCCCAATATTTATTTAAACGGAATAGTGAGTTAACTACTAGATCAACCAAACTTGGTTAAATCTTTATTGTTTAATGCTCAAGTTTTCGTTTTTGGGATTGGGGTTGATTGGGTTAATTCAGGTTGGGTCGCAGAGATAAAAAAAAAGCCTCAACTAAATCACAGCAGAAGCCCAGATGGCATATCTGTATGCCTCTTTAAAGTTGCATCTGGATTTAAGTCCCAGCTAAAACTGGATGTAGTTTAAAAACTCATAGGGGTACGTGGTTCAAGTATTATTTTGTTACTCAGATTTCATTCTCATGGGAATTAAATATATCAAGAAAAATGTGGAAATTAAAATGATGATATTTTGATTATCTGAAATCAAACTTGCTTAAGAATAACTTTTTAAACTTTTAACTAAATATGGGAATATAATATTCTCATCTTAAAATTTTTAAGAATTATTTATAATTTTTTTCAACCATACATACCTATAGTGTGTGTGAGTGAAGGGGGTGTGAATAGTATATAACGAAAAAAAAAAACTAAACTAAATCAAATTTGATCAATCTAATATTACTAAAAAAATGAATATAATAATATCATGAAAAAGAATAATGTATATATAATAAAATAATCAAAACTGTTAGAAAGCAAAATTTGATAAATACTATATACTACATTAGCGTTTTTTTTTTAGATCAATTTTTATATAACACAATAAATAAAAAAAATATAACTCTGATTAAAGAATTCGTAAAGAGTGTAAAAAAATTTAACAAAAGACTAAAATTCAACTAGCGTTACCCAAATCCTCTTTATGTGTAGGTATATATAAATCAAAATAAATTATTTCAATATAAAAATAGCATTACATAATATAAAAAAACTTAATTAGTTGTATGCAAATATATGTTATCAAAATCCTAAATGGATCAGCTGGTTTTAATGATCAAGTAAAAACCTAACTCGCTATGAATATTATTTCTTTTAAGAATCTTACTATTATGAAAATCTTATAATTGATTTTTTTTTCTCAATTTATAATTTTTTTTTGTTAGACAAGCTTGTCTTTCATTTTTCTAGGCTAATCCAAATGGAACCAAAGTTGCATTATATTCAAGCTATCTTGATAAGAAGATACCCTTTAGTTGGTTCAAAATCAAAACATGTAGAAAATATACCAAATAATTGTTGGGCCAACCGCGGAGAGTTTTCGACCACTGGGGAGATTTCGAAGAGGAGTTTAACCACCAAGTTCGGGATGGATTGGTGTGGTTCCTCTACGCCTAGGACACCAGAATATCGAACCATGAACGAAGAAAGGCATGAGATAAAAGCAAATTGGCTATTCCTTGTGAGGCCGCATTATCTCCCTTCAACCCTTTGAACGAAATGCGGCAAAAGGAAAGAAAATCCATGGACCGACCCCATCGTCTCCACCCCGTAGGAACTACGAGATCACCCCAAGGACGCCTTCGGCATCCAGGGGTCGCGGACCGACCATAGAACCCTGTTAATCAAGCTCGAATATAAGATGAGAAGACACCACATGCAACTCAAAACCTTAAGGTGTCAAGTTAATGGATCTCTCATCTTATAAACTCCTTACTACTCATTGCTTTCTTTGATGTGGAACTAACTTCAACATTCCGCACACTTACAACGCTACCAATAATAATAATATAAGGAAAAAACAAAAGAGACCAATTTGCTAAAATATCCATCTCACTTTCATCAAATAAAACAAGAGTTTTATTAATAAACTCCTCCATAAAAAGTTTAATCAATAGTTTCTATTCTACAAAAATACAAAAGCCAATACAATGAAGCCTTCTTTTTCATCTTTTCTTTCTAATACACATATGGCAATATTCTCCATGGAACAAGTTTTTCATACTCACTCCAAATCTCTTTATACTTCTCTGCACAACGAGATTCATCCCTTCTCTCTCTCCATATCAACAAAATAAGAAGATATATTGGATAGAAGTATGGAACTGGTGAACTGCAAAAATGAGTAAATTATGCTAAAAAGTTTTGACATATTTTCTTTGTAAAAAAATGAAATAATCAAAGAAAATGAGTTAATGAGATCACCTTATCCCACAAGGTAAGCTAAAGGAGAGTGCAAGAAGCAAGTCACCTAAGTAATTACAGTGTCTTGCAATACCCCTTCAACAACAACAACAACGACGACGACAATTTGTGTTAATAGCTTCCATGAGAAAGTGAATCAAGTGTATATACATTGTTCTAACATGTTACTAGCTACTAAAAAAAAAAGAAGAATTCAAAAGTGATAAGGTAAAGGATCAATCACAGTTAATTTGTAACTTTTATTACGTGTGAGCTCCACTATTTTGATTTAAGTGTGACTCTCACTTTCTCGCTTTAGAGGAACTTGATCTATGTTACTACCTCCGTTCTCTTTTATCTGTCACTGTTACTTTTCGGTATACATTGATTTAAAGGATGTACCAAAAGATGGACAGAAAAACCGAAAGAGTATTGTATAATGTGTAATGCATAAAGCCTAGGCAAGCATGAACTAAATTCATTGACTTTCTAAATAAACATACATGGGGATTTTCATTTTTCTTTTTCTAGATAGCGCTTAATCGATAATCACATATTATGTGTAAGGTTAAAGATGGAAAGAAAGCAGATGCATATCTACTCCAAGCAATCTTCATTTTGTTTTTAGTTTTTACCCCTTAAATCCAGAAGGCAGAAAGAAAAAAGAGAAACAGAAAATAGATATCAAATGAAATCTTACCAATAACCAGAAGCAAGTAACTTTCCACCAATGACTTTTGGAGGCTTACCCCAAATAGGAGCCTTTGGATTCTTTTTGAATACATGTTTTTGTTTGTTTGCTCCTCGAAATACCATGTATCTGCAAAGTTTGATCAATAATTTTATGTTATGAATTTATGTAACTTCAAGAGTGTATGTGGCGCATTATAGAACTCGCGGTTGGATATTACAGACACGTACCCAATCAGGAAGACAAGGCAATTAGCTATAATGGCTACCGTTGTTAATTCCACCTCGTTCGCCAAGAGCCACCAGCCCTGACAGCAATCGTAGCATGTCAATACATGTTATGCGTTAAACGGAAAAGTACTATACATGATGGCGCAAATAAATCGCAAGTTGGAAGCTAAGTTATAGCAATTACCTGTATGCTAAAAGTAAAAGGAATCCACACTAAATCTCCAAAGACCAACATGAAGCCCAATCTCTCTGCAATTATGTCCCAGCTAAAAACAATAATTCAAAGATAAGATCATAAAAGGCAATTATATCCAACATGAATAACAGTATAGATATCACAATCATGAATTCATAACTTAGTGAAAATATTGCAAGGAAAACATGTTTTCTTTTTTTTTTTAGAGAGACGCAATGCACTTACGTTGATGTCATGTACTCTTCATGCACAAAGTAGTCCAAGATGTATAACTGGAATAAGTGTGAAGGAAATCACTCATTAAACACCCAAACTAGTGCTTATTAAAAGAAAAAAAAAAAAAAGACATTCAAGAAACTAGAGTATGCAAGATTGAGATTACTGCACAGAATAGCTGGAATAGAATCATTGACTTGCTCAAAGTACCATCTTGAACGCTCTTTGCAAGAACGGATAAATTGATAAGCAGCCACCCCATCATTCCAGCTCTAACAAAGAAAAATCTGCGATTTGACAATTCGATTACATATGCAGGAATATCTATAGTATTCAGAATAATCACGAAAAATCTGCAATTTGACAATTTTGGCAGCGTTGCAAGCTAGGAAAGCTTTTTGCCCCATCATAACTCGCAATTATATACACCTATGCAATCATATTAAATGAGAACAAGCAAGGAATGACATCGGGTGGATAACATACTTGAGGTCGATATCCATAAACTGAGGATTCAGTTGAATTCCAAACCACCTATTAAAGTAAAACAGAAAACACAAAACAAGATTAACCATGGAAATCCAATTTCTCCAATGATCAAGGAAGTAAAATCAACCATGTTCACACTTCATACTAATTAGAAAGCACAAACTTTAAACAGAAGCCATAACGATTAAAGTAATTTTAATATTTAGGACATACCAATCATGTATCAGGTTTCCAGTGATATGAGGCTTTAGTGATGAACCTTTACTTCGTGACTTGTAACCCACGAAATAAAGTGCCAGAGTCACCTGATATGAGATTATAAAAAATATTACAACAAAAAAGGGTATTATCAAGCAGTGCAGAGTAACAATAAAAACAAACAAGGTACCAAATTTGGCTTTTGAAATATCTCAACAAATGTGTATTGGTATGCATAGCCAGCCTTATACCGATAAGATTTGACTTCCATCGTTGTTATTAAGTTCAAGAATGTGTTATTTGTTCATATTTCAATTCTAGCATATTCATATGTTGAATTGAACACTACTCCATTAACACAAGTGTTAGTATCTAAATTCTTCAATGTTGACTAAATGAGCTAGGCAACAACATTGGAGAATGTAAACTAATGAAGAACTTTGATTACAACACCAGAATCAAAGACGGTCAAACAGACATGACTATGAAAAGAACTACTGAATGCCATTACTTTGAAGTTCTAAATAAGATTCTACCCTTACAAGTACATACAAGAAAACTGAAGACAAATGTTGTGGACAGCAGCTCAAGTCCTCTCTCAGATATAGCCTGCAAAAGTTGCCACAAGTCATTCTGTGCCACTCTAATTCTAGCATATGATTCATAACGTGATGCAAAATGCAAAATATCCGTATTAACACATACAGTAGGAGATACAAAACCCATCTTGGCACTAATCCCAAGAAGTGCAACCAACAGAAGAAGCGAGACCAGACCTGAGAAAATGTGAACATGAAGTTAATCTAGACTCGAATTCTTGTGAATCTTATATGAACCAACTTGCCAAATATCCTTAAAATTATAAATATACCGCAACAACGACTAAGCCTTATCTCATTAGGTATGATAAGTAGCATAAATAAGAAATCATCATAATCTTTGTTATAAATCATGTATACATTCAAATCATTAAAATCTAATCATTGAAGCAATTTTCACAAATCACATATGATTTTTCTTTTCCTAAGATTCCCTCTATTAATAGGCAGGCCATTGAACAAACATGTTGTCAGGTACAGCATTGAGGACTGACCATGAAGTGAAAAACTAAACTTATGCCACTCTAAAATGAAACAAATTACGTAGACACAGCATATACATTTTCATTTCTTTCTAAGAATTCCACTTCTCCTAGCTCTATCCTTTGGAAAAATATGTTGCCATTATAGCAATGATTTGAGGATTATCATAAACTAGAGAAACTATATCACATTAAAATCACTCTAAAATGAACCACATTTTTGTAAGCACAGTGCACTAGAATGTTAGAAACAAACCATTGCAACGATAATGAAGGCGAGTTCCATCAGCAAGAACAACCCCAGGAACAATTTTTCCCGGCACAATGGATCCAGCAATGGCCAAGTAAGCAAAGAAACCCAGAAGCAAATAAGCCTGACCCACATTCCAAAATAGTGAAAAGATTAAAACTTTACATATTACATTTGAAGAATCAACTAATTCATGAAAAGGGGTATAGTGAATGAATGAATAGAGTTACTAACTGAGTTCCATGATGGAATGAGAGCTTGAAGAAGAAAACCCAGATCCATGAACACGTGTGAGCCTTGTATCTGAATGGAGTGAGTAGAAAAGATTGTGACTTTGGTGTCAGGAAGATTGTGACTTCAAATCTTCGATTATTGCTGATGAGTGCTGAATGCTGATGCAGCTATTGTGCTGTACTGTGTTGTTACTTGTTTTTTTTTTTTTTTGTGTTTTTATCATCATTTTGGATATTATATTTTTGTGTTGTTTTTGGTCATTGTTCATAAGATCTCTTATTCACATTCTTTTATAGAATTTGGGCCATCATGAATGGGCCATTTATAGGCCCATTAAAATAAATGATTCAACAATTAGAGGAGGTATCACCATGTCCAAAAAAAGAAAAAAAAAAAAAAACAGCTGAATATATAATAAAATTATGGGTAATGATATAGTGAAAAGTGAAATTTTGATTTACTTTTTAATGAAAATTTTGATTTTTCACCTAATTTTACTCTTCACCAAAAAATTTTCTAAAATTATAAGCGGTACCATTTTTTCCTAAAATTAGTGGTCAATTAATTCTAAACTCTTTTCAATTATGTGGTGTAATATACTTAGTTTTAAATATGGAATTGCTATAGCTTAAGTTCTCTTTCTTTCTGTCTTTCTTTATTTTATTTTATCAAAAGAAAATATAGAATTCATGTATAAGTTAAGATCATACATATTTATTATTCTCAAAAATTAAAATTTACTTATTCTATATTAATGATATAGACTATATGGTCTTTCGTTTTATCATAAATTAATTACTTATTATTATCTTACATAACTAAAATTTAGAACATATTAAGATTACCAATAACAAATTTTCTACTAATGTTAACTTGTTTGCTAAATCCTTAATATTAAGTATCTACTATTTCACTCGCTTAATCATGAAAAATTTTCTTTTCATAATAATTAAAATTTTAAATACATAAAGCTAATTCTTGAAATTCAACCGATGGTTCATTACTTTATTTCTTATATGATTAGTTTTAATTAGAATCAAAACATTAACATGTGAAGCAAGTTTGCCCGAGTGGTTAAGGGGGAAGACTTAAGATCTTCTGCACATAAGTGCGCGTGGGTTCGAACCCCACAGCTTGCAAATTTTATTTACTTTCTCTATGAATGCATTATGCATAATTTAATCACTCAATTCAGTCAAATTTTGCAAGTTATATCTTTTTTTTTTTTTCTTTCTTTGATATGCACTGAAAACCATGAGTCACTGAATAATAATTGAGAAAAATTACCATCCTTTATTTTATAATACTAAATAGTTCTAGTAACTATGCTATAAAAAAGTTACATTACAATATAAATATATATTGAAATCATAGAAACCATAATTGCTTAATGAAGGAACTGCCAAGTACATAGTCCTTTTAATAAGAGGTGGGTATGAAAGTGCCAACATATCCAAATGCCATAATGAAAAAAGCAAATGCTTGAATGTGAAGGAATATGAAGAAGCGTTTTGTCCCAAGCAAGAGATCAAAGCAGCCACAGAAGAATAAGTATAATCCAACAACAAGTTCCAACATGTGGATCCTATGATATCATTGGAAAGTAGTTTAATTGGTTTATTGCACAAATATAGATTAGAAATTTAAATGTAAATATATAGAACAAAATATTTTCGGTGGAGTAAAAATAGAATACAATTTTGATAAATTCTTTTTTACAAAAAATATTAGATTTTAATTTTGTAAAGCGTTTTACACGGTCGAATAATCATATCCAATCCGTTCTTTTGGATAACCATTCACACAGTCAATGCAAAAAATAGTTATTTTTACTAATATGACGTAACGTAATTAAATGTACGTGTAAAATTATTTTATTTATAGTATATATATTTATATTATACCTGTTTCTTATTCTGATGAATCCAGGCTTGTTGTGTGGTTTATTATTGTCAATTTTACCTTTGAGTGGATCTCCAAGTTTTTGAGTGACAATCCATTCATTGACTCGACTACCCTCTATTAAGCCAATTATTGTTGCCTTTGTTCTATGAAGAGACATTGTATTCTCAAACACTATCCAGAAAACTAGTAAGTGGAGTGACCTGAAAAATAAGCATACACTCATATACTTTATTTTTGTAATATTTTTTAAATAATATATAATTAGATATTTATATAATTTTATTTGTCTTATATTATTTTTTTTATTTTTTGAGTTCATCAAGAATCGAATTTTAGACTTTTCAAACATAGAGTTATGAAATCATGTTATAAAATCACTCATTCTAAGAGTTTAAAGCCTTAAACTAACTGAAAAATACAACATAAATGATTATATCTTTAACAATTCTATTGATAGTATATAACGAACCATTAATCATGAAATGCAAATATAATCATTTAAAGTTCAAAAAAAGGAAGAAGTAAAAGACAACTTATTAAGAAACAATAGAGAAAATGAAATTATATATTGACTTAAACTAAATGGTTAATTAATTTTTTAAAAATGATATTTTTTATCTTAAATTATAAATTATAAATCTTAAATTCTAAATTCTAACCCTAAACTTTAAACTCTCCAAAATTGAGAATTTAAAAGTATGATTTTATAATAAATAAAAAATTAACTAATATTAATTTATTGAAAACTAATTTTGTCCTGTACTTATTCTTGTATATTATAGTGAAAACTCATGTGCAGTTAACTTCATGTGAAGTTGATAGTTGAAAGTTGTTAAATAATTTGACAAATTTAACTAAATTATCATCTAATAACTCTCAACTATCAACTTCACATGAAATTATCTGCACCTAAGTATTCACCGTATATTATATTACCTTGGACTTGCAAGTACATTTAGAATTGTGATGATGAAAGGAAGATATAGAGAACCCCATTTTGGCACAACAATCTGAGGAACCAAAACTGTTGATGGCAACACAATGCAATAAAACACAAATGTGTTGAAGTGAGCCACAACCTTCCGAACAAAGAAGAAGCTATAAATCACATGTATCTTCTTCCATAAACACACTTTCTGCAATCAATTAATAAATATATAATTTAGATATCAATAACAATTAATAACCACTAATATAAGTTTAATTTTGATGTACTGATAGTATAAAATATTTTACACAATCGTACAATCACATCCGTTTTTTGGATGATCATTCACGCGATAAATGTAAAAGGTAATTATTTTTACTAATCTGACGTTATATAATTCGATGCGTAAAAAACTACTTTACACTCAGAATGCATCAAAATTAAATTTCAACTTACATATAGTATATGTTTTAGTTTGTTTGATATTGCTTGCTTTAATTAATTATTAGGTGTGAAAATATATATAATCTATTAATCTCTTACCTTGTTTGTAATAATCTCTATGAACATTTTCCTGAAAAGATTGGCTGGTCCACAACACCATCGGTGTTGTTGGTAGCGGTAAGCCTTTAAAGTGCTTGGCAATTCATTTTTAACCTATAATCAAATAAATTATGAGTTCATATAAAAAACAAATTCATACTATTATCACAAAATTATTTATTCTATAAATTTAAAGTGTTAGGTCAGTTAAAAAATTAGGGTTTCTTTTGAATTTGAATTATGATGATGCATATAGGTCTTTTTTGGCTTGTCTTGTATTTTTTTTTAAGAAGTAACATGAATGAATTTTAAATTTTTTAGTCATAAAAATTCTGATATTACAAAAACACTTATCTTATAAAATTAAACTGATAGAAAAAGACATCTAAACAATTATATATCTCTAACGATTATATTCAAAATTAATAATAATACACACTATTTATAAGTGGCTCATGCTAACAATCTAATTAAGGTAGAAAATTAAACCTGACATGTGATTTTATTTAAATGCATTTATAATTATATTATTAAAAAAAATCTTCGAATTTTTTATCAAAACATAATTAATTCGATTGGTATCTCTTATTTAAAAATTAATTATTAATTATAATTTAATGATCAAAATTTTAGCAATCAATTAATAAAATTGGTTATTGTGATAATTTCTTGTAGCATTGATAATATATAAAAGTTTTAGGAACCTGTAAATTATGTAGGTATAAAAATTTCCATCCTTGGAGAGTGGCTCGAATAGCAAGGTCCATATCTTCCACCGTGGTCCTATCCTTCCATCCACCAGCCTCATTGATGGCTGAAATTCTCCATACACCAGCAGTCCCTAAATTAAATGTGAATTTCTCAAGCTAAGTAACAACCATTCATGTCGATATGATCATGAAAAGGTAAAAATTGAAGGATAAACCACCAAACATGCATTCCAATAATTTTGTTATTGATAAAAATGTATTTGAATTTTGTTATTGACAAAAATACTTTTAAATAATTTAAAAATTTGGAAAAATATACAACATTAAATATGTGTTCTCGAAAAATACTTTAGAGATTGAATTTTTATTCGATTTTTTTGCAAGCATAATTAAAAAAAGACATATTTTTATACTTAAAATTTAGTAATTTTTCACTAAGTATATAATTTTTTTGAATTTTTTGTCAACAACCAATAATATTTTTAAAAAATAAAATAAAATATAGATATCAAATTTTTCTCCTATTTATTGTGTGTATTTTTTAAATAGTTATCTAAACATTTATATAAAATTTTAGATTAAATGCATAAATAGTAGTTTGTCAAATACAAAAATTATTTGTTACTTACAAATATTTGTGTCACATTTTAAAATTATTTTAGAATATTTTTGTTGATAATAAAATTTGGATACATTTTTATCAATAACAAAATTATTCAGGTAAATTTTCGGTAGTTTACCCAGCCCAAAATTTCATTTCGTTTCTAAAATTTTAAAATTAATAATTTAATAATTCTTAAAAATAGTAATAAGATAGTCAATTTTAAATAAATATATAACAAATAAATCATTATATTCTTTCGAATTTCAATATTTTAGAATAATATCATTTAAAAGAATTTAAGAAATAATAACCTTGCCCATATCACATATGTAGGCAAGCATATTAACACAAAAGAGACAAAAAATAGTGGTAATTTTTTAAGTGTTTTATAACAGTTTAAAACTGCTGCAAAATATAATACTAGCGGTTTAAAAACCGTACTCCTTTAAGTAGCAGAAATTAGTGTTTATGACGATTTTTAATAACTGTTGGTATAACTATCGCAAATCAGATAATTGATTTTGTTTTTTAATAAGTCCAAATTTTAATTTCCTTCTTCTTAATAAAAAATTGTAAAAGTAAATACGAATCATGATGAATAACTGGAATTGCTTCCATAATTATATTGCACTTAACATTTGGCATCACATTACCATTGAAGCCAAAAAAGGAATACATGGAAGACCCTACTTCTTGTTCCACAATGAAGTGGTAATCCAGTGATATCTCTTGCATCCTAGTCATCAAACATTCATCGGCATTCACTGGGTAAAAAAAAAAAAAAAGTAAGCATGTTAATTATTAAATCAACAAACTTGATGCAAATATGCAATGAAAAAAAAAAAAAGTATTATTACGTGCCATCATATAATTATAACTTATCATGATTTATGAATGATTTTGCAGAAGAGATTGCTTCACTCAGTTACACTCATTGAATACTAATATATATGATATATTATTATTAATTTATTTTCACATCACGTTTTGATTACCTTTAATTTATTTTCAATCAATTGATGATGATGACTTGTAATGACAGAATATATAATGTAAAAATTGTACAAATAATAATTATTAATTATTTGCTGTGTTGCCATTGAACACTCATCTTTATACGTGGCTAGACTAGAATAAGACAATTCAGATTTAATTCATGATGAAAAATTAAGATTACTATAACTTTATTAAAAGATGCAATCCATTATATATTGTCATCAACTCTTGTTTAGAGATATATGCTTAAATATAAAGTAGTATATTTGAATAAAAAAATAATTATAGATACCGTTACTATAAAAAAAAATACAATTCCAAGACCTAATTAATTACTCACATAGATATTTTCCTTTAATTTTGAGATAATATATTAGTATAAAATTAAAACATTAATTGTTTATTTTCATATATAAAAGTATAAACTCTAGAAAAAAATCCAAAACATAAAATAACCAACAACTTTTTACAAAAAAGCTAGGTATATCAAGGTTAAATAATAATAAATACAAAGAAATTTAAAAATCTACTAAAAAAAAAAAGAAGAATGAGATTAAGAATTAGGGTTTACCAAACTTCCACCTTGCTTGTACTAAGGCCAATTGAGAATTGTTAACTAGGAATGGAATAGTGCGCCAAAGAAAATCAGGTTGAGGTTGAAAATCAGCATCAAAGATAGCAACATAATCACATTGTTTTGCATAACTTAGTTTCATTCCATCTCTTAAGGCCCCAGCTTTGTATCCATTTCTATTGCCTCTATATTCATACTTTATGTTAATTCCTTTCTTTTCCCATTTTGCACATTCAACTTCTACCAACTCCTGCAATTAATTCATTGATCAAATAATCATTAACCATATTTTCATGAAAATAAGAAGAAAAAACAAATTAAACATTACAATAAATTCGGACGAAAATTTTGCAACAGTTTACTGAAACTGCTGCAAAAAGAAATGTATGTAATAATAACATAAATAATAATGGGTGCATAGTGTCATGTATATGTCACCTCCATTAATGTGTTTAAACCTATATAGCTAGGCAAAGAAGAAGCATATGATGATATAGTTTAATTTTATTTTGGGTACACTATTATTAAAGCTAAGGATAATATGCACAATGTTAAATAATATTACAAAACTAACTATATATTAATTAAAAAATATAAGATACAAATATGTGTGTATATATATATGCATCACTTACTTTGATTGTTGGGTCAGTTGAATCATCAAGAACTTGTATGATGATCCTATCTGAAGGCCAAGAAAGTCCACAAGCTGAACCAATTGATAATTGATAAACCTGCATTTTGGAAGCAAATCTCAATCTTAGCTTCAATAAATATATAAATACCACTATTTAGCATATCTTTAATAATTAGGTTTATAATAGTAATATATGTTTTAGGAATGTGTAATTAAGCATTTTGTTTTGAAGAGAGACATTCAAAAGTAGTGTTCCTTAATAATGGTTGAAGAAAAATAAGATATTAATTTTCTTAATAATATTTTATTCTACTCTTTTATTTGTTACTTTCATTTAATTATATATTGATTTACAAATAAAAAAGAATTACCAATTAACTGATAGATGGTACACTAGATTTATTGAAAAAAATGTATAAATTAAGTGATAAGAACAAATAATAATAATAAAATGTATTTTTTTTGTTTAATCAATTTAGATTAGTCGAGTGATCGCTTAGTTGTGCATGGAGCAATCTATTGATTGGTAACAGACTTTTAAATGAAATTCAGACTCATGATAAATTAATTTTTATCCTATTAAACTAGAAGGTACCGTGGACAACCAACAAATAATAAAAAAAAATTAATAAAATATTAATGAAGATAGAACTAACCTCCCTTTCATTATACATTGGTATTTGAACAAGAATCATAGGGTAAGTGGAGTTTCCAAATTCAATGTCATCTTTAATAGGCTCCCATTTGTAACGCTTCTCTGGTTTTCTACCAAAGAGCTTCACAAAGCAAATGGCAACTCCTAAATACATTCTCTCAACAAACATCATAAGTGACATGCCCAAACACACCAACACTATCAAATTCAGCAATGCCACCACCATTGTCGCCGCCGCCGTCACCGGCCCTTTCATTTTACTATAAAATTATTGATTAAGAAATAACTTTAGGGCGAAATAATATATTTATTAGTGTTCAATTTACATAATATTATATGTTACTTTAAAATTTTAGTACATTCATACTTAATGCAAATCTATAATTTGCAAGTCATAGCTTAGTTATTAGTTCAAATGAACTAATTAAAAGGAAAGTTTGAAGCATAACTTGAGAGACTAAAAAAATTGTTTGAAAATGTAAGTCAAATAATGTGATTTTATCAAACATATGTAAAGTGAAGATGGATTTATAAAATGAAATTTACATACATCTTTTTTGCTTCAAGCTAAGGGTAACTCAAGAACAAACTCAAATTAAAATATAGAGTTTTGCACACACACACACAAAATTGAAGTAAGTAAATAAATAATTAATTAAAATGAGTAGATCAGAGATGAGAAATGTGAACCTTGTTGAAAAAAATTAAAAGCGTTTATATATAGCTAGAGAGTGTTCTTCATCTGATTTATGTGATTGGTGCTATGATCCTTCTATTGGTGTTGGCGTTTATATAGTGTGTGTTTTGTCCTCACCATATATATATATATATATATATATATATATATACCTAGAAATTAAACCCATGCTTCTAGTTGCATCCATTAATATAATGTATGTGTCAGTCTCAATTTTTTTTTTAATATAGGTATTAGAGATATAATCGTAAAGTTGTCTTTTACTATCAAGTATCAACTTAAAATTTTAAAATTAATAATTTCATGATATAATATGAGTATCAAAGTTTTATATTCAAAAGATTTAGAGTAATAAAAATCGAACTTTAGTGAATTACAAAAGTGAAAAAATAACATAAAATAAATAAAAAGAAAAAAATACTTATGCAAAAAAAAAATCAAATAAATTTAAAAGATATACTTATTTGAAGAGAATGTTAAAAATATAACTATTAATGTTATCTTCTTCTATCAATTTAAATTTTTTAAATGAGTAGTTTTATAAAGATAGAAAAAGATAAATAATATTTAATTAATTATGAGTTGATTGATATATATATATATATAAAAGAGTTGTATATACTTAAAAAAAAAAAAGAAAAGAGAAATATAATAATTGGCGATTAACTTAAATATTTTTATTAATTTTATTAATTAATATGAAAGGATATATAGTTTAATGTTTATGCAAAGTTATTTAATTTATACGGCCCGTACATATATTAAATTCTAATCACATAAAGAAGTATGTTATGTGGAATAGAGATGAGTGTTCAATAATATAAAAACAAAAGGAGAATTTTATTTTAAAAGCAAAGTAAAATAATTTTATCGTTTCCTCAATAATATTTAAAAAAAAATATTTTCTATGTATTCTAAGAGTACAAATATTTACTAGACTATTTTAATTAAATGTCCACTGTTTTTATCTTGAACTTATTGAATATCTCCTTTAATTTTTGGGGGGTAGAAATGAAATTCGAAGTGCGATTGTTGTTAATATATCAGCATCAAAATGGAATGGTGGAGAATGAAAATGATATGCATATATGGTATATATTATTCTTTTCTCTATTAATGAAAACACTGAATGCTAAATGACTAATAAAATTAATTATTTTTAATTAATATTTGGTTAATATTCTAAATTTTAAAATTTAAATTTTAATAGTATAAAAATAAGGTATTAATAAAATATTGGTTAATATTAATAAAAAAATTAATTCTTTAATATTTTTTTATGTTTAATTATATTGTACTTATTTTAAGATTAAAATATAATAAAAATGCATGTGTTTAATTATATTTTTATCATATAAAAAATATGCCTTTCGTGTAATAATTGAAAAACTATTTAACAACATGATTTATTATTGTGAAATAAAAAGTATATGGAAAAAAATTGGGAAATAATAAATATGAATATGTAATTGGTACATTATGTAATGATGAATAAACTATAATTAATCAAAGGATGGAGATCCGAGGAACAATCTTATCAATAGTCACAACACAAATCTTTCTAAATCTTCACCTAATAATTTTACCCTACTCAAAGTAATAGTGTAATAATACATAAAAGGAATCCTAGTGTAGGCATGTTAATCCTAATTATTAATTATAACACTGCTTTTTCAAATAGTGAATATATAAACTTCACTTACACATCATTATTATTTATTATTAGCATTTTTATTCAATTATTAGTTTTCACATGGTAAGATATCATTGATTAAATTAATTAGCCTCCAGTTTACTACCAAGTAAATTGAAATTATTTAGCCAAATATATGAGAGTCATTTAAATAAAGGTACTTAAATCGTTTTTTTTAAAAGATATTTTTTA
The DNA here is from genome assembly GCF_059453495.1 of Arachis ipaensis. Classification (NCBI taxonomy): domain Eukaryota; kingdom Viridiplantae; phylum Streptophyta; class Magnoliopsida; order Fabales; family Fabaceae; genus Arachis; species Arachis ipaensis. Next base: position 124,470,745 of record NC_142437.1, read on the forward strand.
ACAATTAAAATTTAACATATGTAATCAATTAAATTATGTTATTTCTGTTATAATTATATCAGACAAACTGATTTAGTCGAAAAATTAATAAACCAAATCCTAAACCGATTTAAATTAATATTTTTTATAAAAAATAATTACAATATATATATATATATATATATATATATATATATATATATATATATATATATATATATATGGTGAATTCTACCCAACCCCCTCTAAAATAACATGTAAGTTACCCTTCATGATGTGTCACATTTTAATTGGTCATTACTTAACTATAGTTGGGTTATTTTGTAATTTATTATTTGAGATGGGTAATTGTATAATTTCTTAAAATATTAAAATTCTACCCCATTAATTGAAGTACGTTCTCACGCAATCTCTTTCTACAATGCATCATTTCTTAACGGGTCGTTAAATTCCCATGGCTCGTATTCCCAGTATAGCCAACGCCGACTTCATTGCTATCTCTTGTCCTCTCACTCAATTCCCTTTTTTTTTTTTTTTTTTTTGCCATGAATCACTCTTTACCAACATCAACATCATTAATGGTTAGTTCGGTTATTAAATTTTTTCATTAAAAAAATATATATTTATTTAATTACAAGATGGAATATATATTCATATTTAAAATATAATATAATAAAATAAATCTATTTAAAATACTTAAAAGTATAATTAAAATCATGAATATATAAATATAATAATAAAATTTATACTCTAAACAAGTAAACATATTTTTTATCATACATAAATTATTTAAAAAATAAATATATTATTAAAATTAATAATACAAATTTAAAATAATAAAATCCAATTTTTTACTGTATTTGTTATAATATTTTTATTCTTTTAATTTACAATTTATTAGTACTTTATTATTTAATTAATGATTAAACAAATTATTTTTATAAAAAATTATGTTTTGTATTATCTTATAGAAGAGACCAACATAGTAGTTTAAAAAATAAAGTAAAAATGAAATTTTAAATAAAAAATATTTAATATTAAAATTTTTAAATACAAAAATAATTTGTATAAATATTTAAAAAATAAATATAAAATATATGCATAAAATAAATAAATCAGATAAAATGGAAGTACTCATGAAAAATAAATAATTATTTTTGTCTCCTTTATTTATTTTAAACATGTATTTTATATTTATATCCTGAATATCTATATAATTTGCTTTTGTATTTAAAAATTTTAATATTAACTATTTTTTATTTAAAATATCATTTTTACATTAATTTTTAAATTGGTATATTGGTCTCTTCTTTAAGATTATACAAAAAATATTTCTCATGAAAATAATTTGTTTAATCATTAATTAAATAATAAAATATTAATAAATTAAAAATTAAAAGAATAAAAATACTATAAAAATTACTTGTAAGAAAGTTGAATTTTATCATTTTAAATTTGTGTTATTAATTTTAACAATTTATATTTTTTTTAAATAATTTATGTATGATAAAAGATATGTTTACTTGTTTATAGTACAAATTTTATTATTATATTTGTATATTCCTGATTTTAATTATACTTTTAAGTACTCTTAATAGATTTATTTTATTATATTATATTATATTTTACATATGAATATATATTCCATATATTATTTTTAATGAAAAAAATTTAATAACCAAACTAACCATTAATTATATTGGTAAGGAATGATCCATGGTAAAAAAAAAAAAAAAAAGAGATTGAGCGAGAGGACATGAGATAGCAATGAAGTCGGTGCTGACTATACTGGGAAGAACGAAGAAGTTACAAGCCATGGAAATTCAACGACTCGTTAAGGAATGATGCACTGTAGAAAGAGATTGCGTGAGAGGCGTGTAGAATTTTAATATTGTAAGAAATTATACAATTACCCATCTCAAATAATAAATTACAAAATAACCCAACTATAGTTAAGATAATAACCAATTAAAGTGTGATACATCATGAAGGGTAACTTACATGTTATTTTAGAGGGGGGTTAGGTAGAATTCACCTATATATATATATATATATATAAATTTTGAAAATCCTAAATTTTAACTCTATGACGACACAGAAAGAAGAGAAAGATTAGAATTTAGGATTTTCAATATATATATATATATATATATATATATATATATATATATATATATATATATATTAGTTATTTTTTATAAAAAATATTAATTTATATTGGTTTAAGATTTGGTTCATTAATTTTTTTACTAGCCAACATTATTATATAAAAAATAATATTATTATTCATTCACTTCTCAAATCTATGATGAATCTGTTCATTATGTATTAATAAAAGAATTCCACAATAATAACGGGTATTAATACAAATAATTATCATGACAAACGCACAAGTTTGGTTTGAGTACCACCAACAATCGTTCCTTGAAATCACCCTAAACATTATTATTACCATTTTAGTTATTATTTTTTTTCTTCTCTTGTGTATTAACAGCTAATCAAATAGTTGGCATTTGTTTTTTCTCAGAAAAAAAAAGAAAAAGAAAAGACAAAAGTACAAATTAAAACACGTGCATGCTTATTATTTCGGTTCAATTATCTAATTAAAAGTTTAAACTTTTTAAATAATAAAAAAAAAAGCCAAACAACTGTCACTACATAATTACTGCTGTTTGGATGAAGTTCAATATTTTAACTTTTTTTTTTTTTCAAAAGTGCAGAGATTCATAGGAGATTCCCATTTCTTTACTCTATAGACTATTATTTCTTTTAAGTGGAATCATTCATCTTAATATAATAATAATCAATGGCACAATATATAACTGTATGTATGTATATATTCATTATTTATGTTTCAATATATTTTTTTAATCTTGAGTTTTGATGAAAGAAAGAAAACTGCATGATCCTCTGTGTATAGTTATGATATAGGAAGAATTTTAAGCTAATCTGAAACATCAATATTTTAGTAGTTTCAGTCATTAATTTTAATTATAAAAAATATATATAATATATATTAATTGAAATTAACGATTATAAATATATATTAATTGATATTTTAAATATATTTAAAAATTTTCCTATGATATAATGTATGATGTAATGTTCAATTATTTGAACTTTGTAGTTAAAGTTGCCTAGTGGGAATGCACCCACTATACAAGTATACATAGTAAATACTAAATACTAATATTTTTAAAATTTCATAATAATACTTCATTTCTTTCTTTTTTTTCTTCAACTATTTATTATATTGATCCAAAAATATGGCTAATAATAAAAGGGTTATTTTGGAGACTGGACAGATGATAGCGATGATTATTTTGGAGTAAAATTAGAAAATAATTTGTTCACTAATTGTTAAAAAGATAATAATATGGATAAAATTAAAATTTATTTTAAAATTAAGAATAAAGTTGAATAGAAATAATAAAGCACACTTTATCTTAAATTTTTTTACACAAGAGCCTTTTATTTAGATTTACGTAAATTTTATAGGTTTTTTAACTCTCCTTGTGTTACAGATTTTTTTTTTCATATTATAAAATTATTTGACTAAAAAATTTAAGCTAATAAAAAAATACATAATAATTATATAGCTATTGCTCTTTTTTTTTAATTATTTTATTTTTTTGTTTGTAGCTATCACTTATCAGTCTTAAGAATTTTGTCTAGGCCTGAAAATGATAGATAGTAAAATTATATTTTTCATGTGTTAAAGAGGTCCAATGGGCTAAGCACTTCAATCATTCTTATTGTGATATTTAAGAATTATTCAAGAGCTTTCATTTAAAGACCCAAAGAAAACATCTTTCATTAAAAAAAAAATATCAATATTGAAACAAATATATTTTTTGACCCAAATAAAAAAAAACGACCCAAAACGCAAAATATTATATTTGAAGAGAAAAAAAAAACAATACTAACAATTTAATCCATAATTAGTTAAAATACAAAATACACATTAAAAAATATAAAATAACACATGCAAATATAAAAATATAACAAATTTAGTTTCTAATTTTTTGTTATCACCCATAAACTGAAACAATCCCAAAATAGCTTACAATATTTCATTATCATCACCCTAACTTCCAACTCAAGAAAACCTTTGAAGTTTCCAACAAATACTATAAAATCATAAGTAGAGGCCTCAATAATCACCTACAAACACAAGAAAGAAAGAAAAAATCTGATCAAATATTGAAAAGATTAATGACCAAACTTTACTTTAAATCATTTAATACTAAATGTTTTTACGGATAACGATCCTCTCATATTTAAAATAAACCATGAGAGGATCGAAATCCATGCACTAGTCTTGTTCGAAGAATTTATCGATTAGCCCGAAAATAAAATATTATTATTAGACCAAAAAATAAGCAATTAACTTTTTTTTTCTATTCATCAAACATTGTTATGTTGATATTTGGAGATATTTTCTGAGCTAAAAACTCTTAAAGAACCATTCTAAGTGTAGTAGTAGCAAACTCTTGAGATGAATTAAGTATCAGAAAATTCTCACCATTAATTAGGATTTGCTTGTGAGATAGGCCTTGCCTCTATCGGTGTCTCTAGATCGCCTGCAATCGGCGCAGCCACTACAAGCTGACTCGTAGTGTGTTCATGGCCGCCGCGCTTCCTTCTAGGGGTTTTGCTAACATGTGTCCTGAAGCTCCCTAGTACAAGCTAAAAACCATTGCTAAAGTTAATTTCAAATACAAGTTAAATGAACAAAAAATAACTCTTTATAGTGGCGAAAAAAGATATAGGACATTAATAGTCTTATGAAAAATAGGGTCGGCTACAGAGATCAGACACCGTTCTACCATAAAACTATGCCTAGAATCAAGTTATTAAGAGTTAATTTTTTTTCGACTATGCTACGTGTATACCAAAATCAGTCATCAAATTCAGCCACTAGTATGAAATACATGTTGGAATATAAATACATATTGAAAATAAATTAAACTACACATGTATTAGTAACTGATTTTAATATACAAATAGTATTTTAATTTTTTTTTATTTGAACTACTAAAGAGATTCAAAGAGCTTGGTTTTACAGCTTAGAAGATAAATAACACATTAAAGAAAGTATCATACTTGAACGGGGCTAGCAGCAGTTAACACACCAGCAATGCCGCCGCCAAAAACATGGCCGTTAGGATTGACTAGCATGATACTCAGTCCACCAGTCCTACTTCTCATGCCACAATTCTCTACGATTGTGTATGATCCAGATAAACGTAAAATCTCATATCGACCCTGATAAAGTTAAATGAAGATATAAATGAATAAGATAAGATAAGAAATCCTGAATTTTAAATAATAAACTTACATTAACCATTTGATTTTTTAGAACTAGTAAAAATCATTTGACATTCTCAATCTTTTATTCTTCATTCATAGCAGATTCATAGAGAAGTGAGTAATAATTTGGATGAGAAATGCTCCAAAATCAAAATAAAAAATTGTTCTAATCTCTCTCTATGGCTCTCTATCTGTAATACGTTTAGTGGCATTATATTTGTGGCACTAGTAATAATGTGATATTTGATTTGGAACCCATCATTTAATCATAATTATGACTGAAAATTATGAGAGCGGTTGAATTTATTTATAACTATTCTAAAAGATGTTGACTAAAGTAGTAATGTTTTTTCTGTGTTTGAGTGTATTAGTTAAACACTACAGTACAATATTTTAATTGGCCGTTTTTATGATGTCTTTAAGTATTTATTTGACGGTGCAATTTTTAGGCGCGTTTATAGGCAAAAAAAAGATTGGATTTATTGACTTTTAAAATGTTAAATGAATAAGATCACAGATATCAATGAAAGTAAAAAAAAATTGACCTAAATTATTGAAGAATCTAGAAGATCAATTACCATAGCAATTGTATTTGTACAAAATACTTATGTCATACAAGAAAATTCACAACAGCAGAAAACAAGTCTACAATCTTTAAGCGTGTTTATCAGAAAAAAAAAACGCTTAAATTTGTTGACTTTTAAAATGGTAAATGAATAAGATAAGAGATATCGATAAAAGTTAAAAAAAAGTCCAAAATTATTGAAGAATTTAGAAGATTAATTACCAAAGTCATTGCATTTGTACCAACCACTTATATATGTCACACGTACAAGAAAAAGTTCACAAAAGCAGAAAACAAGTCTACAATCTTTAGGCGTGGTTTATCGATAGAAAAAGAATGAATTTGTGAAATTTTAAAATGTTAAATGAATAATATATGAGATACTGATGAAAGTTAGAAAAATATATAAAATTATTGAAGAATCTAGAAGATTAATTACCATAGCAATTGCATTTGTACCAAAAACTTATGTCACACAGGAAAAAGTTCACAATACCAGAAAACAAGTCTACCATCTTTAGGAGCATTTATCGGCAGAAAACAAAAGATTGAATTTGTTGACTTTTAAAATGTTAAATGAATAAAATATAAGCAGAAATTTTGAATAAAATATAAGAGATACTGATGAAACTTAAAAAAGGTATAAAATTATTGAAGAATATAGCAGATTAATTACCATTACAATGCATTTGTACCACTTATGTCACATAGGAAAAAGTTTACAAAAGTAGAAAATATGTTTACGATCTTTAGGCGCGTTTATCGACAGAAAAAAGAATGAATTTGTGGAATTTTAAAATGTTAAATGAATAAGATATGAGATATCGATGAAAGTTAAAAAAAGCGTATAAAATTATTGAAGAATCTAGAAGATTAATTACCATAGCTATTACATTTATACCAAACATTTATGTCACACGGGAAAAAAGTTCACAATAATAGAAAATAAGTCTACAATCTTTAAACGTGTTTATCAGTAGAAAACAAAAGATTGAATTTTTTAACTTTTAAAATGTTAAATGAATAAGATAGGACCAAAAATTTTGAATTCTAAATAATAAACATACATTGACCATTTGTTCCTGATATAAATAGCAGTACAATATAATTTTTTTTAGGTGAATTTAGCTTTTGAAAACTAATAAAAATTATTTGATTCCTTCTCAATCTTTTATTCTTCATTCATAGTAAATACATAGAAGAGAAAGTAATAATTTGGATGAAAAGTGCTCCAAAATCAAAATAAGAAATTGTTCTACTCTATGTCTATGTCTCTCTTTCTATAAGATATTTAGTGGCATTATATTTGTGGCACTAGTAAAAATGTCATATTTGATTTGGAACCCATCATTTAACCATAATTATGACTAAAAGTTATGATAGAGATTGAATAGCAAGGAACTTATTTACAAGTATTCTAAAAGATGTTAATTATAGTAGTAGTGTTTTTTCTGTGTTTGAGTGTATTAGTTAAACACTACAATACAATGTTTTAATTGGCAGTTTCTGTGAACTCTTTAAGTATTTATTTAAAGGTTCAATTTTCAGACGTATTTATTGGTGGAAAAAATATAAAATTTGTTGACTTTTAAATGTTAAATGAATAAGATATTACTAGGAATCCTGAATTCTAAGTACTGATCTCTAAATAATGAACATATGTTGACCATTTATTTCTGATACAAAAAGCACTACAATATAATTTTTTTTAGGCAAAGTTATCTTTTGAAAACTAGTAAAAATTATGACTTTTTCTCATTCTCTTATTCTTCATTCATAGCAGATTTTTAGAAGAGTGAGTAATAATTCAGATAAAAAGTGCTCTAAAATTAAAATAAGAAATTCTTCTGATGTCTCTCTTTATGTCTATCTTTCTATAAGACCTTTAGAGAATTATATTTATGACAGTAGTAACAATGTCATATTTGATATGAAACTCATCATTTAATCATAATTATTATTGAAAATTATGATAGCGGTTGAGTTAATTTACAACTACTCTAAAAGATGTTGACCAAAGTAGTAGTATTTTTTTCTGTGTTTGAGTGTATTAGTTAAGCAGTACAACATTTTAATTGGCTGTTTCTGTGATGTCTTTAAATATTTATTTGATGGTGCAATTTTTAGGCATATTTATAGGGGAAAATTTGGATTTATTGACTTGTAAAATTTTAAATGAATAAGACAAGAGATATCGATGAAAGTAAAAAAAAAAAAAAATTGGCCTAAAATTATTGAAGAATCTAAAAGATCAATTACCGTAGCAATTGCATTTATACCAAACACTTATGTCACACACGAAAAGTTCACATTAGGTGCATTTATTAGCGGGAAAAAAAGATTGAATTTGTTGACATTTAAAATGGTAAATGAATAAGATAAGAGATACTGATGAAAGTTAAAAAAAAAAGGTATAAAATTATTGAAGAATCTAGAAGATTAATTACCATAGCCATTGTATTTGTACCAAACACTTATGTTACACAGGAAAAAGTTCACAAAAGCATAAAACAAGTCTACAATCTTTAGACACATTTATTGACAAAAAAAAGAATAAATTTGTGGAATTTTAAAATATAAAATGAATAAGATATGAGATATTGATAAAAGTTAAAAAATGTCTAAAATTATTAAAGAATCTAGAAGATTAATTACCATAACAATTGCATTTGTACCAAACACTTATGTCACATAGGAAAAAGTTCACAACAGCAGGAAACAAGTCTACAATCTTTAGGCACGTTTATCGGCAAAAAATAAAAGATTGAATTCGTTGACTTTTAAAATGTTAAATGAATAAGATAGGACCAAAAATTTTAAATTCTAAATAATGAACATATATTGACCATTTGTTCCTGATATAAATAGCACCACAATATAATTTTTTTGGGCGAATTTAACTTTGGAAAACTAGTAAAAATCATTTGACTCTTTCTCATTCTCTTATTCTTCATTCTTAGCAGATTTTTAGAAGAGTGAGTAATAATTCAGATGAAAAGGGTTCAAAAATTAAAATAATAAATTCTTCTTATCTCTCTTTATGTCTATCTTTCTATAAGACCTTTAGAGAATTATATTTGTGGCAGTAGTAACAATGTCATATTTGATTTGGAACTCATCATTTAATCATAATTATTACTGAAAATTATGATAGCGGTTGAGTTAATTTACAACTATTCTAAAAGATGTTGACCAAAGTAGTAGTATTTTTTTTCTGTGTTTGAGTGTATTAGTTAAACAGTACAGTACAATATTTTAATTGGCTGTTTCTATGATGTCTTTAAGAATTATTGGCTGTTTGTAAAATTATTGAAGAATCTAGAAGATCAACTACCATAGCAATTGTATTTGTACCAAACACTTATGTCACACACGAAAAGTTCACAACAGTAGAAAATAAACCTACAATCTTTAGGCGCGTTTATAAGCGGAAAAAAGGTTGAATTTGTTGACTTTTAAAATGGTAAATGAATAAGATAAGAGATACAGATGAAAGTTAAAAAAGGTCTAAAATTATTGAAGAATTTAGAAGATTAATTACCATAGCCATTGTATTTGCACCAAACACTTATGTTACACAGGAAAAAAGTTCACAAAAGCAGAAAACAATTCTACAATCTTTAGACACATTTATTGATAGAAAAAAGAATAAATTTGTGAAATTTTAAAATGTTAAATGAATAAGATATGAGATACTGATGAAAGTTAAAGAAAATGTCTAAAATTATTGAAGAATCTAGAAGATTAATTACAATAGTAATTGCATTTGTACCACATACTTATGTCACACAGGAAAAAGTTCACAACAGCAGAAAACAACTCTACAATCTTTAGGCGCGTTTATCGGCAGAAAACAAAAGATTGAATTCGTTGACTTTTATAATATTAAATGAATAAGATAGGACCAGAAATTTTGAATTCTAAATAATGAACATACATTGAGCATTTGTTCCTGATACAAATAGTACTACAATATAATTTTTTTAGGCGAATTTAACTTTGGAAAACTAGTAAAAATCATTTGACTCTTTCTCATTCTCTTATTCTTCATTCATAGCATATTTTTAGAAGAGTGAGTAATAATTCAGATGAAAAGGGTTCCAAAATTAAAATAAGAAATTCTTCTTGTCTCTCTTTATGTCTATCTTTTTATAAGACCTTTAGAGAATTATATTTGTGGCAATAGTAACAATGTCATGTTTGATTTGGAACTCATCATTTAATCATAATTATTACTAAAAATTATGATAGCAGTTGAATTAATTTACAACTATTGTAAAAGATGTTGACCAAAGTAGTAGTGTTTTTTTTGTGTTTAAGTGTATTAGTTAAACAGTACAATACAACATTTTAATGGGCTATTTCTGTGATGTTTTTAAGTATTTATTTGATGGTGCAATTTTTAGGTGCGTTTATAGGCGGAAAAAAAATGGATTTGTTGACTTGTAAAATTTTAAATGAATATGACATGTGATACCGATGAAAGTAAAAAAAAAAAAAAATTGGCCTAAAATTATTGAAGAATCTAGAAGATCAATTACCGTAGAAATTACATTTGTACCAGACACTTATGTCACACACGAAAAGTTCACAACAGCAGAAAACAAGTCTACAATCTTTAGGCGCGTTTATCAGTGGAAAAAAAAAGATTGAATTTGTTAACTTTTAAAATGGTAAATGAATAAGATAAGAAATACTGATGAAAGTTAAAAAAAAAAGGTCTAAAATTATTGAAGAATCTAGAAGATTAATTACCATAGCAATTGTATTTGTACCAAACACTTATGTTACACAGGAAAAACTTCACAAAAGTAGAAAACAAGTCTACAATCTTTAGACACATTTATTGACAGAAAAAAGAATAAATTTGTGAAATTTTAAAATGTTAAATGAATAAGATGAGATACTGATGAAAGTTAAAAAAAATGTCTAAAATTATTGAAGAATCTAGAAGATTAATTACCATAGTAATTGCATTTGTACCAATTACTTATGTCACAAAGGAAAAAGTTCACAACAGCAAAAAATAAGTCTACAATCTTTAGGTACGTTTATCGGTAGAAAACAAAAGATTGAATTCGTTAACTTTTAAAATGTTAAATGAATAAGATAGGACCAGAAATTTTGAATTCTAAATAATGAACATACATTGACCATTTGTTCCTGATACAAGATAGCACTACAATATAATTTTTTTAAGCGAATTTAACTTTGGAAAACTAGTAAAAACTATTTTATTCGTTCTCAATCTTTTATTCTTCCTTTCATAGCTAATTCATAAAAGACTGAGTAATAATTCAAATAAAAAGTGCTCCAAAATCAAAAATAAGAAATTGATCTAATCTTTCTATGTCTCTCTTTCTGTAAGATATTTAGTGACATTATTTTTGTGGTAGTAGTAATAATGTGATATTTGATTTGGAATCCATCATTTAACCATAATTATGACAGAAAATTATTATAGAGATTGAATAATAAGGAGCTTATTTACAATTATTCTGAAAGATGTTAACTAAAGTAGTTGTATTTTTTTGTGTTTGAGTGTATCAGTGAAATACTACAATACGACGTTTTAATTGGTAGTTTTTATGAAGTCTTTAAGTATTTACTTAAAGGTTTAATTTTTTTGGCGCATTTATCAGCGAAAAAAATTGAATTTATTGACTTTTAAAATGTGAAATGAATAAGATAAGACCAAAAATTTTTGAATTCTAACTAATGAACATACATGGACCATTTATTCCTAATACAAATAGTATCACAATATACATTTTTAGGCGAATTTAACATTTGAAAATTAGTAAAAATTATTTGATTCCTTCTCAATCTTTTATTCTTCATTCGTAGAAAATTCATAGAAGTGTGACAAATAATTCGAATTAAAAATGCTCCGAAATCAAAATAAAAAATTGTTCTAATCTCTCTCTTTGTCTTTCTTTCTATAAGATATTTAGTGGCATTATATTTGTGGCACTAGTAATAATGTCATATTTGATTTGAAACCCATCATTTAATCATAATTATGACTGAAAATTATGATAGAAATTGAATAACAACCAGCTTATTTACAAGTATTCTAAAAGATGTTAACTATAGTAGTAGTGTTTTTTCTATGTTTTAGTGTATTAGTGAAACATTATAATACAATGTTTTAATTGGCTGATTTTGTGAAGTCTTTAAGTATTTATTTGAAGTTAACTTTTGAAAACTAGTAAAAATTATTTGACTCTTTCTCATTCTTTTATTCTTCATTCATAGCAAATTCATAGAAGAGTGAGTAATAATTTATATGAAAAATGCTCCCAAATTAAAATAAGAAATTGTTCTTATCTCTCTCTGTGTCTATCTTTCTACAATACCTTTATGCAGCGTTTATTTTGTGATACATGTCTATCAAAACACAGACACGGTGGTATATATCTGTCATTTAGTTCAGAAGACACAAATTTTCGATGGACACGGTGGTACACAAGGCACCGTTTGGTTGATGTCTGTGTATGTCAAAGACAGAAACACAGTAGGACGTGTTCTTTGTTTGGTACGTGAAACACAAAACTAAGAGAGACACAGTAACACAGAGATACTCACAAAAAAAATATGTATTTTGTGTCCTTTCAATTAGTTGAGACACTAATTTTTAGTTTGAGACACTGAAATTTTTACCATTTTATCTCTTCAACCTAATTTTTTTTCTTCAACCATTCTTCATTTCCTCTCTCTGTAGCCTCCATACTCTCTGCCCATTGCTGTTGCCCGATTTGGGCTTCGACGGCGTCGCTTCCATCCTCTCTCTGACGGGGCTGTTCATCTTCTGTCTTCTCCTTGCAGGCGGTGTCACAGCAAAGAAGAAGGTCTCTTTGCCTCACCCTTCGATAAGCATCAACAGCGACTGCCGTAACGATGAAGACGCTCTCTCCGCCGTTCGCAGCTTGTTCTTCCTCTCTTTGGCAGCGGGCTACAGATCTACAGCGGAAGCAATCACAGATCTCATTATAGATATGATATTTTTTCGCTGGCCCCATCCTCCTTCCACCTTTCCTCATTTTCATCTTCTTTTCATTTTTCTTTATCTCTTTCTTTTGTTTCATCTACTTTGTTGCTTGTTCTACCTCAGATTCAATTTGTATTTATTTCAATTTTTTTAAATAAAAATTTTGAATCTATTTGTATTATTCAATTAGGATGATATTAAAGGACTTTTGTTTATTTTCTAAATATCAAATTTTGAATTGAATTTTATTTGTGGTGTTCCTTGTCGTGGATGGGGTGATAGCTCATTCTTTGTTTGGATTTATGGAGATTTGTGTATTATGCTGATTTTTAGCAATTTTGGGTTAGTTTTGATGCTTATGGGGTTGATTTTGTTTTGGATAAAAAATTACCAAAAAAAAAAAAATCTGTGTTGGTTTTGAAGATGGTGATGCCATGGTAAATTGTGATGATTTTGAAGGAGAGTGAAAAGGCATAAGTGGTGATGGTGGTGATACAGGAATGAATTAACCTTTTAGTAGAATTGTGAATTGTGTGTTCTGTCCATATCTTAATTATCAAATAGAATGCAAAACTAATGTCTTTTTGTATCTATGTACTCTTGTGTATTTATGTCTATGTCTTCATAATTTTAAGATATGAACCAAACACAGCCCAAGTGCACACAAAATACATGTCTTTAGTGTTTCTCCTTTATTCTGAGACACTGAGACATAACTCTTAAGACACAAAATTTTTTACTTTTGTCCCTTTATTTTTTATTAAATTCTAATTTTATCGTTGTGGTAACCTTAACCCTAATCTTCTTATTCCTTCTCACCTTTCCCTTTTTCTGATCTATTCCACCGTCACCTTCCTTCTTCCTCCTTTCTCCTCCATCTTCCTTCCCTCATCTGCCTTACCCACTGTTGCCCTCCGTCACACATTACGATGCCACCCTCCTCTCTTCTTCTTCCTCTTCTCCTACTCTTCTTTCCTCCCCTTCTCCCCTGTCTTTCCTCCTATTTCATTCCCTCCAGTTCCTCATTTTCAGAGCCTCATCTTCTCCATCTCTCCTTCTTCCAAATTAAGATTCTCTGTCGCAGCCATTGTCATCGTCATTGCTATTCACCATTGCGTCTGCCCTTGTTTCCAAATCCACCATTGTCTCTGCTTCAAGTCGTGATTATCATCATTTTTGGCGTTGCTAGCTTTTAGATCTATTTTTCTCCCTCTCTTTCTCTGAATCTGCCTCTCTTCCATGCAATCACCTTTTTCTATCTCCAGATCTATTTCCACTATGTTTATTGCATTTGGGTTCTTTGGTTTTTTAATTGTTTATTTATTTTTATTTATTTAAATTTTAATTAATATTTGTTAGATCTGATGATGATATTTTGTCTAATTGAATTTGTTTATTAGTTTAAGAGTTATAAATGGTGGTAGAAAAGTGGTACTGGTAGTGGTAGAGAAGAAGTTGTCATAATAGTGAGGACAATATTGACATTTACATTTTATTATTCTGTTTGTGTATGTAGTTACCATACAAATTGAAAAAATTGTGTCTCATTATGTTTATGTCTTCAGTGTCTATGTTTTTATGTCTCTGTCTCAATCCATACATCAACCAAATGTAGTCTTAGAGAATTATATTTGTGGCACTAGTAATAATATAATTTTTTATTTGGATCCCATCATTTAGTCATAATTATGACTGAATTACGATAGTGGTTGAGTTTATTTACAACTATTCTAAAAGATGGTGACCAAAGTAGTAGTATTTTTTTTCTGTGTTTGAGTGTATTAGTTAAACACTACCGTACAACATTTTAATTTGCCTTTTTTTATGTTGTCTTTAAGTATTTATTTGACGGTGCAATTTTTAGGTGCGTTTATAGGCGAAAAAAAAAGATTGGATTTATTGACTTTTAAAATGTTAAGTGAATAAGACAAGAGATACCAATAAAAGTTTAAAAAAAAAATTGGCCTAAAATTATTGAAGAATTTAAAAGATCAATTACCATCGCAATTGCAATTATACCAAACACTTATGTCACACAGGAAAAAGTTCTCAACAGTAGAAAACAAGTCTACAATCTTTAGGCGCGCTTATCGGCGGAGAAAAATTGAATTTCTTGACTTTTAAAATGTTAAATGAATAAGATAAGAGATACCGATGAAAGTTTAAAAAAAAGCCTAAAATTATTGAAGAATCTAGAAGATCAATTACTATAGTAATTGCATTTGTACCAACACTTACGTCACACAAAAAAATTCCCAATAGCAGAAAAAGTCTAAAATTTTTAGGCGCGTTTATCGGTGGAAAAAATGATTGAATTTGTTGACTTTTAAAATGTTAAATGAATAAGATAAGAGATACTGAAGAAAGTTTAAAAAAGGGTAAAAAATTATTGAAGAATCTAGAAGATTAATTACCATAGTAATTGCATTTGTACCAAACACTTATGTCACATAGGAAAAAGTTTCACAACAGGAGAAAACAAGTCTACAATCTTAAGGCGCGTTTATTGGCAGAAAAAAAGATTAAATTTGTTTGACTTTTAAAATATTAAATGAATAAGATAAGAGATATTGATGAATGTTAAAAAAATAGTCTAAAATTATTGAAAAATCTGGAAGATTAATTACCATAACAATTGCATTTGTACTAAACACTTATGTAACATAGAAAAAAGTTTACAACAGCAGAAAACAAGTCTACAATCGTTAGGCGCATTTATCAACAGAAAAAATAAATTTGTTAACTTTTAAAATATTAAATGAATAAAATATGAAATACTGACGAAAGTTAAATTGCATTAAAAGAGCTTTTATCAAACAGATCATTCATACCTCATAAGTCCACAAACCACCAGAAGAACCAAAACGGTCTAAGGTAACACTAGAGATTGCTCCAGTGGCAGAAAGAACACAAATTCCTCCTGGATACTTTTCGACGAATAACATGATCTTTTCAGCAACATCCTGCAAAGCATCAAAGTATGATCTCTATCTAGATTACAAAATGACAGATACTTTAAATTTGTTCAAGAAATGTAGCATAATAGTACTGAGATTTTATACATTACCTCTCCAGCATGAAGATTCACCACATGTGGTGTAAAGCATGCACCATCCAAATTTGCAACCTCACCTTCACAGATTACAGAGAGAGAAAAAAAATGATCAATACATATGTATGTGCTATATACAAGAAAGTACCATATATCAATTCAACTAAAAATTTCACAACCAAAATTTGAAACAGAGTAACACACACACACATATACACATTTCTAACAATGAAATTCAAGAAAATGTATATACAAACTGCCAACTTTAGATTATTTTCCAAAAAGAGTAAAGTTCATGTCTTTTTCATCAATCATGAGCACCAACTTAAGAAATGCACAATTTTTCTTTATCCAACAAAACAAATGATTCAAGAAATAATAACAGAAATAATTTAGCATCCATGCAGTAACAACAGATACTCCTGCATTTTTTCCCTTCAGCAAACAAAAAGAACCAATTTTGCAAGCTTCAAAAAAGGATTTCAAAAACCACTCATTATTAGTTCAAAGAGGGAAGTCTCAATCACTATCACATTATTTCTCTCAACAAAATTGTTTCAAAAAAGGAACATAATTTTGTGGGTGTTTTGTTATAATAGAAAAAGATCATGCATTTTCTCAGCAACCAAACATGTCATTATCAAATAGCAACCAAAACACTCACCAAAATGAGACTGTGGTGCTGATGCAAATGTCATAGTCATTGATTCTGCATTTGGAGGACATGTCAACCCCATGATCCCATTTAAGTCATACTTCCTTGGCCTTCCTCTCTTCTTCTTCAGCTTCTTATTCTCTAAGCTCCCACTTGTTGTAGCCATTGTTGCTACTGCTATTGGTTGTGGTGGTGGTGGTGGGAGTGGTGGTGTAGCTCCAGCGTTGGTTTCCACTTTCATGTTCATCATAGCAGGTTCTTGAGCTTGTTTTGGTGATGAAAGGGATGCCATTGATGCAGAAATTGAGGTGCTTAGAGTTTCTGCCATGGAAATTTTGGTTTTTTGGAAAGATAATGAAACACAAAAAGAGAAGAGAAGAGAGAAAATGTGAATGAAGTTTGAAGAATGGTATGGAGAGTGAGTATTCAATAGCAATGAAACCAGAAAGAAGAAGGAAGAAAGGAATAGAAAATGGGATGGTGTTGTAGCAATTTTCTATCATCCTTTTTATAGTGTTAAATTTTATTTCAAAAATGCTATTTGTGCACCAAAATCAGCCACTAAAATCAGCCATCAATGTATTTGTGTATAAATATATGTATGGTTTAATTTATTTTTAAAGTGTATTTGTATTTCAGCATGTATTTTATACTGGTGGCTGACTTTAGTAGCTGATTTTAGTGTACACTTAGCATAACTCATTTTATTTACTTTAATTTTTGGAATTTAATGTCTGTTTTTCTTTTTAAAATAGTGTTATATTTTATTTCAAAAATGCTATTTGTACACTAAAATCAATCATCAATGTATTTGTGTATAAATATATGTGTGGTTTAATTTATTTTCAATGTGTATTTGTATTTCAGCATGTATTTTATACTGGTAGCTGACTTTAGTAGCTGATTTTAGTATACACTTAGTATAACTCATTTTATTTACATTAATTTTTGGAATTTAATGCTTGTTTTTCTTTTTAAAATAGTGTTATATTTTATTTACTTTAATTTTTAGAATTTAATGCCTGTTTTCCTTTTTAAAGTAGTAATGTTTTTTTCTTTGGTTGAGTATATTAGTTAAATACTATAATTAATCAATTTATATTGATCGAGTGGTTAACTTACTCATTCACTTATCTTACATAAGTGTTAGGGGGTTTAAATCCTGACTCGTGCATGCTGCAACTTATTGACCAACGACAAATCCTTAAATAAAGCTTAGATCCATGACATTAGTTAATGAGAGTTTATTGACTCTTAAAATATTAAATGAATAAGATAAGAGATAATTTTTATGAAGTCTTTTTAAAAAGTTAACTAGTATAATTCAACGTTTTAATTGATAATGTTTATGAAATCTTGAAGTATTTATTTTAAAATACAATTTATAAGCATATTTATTAGCGGAAAAAATGAGAGTTGGTTGACTTTTAAAATATTAAATGAATAAAATAAGAGATAGTTTTTATGAAGTCTTTAAGTATTTATTTCAAAATTCAATTTATAACCGTGTTTTTCGACAAAAAAAATGAGAGTTTGTTTACTCTTAAAATATTAAATGTATAAAATAAAAGATTTAGAACCTTGAATAATAAATGTGCTTTGTTGGTGGTGAAGGATTGCTTTGTTCATCCTGTCGGACTAAGAAATATTGTGGACAACTAAAAAAAATTAAACACTACAATTCAATGTTTTGATTGATAGTTTTTATGACGTCTTTAAGTATTAATTTAAAAATTCAATTTATAAGCGCGTTTATCAGTGAAAAAATGAGAGTTTATTGACTCTTAAAATGTTAAACGAATAAAATAAGAGATAATTTTTATGAAATCTTTAAGTATTTATTTCAAAATTTAATTTAAAACCATGTTTTTCGGAAAAAAGAATTAGAGTTTGTTGACTCTTAAAATATTAAATGAATAAAATAAGAGATTTAGAACCTTGAATAATAAATGTGCATTCTTGGTTGTAAAGGATTGCTTTGTTCATATTATCGGGTTAAGAGATATCATGGACAAAAAAAAAAATAGTATAATTCAACGTTTTCATTAATAATATTTATCAAATCTTTAAGCATTTATTTCAAAATACAATTTATAAGCATGTTTATCAGCGGAAAAAAATGAGAGTTTGTTGACTTTAAAACGGGTTTATAGTCAAATTAGTCCCGAAAAAATAAGGCATTCTTCAAATTCGTTTTGAAAGATTTTTTCAATCAAAGTAGTCTTTCAAAGATTACGAATTAATCATATATGTCATTCAGTTACTCCACTCACAATTTTCGTCAACGATTGATGATGTGAAATATTAACTGATAGTATATATGACACATAACATGTTTCATTAGACGTTAACTAAATATGTTTACGAAAATCTATTAATTTAGTCACTAGGTCATATTAGAAATAGGATTTTTGTAATTGAAGAAAATGATTAAATTAATAAATTTTCATAAACATATTTGGTCAATATCCAATTAGACATATCAGGTATTATATATGTTATCAATTAACGTTTTACAATATCAATCTTTGAAAAAAATTATTGATGGAGTGACTCGAGGACAAATATGATTATTTTGCAATATTTGAATGACCAATTTGATTGAAAAAATCTTTCAGTGATGAATTTAAAGAATATCTTATCTTTCAGAGACTAATTTGATTATTAACCCACTCTTAAAATGTTAAATGAATAAAATAAGAGATAGCTTCTATGAAGTCTTTAAATATTTATTTCAAAATTCAATTTATAACCATATTTTTTGGCGAGAAAAAATGAGAGTTTGTTGACTCTTAAAATGTTAAATGAATAAAATAAGAGATTTAGAATATTGAATAATAACCATATTTTTCAGACTAAGAGATATCATGGACAACTAAAAAAAAAAGTTAAACACTACAATTCAATATTTTGATTGATAGTTTTTATGAAGTCTTTAAGTATTAATTTAAAGATTCAATTTATAAGCACGTTTATCTGCTATGACAAGAATCCGACTCTTCTAAAGTTATATTATATTATTATCATATAGTGGGACTCACAAATAATAAATGTTATAAATTCAAAGGTGATTAAAGCATCACTTTATCACTTTATTAACATTATCACTTTAGAAGATCTTTTTCCTAAAAAATGAGAATTTATTGACTCTTAAAATGTTAAATGAATAAAATATGAGATAGATTTTATGAAGTCTTTACGTATTTATTTCAAAATTCAATTTAAAACCATGTTTTTCGGCCAAAAAAAGATGAGAGTTTGTTGAATCTTAAAATATTAAATAAATAAAATAAGAGATTTAGAATCTTGAATAATAAATGTGCATTCTTGGTAGTAAAGGATTGCTTAGTTCATACTGTTGGATTAAGAGATATCGTGGACAACAAAAAAAAAAGTTAAATAGTATAATTCAACATTTTAATTGATAATGTTTATGAATTCTTTAAGTATTTATTTCAAAATATAATTTATAAGCATGTTTATCAGCAGAAAAAAATGAGAGTTTGTTAACTCTTAAAATGTTAAATGAATAAAATAGGAGATAGTTTTTATGAAGTCTTAAGTATTTATTTCAAAATTCAATTTATTACCATGTTTTTTTGCGAGAAAAAACGAGAGTTTGTTGACTCTTAAAATATTAAATGAATAAAATAAGAGATTTAGAACCTTGAATAATAAATGCGCGTTGTTGGTTGTGAATGATTGCTTTGTTCATACAGTTTGAATAAATAACTTAAATAAGTTCTTTTGGAAGAAGAGTTTAAAACATAAGAACTTTTATTAATAGCATCTTATAAATATGTTATTTTGTGTTTGAATTTTTAGTTATAGAAGTACTTATATAAAGTTGTAGTGTTTGGATAAATAACTCAAAGAATACAATTTTTTTATACAAAAAAATAGATATTAAAATAACGATGATGATAACAAATACTTTTCAATATTGAAGGTTGATTTTACATAACTTAATCACTAAGATTACAATCGATGAGGCAATTGATTCATTATTTGTTCTCTTATTAGTTTCATTTTTATAGCGATTCGGTTCTTCCCACGTAATATCATTAGAAACTGGTTCTTCTACAGTACCTCTAACGGTGTTCTTGTATGTGGTGAATAGTAACAAAATTCTAATTCACAATCATTTTAATGGTAATGCCAAATAAATTATTGTGTAGTTAGTATTTGCTCTTTTATTGTAAACCTCGTTAAATTAGTAAATAATTAATCAATAAATTAGTTTTTAATAAAGAAAATAAAAAATGCGAATATTATATCAAATTAGGATAGAGCTCATCGAAACGAGAATTTTGACACTAATTTCGAAAAAAATCAGTCCAAGAATAGATCGAACGGACCGAACGGACCGAACCAATTGAACCAGGCCAGTGGGCTCAAACCGGCCCAGCACGTTTAAGTGAATTGCGGTTTCTTCCTCCCCATTTCAGCAATAATACGCTGAAGTCATAGCAGGGGAGAGAAGAGAAAAACCTTCCCTAACCTTATGTTACCTTCCAACCCACGTATCTTCTCCGTCCGAGCTCCGATTGCCGCACCGTTTGCGGCCACGTGTCCACCGTGTTGAGCTCTACGTTTTTACCAGAATAATTTCATAAGTAAGCTGTTAATCATTCTCAGCCACTCCTTTCCCCTAATTTTCGAAAATGTTGTAGGGGTATTGAATTTCTTTGCTTTTTGATGTTTTAGGATCCAATTAGCTTGAGAAAAATGTTCACTCTTGCTTATGTAAAGCTTGGGTAAGGTGAAGAAACCATAATTTTATTTTAATTTTGCTGAATTTGAGCTTTGAATATTAAATTGGGTATATATGTGTTATGAATGTGTATTATGTCATGAATAACTAATTGGAGCTTAAAATTGTGATTATCGGAACTTGGAGGAAGCTGTTTTGTTGAGGTTTTAGGGCTGTGTTGGTTTTAATTAAATTGCCTTGATCATTACGAGGAAAATTGGCCAAGGTATGGTTTAGGTTTCTTGCATTTAATATATAATGTTCTGTGAAAACTTAGGCTAGATGACCATAGGATAGGTTGGAATGTATGTGCATGTATACTGTTTAGTATCTAGCTAATAAATATGTTGATTGGTGTTGCTGGTTTTTTGATGGATTAGTGAATTATTGAATTGTCATTTGAGGCCATAAACATAGAAGTTTAGGATTGGTAAACTAGGGTATTGGTTGTTGAATTTGAGAAGTGTTTGTGTAATTATTGTTGGTATGAGACAATTATTATGGTGGTTGATGTGTTAATGAAAGAGGGCATGTTGTGTTGGAAAGTGTAAGTTGAATGATTAAAGGCATAAGATTTGTTTGATTGGAAATGAGGTTTAAAAGTTTGCAAAAGTTGGTTTTTGGGCCGAACTTTGGCGGGCTATAACTTAGCTTCCGGACCCTCAATTTGTTTCCAATTTATTTTAAAATGAAAATTGGGTTCGTGATGTTTATGCCACTCAAAGAACGGATGAAAAATATTGTAAATCGAAGAAGTTATGGGGGTTGGAAGATTAAACCTATAAACTGTTTTTTTTGTAACAATTTTGCAACTCTGCTACTGCAACTTTGCTACTGCATCTGCTTTTTTTTTAAGAACGCACGCCCACGCGTATGTGTGGCATGGATTTTAGTGATGCGTACATGACTGGTACTATGCGTACGCGCGCGCGAGCTACATTTTTACATTCCCACGCATACGCTTGAGTCACGCGTACGCGTGGCCCCTATTTCAGCAAACATGGTTTTCAGAATTTTAAACTGTATTTCAAACTTCTAAACCTCCATTTTCATTCCCTTATTCATAAATAGTAGTGTTAAACCTGATAATCGGATGAAGCTAGGAAATAGAAATAACCTGGAGGTGAAGTAAAGCTGAAAAGTGATGAGTTGATTATGAAATGTTACGGATTATCATGTATGATACTTGGCTTGCCACCACGTGTACCAGGTTGAAAACTCGATACTCTGTTGACCCTACGACGTAAGGGTGACCGGGCACTTATAAATTCCCGAGAATGTGAACCCCCATTGAGCAATATTGATTATTTGAGAAAAAGCTATGCATAGACTTTTGGGGATGCACGTCGAGGGACAGTCTAAGGTTTTCGAACTTGTCGGGTTGGCTGGATAACCGACAGATGAGCCTCATCAGCCATAGGACAGGCATGCATTATATGCATACTACTTGAATTACTTGTTTGTGCATTAACTAGGTGCGCCTAAGTGTACTTGTCATGTTAAATGTATAGTTGTTACCTGCAGTATTTGTAACCTTCTTGTGCTTGCCTTTATATGTTTGTTTGTTTATGAAATGTTGACGGAGATGGGGGTATGGAGGAATGGCAGTATGGAACTTATACTTAAGATTAAGTTAAGTTAGGCTTAGATACTCTTAGAAAATCACCTTTTATGGTTTCTGTTTAATACTTTAAGCTCTATAATCTGAGTGTCGGCGTTTTAGAATTGCCTCTGGCATTGTAAGGTCCCACATCGGTTGGGGAGGGGAATGAAGCATGCCTTATAAGGGTGTGGATACCTCTCCCTAGCATGATGCGTTTTGATGATTGAGTGTGGAGGGCTTCGGCTATCATCCCTATCATCAAAGGCAAAACCGTGAGGCTCTGTGTGCCAAAACGGACAATATCGTGCTAGCGGGTGGTCTGGGCTGTTACACTAGTGGCTATTTACTTATGTTATATATCTATATACTGTCCTTCTCTTACTCTCCTTCATACCTTTATCTGTATATCATTTTCGACTTCACATTTTATCTTTTTGTTGTCGATGCATGAGTGGTATGACTTCGTGATTTTATTTTTACTCTTTTCAGGCTTCTCGTTTAATACTCCTTTCAATTATACTTATAATTACGTATCAAAAATTCCCCTTGAGAGTCGTACTACCTTATTATCATTGACTTATGACTCGAACATAAGGATTTGAATATTAGGGTGTTACAGATGCTATCAGAGTTGGAGTCCGGATCGATGTTCCAGCGAGGGTGCTGGGCTCCCTTAGGGGGTGGATTGTAAGGTCCCACATCAGTTGGGGAGGGGAATGAAGCATGCCTTATAAGGGTGTGGATACATCTCTCTAGCATGACGTGTTTTGACGAGTGTATGTGGGGGGCTTCGGCTATCATCAAAGGCAAAACCGTGAGGCTTTGTATGCCAAAGCGGACAATATCATGCTAGCAGGTGGTCTGGACTGTTACACTAGTGGCTATTTACTTATGTTATATATCTTTATACTGTCCTTCTCTTACCCTCCTTCATACCTTTATCTGTATATCGTTTTCGACTTCACGTTTTATCTTTTTGTTGTCGATGCGTGAGTGATACGACTTCGCGATTTTATTTTCACTCTTTTCAGACTTCTCGTTTAATACTTCTTTCAATTATACTTATAATTACGTATCAAAAATCCCCCTTGAGATTCGTACCACTTTATTATCATTGACTTATGACTCGAGCATAAGGATTTAAATATTAGGATGTTACAGCATTCCCATGACCTTATATATTATGTGTGTGGTACCTTTACCATCCTGAGAACCTCTGGTTCTCACCCCATACTATGTTGTTATTTTTCAGATGCAGGTCAAGAGGAGCTTGTTATTTTGTATCTTTGGCACTCTATTCCTACTCTTATTATCTTATGTTTGATAGTTATAGTTTTCTTAGCATGCAAGTTAACTCGTTTCTTGAGCGTTGTGCTTTTATTTTGCGACTTTTATTTCATCCATTCTTCAAGGCTCCTTGTATATTATAATCTTTCTGCTATTATCTGTATACATTATATAGTAGAGGACGTAATACCACACTACCTTTGTTTTACGGCTTAAGCGTAAAGGTCAGTGTGGTAGGGTGTTACATTTATTGTGTGTATGATAATATGGTAGGTGAAAATAAAAAACAAATATGAAATGTATGTCAATGTATATTTTGTTGCTGCTTTTTTTACTCCTATTAGAACTCCCTCCTCCTTTATTGGGATTAAGAACTTGCTATAACCAACTATAAAAATAATAGTAAGCTATATAAAAATAAAATCACATGTGAAAAAATAAAATTAAAACTGAGATTTCATACCAAACACAATGTTAAATACAAATTTAATAATAAAAATAGAGTGTTAAAATGATTAAAAAATACCTGAAAGGAATATATGCAATAGGTGATTCGGATGGAACATTGTCTGAGAATGGTGGTGGAAGATTAATACTTCCAGTAGATGAATCATTACGTGAAAATGGTGGTAGAAGGGCGGTGCTTCTAGCAGATGCAACCTTGCGTAAAAATGGTGGTAGAAGGCTAGTATTTCCAGCAGAAACAAAAAAAAATTTTACGGAAGTGATATAATGACTTATCGAGAAGGAGAAGTCATATATTTCTACTTCTTCAAAAAGCTGTGAATTAACTCTTCGAGAAGCTAAAAGCTTTTCTTTAGAATGGTGCCAAATACGCGTATTGTGACTTTTCATAATTGAAAAGTAAAAAAAAAAAATCTGCTACTCCCCAAATGCACTCTAAGAAATATCGTGGACAACTAAAAAAAGTTAAACGCTATAATTCAACATTTTGATTGATAGTTTTTATGAAGTCTTTAAGTATTAATTTTAAGATTCATTCTAAAACCATGTTTTTCGGCGAAAAAAAATGAGAGTTTGTTGACTCTTAAAATATTAAATGAATAAAATAAGAGATTTAGAACCTTGAATAATAAATATGCATTCTTAGTTATGAAGGATTGCTTTGTTCATACTCTCAAGTTAAGAGATATCATGGTCAAGCAAAAAAAGTTAACTAGTATAATTCAACGTTTTAATTGATAATGTATGTTGATGAAATCTTTAAGTATTTATTTTAAAATACAATTTATAAACATATTTATCAGCGAAAAAGAATGAGAGTTTGTTGACTCTTAATTTATAAGCATGTTTATTAGCTGAAAAAAATGAGAGTTTGTTAACTC
This sequence comes from Arachis ipaensis, assembly GCF_059453495.1. Taxonomy (NCBI): domain Eukaryota; kingdom Viridiplantae; phylum Streptophyta; class Magnoliopsida; order Fabales; family Fabaceae; genus Arachis; species Arachis ipaensis. The sequence continues at coordinate 124,496,289 of NC_142437.1, forward strand.
TTAAAATGTTAAATGAATAAAATAAAAGATTTAGAACATTGAATAATAAATGTGCCTTGTTGGTTGCTAAGGATTGCTTTGTTCATACTGGACTAAGAGATATCGTAGACAACTAAAATAAAAAAAAAAAAGTTAAAAACTACAATTCAACGTTTTGATTGATAATTTTATGAAGCCTTTAAGTATTTATTTAAAAATTCAATTTATAAGCGCGTTTATTAGCGTGAAAAAATGAGAATTTGTTGACTCTTAAAAGGTTAAATAAATAAAATAAGAGAGTTTTTATAAAAGTCTTTAAGTATTTATTTCAAAATTCAATTTATAATCATATTTTTTGGAGGAAAAAAAATGAGAGTTTATTGACTCTTAAAATGTTAAATGAATAAAATAAGAGATTTAGAACCTTTAATAATAAATATGTAACGTTGGTTGCGAAGGATTGCTTTGTTCGTATTGTCGGGTTAAAAGATATCGTGAAGAAAAAAAAAATTAAACACTACAATTCAACGTTTTGATTGATAGTTTTTATGAAGTCTTTAAGTATTTATTTCAAAATACATTTTATAAGTATGTTTATCAGCAAGAAAAAAATGAGAGTTTTTTAAATCTTAAAATATTAAATGAATAAAATAAGATATAGTTTTTATGAAGACTTTAAGTATTTATTTCATGATTCAATTTATAACCATGTTTTTTGGCGAGAGAATGAGAGTTTGTTAACTCTTAAAATGTTAAATGAATAAAATAAGAGATTTAGAACCTTGAATAATAAATGTGCATTGTTGGTTGTGAATGATTACTTTGTTCATATTGTCGGGTTAAGAGATACTTTGGACAATAAAAAAAAAAAAATTAAACACTACAATTCAACGTTTTTATTGAATGTTTTTCGAAGTTTTAAAGTATTTATTTCAAAATTCAATTTATAAGCACCTTAATAATGAGTATTTGTTTACTTTATTTTAAGATGTTAAATGAATAAATTAAGAGATAGTTTTTATGAAGTCTTTAAGTATTTATTTTAAAATTTAATTATAATCACGTTTATTGGCGAAAAAAATTGAGAGTTTGTTGACTCTTACAATGTTAAATGAATAAAATAAGAAATTTAGAACCTTGAATAATAAATGTGCATTACTGATCGTGGATTGCTTTGTTCATATTGTCAGATTAAGAGTTACCATAGAAAAAAAAAAGTTAAACACTACAATTCAACATTTTGTTGGACAATTTTTACGAAATCTTTAAATATTTATGCCAAGAATTGTTCATATCTAATGATGTGTCTTTTGATAATAGGTATGTCTGTTTCAGGTGGTTAATTATTATATATTTTCTTTATGTTACTATATTGGTCTCCTCTTCCTCAACCCTCCCGACCAAAAACTCCTTCACCTTTCAACTTTGTTATTGTTGTCCCCGCCTGTAGAAAGCTATTGTAGAAGAGATTCAGTCTGATTCCTTTAATAGGATTTGATGGGTTCCTTTGCCAAAAAGTTTTAACAGATTGTATTAGTAACTAAAATCATTATTTAATGAAGTGATATATACTTGATCACTACTAAGCTGGTCTAGCAAGGGGGATTCAGTTCATATCTTGAAGGTGATTAGGCATGCTTATATTGGATGTGATTCTTGCTCTTTATATGGTTATATTGGTTGTGAAACTTGCATTTTGAACTCAGCCTTTAGGATAAAGTTTTTATGGTGGAAAGTTCTCAATCATATTTGTTTGTGTGTTGATTTGATGACTCGTGTATAAAGTTCTGTGATGTAGAATGGATTTGGAGTTAAAGTTAACGGTTACAATGATGGTGTGAAAGCACTGATGTCAAGATCTTTATCATCTTTATTGTGTTATCTTATGATCTGAACTACTTGTAGCGAGTCTTTCACTATGAGGACGATGGAAGAGGGAGAATAAAGCGGGAAATTATACAAAGAATAGGAAGATCCTGGAGGAACGCAAGAAATCATTTGTTCCATAAGGTTTATGACAAAGAACTGACTTTTGAGGAAAACCTCAAGTGTAAGTTAGCAGGAATAGAGGCAAATCACTGGAAAAAGTTCTTCACCTTATCCTTTTTTGTGTTTCTTGAAGTTGTACATGGCTGACTTATAAAACCATTAACATTGTAGTAATTTATCCCGATAACATTTATGTTTGTCGTTTTGTTTGTAGGAGAAGTGTAGAAAAAATGCTATTAATCGTTCAAAGCAACTGTACACACATACCAGAGGTTCTAAAACAATGGCAAGAAAGAGACACGAAGAAGTAATTAATTTAAATTCAGTTCCAGGATGTTGACGTGTTTTTGGTAATATAGTGTTTTCTGTTATATGATTGTGTCTTGATGATTGTTATAGGAGCAATGACAGGGAAGGCCTATTAGTAGAGGAGAGGTATGGACCATGAGTAAAAAAAAAGAAGAATGGTTCGTATATGAATGAAGATGCGCGTGTTGTTGGGGTAAATCATGTTCTTTACTTTTTCAAATTTCTTTTTGCAATTAATACCATTGAATTTAAATTAGTGTAAATCCGGATCTCACATGTTTGCAGGAAGCAATTGAACATATTGAGAGCCAAGACCCCTCCAGCAAGGAATTTTCACAGAATGATTCCCTTGCACAAGTGCTTGAAAAGGAGCATCCAGGAAGAGTTCGTGGACTCGGTTTTGGTCCATGTCCTAGTCAGTGTTTTCGTAACATTCCACAGCAGTCTGACTACTGTGTACAGATTGAGGAGTATCAGATGGAGATTGTAAAACTTAAGGCGGAGGTAGCAGTAGCAGAGGAAAAGGCAAAGAGACAGAGAATGGAGGCAAAGGCAGCAGAAGAGAAGGCAAAAATGCAGACAATAAGAAATTTGTTAAGATACATAATCCAGCAACAAGGAGGTAATTTGCCACCTGAAATAGCTGCAGATTTGGATTCTTTGAGAAGTGCACCAACCTCATCCCATGCAAGATGATGTGCGGGCACTAATGATCTGAATTATCAATGTTGGAATCTGAATACTGTTTAATTGTTCACTGTCCTAATGACTTTTGAGATATTTATTTGTAGTTTTTCATTTTGGTGACTTTATTTGTAGTTTACAGCACTGAATTCAAATTACTATTATAATGATTCATTTTAGCATATATATTATTGTTCTGTTTTGTGTGTTTTAGTTTGATTAGCTGTTGGTTATTTTAATAAATTACAGCAATTGAGTGGAAGAACGTATAAAGAATAAAAGAATTGGCATATTTTATTATAAATTCAGTTTTTTTTAAGTGTAACTATACATTTGGCAGCGGTTTTAAATCTGTCGCTATATCTTAACAGAATTTGTCAACGAATGGCATTTTGCAGCCATCTCCAAGCATTCCCATTCTTTCGATTTCGTAGCGGATAGAACTGCTACAAAATTATACCACTGCAAAATACCATTTAGCAGGGGTTATACCAGCGGTTACTATTAACCGCCGCTAACGGTTTAGCCGCACGCTATCTTTCAGCGAATATATCAACCGCTGCTATCCGTTTGGCAGCGATTAAAAACCGTTGCTAATCCTATACATAACCGCTGCTAAGTGCCGATGTGGTGTAGTATTGTGCATTATTGATGGTTTATTTGTTGTACAAATAACACTAATAATATAATACGAGTTAAAGTTAAGTAATCTAACTTTTTTTTAATTAACATCAGTTAATTTTTTTATTTATTTTAAATTTACACATTAAATCATCAATTAAAATATTAATCTTAAATTCTAAAATATAAATAAACTTAATTCTTAAAATTAGCTAATTATTAAAAGTTGGTTCCTATGGTTTATTGTCAAAATCCAACGTAATAATTGATGAATGATTCGGACCTTTAGATTGTGTTTGGATTAAATAATTTTAGAAAGTTTTGTTTAAAATGAGTTTAATTAATATTACTTATATATATATTTTTTCCACAAAGTCGTAGAACTAAGTTATATAATTTTCTTGACAGAGTTGCGGCGAAACGATAATAATACAATAAAAGTACAAAACTTGCACCGTTCTGTGCGGAATGCACAATGCATGTAAATAACTAATTACTATTACTTTACTTGGATGGTGACCTACTTAGATACCTATATTACAATGTTAAAACACCACACATTAAAAAAAACCGTACATCATTATGTTTTGATGAAAACAATTCTAGCTTTTTAAAAAAAAAAAAAAAAAACCTTTTTTGAGTAATCTAATATCTAGGTTTGATATTTTTAAACTAAAGAAGAAGATATTGAAATAATTTTAAAAACAATTTTTTTTTCCCTTTGTGAAGATAGGCAAATGCTAATGTGTTTCAAAAAATAAAATTTAGTGCTTTTTAGAAAATAATTTGCTATTAAAGGTAATGAATATAAATTAAAAAGAGGTTTTAGTTTTTTATTTTATTTTATTATCATCTTACAAAAAAGTGATTAACATGTAATTTTTAAATTTGAATTGTTTATATAAATAAATATAACAAATACAGAATTAAGATTTGTTTAATTAATAAAAATAAAACGTTTTTTATTTAACAAGAAGCATTTAAGAATGAGTTTTTGAAAAATAGTAATAATTGATGATAAGCGATATTTTACAAGAATAATTGACATAATACAAAAGAGATAAATTACATTAAATTACATTAAATTCTATTAAAAATAAATAAGGAAGCATGCATCATCCATTTGCCTCTTGTTAGTTAATGACAAATTGCTTCCATTTTCTAAAAGTCATCAAATCCAATGTTTTTTTCCTCCAAAATGAGACGTTATGGCATATATTCCGATTCATGAATCTGATGTACAAACAAGAGCTTTTATTAGCAATTAATTTATTGTTGTGCATTTCAGGTATATACTCCTCAAAATTTCAGGTACAATGACACAATGAAAATTAATGTATTTGGACAAGAAAAAACGTATTCACACTACCAACTACTACTACTACTATAATCCACAACTAATGCACCACATATTTATCCTATTATGTCCCTAATTCATAATGCAAGAGTTTAAAATGATCATCTACCTATTAGATATTTATATTTGTAAAATAATCAAAATTTTTTAAAATAAGAAAGTTAATAAAATAGTCAAATAAAAAATTAATTACTTTAAATTAAGATAATAAAACACACATTTTATAAAAGTTATAAATTTAATAGTGATTAATTTCTCATTTTATTAATTACTTTGTCAATTTTTTCATTTTAAAAGATCTAAATTCTTATAAAATGTGTAAGATAAGGAATATTGGAGTTAAAATAATTTTACCAATATAACAATATAAGTAGATAGCATATAGTAATAAAATTATGGAAACTATTTGTCCTGGGTACTCGAGTGTTTGGTGGATCGGTAAGGTGAATAACGGAGCAAGGGAATGAAAGGATCTGGACCTGGGCGCGAGTTGCTGGAGGGGTGCGTTTAGCCTATGCGTCAGCGGGTGGGGCCACCTGCAAGGATACTCCGATACTAAAGTTAGAGTCCGTACGAATAGGCGGCAAATTAGTATTAGAAAGGTGACGTATCTCTGGAGTGGACCCCTATGACCAGACTCACCTATCTGAAAGTTTCTACTAGCTGTCCAGGTCTTCTAGAAACCGTGAGGTGCCGAATGGGTCGCCTCGTAGTTTGGGTTGGTAGACCGGACAGGTTGGTGGCTTCGAACCGGATCCAAAACTCTTAATGGGCTGGGTCAAAACACTATCTTTCACACATTTGAACTATTATATTATATGCCGATATATATTTTTCCCTAATTAAATAATTTGGTGCAATCCCAATTTTAATATAATCGAACTCTTGCTTAATTTTTTGAGTAATTATCCAAATTAATTTCTAGAATTTTTAATATAAGATATTTTAGTTTTTGAAGTCTCAAAATACAAACAGTCTTAAACGTTTATTTTTGTTAAACTATACAGTTCTTCTTTAATTTGATCCGCTTAATCGAAATAAATATTTTAAAATTTTTAAAATCTTTCAAAAACTATTTTAAGAGTTTGTAAAATTTGAAAACTATTTTATAATTTACTCTTCGAATTAAATCGAAAGAAAACTACATTATCTAATAGAAATAACCATTAAAAAATATTGTATATTTTAAAATTTAAAAAAATTAAAATATCTAATTTTAAAAACCTCATAAAAACTAACTTGGATAATTATTCTAATTTTTATTATTAACTAATTTTAGTGACTAATTAATATCATTCAATAAATAAAGTCGAAATTTATAACTCCAAAAGTTATTTTTAGAATTGAGTTAGACACTGAAATCTAATCCTATTATTAACAAATCTTAATTCTTCTGATATGTTAATCTAATTTGAACAAATTAATGTGTATTAAAAAATTGATAATTTAGAGAGAAGAAGAAAATTCAAAAGATCTTTAAGGCATTGTGAATGGTCACATTGGAAGAGTTGCATGTCTGTGAGTTTATGTTTGAAGTTTGAACTTAGCACTTACCAAACGCAACGAAGCACTGAACTGTCACAATAGTAATATCCACGTTTCCCAAAAGCATATCTTATTACCTCGTTTGGACCGAATTTTTGTTCTGTTTTTTTCTCTCACTTTGGTAATTGAAACTTTGTCTCTTTCATTTACCCTCTTTTCAATATCACCCTCTCATGCTTCCTCTGCTATACTATACTCATTCTCCTTCACTTCAATGTTGCTTCATATCACTACTTTGTGAACGGTATGTTCTTCTCTCTCTTTATCTATCTATCTTTCTATGTATATGATTATGATTATGATGTTTTTGAATACTAAGAATGCTGAACTCACGTGATATGATGCTTGTGTTTGATTTGTGAAGTGATGAATGTGCATGTGTAAGTGTGTGAAGCTAGATATGATGTTTGATTTGGTTTTGGTTGAGAAAGGAGTTTGGGTTATGACTTAGGATTTTTTCTTCTTGATAATTGCATGCTTGAATTAATCAGATTAGAATCAAAAGTTTACTTAGGAAGTTCTTGATATATATATTTTGGTGGAAACTCAGGTGCAGTCGACTTCACGTGAAGTTAATACTTGAGAGCCGTTAGATGATTTGACTGATTTGACTAAATTTTCATCTTAACGGCTCTCAGATATCAACTTCATGTGAAGTCGACTTCACCTGAGTTTTCACCGTAAACCCCAATATTTTAAGCAAATCAAAATATGATGTTTAAGAAAAAAAAGGGTTTATTTTGATGATGATATAGTTTACATCATATTTGGCTTTAAATAAAGGGTTTTGGACTCTCTAATTTGTGTTTCTTTTGTTTTATATATACAGGGTACTATAATAATTGTATTAGGATTGTTAATAAGATTGTTAAGGTACCCTAATTGAAGTGGGTTCATCAATGGGTGGGGGTGAAACTGTCAATGGGGCATGGCTAAGTGCTATTTGGCCACTATCAAGAAAGATTGTATCAGATGAAAAAGAAGCAATTGGAATTCTGGCATCTGAGATTGTTGGAGTGATGTCTAAGATTGTTAATTTGTGGCATTCTTTAAGCGATCGAGGCGTAGCGAGTTTAAAAGAATGGATAACAAACTCGGTCGGGGTAAAAATGCTTGTTTCGGATGACTATTATTACTTGATGGAACTTGCATTGGATGAGATTCTCAGTAGCTTTCAATGTCTAGCAAGGTATGTGGCTAGATTGGGGAAAAGGTGCAAGGATCCGGTGTATCACCGGTACGAAAGCTTCGTTCGCAATCCGGCTAAAAACTATGTTCAATGGTGTGGTTGGGAGTATGCATGGAAGAAGATGGATAGGAAGGTAAAGAAAATGGAGAGGTTTGTTGCTGCTATGTCACAATTGTTCCAAGAGCTTGAAGTGCTGGAGGATCGCCAACGAACTCTGAAGCGAATGAAGGCGAATTCTAAGACTCATAAAGGGAAATTGGCCGAGTTCGAGAAGAAGTTCAATTGGCATCAGCAGGAAGTGAAGAATCTCAAAGACATATCTCCTTGGAATAGAAGTTTTGATTATATTGTGAGATTGTTGGCAAGATCATTGTTTACGATTTTGGAGAGAATCATACTTGTGTTTGGAAACATTCATCTCCCAATTTCGCAACAACAGGGCGATTCTATAATTATAGAATCTAAGCATGCTCTTCGGCGCAGCCCTTCCTTACCGGTTAATACTAGTTCTTATGTTCATACTTCTGAGACTAAGAGGCCGGTGTGCTCTGAATCCGAATCTGAAAAGAAAAAGAATAAGAACAAGAACAAGAACATAAAGAAACAACTGCAGCAGTCGAGGCATCATGACTCTCCTATTGTCCATGGTGTTTCTAAGAGGTATATTGACTCTCAATCTTGTAGAATTAGAATATATTCTAAACTACCTGAAAAGGGTTGTTTCTTAAAGCCGGCGCGATTGACCCTAGGTGATGCAGCTTTAGCCCTGCATTATGCAAATGTGATTGAATTGATAGAGAAAATAGTGTCATCGCCGCATCTTATTGATGATCATACTAGAGATGACTTGTACAGCAAGTTACCAACTACAATAAGGACTGATCTGAGGGAAAAGCTTAAATGGTATGCAAAACGCAAGCATGATCCGAGCATTGCAGCCGAATGGAGCGTGGCGATGACACAGATTCTTGGATGGTTGGCGCCGCTTGCTCACAGCATGATAAGGTGGCATGAAGTGAGGAACTTTGAGAAGGAACACACTACTTCAGAAGCAAGTGTTTTGCTTGTTCAAACACTTTACTTTGCAAACCAAGCAAAAACTGAAGCTGCAATTGTTGAGCTCCTTGTTGGTCTAAGCTATGTTTGCCGGATTAACAGAGAAGCTCAAATCCGAGAGGCACGGCAGCCGGAATTCTCTAGATCAAGGTCTTTCAATCGTGCTCAATTGAGAAATCATGATTTCTGCTATGAGATTTAATAGACTATGCTTTTGTGCACTGTATGAATAGATCACTCTCTTGTATAGCTCTCATTTTTCATATGGGAGGTTTCTTTTTCTATTTTTCCTCCAAATAGTACTTTGAAATTTGAATATTAAGATGCTTATTCTTAGCAAATGTTACATTCAGATGAATCAATTTTGCTTTGATGTACTTATATCAGATGATTAATGTTCAAAGTATATAATTTATCTTTCATTCTTTCTCATCTGCATAATTAGAGGGTGAGAAAATTACTATGAACTATTTAGAGTGTGTTTGATTTGTGTTCTCTTTTTTTTTTAATGTTTTTTGTTATTAGAATTTTGTTAAAAAAGAAACAGATTTTTTTTTTATTATTTTTTTCTACAAAATCATCAAAATAAAAAATAAACATATAAACTCAAATGGTATAGTTTTTTCATTCTCATTTAGAAATCTCAGATTTGAGTCTTACTCTTAATTTTGAAAAAAACAAAATAAACATATAAACTCAAAGCATCAATTTTGTTTTTCCAATTCATGATTAAAGCTTGTAACTTGCAATTGTCTATTTGTCCAATTATCTATAATTTTTATTATTATTTTTAAAATTTGCATTTATCCCTAAAAGTATCAATATTTATTTGCAAAATAAATATTTTTATCATTAATATAAAAAAAAACATATTTTTGGTGAAGAAAACACAGTTTTTTTGGGTCTACGAACCAAACACGTCTGAAGCCCGTTATGTTCCACTTGATTGGGCGCATAGGCCCAATTAATGTGCTTATTCCTTGGGCCTCTATCATACACCCTCGCCCACCGAATACTTCACTCCGGTCTGTAGTAGTAGTAGCTGAAGCTGAAGAAGAAGCAATGGCGTATTCAACGAAGAAGGGTTTGCTAGTGTACAACGTATATAGAACCTTAACCTACGCTCTCTCGCCGCTGATTCGGCTCCACTTGAGGTGGCGCATTTCCCGAGGCCTCGACCACCGTTGCCGGTGGCCGGAGCGACTCGGTCGCCCCTCCCTACCCCGGCGACCGGGACCTCTGGTGTGGTTTCACGCTGTGTCATTAGGAGAAGGAATGGCGGCGGTTCCAGTGATCAGAGAGTGCGTTCGGAAGATGCCGAACGTGAACGTGTTGATGACAATCACTACTATGTCTGCGTTGTAAGATAAACTCTAATTCGAATTGCGTTATTTGCATGCTTTGTTAGTTGTTTTTGCGTGCAAAACTTCGAAGAAAAATTGACATATTTTGAATTAATTACTTTTGCTTTCTAAGTGTAGTTAGCAGTTGAATATGTTGAAATGTTAGGAAGTATCATAATTTCAGATTCACGATTATGATTATTCTGTGTTTGGATGAACTTCTCAAAAAATGGCGATTTTCAAGAATTGTTGGAAATTGGTTCTTGTATGATTGATTTTGCTAGAAGGATAGGATGACAAATGAATTGAAGTTGGGATACCAAATCATTTTGGAACTGGAAGAGACAAGAGATCGTAGAATTTTAAATTATGTGTAGTGATTAGTGAAGATGTGTAGAATTTCCTGTGAGCAGAGAAAAGTATATGGAGAGTAGCACAATGGTTAGACATAGAGTAAGTTCTAGAGAAAGATTAAGCTAAATAATGAAGACAGATTTAGATGTTTTCCAGGTTTTGTTTTTTTTTTCAAGAATCTTATTGAAAAGATGGACTTGTGAGTTGTGACATAAGCATAAGTTTTGCATTTATCTGGTTATCTTTATAATGCTTTTTCCAAATTCTAGTGAAATGTGAACCATGTTCCATGAGCATCATTTTTCTAATCAAATAGGCATCTGCTAGCTATGGTGATGGGTTGGTGCTTCTTAAAGGAGATGAATGAATATCCGTTAATTTGACATTGTTAGTAGAGAAAGAAACATGGCTGAACTTGTTTCTTGGTGTAATGCAGTGAAGTATTAAGGAACTGGCTGCCAAGTGAAATCATTTTTCAGGTAAAATGTTGGAAATGTTAACATGGGTGCAGTAATCTCTTCTTTTTTGTTGAATTAATTTTATTTCCAGTTGAAATTTTGAGAAGCAGTTCCTAAATTTGCTTATAAAGAAATCATTGATCTATATCTTACTTTCAAATTTTCAGATCATTAATACATTGTTTTGATTTTCTCAATCGTTCACATTTGACAGTTTTCTCCACTTGATACACCTGGTTCCATTGATTCATTCCTTCGTTACTGGAAACCAAAAGCTATTATACTGATGGAAAGTGAACTCTGGCCAAATCTTATCATGCATGCTTCCCAAAATGGTGTAAGTAGTTATTATCTTTGGTTCATGATATACCCTCGTCAACCACTTACAAAGAATAGATTCATTCTCTATCCGCTAGAATTAGAACTAGATAACCTACTTCGTAAATGGTAGTTAACGAATATGTGAGACCTACTTTTTTTTAAAACAAAAAGAAAGGTCAAATAGCAATTAATTTCTTTGCACATATGCATGGTTCACTTATGCATGTTGCAAGTGCATCATATAACATGTTTTCCGTATTCTTTTATTCTCATCAGATAACACTGGCATTGTTAAATGCTCGGATGTCTGAAAAGTCCTTTGAAGTTTGGTCAAGACCAGTGCTTCTACCCCTAATTTCATTGATGTTATCCAAATTTTCCTTGATTGCTCCATTGGTATGTAGCCCTAGATCTTTTGACACCACTATTTTTTATGTTATTGTTTCTTTGATGGTGGCAGTTAAGATTTTGAATGTCATAGAGTACAGAGCAGGGCATCCGGTTCCAGCTACTGCAAGCTCCTCCTGCTATCATAAGCTTTTCTGGTGATTTAAAGTACGGTAAGTCTTAAGTTTCTTATTCAATTGAAATTTGATATCGGTTTTTTGTTGTGTGCTACACCATTGTGGTTACTATCATTAAAGCAGGGTTCTTCTTCTTTGTCCCCCTTTCAATTGTTGATTTATTGAATTGGTGAAGCGGTCTGTACTAAGCTTGTCTTATTTATCATTCTGTTCAGTAATAGAAGATTTTGGAGTCAATGGAAGAGGGGGGAAAAGTATAGATGATCTGAGATTACAGCTTGCTCACAAACAGGTTTGGATGGCTTCTTCCATTCATAGGGGAGAAGAAGAAAGTTAGTTTTTTTTCTATACCTTTGGCGTTGTTCCACGATAACTTTTTTTGGTTTATCCAACAGAGTTCAAAGAAACACTTTAAACATTTTTCGTAGCATAAAAAACCTGAGAGAGGCATTATAACATAAATGTTGATTCAATTTTTTTCATATGCTAGTACTAAACATATATGTTATACATATTCTCATATTCTTCCTCATTTAACTATTATTTAATTTTTAATTCTTTGCAATTGAAATATTTGAAATATTTTCATAGATTGTCCTGTTAGATTAATTCAGAATGAGCTTAATATGTTGACTGGACCTCATTCATTGCCCTCTGTATTTTGGTGATTATTCACTGTTCTTTCTTTGTTGTAATGTATTAAGATTTGATTGCAGTAATATTAGGAGTTCACACTACCCTTATGCAACTGCAACCTAATATATTGATTATTATCGTCCCGCGTCATCCACAGCATGGGCGTGAGATTGCCAAAGTAAGCTTTTGATCCCATCCGTTGACTTAAAAAATGTTTGCTATGGATGTCTTGATTCCCTCCTTGGCTTCATTCAATATTGATGCCATCATCGATGCGTAAAATTCTAAGTTACTAAAAATATGTTTCAACTGTCCCTTTCTCCTTGTTATTACTTGTTCAAACTCAAAATACGGTTTCAGCTATGTTCTTCATAAATTATAAAAGTTCAACTCAATTATGTTTGTCATCATGGTGCATGTGAATGGAAATTAACTTGTAAATCTTTTGCATAGTCATTCTCATACAACAGAAATGATGCTTATGCAAAAATTATAATGACATTTTGCCATTCTTTTTTATAATTTTGTCATCTCCAAATTCATTACGCTTTTACTTGATATAGTGCAGAAACTGGAGAAGGAAGGACAAAATGTAATTTTGAGGTCCCAACATAAGAAGCTTAAGCCAGAAACAAACATATATGTGGTGGACACTCTGGGTATGTTTTTTTCTTCACGACATAAAATGCTATGATATATGGAAACACACTTATGCAAATTCAAATTTGAAAGTTGGGCTTTATGTAATATGGAACTTCAATTTGAAGGCTATTACTTGCGTAAAGAGTACCTAAGTGAGTGGAAGTTGATGGGATTTTTATGCTTATTTAGGATAGTCATCCATCACATATATTCTTGACCACCCTATCTGGCAGGCGAATTAAGACACTTGTATATGTTAACACCAATCGCTGTGATTGGGGGTTCATTCCTCCCTGGTTCAACTGGCCATAATATCTCGGAAGCTGCTTCGGCTGGATGTGCTGTTTTGACAGGTGGATTTTGTATGACCTTTTATGTAATTCAAAACATGTTATTTTAATTTCAGTGACTTGAACAAAGTATTGATTCAGGTTGTCACATTGGACATTTCTCACACATGGTGCTGGAAATGCAACGATTGAATCCATTGTCAGTCCTTCAGGTGGGAATGGCATCTTATTTGCATGTCATTGAAAAATAACCACAGTATGCATTTTTCTTACAGTGTTCTCTATTATTGCGGACTTGTAGGTCTCTGGAAAAATGGAGCTTGAAAAAACTCTCATTCAGCTCTTCACAAATGCAACACTATTGGAAGCACATCGCAAAGCTGCAAAGGAAGCATTTTCTCGTTTGTCCAGTGACATTGTCACAAACGTATGGAATTTGCTAAATTCTCGGATCTTTAGTAAATTTTCTGCAGAGGAAACTAAAATTATATGAAAAACGAGGAATACCTATTTACTAAATTCATTTAATCCCTGCTACAGAGGAATAATAAAATTGCAACCCATTCCCTAGAATGATTGGTTTTTATTATCTCAATAGAAATTGCTATAAATTATAGAAGATAAAGTTAATCATTCTCTGTTTTTCATATTAGCTTCACACTTCTTAAAGCTTTGTAGTTTTCATCAAATTTATTTAGTTTATATTAGAAGCTTATTGCTGTTTAGAACTTGAAGATCGTAAGTAGGATGTAACTTTCACTTTCATTGTAGATTGGTGGTATGATTTTTTATTTTTTCTTAAAAAAGAGACCTTGATGAAGTAAATAAGGACAAGTTTAGGGGTTTGGGAGATTTACTTGAGGTTCTAAGTTTAGTGTCACCAATGTATAAAACAATTTATTTGATATTGACTGTTAAATTTATGCTTCAAAGTTCAAAACCTTTGAGTTCATGGGCTGAATAACAATCAAATTTAAGGTGGGCAATTATTAGAAGTTTCACATTGTTTGGAAATATGATCATAATCTTTTTTATAAGTGATGGACAAATTTTCACTCCTTTAATTAATTTTTGAAGGTGAATTAGATTTACTCATTGATCAAATCCAAATCTATGAAGGTTTTCTGAACCCTTATGGATTATGGAACCCTGCTCTGGTAGGTATCTACTATCTAGGTAGGCAGGTAACACTGAAATTTACTTAGCTAACAAGAAAATTTGCTGCTAGCACAATCTGTCACATTATAATCTTAGTTTTGTTTGTAAGAGAAGAAAAATTAAACACTTGGTTTGATAGATAGGGTAACTCTTCAGCTTGTGCTGTATCTTGAGCTCTGCTGTCAACTACCAAAATTTACTGGTGATTATTTTTGGTCCCTAATTCACTGATACATCTTTGGCCCGCCCATTGTGCACTATTTGAAAAACTTCACTTTTCCCTCTATTTCCAGCTTAAAGACTATATTCTACCCTGTCGTAATAATATTAATAATCATGAGCTGTATTTATGCATCACAGATCATATCATAAATGTGAAGGGGGAGAAAAAAAGAAGAAGAGATTATATAATTACATATGCAATATAATGTACTAAGGGTACTTTTTGTGATATAATTCGACTACTGAATAAAAGGGGGTAGGTTGCAGATTTTATTTGTAAATCTAGCATAGTTACTAAGAAACTGTTCTTGTAGACTGTCCTCAATGGAGGCTTCATTCAAGAAAAAAGTTAAATAGAGATTTGGTTCTCCTTAGTGCTTTTTAGCTCCTACTTCTCCTTTTGCTATCAAAGCTTTGAAGTAGTGGTGTAGACTCCTTCATTGGCACATGGGGGCAAGAGGGTCTACGTGATTCAGCTGCGGTGCCACCGCCTCTAAGGGACTGAATTATGTCCTCAAAGAGGAACTCATCACAAGGTATAGACAGAGGACCACTCTTGTTGAATCCATGCCCTTCATATTGATCTAGCAATTGTTGTAGTACTGGATGGTTCAAATAATCTGCCCTTATCACGAACCTCCGGTTTGCTTCCCCAACTGTTACGGCTAGGTGTCCTCGTGGCACATCGGCTGGAAGCTTCTTCCCACAGCCGCCACCACTGCAAGCTTGCTTGAGCCACATGCAAGCCATGCTTGTTTTTTTAATGAAGAGGTTGAGGTTCTTATTTTGGGGGTGTAGACTATCGAGTATGTAGACTTAATTGTTGTGATATGCATATATGAATCATACCATATACTTGTATTTATATTATACGCTTTTAATATTTCATTTTATGATATGAAATTGAAGACACAGTGTGTGCTAAGGAAAACGACTGAAGCAAAATCCATAATATTATTATTTTGACATAGGTTGGGTATGGTAGTTTGCTGCAGTCCTTTTTGTCCCACTGCTGCCAGGCCATTACTGTTTCCATTATTTATATTTTATATTGATTCCTATAATTTGTGATTAATAATTAACAAACAGTGCATTTAGTTGCCTCTTATTAATGATTTTGGAGTGGCACAACTCTGTGCTTTTGCTGATCATTTTGTTATCTTTCCTAACTCGACCCTTTTTTGTTTGTTTATTTTTTGTTTTTTGCTTTATTTTTTCTGTTTTTACTAGTATCCAAATTTTATTATAAGAAATTTGAATTATCCAAATTTGTTTTTGGTTTACTAGGTGTAAACTTTCAGGTATCCATCAACTAAGAGCCAACAACTAATTACCTTTCGGGAAGCATGGACTAACCATGAAATTTGCTGAATTATTAAACTAATAACACATCAATTCAATTTGAAGATGTAAGTTCCCCTTTAACATATAACTTCACAAGTTTTATTTTTTTGAGTAATTCTTATATTAATCCTTGTTAGTTATTAGTTATTACTTATTAGTGGTTAAATTATTGACTTTGAAATGAACCTTAAGAACCCAAACTATAATTTAACCACTAATAAGGATTAATATAATTGGATAGTCATGAAAAATTTTTGCATTATTAATATCTTATTAAATCCTATAAATTTGAATATATATTAGAAGAGGATAACTATGCTTGTATAATAAAAAATTATCAATGCTGTAAAGGTATCTGCCGACTAATAGGGACCGAGGAAACGTGATCTATGTTTTGCACCTAATCAATACCATTGTTTCAAACAGTAACTGACAATTTATTATTATTATTATTTCATAAACTAGTACACAATAAACCTAAATGTACTGTTTAAATCACAAGGATTATCCCAAAACGAAATGGAAAAGTATACGGAAATGGCACCAATTCCAGGAAAACGTACCATTAGTGTTGTTAGTTCAGAGTTGGTGTGCTTCTTTTTCTCTGTGTCTCATGTGTCCTCACATGTTAATGTTAAATGTTAATGCATTGGGACCGACAATATAACACAACCTCATGTTTCAGTAAGAATCATCATTCGCCAAATTTATTTTCATCACTTTGGAGGCCTCTTGCCATTGTAATTGTATATTGCATCATATATCATATATGACTATTCATTTAAGTAGTGTTTGTTTTCAAAAGCTGAAATTAAAATTGGGAGATTGAAGTTTAGTATTGTGTTTGGTAGTTAAAAACTAAAATTTAAATTGTGATCTTTTCAGTATCTCCAAAAATGAGAATACAAGTGACTGAAAATTACGGGGACAAAGACTGAAATTTTAACATTTTTTGTAATAATTAAAAGTATTTTAGTAAATATTTTTATTTTATTTTTATTTTATTTTTATATTTATCTTAAATCAAATAAAATACTAAAACATAATTTAATTTTATATATTTTACATCAAATATAATAAAATTAATTTAATTTTAATATTCTAATTTCTATCTTTCAGTTTTAGTTTCCTCTTAAAAAAACAGTCTTTAAGGCCAACAATACCAAACCATAACAATTATCTTTAAGCATCTAGTTAAAAATTTGACTCCTTAACTATGTGTATGGAGAGTAATGTCTTTAGATTAGAGATTAATAGTCATTGTCCATACTGGATAGTTTGGGGCAATGGTCCAAAATTAGTTAGAAGTATACATAGGTAAACTTTAGAGTTTAACTAAAATTGGTTCTATGTTAAGGTTATTATTTAGTAGAAGTTTTAAAGTTTTTTATTTTAATAAATATATTGGAAACTTAAACTTTATATTTTTTATAAATTTTTTAATTTACAATTTTAAGGTGTCATAAGTACACATATTAGCTAAACTTTTAACTTTATTTGTATTTATAGAGATAACTTATCTTTTTAACGAATTCTTTTAAACATCTTATTAATTATTGCATAAAAGATTTTTTTTTTACTGTAATATGTTAAATTCTTGCTCTTGTTAAGGTTGCATTTGTTTACAGAGACAGAACACTGAGACAGGGACACTGAGACACAAAATCGTGTTTAGCGGGGAGACATGGACAGAGACAATGTGTCCGGAGACACTGAATTAGTGTATTTTGTGTCCATCCTAATAGGAAGGACACGGAGACACTAACAAGGGACACAACTTATTTTTTATTTTTTTTTTCATTATTCTTATTAATTTTTCATAATTATATTTTTTATTGTTATATTTTTCATCTCAATTTTTTTGAATGAAAAAAAAAAAGAGAATAAATTGAATTTTCATAATTTGTTCTAGTTTATCACCAAATAGAATACAAGAACATAAAATTTTGTGTCTCTGTCCATCAGTGTCTTGTCCTATCCTGTTTTCAATGTCTTGTCCTGTCCTGTTCTTAGAAACAAACGCAGCCTAAACTAAGTTAGTACTTATCCCTCAATTTATAGCATTTTTTATGAGTAGCCAAATAATTAAAACCAAAGAGTTCTGAAGGATTATCCCTCCATCTTTACGAAAAAAGTGTAAATAGCATTGCCTAAATTGAGAATGAAAGTGATCCTCAATTATTGAAATGTGGAGTTGATGATGTAAACGTTTAAAATTAATAAATAAAGTTTGTGTATAAATAGATGTTTAAAATAGAAAATGATGTACAAGAATATATGTTCTTATATATCAAATGTGATGAAACTAGAAGGAGCTTAATAAAGCCCAATAAATAATGGTAGCTCACTTGGCTCTTAGCTATATAATAACATAGACATTGAGGACCAATTACCATGTGAAGGTTTTATTTAACCATCTCCAATTTTAGATTAGATATGTACCAGAAAGTGTGTGAGTAGCATTAACAAATACGTAATTGTATCTATGACACTTCATTATCATATGAGAAATTCTTTAGTCGGTAACCATTAACCTTTTTTTTTTCCATGTTCATAAACTATAATATGAAAAACTAGTTTGAAAAATAATAAGGAATATGTAAGAAAAAACACAATGGTATAAGGGTAACACAAGCACTTGCAACAATGTGTGTTTTCCTTTTCTTGTCCTAATTTTTGTTTGGTCATGTTGGTGTTTTTCCTAAGTATTAAATTAAGGTCCTAGTCTTGGACCAATTCATGGAAATTCTATTAAAAAATACACTTATCTTTGGAACTAGGGGCTAAGGAAGATTATCACTTTCCAAAGGTGTACCTAAAGGTCTTAACATGCAAATAGCAAATTAACATGTGCAACATAGACTAGTGACAACTTTTTTGGATAGCTATAACTCTTTTCTTGTTCTCCACCTTGGTCTAGGCACTATATGAAGATCTCACATGGACTTGGTACTACTCTATTCAAATCCAAAACACATGCTAGTAGCTATCTCTAACTTAGATATGCAAATTTTTCCCATCCACAAATTCTAGGCTAATTTTTTTTTATATGAAAAAAATATTTGTGTTTTTGTTGAAAATGATATTATTTGACGTAATTATAGGTGTGTAGATTTTGCAGGTGGAAAGTCAACACGTAAGGTGTATGTTGGACACGTGTCATCATTCTGACAACAAACAGAGTATGTGTTGTATACGGGTCAACATTCTGGTCAACACGTAGGATGCATGTTGGATACCTTTTTTATATATCCAAAATACTGTAATACATTTCAAATATCAATATTCAACCAAAATACCATATTAATTTCTATGTTAAAAATAATTTCTGAAAATTCTATACTATCTTTTTTAAGGTTTTAATATATGTGTATTAGAATATTGTAAACATTACATAATTTCATAAAATAATTATATTATTGTTTTGACAGAAAAAGCATCTTTTAGTAAATTGTGTGTGATATAATCATTACAAATTAAGAGATCATTAAAGTGAATGTAATAACTAAATTGGAAAGAATTGATTTATAGACAAATAATACTTTTTTTTTAATTCTTCATTTTTTTTTTCAGTTTACACTGAGTATGTATTGTATCATATAGTAGTAATAATAATGTAACTAGCTAGCAAGAAATAATATATCCACATCTTAATTAAACTTTTTGGCATACTACTATTGTTGAACAGCAAGGTTCAGATGAGTGATATATTAACAACTAACAATCCCTTCACATGTCTCTATCTGCCGCTTTCTTAGTTAGATCTCCCATTTTGTCAACAAAATAAAAGTTACATACTCATAATTAATTAATTCCGTTATTAGAAAAAATTTCAAGTGTACCGGAAATACCGGTATTTCAATTATTTTAACTGTTAATTTTAATTAATATATATTATATATAATTTTTTATAATTCAGATCAACGGGTAAAACAACTGAAATACCGATATTCTTGGTACACTTGAAACTCTTCCTAATTTATATACGGACTAGTTTTTCAGCAAAATATTGCTGGTAATATAGTAATATTGTCAGGTAGATGATAAAATCAGCTACTGTTTTTTAAGGGTTGTAAAGAGAATTTAAAACAACAGTGTTATTTAAATATTTTTTGGGGGGACACCTTTAATTAGGTGTTTATATATTTTGCTCATTTATTACTATAAGAACTGTTTGACAAAAAATGTCAAGTATTTTAATAGGTACAATATATAAACATTTAAAGATGACCACAAAAAATATATTTGAATAATATTTTTAATTCTAAAATACAGAAAAAAACAAAAAGATTCTAATTGCTACACTTTAATTATCCAATAAAGTGTACCAATAAACGAAAGAAGAAAGAGAAGCAAACCACTTTTATCTCTTTAAAAAAAGTTCAATGACAATTCATCAGGTGTAGAAGAGCCATATATATATATATATATATATATATATATATATATATATATATATATATATATACACGGTCCATCACCCCTCACTTATCTATTAACTTTTCTTTTGCTTTGAAAATAATATTGATTTTGTTTTTTAACTGCTTTTAGAGTTACATTATTTTTATAACTTAATTAAAGGAAAAAATTATCTTTGAATAATATTCATCTTTCAATAAGAGGACAATAATGTACTTATAATATTTATTTTGAAGTTTATTAATGGTTCTTTTGATTATTCGAGTATCTAAAATATTAGAAGAGATACACATTACAGACAAATGGTTCTTTTATTTTCGTTGAGTTGACAATGACGTGTCTTTTATTTCATAAAACTATTTATTAATGTTATAAAATTATAAAATTAGTAATAATTATACTATATATACATCGATTAGTTATCAAATTAGTCACCTATATATAATATATAATAAAATAAAAATACATATTAAAAATAAATTAAATAATATATGTATTTTATATATAAATAATACATAATAATTAAGTTTTAGTGTACACATAATATTTTTGAAATGGTAAATTGTTGAGAAAGAGTGAGAGAGACCATAACTAAATATATAATATATAAAAGTATATATTCTGTACATTGAGTCTATCTTAAGACATTATTATCCTAATCATCGAAAACACTTCTTTAACTCGTTTTGAATTATATCTGATGATAGATATGGATCAAAGTACTAATACAGTTAGAAATGAAAATTTTAGGCGTTATATATATATAATTCTAAATGTAAATTTTATTGTTGTCAAAGCACAAAAAATTGAATAATTGCTTTTCAGGTTCAAATTTTATAAATAACAAAGGATTAAAATAAGTTTAGTTTCTATAAACTACGAATTTTTGGCTTTTGTTTTTTGTAATTAGTTTATCCTGTTAACTATTAACATGAACTAATGTAACAGATTAAATTGACATGACAAGTTCAAATATTAGCCTGAAAAGAATTCCATGTTAACATTTAATTTGTCATATCCCTTTAAGCTATGTGTATTAGAATTAGAGATATATAATGAGCAAAAGAATCAACAATAACAATCAAATTTTATCTCACTAAATAGGTCAGTTACAAAGATCAGACGAAACTATCGTGTCCTATTATATACAATGTCAATTGTGTGAAGATAAGAAGAACAATTTAATCATGATGAAAAAGGCATGCATCACAATCATTATAGCTAGATACAAAAATGTTATTGGTACATTAAAATTAATCATTAAAATTAGTTACTAATATATTTATGTATATGTATAAATATATGTGCGTGTAGTTTAATTTATTTTCAAGCGGTTTAGATTAGATTGGATTTACGGTTTTGTAAATTAAAAAAATTAAATATATATATAACAACTCTCAACATCAAATTTTAAATAACCAACAATGATATAATAAGTCTCAACAGTATTTTAAAAATCAACGATATCATAACAATAGAAATAAAATTATAAGTTAGTTAAAATAAATAAATAAATTATATTTGAATATAAAATATTTATTAAATAATAATAATAATACATGAATAATATAAAAATATATAACAAATTGAACATGTTATAAGTATGATTGTAAATATAATAATAAAATAATAATATTATAGTACATTGTGCGGTTTGGATTGAATTATATCGATTATAGAAAATAGATTCAAAATTCGACTCGATCCAACAGTTTGTAAAAAATAGAATCCAATATCAAATCTAAATTAATACAATTTTAATCGACTTTCGATTTAAATTGAATTGGATAAACACTTCAATTTGAATGGATAGATTTGAACACCCCTAGATTTTGATTCCATATACAGCTACTCTTCATGCAGTACTATATTCTTCTTTTCCTGTACCCAAAAAAAAAAAATATGTTCTTTTTCAAATCTAGCTGACTCAATGAATGGCTGGCATTTTTATTTTATTTTATGATTTTTTATTTTTGGATTTAGAACGCCAATCTCGCCTTGAATCCATGCTTGCTTTATTTTCCTTTTGCTTTTATATGTTTCTTATTGTGCCACCCTATCTAATGCAACAACCAACAATAAAGGAAAAATAAACTAAAGCTGAATCAAGTCCTTCACTTTTGGGACAACAATGCTGTACATATTAATATTTGATTTATTGATACATATTTATATACACATGATTTTTTTATATGTACAAGATTTTGTTTTAATTTTTTACTATTAAGAATTAAAAAAGAAAAAAGAAATTGGATAATCATCTAATCATGTCTATATTATTGATCTTAATGTGAAGTAGAAATATTTTTAGGTGGGACAGATTTACTATATCATATTTGAATGCACTCAATGTAAATATTGATAAAATTTATGAATAAGAGTATTCCTTGATAAATAAAACATATTTCAACAGCAAAAGCTTTGTCAAAATATATTTGCCACAATTTTATGGCAAAATATGATAGACACACTTTAAATATTTAATCGCCTATGATTTTCATCAAATCACTCATATAATATCAAGGGTGTTACAAATTAAAACTTTCTAGCAAAAAACAAGTTTTCAAACAATGTAACATCACCCATATATTTAATGAGATGAGTATGTAGAATATAATCTATTTATTATTATTATTATTATTATTATTTATTTTTGTCTATAAACTTAGTTCAAGAGATATGATCAGATCTTGAAAAACAATTTAGGGCCAAATATATAACTAAGTATATAAATTATGTAAAAATGTTTATATTTAAACTAAATGTGTCAAAAAAAAATTTACTTTTTGATCATTATAAATTCATAATTATAGGATTGCTTAAAATCTAACAATATTTTGTATTTGATTTTATGACGATATTACTTATTCTATTGTGCAACCTATTTTAACAATGAGATAGAATATTAAAAAATTAGACTTATTTAATAAAACTTATATATATACATATATATGAAATAATGGGAAATTAGTTTATCTATTTTATAGGTTAATTGAAAAATAATTTTGTATTATAAAATATTAAAATTACTAAAATAATATAAAATTATTTGTTTATATTATTTATTATTTCATAGATGAATTTTATTTAGTAAAATTATTATAATTTAAAATAATTAATTTGTCTTTCTAATTATAAACTTAAAAAATATTGTCTATAATTATAATATAAAATAAATATATAAATAAATAAAAATAGAAAAATGAAGATTTGATGACGTTAAAAAAAAGAGACGAGATTGTAGCAAAAATTAAACTTATTATTGTGCAAAATTTACGAGAAGAATAAAAGACAACTCAATAATATTTATCTATTTAAAATAAATAGTAATTTTTTTTTTTAAAATATTTGGGAGGGCTATAGTCTCCATTGCCCTTATGAAACTCCGTCCCCAGATATGATGAGGTATTAAATTACTTGATTGTCCCTGTATAAGAATCAAATCTATATATGTATGTATGAAGAAGTGATGTACATATTTGATATGTTGTACTCATCACTACAACAAAACAAAATCAGTATTTTTACGATGGTTTTCTTTTTTTTTTTTATATTTGGCGATAGTTTTAATCGTCATTAAATATTTTTATGATGGTTAAATAAAATGTCATGGATTTAGGCGTCGTCAGTTAATATAGTGATGATTTTGGATCACTGTTAATAAAGACTGTCGCTAAATTGTTTGTTACGATTTTTGAAGTATAAAATCGTTACTAATTTATAACACTTGTCAAGGTATTTTTTATGTCATATTTTGCGACGTTTTAAAACTATTGTTAAATTACTAAATCATGTGACAATTATATTTCGTGATTATTTTAAACCATCACAATATTTAGCGATGATTTAAAACCGTCACTAAATTACTAGTTTTTATGACAATTTTTAAGTATATTTAGTGACTATTTAAACCGTCACAATATTTTTAGTGACAGTTTTTTTATTTAAAACTGTTACTAAATGATTACTTCCTATGACAATTTTTTTTTCTATATTTGACTGTTTTAAACTGTTATAATCAACATCAAAATATTTTAATATAAAAGTTGAATTATCCAAAAATGACGTTATATTTCAACAAATTTTAATTTAATCACACATTTTACAAAAATAACAATAATGTATTTCAAAAGTTGAATTCTATAAATTTTACATATTTATAATATGTAAATTCAAAAAATTAATCCAAATATGTAAAAATAATTCACTCATAAAATTTCTTTAAATATTAGATGATTTATGTTGTTGAAGTTTATGACTGATAAAAAAAATAATATTGTCTATACCGGTAATTCAAAATTTACAACCTATAATTAAAAATAAAAAAATATTTTATAATTAAGAACTATGGGAAGAGACAAGAGTAGTGATATAGCAGTCTATGAGAGTACCAACTATACCGCCCCCACCCATGTGTCATTAATTAGGTATCTTTAATTTATAATAATAGAATTAAATTTCATATAGATCATATGTTTTTAACTTTTCATGCATTATCCTAGCAGCTATATATATATATATATATATGATGAAGTAACTATATATACATGTACTATATTAAGTGTAAGTGCATTATTATATTGTAAACAGATTATATGTCCTTTGGTTGCATTGTTTGTGACTTAATTTGTGTCATGCTATTTTTTTCTAAATAAGTTCTTTTTTGTCAGTTTCAAGTATATATTTTGATTTGACTATACATTATATATTGTATATTTGACTTGAATATTAATAGTCAGGACAATAATTCATAAATTAAATCATATTATTCCTTTTATAGATCAAATAAATAAGCTTTTTTTTTATTTATTTGCTTTGCATGTTTATATCACTTTAAGACTGGTGAGAGAAAAACTTTGCTTGAACATGACTTAAAGTTTCTATATATCATAGACTCTTCTTTTTTTCTTCTCTTTTCTTTTTTTAGCAGGACATGGAAAAGATTGAAGAGGGGCAGCAAGCAAATCAAATCATGAGACCATCTATGCACTTTTTTTTTGTTGTTGTTGAAAACTTCAAAAGTTTGCTAAAGAAAATGTGCATCAAAGTTCATTTGGTTAAATATATTAATATGTGCTATAATATGATCTTAGTTTCCATCTATGAAGCATGGACACTTCGCTGAGTTATCGTGTCCGCGTATTGGATACATTTCAGACACGACACTCACCGACACTTGTCCGACACGTGTGTCTGCTGTGTCCATCCGTGTCTTAATAAAAAATAAAAAATTCTTCTCCAGACATGTCTGGACACACCTAAATATCATCACGTGTTCGCGTGTCTAGTCTTATTTTTAACATATATTTTTAAAATAAATTTAGATATAGTATATATTATTATTTATTAAAGCAAAAAATATTTTAAATACTTGATATAATTAAAATAAGACATTAAAAATTTTAATTTATATTTTAATATTAATAAAATATCAAAATATCATTACAATTTATCTAAAAAATACTTTATATTTTATATATATGCGTGTCCCCATGTCATGTAAGATTTTAAAATTTACGTGTCGATATGTCCCGTATCGTGTCGTATCCTGTATTCGTGTCAGTGTCCATGCATCATAGGTTTCATACATTGTTAATGTAAAAATTTACATTGATATTTATGTAAGGAAACAAATAGTTATTGTGGCCTTATTATTGAGATAATAATTTCTATGGAGAAAGCAAATTAAACGGAATTATTGCCTGTGTTGAAAAAATGAAAGATAAAAACAAAATGAGGAAAGTGATCACCTAACAATTATTTAGATGTGAATATTATTGTCAACAGTCAACTCTCTCAAAAGCTTTATACTTCCTCAATAAGAAAAAGTTGACCTTAGAAGGATAGAAGGTATCAAAAGGTTTTTATAAATATGGATGATATAATAATAGATTATTTAGAATTAATGATAAATATGTTATACTAAAATTAAAAGATCATAATTTTAATTTTTGAAGTTAACAAAATATTTTTTATAAATTATATATAATAAATATATTTTAAAAAAATATTATATCAAACTTAGGTATATATATATATACTCACCCCAGTGCATTCAAGAGATAAGAAGATTATAGTATGTTGGTGTTAGCCATAAATTTGTGTCAAAATTAATTTTTTCATGATGATATAATATATTTATTAGTTCTATCAAAAGTAGTTAATTAATGCAGAAAAAATTATGAATCCTTGGTGAATAATCATTAAATATATCTCTATACAAGTCTTTAAAAAATTTAAAAGTATATCGTAACTATAATATAATAAAGAGTATTAAATAAAATTTTTGAGAGAATCTGTCGAATTTTTTTTCTACTTGCGTAATACAATTGCCATATAAGTTAACCAATTTTTTTTCGTTGATGAGTTTATTGAGTCTCAACTTTCAGCAGCATATATGAGAAAATAGTATTTGCATGTAGTTAACATAAGGCTACCATAATATTAATGTGGATTAAATAAAGTTTCATTCATATAGATATCAATTTATATATAATAATGTATTTAGGCTTATTTTTGTGCATGCTATTGTCCACTAATAAATATTAGAGAAAATACAACTCCCCTCTCTTGCGAGATGTTAAAATAAATGATACTCTCATCCCCTTTATTTATAAAATATACATTCCCCTCCCTTCTAACTTTTAAAAAACCTCCTCTTTAATCTATTTTAAATTTTTTGTGTTAACTAATGTTAACTTTATCTATTTTTCAAAAAAAATATTTTTATAAAAATATCCGTTAGCAAAAATTTTATTTTTTTATCATTAAATTTTACTTACCAAAAATACTATTTAATAAATTATTTTTTATTAATTAAATTTTTTTAAAATATCCTTCAATAATTTTTTATATTTTATTATTAATTTTTTAATATTGATGTATATTATTTCAAAATTAAATAAAAAAATTTTACCATTGTTAATATGTATAATAATTAATATATATTGATATTGAAAAATAATCTTATTAAGAATTTTTAATATTAAAATAATATATATTGATATCGAAAAATTAATAGTAAAATATAAAAAAATTATTAATAAAAATTTTGGTATAATTATAATTTAATAATTAAAAAATTATTAAAGAGTATCTTAGAAAAAATAATTTAATTATTAATTTTTTTAAAAAATAGTTTGATACAAATATAATTTAATTAATAAAAAAATAATTTATTAAAAAAATATTTTGGTAAGCAAAATTTAATGATAAAAAAATAAAATTTTTGTTAAAAGATATTTTTGTAAAAAATAAATTTTTTTTTTGAAAAATGGATAAAGTTAACATTAGTTAACACAAAAAAATTAAAATAGATTAAAGAAAAAAAATTTTAAAAGTTATAAAGGAGAAGGATGTACATTTTATAAATAGAGAGGAAAGGGGTGTCATTTTAGCATCTCTTAAGAGAGGGAAGTGAAATTTTCTCTAAACATTATCATTTGAAAGTCACAATGTAAATACGGTTTGAATATTAAATTCGTACCTAAATTTTAGACATAAAAAAAAAAGATTTCACTTTTTTTATCTTTACTTTTAGATAAATTTGACAAAAAAAAATTCATAGATACCAAAAAATTCCTTTGAATATTAATACAACACTTAACACCTAATACTGTCGGAAAGTAAATATAGGAATAGGCTTCCTTTGTTGAAAACTATACATGCATGAAAATCAGTTTCATATCCTCCATTAGCATCAAGTGTTTCATCAAATCAAATGCTCATGAGCTAGGATCTTGAATCTATAAACATTAGGCCATTATTTTATGTTACTAAATAACAAAATGTGGAGTATTTAGTGACTTATAAAAAAGAAAACATCAAATTAAAGGAAAAAAACAAGAAAACAAACAATAATTTCACCCAAATTTAAATTTAAATTTTTGTATTTTTTTCCTTTTCATTTCACTCTTTTATTATTAATCTTTTCTATTGCTACTAAATTATTCAATCCTATAACATAGGAGCATGTTATGTGAGTGACACTCCCTATATTATAAAATATTAGGGACCATACACCATAGCTCATGGTCACCAAGATCAAGAAGCAAAGCATAACATTTTTCTTCCTTTTCCCACTTTTTGCAGAACAAAACATGAAAAAAGAAAAAGCAAAAATCTCTGAACACAAATCATTCTTGTTTCTTTAGAGGAGTGGACAACAACAATCATTCACACAACCACCATCCCAAAATTAGCTGCCACCTTTAATCATCATGTTTAATATTACTTCTATCCTAATCACCATCCCATGTAATAATTATTGGAACCTTTTCTAGTTTTCTCTCTCACAAACACAACAATTTAGGGTTTAATTGTTATATTTATAAGTATTATGACTATAAAAAAGAGTCACACTATTTTTTAATCACCATGAAAAATACTAGGTGGGATAAAATTACATCTAACTAGTATTAGATAAATGAAAAATGCATCTAACTATTAGGTCATAATTTTCTACATAATAACAAGATAATTCATGAGCTGGACTACAAAAAAATCGGTAAGTAGTAACTATTTTTAAAACCGTTGTTATATGTCGGATTTGTGACGATTAAGAAAACAGTTTAGAGTGAGAGCACATATCAAAATAAATAAAACCCTAAGTTATAATGGTTGGTCGAGTGTTAAATTCACTCGTTTACTTAAATAAATATCGAAAATTTGAATTCTGTCTTGTGTATATAATAATTCATTGGCTAGTCACAAATTCTTAAATAGAATTTAAATCGGTGACAAATTAGTTCTAGAATAAATTACCATTTGTATCCATAAAAGATACAAACACTGACAAATGTATCCATATAAGAATAAAACGACAATTGTACCTACGGAAGATAGTTTCCATGTGCCAAGAATACCCTAACAAACTAATTGTGTAACAAACGTCCGGGTACTCTTGGCACACGGAAGCCATCTTCTGTGATTATAATTGTCGTTTTATTTTTATATGGGTACATTTGTCAACATCTGTATCTTTTATGGGTACAAATGATAATTTATTCTTAATTCTTTTGACTTGTCAATTAAAAAATATTGTGGACAAAAAAAAATCCCTAAGCTACTACACATTTTTCTAAAGAAGAGAAAGAAAAAGAAGAACACACTTTCACTTCTTTTAAATGCAAAACACACTCATTATTATTATTATTATTGCTTCCACTTCCCTCCTTTTTAACAAATATCAAAACACAAACACAAACAATCAATGCAAACATTCTCAAAACGATCAAAGAACAACATATTATCATGAACAAGCTCTTGTTCTTCACCATCATCACCACCATTATTATTGTTCTTACACCACAACAAGCATTGAGCCACCACAATGACACACATGCACTCACCCTCTTCCGCCTCCAAGCCGACATCCACGGCCACCTCCTCCCTAACTGGACCGGCGCCGACGCCTGCTCCTCGGCCGCGCCATGGCGCGGAGTTTCTTGCTCCCCAAACAACCGTGTCACCACACTCTCCCTACCTTCCCTTAACCTTAGAGGACCCTTAACACCTCTCTCCTTCCTCACTCACCTTCGCTTCCTTGATCTTCACGACAACCGTTTAAACGGCACCATTGCACCTTTGATCTCCAATTGCACCAACCTCATCCTTCTCTATCTCTCCGGCAACGATCTCTCCGGCGAGATTCCACCGGAGATATCTTCTGTCACCGGCCTCCTCCGCCTCGACCTATCTGGCAACAACATCGGTGGCAAGGTGCATGCTAATAACACAACTTTTTTTTTTTTTACAAAGATAGGAAACTCGAATCCGCAACCTCTTAATTAAGTATAGGGAGACTATGTCATTTGAACTATAACTCATTGGCCGCTAATAACACAACTTAACCTTAGTAATAATATTTATCAATATTTTCATGTAAAATTTGATGATTGAAAATAGTTAAATAATTCAATATATTTGACTAAATTATGGTATAATAACTTTTAATTATTAATAAACTGCACGTAAATTTTTACTTTTTTGAATTATATATTTTTTTGCACAACTTAATTGCGACTTTGTTAAGTAATTAAGTAAGAAATAATTAATGTAGCTGCATTTGGCTAAGCTAAGATTATTTTGGATCAGGTTCCAAAGGAACTGTTGAATTTGACAAAGCTTCTTACTCTGAGGCTTCAAGACAATGTGCTCAGTGGCTTCATACCTGACTTCTCATCTTCCATGGAGAATCTCAGTGAGCTCAACATGACCAACAATGAGTTATATGGAAAGTTGCCTGACCAAATGCTCAAGAAGTTTGGTGCTGAAAGCTTCTATGGAAATGAGGGTCTATGTGGTGCAAGCCCACTACCTGTTTGTTCATTTGCCAATGAGAATTCTCCTCCTAATTATGGTGGTGAAGATGGTCATGATGATGATTTGGGACAAACTGTTCCTTCAAATCCAAGCTCAATGCCACAAACAAGTGAGGTTGCAAGGCCAGGAACACCACACCACCATCATAAAGGGTTAAGCCCTGGTGCCATTGTAGCCATTGTTTTGGCGAATTGTGTTGCATTGGTGGTGGTAACATCTTTTCTTGTTGCTCAATGTTGTGGAAGAGAAAGAGGGTCCAATTCTGGTTCCTATGTTGGAAGTGAGAGTGGTAAGAGGAAGAGTAGTGGAAGTAGTACTAGCGGCGGCTACGGCAGTGAAAAGAACAAGAACAAGAACAGGAACAAGAACAAGAAGGTTTATGCAAATGGTGTTGTTGTTAATGGTGGTGGTGATAGTGATGGAACTAGTGGAAGTGATGGAAGCAAGCTTGTGTTCTTTGATAGGAGGAACCAGTTTGAGCTTGAGGATCTGCTAAGAGCTTCTGCTGAGATGCTTGGGAAGGGTAGTTTGGGAACTGTGTATAGGGCAGTGCTTGATGATGGTTGCACTGTTGCAGTTAAAAGGCTTAAAGATACAAACCCTTGTGTAAGGCATGAATTTGAACAATACATGGAGGTTATAGGGAGGTTGAAGCATCCAAACATTGTTAGACTCAGAGCATATTACTATGCCAAGGAAGAGAAGCTTCTTGTCTATGATTATCTCCCCAATGGAAGCCTCCATGCTCTTCTTCATGGTAACTAATTCAGTGATATTCAATTTTAGTATTAGTATCTATGTTTGTCTATATACCATGATACCATGAGTATGTTACATACAAGAAATGAGAAGCTGCATATCTTTTACTAATTAGTGTTGAAACTTTAAGACTAACACTATTGAATTCAATCCTTACTAATTAATTGTCTTGCTCTGATTATTCTTTTGGATATTGGATACTAATAGGGAACCGTGGCCCTGGAAGAATTCCATTAGATTGGACCACAAGAATAAGCTTGGTGTTAGGAGCAGCTAGAGGCCTTGCTAGGATCCATGCAGAGTATAGTTCAGCCAAAGTGCCTCATGGAAATGTGAAATCTTCCAATGTGCTTCTTGACAAGAATGGTGTTGCTTGCATCTCAGACTTTGGTTTATCCCTTCTATTGAACCCTGTTCATGCCATTGCAAGGTTGGGAGGGTACAGAGCTCCAGAACAGGCCGAACAAAAGAGGCTGTCTCAGCAGGCTGATGTGTATAGTTTTGGTGTCTTGCTTTTGGAAGTCCTAACTGGAAGGGCTCCCTCATCGGCTTACCCTTCTCCTGCTCGCCCTCGTGGTGGCCCAGATGACGAGGAAGAACTTGCTTTGGATCTTCCTAAATGGGTTCGGTCGGTCGTGAAGGAAGAGTGGACCGGTGAAGTGTTTGATCAGGAGTTATTGAGGTACAAGAACATTGAGGAGGAGCTTGTTTCAATGCTGCATGTTGGGTTGGCTTGTGTGGCGCTGCAGCCGGAGAAGAGGCCAACGATGGCAGAAGTTGCAAAGATGATTGAAGAGATCAGGGTGGAGCAATCACCCCTTGGAGAGGACTATGATGAATCAAGGAATTCACTTTCACCTTCCATTCCCACCACTGAAGATGGTCTAGCTTAAGTGTTAAGAGCACTTTTTAATACTTGGTATATATAATTGATGTCATTGTAGAATTAATAGTTTAAGTAAGTAAATTTCTCTGCTTCTCTTCCTGTGGCATTGTCTCATTGTCTCACTGCACCTTGTTTATTGGTGTTAATTTAAGTGTTCTTTGTAAAATTTGAGAGCTTTGTGGAATTCCATTGTTAAAAAATGAGTTTGGCCTTTACCATTAATTTTGCATATGTAGTTTTTTAGACATAACGATTAAAAATGGTGGAATGCATTGGGTTTTTGTGCAATTAGGAGATATTGATTCATTAACTATGTTTGGTTGATCTGAGATCCTTAAATGGAGCTCAGATCTATGACGGATTAGTCCTTAACCTGTCGGGTTGGGGGATACCGTTTGGGTAAACAAAAAAAAAAAAAAAACTATGTTTCTTTCAGTACTTCTTTATTGGAACTACCAAGTTAAATTCCTACGATCATTTAAGTTTAGATGCAACTTCATCAAAACTATTTTTAATCTTTCATATGCAACTTCGAAGTCATGCAGTGTTATAATGAGCTATCATGAAGGCAGACATGCTCAGATATCACATAACTTTCAAATTACAACTAATGAGTACCCAAATTATTAAACATAATATTTCTATGCTAATACTTTGGACTAAAGATTTTACCATCCATAATGACTTGCAAATAATAAAGTTGGATTTTGAATTAAATTACTCCAAATATGTTTACATTTATTAACAAAGGAAGCCTACTACTATTACTACTACTACTATACTACAGTACAATTCATCTAGGAATGATATTATGATATACACAAGCATTGTTTTTTCTTTTCTTTTCTTTTTTTCCTACAGAAATACATACTTAAATACAACACCACCTCAAATCCTAGGGATAGGGAATTTGAGATTTCAGCTCCAAAACACAGTTTTCATTGATTGCACCATGCACTCTGAAACTGTTGGGTCTTTTTTTATATTTTCTTCTCGAGGCATCCATCACAGTGCTCAACTTAACGGCTCCAGTTTGCTAACTAATATAACTGAATTTGGTTGAATTAATGTTAGCTTATTGCTCCAGTTTGGTCAACTAGTGTTCCAACTTGTTCTCCACACAAAGCCTTTGATATGTTCCCAGGCTCCAATATATTGAAAACCACAACTGTGCAAGTAAATGGGGGGAAAATATTATCAAATATATTTAATGAAATGAAAGCTCCACTTTATGCTGCTTCAGTAACTATTACTCCCTCCATTCCATAAATCAATGTTATATGGAGAGAGTAACAATTAAGGCACAGACAAGTATATCACGATAGCAATGTATTGTCTTCACAATAATAAAATTCAGGCACCAAAACCTACAAAGTAGACCAAAATATACTAACCAGGAATAGCATTTTCCTCACAGAATGTCAGTGCTGTCATGTCCATAGGAGTGACTCCTCTTGATACCAGCTCCCTGAAGGAAATGTGCTCAAAAGTGAAATTGTTGTCTCTGGAGTTGCAGTCATATACACCATCTACATTGGTACCCTTGAGAACAGCTTCAGCATTTACTGCAGAGTACAAAAAACAAAAGCAAAGATACAAGTGTTGCTTATGAGGGACAAAACAAAAGGTAATTGAAATAATAAAAACGGTAAGTTAGAAAAATACGCTCTGAAGCTCTAAGAGCTGCAGCTATGTCAGTTGAGAATAGTGGATTTCCAGTGCCAAAGCCAATTCCACCAAATATAACCACTCTTCCTTTCTCAAGATGTCTGATGGCTCGGTGCCTATTGTACGGTTCAGCAAACTCTTGCATGCTGACTGAACTTTGTACACGAGTCTGAACACCCATCTTCTCTAGAGTTGATTGGAGCAATATTGAATTCATCATAGTTGCCATCATTCTGGGATAAAAGCCAGCACCACCCATTAACATTAATATTTTAAAATATAACAGGAATCAAAAGAACATCACTTTAGAGGATAGCTTATTAACCAGAAAGATATAAAAAAGATCTTGGGGAAATTAACCAGTGGCCTAAAGCCCTAAACAACCATGACAGCACCAGCCCCAATATTACCAATGTGCAAGGCTAAACATCATAACTGTTTTCGGGGAGCCCAAAAAAAAAAATAATAAAAGGCATAAACCAGATAAAACAGCATATTTTGATAGCTTGAACTGTAATAAAGGAACTAATTGTTCTACAAATTACATAATACAGATTTATTCATCACAAAATTGTAATATCCTGGCAAGTGGCAACTCAAGGAAGGTGAGGAATGGGTTTATGCAAATTGCCAGCAGCAAATGGGACAAAACGTATACAAATAGGTGTTTGGTGCAGTTAACCTTACCCAACTTGGTATGCACTACATCTTTCTAATCCTGTTGCAGCTACCCATGCATCCCCACAGAAGAAATTCCGACCTCCAACAACAATGGCGACCTGAAAGATCACACGGAAAGAAGCAGGCCTCAGCAAAACTGAGAAAAGTAGAATACCAGATTCCGAAGGACAATAATGATTTGCTCTAGTACCTCAACACCAAGGCGGGAAGCTATTGCAACTTCTCTTGAGATTAACATAGCTACCTGGAAATTAGCTTAAAAAAACAAATGGTATGAGTTTCATCATAAAGCACAGATAGTTACTATAAAAAAATCATAAGGGGGGAGATAGCGATCAGACCTCTACATCAAATAATAACTTAAATTCCATAATATGTTTTACTTTTGAGGTACATCAAATTGTCAGAACCACAAACCTTTGGGTCAATATTGCAGGTATCAGATCCAGTAAGGGCAGCACCACTAATTTTCAGGATTACTCTTCGCCATCTAAGGTTCGACAATGCTTTGGACTTCATGTTATTCACTTGTCCTCCACTGCTTTGTGATGCCCCTCCATATCTGTAGATGAAAGGGGATTAATGCAAAATTCAAAATACTACTAGAACAAGGAAATTATCAGAGAGAAAAAACAATTCAAAGTGAATAACAGTCAACATAAAATAGAAGCAGAACATATATGGCTATATGCCATGATATCATTGTAGTTGTAGCATCATCTGACATTACAACTTGAAAAGTTGGAATCACCGGTTAGCATAATCAATGCATATGTGCAACAAATCAACAATACCGTTGAAGAAATACTTCAGATTTCAGATTCAGTGAGAACCCATAGACCCCTTTTAGTCAAAAATCCTATTCTCAATGCTGAAAATGAATAAGTAACAAGCTGGATTTTGCAAACTACAACAAGCTGCATCAGCTACCACCACAGTGGCACAGTGCATGAAACCCACAAATATCAATAATGTCTTATATAAATCATTTAGATACAGCAAAAGTTTACTTAAATAACTAAATCTCCAAAGATCCAAATAATCAAAGAAACTATATCAATATAGCAGTATGATAGATACTGTGAAAGTGAAATAAATACATGCAACTACGGAAGTAAAATGATGGAAACAAACACGCATCTTATATTAAATGCCACTAATAAACGGGTTAAAAAAAAAAGGGAATCAAGCTCAGTTTTCAGATCTGAAAAACTCATAACCAACCTCTTCGGTTGCCGAGGGGAGTTCCCAGCGGTGGAGGCGACGATGGCCTTGTCCTCATCGCCGCCGGCGAACTTCCCTGCAGAAAGCGAGTTCCCGACGATGTTCTCCATGTGCTTGAACCAAGGCCAGTGGCTCGCGGTGATGCATCCGCTGCTGATCCTGTGCCTCTCGAGTTTGTACCTCTTCTTCAGATTATCCACCTTGTTCTTGCACTGCTCCACGCTCTTCGACTGGTTCTCGCATCGCTCCGAAACCACCGCCGCTACCTCCTCCCAGTCCCTCCCTCTCAGATTCCCCCGATTCAGCTGGGTGAACTTCTCCGTGTACGCATCTAGCAAACACACGATCGCCGTGTCGCTCCACTCCTCCCTGTCTTTCCGGTACTCGGCGCCGGAGCAGGCGGATCCCGATCCGGCGGCGCTCGCCGTAAGCTTAGATCGTTTGTTGAAACCGTATGATGCATCGTTGCTGTTATTGTTGTTGCCGATCTCGTCTTGATCTTTTCTCTTCTCGGTGGTGTTGGCGTTGGCGTGGGTGGTGGTGGTGTTGTCTTCGTCGAAGGGATTGCTGTAATCCTCGGCGTCGGTGTCGGAGACAGGTTTAGGTTGCACGGCGGTTGTGGCGGCGGCGACGGCGGTGGAGTAGTTGTGGTGGTGGGACGGTGGCGCGTAGGGTTGGTGGAGGAGAGAGAATCCGTCGTCATCGTCGTCGTCGCAAGAGGCCATTCAGAGAGGGACGTTAGGGTTTGAGGGAACGGTGACGTTAGCGGCGGCGTTTGGAAAAGAAGGAACAAGGGAGGGAGCTTTTTGACGGAGATTTGAGTTCCGTAAGGTTTGTGTGGAATCTACCGTCACGTGGTGGTGACGGTCCCGTTAAGTGATTATTGGGAAGTGCACTACACGCGCTCTCTGTATCGTGAGGTGAAGACTGATGATAGTCTACGGTTACGGGCCATAGTGAAACGCTGGTATCCAACCAAATTGGACATTCGGGCCCAAAGTGACCAAAAACTTCATGATCCAATAGTTTCAAAAAAATAAAAAGATAATTAATTTAAATTTAAAATTTTACCTACAATATATAATTTTAATAAGGGTAAAGTACTATTAGGCTAAATACTAATTTAATTCCTAACATAGTAACATTTCAAATGTTCTATTTTAATTCTAAAAAATTTTAAACAAATTCAATGTTGTATCACCTTTAAATTTGATATGAATAATGAGACAATATTAAACTCATTTAAAAATCTTTTGAACTAAAATTAAATATTAAAAATTAAATTAAAATTTAATCCTAACATTAAAACTAAAATAGTAATTTACTCATTCTAACCAATACCAACATTATGAAATATAACAAGCACGGTGATTGAAATATGCATACGGACAATAGAAGTATTGGGTTCGAGGAAGCACGAGTTTCGAAAGTTTCAATGTTTGCTTTCTCAATGTAGTTTAATTTGTTGCATTGCATAGTAAAGAGTGATGGGAAGAAAGTTAGAATAGGAAAGTTCCATTGAGTTGATGCTTCCTTCCATTAATATGACCGGTGCAACGTACGATTTATACCACTACGACATCTGCATATGTTGGTAGGACATGCAAGGTTAAATTCTTAATCAATGAAAATTATTTACCAAAACAAAACAAAATGCAACAAATGAAATTTTATATCCAATCCAATTGTAAACGTTAGTATGGGCGATTATGACTAGGGCAAGAAGTGCCACATCAAAGTCGAAGCCCAAGGTTCACATTGTGAATAGGCTTATTTTATTTATTATTATTATTATTGAGCATAGTTCTCTTTTTTATTAGACAATAAGTTACTTGACGTAAAAAGAAAAAACAAAGCCGGATCTCCCATGGCCATGTTTGATGTTGCTTGTTGAAAGATCACACCTACTCCGAAGTTCTAACTTCTAACTTTCTAACTTAACCACTTAACTCCACCATAACCATGTCACGTGCCATCCTACTTGGGAAAAGGTGGGAACCACGCAGCACTATGAACTCCCACGTGCTCCCTCTCGTATCATATCAACCCTTTCCGAATTCCTTTTTCTCTATTTTCCTTTCCCCTTCTCCACGAAACATATATATTTTTTTATGATAGATAAAAAAACTCGAATTTGTAATTTCTAAATAAATATTAAAAAATTATACTATTTGAGTTATATTTGTTAACTTCATAAAATATATCTTTCTCTTTTTAATAGTAATAAGGTGGTAACTCAGGTGAAGTTGATACTTGAGATTATTTGACTGATTTAACTAAATTTTCATCTAACGATTTTCAGATATCAACTTCACATGAAATCGACTTCACCTGAATTTTCACCTAATAATAAACTAATAATGAGTCATATTATTTCGTAATAAGAATAATTTGATAAAATATACTTTCACTTCATGTAAATTTTTAACGAACTTACTAAGTAATTTCTATAATAAATATCCTAACCTTTTTAAATATATTTTTATCCTTATAAAATTCAAAGAATATCTTTTATTAGTGATTTAATAATTCAAAGATATTTTGGATGGTTTATATTTTTATTGATTATTATACGTAATAATAATAAGTCGTCTTCTGAAAAAAAAGAAAGAGCGAAAAAGCGAGCTAGGGAAGCATTTATAGAGAGAGAGAAGCAGCAAACAACGAAGCATATTCTTCGTTCAAACTATTTTCTTAATTCCAAATTCCAAATCAGCCAGCGCGAGCTGCTTCTTCTTTTTCTTCTCCTTCGTCGTTCGCAGTTCTCGTCTTCTTCACGCAGCAGCAGCTACTCACTCTTCTTCACTCAAAACTACGAAAGATGCCGTCCAGTCACCTCCTTCTAGAAGAACCTATTCGGATGGCTTCCATCCTCGAGCCATCCAAGCCTGTTAGTTTCGATTCCTTCTTTTTTATTTATTATTTCATGTTAATTATTTATTATTAATATTACTAATTTTTTTGTTTTTTTGCAGAGCTTCTTCCCTGCAATGACGAAGATCGTCGGAACCTTGGGACCTAAATCCCGATCCGTTGATTCCATCTCTGGTTGCCTCAAAGCTGGCATGTCTGGTATGCTTTCTTTATTCTCAAATTCTCAAATTCGTGTAAATACTGTTAGTTTATTTTGATTGAAAAATGTTTATATTTTTAATACTTGTTAATGATGATGATGGTGATTGATGATTGATGATGGTTGCAGTGGCTAGATTTGATTTTTCATGGGGTGACCCTGCGTACCACCAAGAGACTCTAGAGAATCTCAAGGCTGCTATCAAGACCACTAAGAAACTCTGTGCTGTCAGTTTCTATTTCTTTTTCTTTATTTATTTGTTCCTTGTTGCTTTGCTTTGCATGAAGGATTGGATAGTTCAGTTTGTGTCATGAAGAAAAAAGAATTGGTTTTCAATACCATGTTTGGATTTTTGGTTAGCATTATCACAGTCCAAACTATGATTTGAGGGGTGCAAATTGAGTAGTAATGAAGAGAGAATGTTGTATTTTTTGTGTGGACCAAACCATAAGACATACACACACCCTAAGCTGAGTTACTTTTCAAAGTAATTTTTTACTCTCAAACTATGTTTTAAGCATATTTAAAAAAAAAAATTAAAAAGTAGTTTTACTTACATTGGAACCACACTATGGTTTGCAAATTATCAACCAAATGCACCCTAAGTGGGTTTCTTTGCAAATCACCTGTGCACGGTTTTCTTGGTTGAGTTTCAAGCTATATATGTTCTTTAACATTGTGCATGAACAACGGCAAATAACTGAGTGTTTGTTGCTGTAATGCTTCTGCCAGGTTATGCTGGACACAGTGGGTGCAGAGATGCAGGTCGTTAACAAGAGCGAAACAACTGTCTCGCTTCAGGCGGATGGGCAGGTTGTTCTAACTCCTGACCGGGGACAAGATGCCACTTCAGAGTTATTGCCCATCAATTTCGATGGACTGGCCAAGGTTAATTGATATTTACATTGTTTTGAAGGCATATTAACTTGTTTGAATGATTCATTGATTAACTGTTCACACTTTTGTTGCCTATGGAGTGTATGCTAGTCTGTGTTGTATCTGCATTTCCAATTGTCTTTGCCTTTAGATGCCTTGTGCTGGAACTGTTTGCCTGCAGGATTTATAAATGTACACTTGCTTTTATTCTGTTCAATGCAGTGTATGTATTGGAATAAACTTTAATGAACTTTTATTCTGTTAAATGTACACTCTTTAATGTTTATTCTTATTGTTTGCAGTCTGTGAAGAAGGGTGATACTATTTTCATTGGTCAATACTTGTTCACAGGAAGTGAAACTACTTCTGTATGGCTAGAGGTAATATAATTTCAACCCAATCAAAATTTATATCAATAGGTCCTCTTTTTCATATTATTTTCATTATCTTTCTTAAATTTTTTTCCTTTACTACTTTCATGCTTCGAGTCTATAATGTGATTTTTATCAATTGAACATTAACTTTGTTGAGTTGATATTCTCTAAATCCTAAAGTAACACCTAAAAGAATAGTTGCAGTTCTGCTTTCATGACAAATTCTACCTGATGCTGTGCAGGTATCTGAAGTCCGTGGGCAAGATGTTGTTTGTACCATAAAGAATACAGCAACACTGGCTGGCTCATTGTTCACTTTACATGGTTCTCAAATTCATATTGATTTGCCTACCCTCACTGAGAAAGACAAGGAGGTAATTTCTGCATTTGAGTCGCCTTTTTGAATGATTCATGTATCATTGCACACGTCATGTTTGTCTCTGGCTCCTGGCCTAAAAAATATATTTCCTTAGAGTTTAGGAGCTGTTTTATTTAATTTTTTTAATCATTTGTTTATTTCAGGTTATTAGCACCTGGGGAGTCAAAAACAAAATTGATTTTCTGTCACTTTCATATACTCGTCATGCCGAAGATGTTCGCCAGGTTATTTGAGTCTGATGCCCTTTTCTTCAGTTCAGTAATTTCAAATTCATAATTGATAATCTTTCTATTGCTCAGCTTTGCTATTAACATACTTTTTTATGTTGTAATTCAGGCCCGTGAATTCCTTTCCAAATTGGGTGATCTCAGCCAGACCCAAATTTTTGCTAAGATTGAAAATGTTGAGGTGATTTTGATGTCTTTATAGTGTTAACTTTTCTCTTTTTAATATATATTCTTATTGACTATGCTGATTCAATCTTATGTCTGTGTTGAAATTAGGGCCTGACCCATTTTGATGAGATTCTACAAGAAGCTGATGGTATTATCCTATCTCGTGGTAATTTGGGCATTGATCTTCCACCAGAGAAGGTTAGTTTTGCCTTTGAAATTCATTTTGTTGTTTGAATGACTCATGTTGTGGGTGTAAATAGCTATGTTTGTGGTCATGTGGATAATGCATTTGATATTTGAGTAAATTAAAACAAATGGATGCTTCCATATGTTTAAAAAAGGTTTAAAATAGTGCATCTAATGTTACAATTTTTCTTTGAACTGAACCACATTTATGATTGTTGCCTCTGCCATGCTTCTTATTGTAAATGTATA
Organism: Arachis ipaensis; assembly: GCF_059453495.1. Classification (NCBI taxonomy): domain Eukaryota; kingdom Viridiplantae; phylum Streptophyta; class Magnoliopsida; order Fabales; family Fabaceae; genus Arachis; species Arachis ipaensis. The sequence continues at coordinate 124,537,802 of NC_142437.1, forward strand.
ATTATATTTGCTTTTGTAGGTGTTCTTGTTTCAAAAATCTGCCCTATACAAGTGTAATATGGCTGGAAAACCTGCTGTACTTACACGTGTTGTGGATAGTATGACTGACAACTTAAGACCCACTCGTGCTGAAGCCACTGATGTTGCCAATGCTGTTTTGGATGGTAAGTCACCAGCTGTATGATGCCACATGTAATGATTAAGCCATTTTTTTTTTAATTTACTGATCCCATTTTTCGTGTGCTTGAAACTGTAACTGTATTCTTCTGAATGATTTTTGGTTTCTATCTTCAGTTATAACTACTTATTGGGTTCATGTTTGTTGAATTGTTAAACAAACATACAGGCAGTGATGCAATACTTCTGGGTGCTGAGACCTTGCGTGGGTTGTACCCTATTGAGACTATTTCCACTGTTGGCAGAATTTGTTCAGAGGTAATTTCATTTCATATCTCAGTGGAATAATCAATAATACACTATGGTATGACTGACCTGAGTTCATGCAAGTAGGTTTCCATGATATTAACAAGCAAAATGAGAACAATTAGAAGATTAGTTTAGTCGTTTAGATTCATTTTCAACCTTAGCACAATATAATATTAACAGAAGTCAGAACATAGATTCATTTTTATTATTTTCTCTTACTGTCTTATGGTGATTTATCTTGTATAGCATTAGATCTGCACTACTTTTGCCAATTGCTTGATTGAAATCCTCTGAATCATATGAAATGTTCTCCCGTTTTAATTGTCACTGAAAGTGTTACTGTTGGCTGATGTTTCTGCCTTTTATTTCATGTCCTTATAGGCTGAGAAGGTTTTCAATCAAGACCTTTATTTTAAGAAGACAGTCAAGTATGTTGGGGAACCCATGACCCACTTGGAATCTATTGCCTCCTCTGCGGTAACTACCCATTTTGTTTCTCTTTTCAATAGAAAATTCTAATCCATGCCTTGTGTGTAGGGTGGAAAAGAAGTTCTTGCTTATTGCTTTTGTGCTGTGATGGTTGGTAATATTTCATCTCTGTTGCGAATTTTTATGTTTTTAGGTGCGAGCAGCGATTAAGGTTAAGGCCTCTGTAATAATTTGCTTCACTTCATCTGGAAGGGCCGCAAGGTACTGCCTCTAAGTATTCAGCTATGAATGTTCTCATAATTACTATCTTCACAAGTGAACTAGTCTCTCAGATTTCAGTTTCACTTGGAATTTGACCCTGTCTTCTTAATATCTTTTTTTTTTTTTTTACTTTTATGCATCTTTATGCCTGCAAAAGTTTTTGCCTAAAATTGCTATTATGTACTTGTCAGATTGATTGCAAAGTATAGGCCAACAATGCCAGTTCTCTCTGTTGTGATCCCCCGACTCAAGACAAATCAGCTGAAGTGGAGCTTTAGTGGTGCCTTTGAGGTTGGATTCTTAACTTGTAACATAACTGCTATTTCTTTTAACTATTGATGACTTTTGTTGATGCCGTTGCCTTGCCGACAGAGTGGTTGTACATATATGTATGATAATATGATAACTTTGGTGCTAAGGAATTCTAATTGCATTATTCTTCTTTGGTAGACCCAATTTTTCTGCTTCATTTTGCTAAATAACAATTTTCTTTTGCACGGGAGGAGGAAAAAAAAAAGGAAATATTGTCTGTACTCCTTTTTCATTTCCGAAAATTATTAATTATAATAGAATTTAATTTTACCATGAGATACTATGAGCTTCCTTTCTAATATATGATGAATTTTGTTGCAATTTTTCGTTATCTGGGCTTAAATCAATTTGTGTTACAGGCAAGGCAATCACTCATTGTAAGAGGTCTCTTTCCCATGCTTGCTGATCCTCGACATCCTGTAAGTAGTCCTTGCTCTGCAGTTATCATTGCTTCTCTAGTTGTTTCTGTTGAGTTTGTTCTGCGCGCACCCCACCTGAGGAAGTTTTCTTTGTTTTTTTTGTTTGGGGGGGGGGGGGGGAGCATTATTTGTTTGGATCTTGTAATTGTTCATTTAAATACAACTTTGATTGTCCTCAAGTATAGTTATGATGTAGCTTATGATTAAATTGTTGGAACATAATCTTCATTATGCATAAAATGTACACCACTAGTTATATGTTTTGTGCTATGGGTGTCCATATAAATGACCTAGAATGTTATGCATGCTGCTTTATATGCACCCATCATATGGTGACCATATTTGACTATATTTTTATCGCGTATTTTGTCTGCAGGCCGAGTCAACAAGTGCAACAAATGAGTCGATTCTTAAGGTTGCCCTTGACCATGGAAAAGCAATGGGAATTATAAAGTCGCATGATAGAGTTGTTGTTTGCCAGAAACTTGGTGATGCTTCTGTTGTTAAGATTATTGAGCTTGAAGACTAAAAGTGCTTAATCCAGCTACAGTTTTAGCATTAGTTTTAGGCTTGATTTTGATGATTAAAAGTTTTTGAAAGGTGCAGATGATTCTGCCACAAGTTGAGGTTATCTCTGCTTGATTTTGATGGCTGATTATTTATATAACTCCATTGCATCGGAATGAAAATTGCTATATATTGTAAAACATAAAAATCAATGGGGATGTGCCCTTGATGCCAATTTTTTTGGATTAATATCTATAGAGGACAAAGTTGGCAAATGATTTTATTGGATGCTGTTGTTGAACCAATGATTGTTAATTTTAATGGCTTTCATCTAGCACTAGTGGTAGAAATTATTTGAAAGATATTATAATGTTTTAGTTGATAGTATAAAATTTGAATGTAATCATAATGCACGTGTAGAATTTTTCCACATAAAAATCTAATCATGTTATTGGATTTTCAAAAATATTTGAAAGATCAAACAAACTAAAATTATTATCTAACTTGTTTCATCTATTTACTGATCTTTTTTATTAGAAAAATCTTATTGAATGTCAAATAATTTGAATTTGTTCAGTATGCAAAGTAGAAAGTAGCAGAAGGTTCCAACTTTGTTGTGTAGCACGAAAAAAGAACCAGCAAATGCAATTATGATGCAAACTTGCACGCTCTTAAGTGATTTCACATTATACTGAAAAGAAAAATAGCACAATGAGTAGAAAAACAAAAAGACTTTACCTGATCCAATGACAAAGCAACAAGAATATCAAGTTTTCATCATTTTGTAGAGAATCTAGAGTTCAAGTGTGCGGGTATGTGTCTCTTTTCATGCCATCTTTGTTGCTATTTTGAGGCTTACTTTAGCAAGAAATTATCTTTCATCTTTCGGAACAAAGTAATAAATAAGAGAGTTTAATTACAGAGGGTGACTATTTTTGGCTAATATCAACCAATTCTTTGAAATTATATTTTTATTCTAAATTCTAAATCTTAAATTTTAAATCCTAACCGTAAATTCTAAACCTTTAAAATATGAAAGTTAAATTTTACAATAGAAAAAAAAATAGCTAATGTTAGTTAATTAAAAGTTTGTTTCTAATACTTAATAAAAAATTAACTATTTTTATAAATTCTCTCGAGTTAAAGAAGGCAAATCTAATGTTGAATTAATTTGCCACTTATTGTTTTCAAAGAATATCATATAACTATTCTAAACCTTAGGCTGCATTTGGTTTTATAAACAAGACAATATAGAATATGGAGAACAAGAAATAAAGAACAGAGACACAAAAATTAATATTTTTGTATTTTGTTTAGTGATAAATTGAATATAAACTATAACAAATAATAAAAATCTAATTGACTTTCAATTTTTCCTTCACAAAAATTAAAAAAAATAATAATTATAAAAAATTGATAATGATAATAAAAGAAAAATAATAAGTTATGTCCTCATTTAATATTTGTGTCCTTCTTAACAATAAAAAATAAAAAATATACTAATTCAATATTCTAAAATAAGTCAAACACGATATTGTATCTTTGTATTTATATTTGAATGTTTCATACTTGTAAACAAAAAAGACATAACCTTTTTACGAAATAGGAAGATATAAAGCGCTCGTGGCCTAATGGATAAGGCGCCTGACTTCTAATCAGGCGATTGTGGGTTCGAGTCCCACCGGGCGTGTTTTCTTTTGAAGGAAGCTCATTAACTTTTTATATTCATAACCAACTCAATACTGGTTTATTACACTTCCCAAATGTGAAAACCAATTAACAAACTAAGGAACAAAATAATGCTATTGATGTTGCAATTCAAGTTCCTTTTGGTGAATGATCAAAATCATTCTCTCAATCTCTAACCTTCTCCTTTCATTCTCAAACTTTGCTCTCTCCATCTCCCTCTCCTTCTTGCTACTATACTTTCTCCATTTCATTCTTTGTTTCTCAATCTCAAACCCTTGTCCCTCATGGCTTATTTGCTTCTCCTCTAACTTCACTATCTTACTCCTTAACCATTGCTTCTTCTCCAAAACACTCTTTCCCTTATCTTCCAAAACACCATTCACCTCATTGCTCAATTCTTTCATCAATTCACATGATGATGATGATGATTTCTTTTGCCTTTTATTATGATCATGATGACCCTTTGAACCACCTTCTCCTAATTCATCTTCATCCTCATCAAAATAGTCCTCAGAATCTTCGTCATCGTCGTCGTCGCCACTATCAGCATGATGATCCTCTTCTTCACACCCTATTTTCAACTTAGAAGAAGAATGAAAGCATCTTTCTTCCTTTTCTTTCTCTCCTTGTTCATGTTCTTTTTCTTGTTGTAATTGAGATTGAGATGCATCACCACCACCATGGCCAAAACTATTATGATAAGCACACATTTCTCTAAAGAAAAGGTGCTTTGAATTCAGCAACTTTCTCACTTCTTCTTTGGCCTTTGGTGACAAGTGATCCATTGTTTCCAACAACCTTTGATTCTCAACAACCTTGCAAGCTGTTACTCTTCCAAGAACATCATTGACCCTCTTGTACCTCTTGTTCAGATCATTGAACTTGTCCTCACATTGTTGAGGTGAAACATAGAAACCTTTCTCCATCATTGCTCTTGACACTGATTTCCACTTCCCTTTCTTGTTCTGAAGAATCAACCCCCCTCCTTGCTTGTTCATCATCATCTTCTTCTTCCCATTTGGATCACTACTTGTCTATGTTACATCATCATCACAAATACTATTATTATCTCAAAAATCATCAAATAAGCACAAATTAAATAACATTTATATAACATAATTAATATTTATAGTAGTTTTCTCATTAATGATTTTGAATATGATAGTATGTTCAAATATATCAAAATGCTCTTTTTATCTAAATATTTTATATGAGATGTCATATGTATTGCGAATAAATTACCATTTGTACCCATGAAAGATACAGACGCTGACAAATGTACTCATATAAAAATAAAATGACAATTATAACTACGGAAGATGGCTTTCGTGTGCCAAAAGTACCCAGACGTTGGTTACGCAATTGGTCTGTTAGGGTACTTTTGGCACACATAAGCCATCTTCTGTGGTTACAATTGTCGTTTTATTATTATATGGATACATTTCTCGGCGTCTGTGTATTTTTCATAGATACAAATGATAATTTATTTTATGTATTGCGTTACAACTATGTTTCAATTCAAATAATAAATAAGATAAAATATAGAAGATAGTAGTGTTTGATGCATATACCAACAAAATTGAAGTATATGTATATGGTTAAGTAGTACTCACTTCTGATGAACCACCACCACTGCCGCTGCCGCCGCCGCCACCAACTTCATCACCAATGTAGTAAACAGCCATTATCAAGAGCCTAACCATGGTACCAGTCCATTTCATTCTCTGCCATGGTGAGATACTACTAATGTTCTTCATCTTGTTACTATTACTCTCATCAACATCTATATTATTCAATCCTTGTTCATCTTCATCACTTAGAGAACCTTGTTGGTGTTTGTTCTTGGATGAATTATTATTATTACCATAATTGATTTGTTGGTGATGAGAAGAAGAAGAAGAAGAACCAAACTGAACCATTTTGGTGGGTTGGTTTCTATGTTGAAGATTTTGTTGTTGTTGTTGTGAAGGGTTATTATTATGATCTAATCCTAAGAAACTAGAACCTATGACAGAGAACATGCCACTACCTAGTTCATTGTTGGATTCCATTTCATAACTCTAAAGAAAATGTTCAAAATGTGATGAGAATTTCAATTATTTATATCACATGTCCTTAATTATAGACTAATTAAAGTGATTAGCTCATAATAAGACCTACTTAAGCTTAATTATATAATTCTAATCTCTATTAGGGCTAACAATGATCTGCATCAACAAAAACTAACACAAATTAAATTAACCTAAAACAAATAACAAGGCGAGTTCAATATATCCAAATCTAATTAAACAAATTGATGAATATATATAAATACACACAAATCCATATGTCTAGTAATTAATTAAACTAAGGGCCTTTAATTTGGTGATTAGAAACTTAACTTACCGGTTAGTTAATCCAAGAGGACAAAAGGGTGTACTAATTAAGAAGAAACCAACAACTAACAACAACAAACATGAACTAATAAGTAGACATGTGAAATAGATAATTATATTATGGAAGAAGCAAAGCTATGAAATATGGCAGAGAATTGAGATAATGGCTACATGGATGGAAGTTGTGTTGATGTTATTAGAGACATACAATAATATTTATATATAAGGAGGGAGATAATATAATAGAGATAGAATAGATAAATAGTTACATGGTTTTAGAGAACAATTTTAATGTGTAAAAATTATTTCTTTTTTTGTATTTTATATCATTTTAAAAATTATGAATATAAATAAATAAATATAAATCAAATATTAAATATTAAAGGTGTTTCTCATAATAATATGACTATGACTATTATTAAGCATAAACTATATATAAAGTGTGAACAAGTTGAACCAAATTAGAGCAACTTGTTTTGTTGGGTGGAAAGAGAGAGTAAGTGCCCATGGTTTTGTGGTTAGGGAGAGTGGTGACATTTGGAATAATTGAAATTGGAAAAGAATGAATATAATGAGAGAATCCACAGATTTTGAAGAAGAACTAAAATTTCAGTGATGTTAGGAAGACAAAAAAAAAAGTCAAAATTTATTTTATTTAATATTTATTAATTATTATAATTATTAATAAATATTAAATAATAAAATAAATTATAATTATTTTTTGTTAATTTTCTTTGGTTATCAAATTTTTCCGTAAAATTTTAGGAGAATATATATAATGCTAAGTGCTGCTATTTCATAGCGCCAACAAGGACCCTTATTCTGTATACTTGCCTTTAATTTTTCTATCTATAGAATTAAATAACAAACTAACATTACTACTATACTATTTGCTACTATTGCTATGTGCTCTTTCCCCGTCTTCTAATTAAGGTGATAAACACTATTTTAAAAGGAACTATGACATATTTTATTGCTAATAAGAGTGATTAATTAATTTTTTCATTTTCCAAAAAACTTTTTCAAGAGGAAATAATATAAATAGTTTACTATGTGTTCTATTCTCATTGATAAAAACCTACCAAAACCCTAATCATATAATTAAAAAATAATGAGGTGGATTACTATTACATACATTCATAGTTTCAGTTGATTATTATTATTATTATTATTATTATTATTATTATTATTATTATTATTATTATTATTATTATTATTATTATTATTTAATAAGGCTCTTATTCTATTATATGTTCGTCCGAATTACTTACTATCTTATATATATTATGTATAGTTGACCCTAACATGTATATACATATATACTAGTATATACATCCATCAATCTCTTCTTTTTTTACATTACATTTAATTATATTTGGCCCATGGTATATAGAATTTTAACTAAAAAAATATTGTTAACTAAAAATAACAAATATGTGTATATTTTACAGACCGAAAAAAGAAAAAAAAATATAAACCCTAAACCCCAAAATACATTACTTAACAAAAAAAAAATAGCTAAAACATTATAATATCTAATAATATTCATACACCAAATATTCTTAACACTTGTATAAAAATATAATTATTATAATTAATTAAGTATTTATATTTTTTTAATTAACAAAATAATAAAAGAAATGTTAGATAATAATAATATTTACTATAAAAGTGTACGCATAACAAGATTATTATTTTGTTTTAGCAAAATAAAAACAATATTTAACTTCAAAGCTAAGAGATACATATATAAAGAAAAATAATTTAACTAATTGTAATAATTTAATAGTTAGACTCAAATTCTTCTAAAATAAGAAAATTAATAAAATAAAAAATAATAATTTAATTATTTTTAAATTAAAATAATATAATTTTAATATAATAAAAATTACAAATCCAATAATAATTAACTTAAATTAAAGGTGACAGGATGGTCAACTATATATTGATGCATGGAGCCAAATTACTTTGGTTTTGGCAACTTGTTTAAGATGTGGTCCCCTTTCAATGGTGGTATTACTGGTTGTGACATTTCTCTCTTCCTCCTCTTTCCCATAAATGTTGTCTTTGATCGTTTTCACTTTACAAAATGTATAATAATAAGATTCCTATATCAAGTGGACAACTTGTTATTCAAGAACTGTTCTAATTGCTATTTTATATAATGCATGCTAGTTCTTAGAAATTTGAATCTTCAACTAAAGTTATATATATGCATGCAAGTAAAGTAATTAACTGTGTGATACATTTAAGGTTTTATTATAATATAACTTCTAAATTAAATTAACATACAAGTCCATGTCATCTGATTAGTAATAATAATATTTTCTTCCATTTTCATTACTTTTTAACTAGCTACCCTGTGCAACTTGCTATAGCATCAATCGATAAGTTTGGTGTCCAAATTTATTTACTTATTTTTTACTTAATAAAATTTTGTTAAGGGTTTAAAATAGGGTAAAGTATACTTTTTGTTCCTAAAGTTTGGCAAAAGTTTTAAAAATATCCCTAAGTTTTATTTTATTTCAATTTTGTTCCAAAAGTTTTCGATTTGCATCAAATATACTCCCGACGGCTAAATTTTTAAAAAATTTAAGACCAATCTAACAATAATGCATGAAAATTATGCTTGATTTGTTTGTGTTGAGGGTTGTTCACTTGTTCTTATGAAATTGTTGTTGAATTGGTCTTAAATTTTTTGAAAAATTAGCCATCAGGGGTATATTTGATGCAAATCGAAAACTTTTGGGACAAAATTGAAACAAAATAAAATTTAGGAGTATTTTTGAAACTTTTATAAAACTTCAGAGACAAAAAATATACTTTACCTGTTTAAAATATAATTTCCATATTTTTCTAACACAGTCAATGTATGTATTTTTTCTCCCCAAATTGTGGAAATTACAAAAAATAAATAAAAATAAATTTAACACAAAAATAATTTTAACTATATTATTTAAAAAAAATGAGTTATACTAGTATACTATGTATTTTATGAATTTACTTTTTAACTTATATATGTACATTTATTTAACGCTTTATGAATTATTAGATTTAATTAATTAGTGAAATGATATAATATGTTTCCTCACATAATAACTTTTTTCTTTTTAGTCTTGAAACATGCACTATATATACTAGTGTATCAATGGACACACTATTGATTTATTGTTTATTTTACTAAATGCATGTGTATAAAAATAATGAAAATGAAATTAGTTGAGATAAAAAGTGGTTTATAACTTATAACCCATTGTGTGCCATATTTTGCAACACAATAGGAATCAATGGCAGCTCCTTTACCTTCTTTTAATTTTGGGGTCGCTGAGTTAGTAAACGTTCTGTTCTTGAGTTATTTCTGAATGTTAATTAATTTCATCAATGTCAAACTATTTTTTTCCATCAGTTCCATATTTTTTGCTGGTATTGTGCTTTTGATTAATCAGATTAACAGACTTTCAACACATATAACTAATTTGAATAATCTGAAAATCTAAAAAATAAAAAATAAAGTAACATTCCACCGCGTACTAATAGGGATGAACTGTGTAACATCCTACCACACAAAGTCTTATGCTTAAGTCATAAAATAGAGGTGGCGAGGTATTACGACCTCTAAAAATTATATATATATATATATATATAGATAGATAGATAGATAGAAAGAATGTAATATACAAGGAGTCTTGAATGAAATGCTTAAGCAAAGTCGCGAAACGAAAAGCGCAACGAAAAGTGCAACACTCACGTAAACGGAAACTTAAACAATAAAGAAAGGAAAGATATATATATATATATATATATATATATATATATATATATATATATATAGAGTTGAGCATCAAAGATTACAGAATATCAAGCTCCAAACTCAACCTGCGAAACCAAGGTCGACCGGAGAACATCATATATACATATATACAACCTAAAATGTACCCAAGACAGAAAATTGATAGTCTGTTTCTCTAAAAGTCACCTCTAGAAGGCAAGCTACAAAATTTATAGTTTTGGAGAATCTATAAACATAAATACATAGTCTAAAACCCCAAAACACAGCATTTCAAGATTTAGATCTTCACTTGCATAATAAATCCAGACGCTTAGTGATGTGCCTCTCGACCTACATCTGAAAAATATAAATATTTGTATGGAATGAGAACCGGATGTTCTCAGCATGGTAATGCCACATATATAAGATATAAGGTTCCGAAAAAGTTAGAGGCAATCCTAGAACTCCGATACTCAAATTTAAAACTTAAAATAATAAATAAACCATAAGTTAGGGTAAGTCATCTAAGGCATCTAGATTCTAACTCAACTCTAATCTTAATCCTTCATTTTTTGCCTTTCTTCAATCCTCTAAACTCCAGTGAAACCATATAGACAAATGAACAGACAAAGACAAATACAAGTAGAGTACAGTTAATGCAGATAACAAGTACGGCAATTAAACATGATAATTCACAAAGGCAAGTCCAATTAATGCACAATCAAACAAAACAAACATATGCATATGATGTATGCCTGCCCTATGGCTGTTGGTATCAACTGTTGGTTACATAGTCAGCCCAACATGTCCTGATAGCTAACCGTGGACAGTCCCTCTGTACGCGCATCCCCAAGCTCAAAAACCAACCATGGGAAGAATCCTAAGCTGATATGGGGGAGACAACACCTCAAACTCAATAATATCCATGGGAAGAATCCCAAACTTATCTTATGGTCAACTAACATAAATTTTCACGAAACATTATATATTACATACGAGAAACTAAAACCATACATTGGCCGATTCCTCTTAAAACCCAAAGACACCTCTCAACGTCACCGTCCCTCAAGAGTCCACATCCCCAAAGCCTCTCCAAACCGAATTTCAGCCACCAAGGTCCAACAATCAAGCTCCCAACATTATCAACATAGACCAATTCAACATTATTTAATCTAATTCCATAATATATCACTATAATCAACATTCAAACTTTCTAATTTACTAATCAACAAGAGGTTTGAGGTTCTTACCTTGCTCGTGTCTCAATTGAACAAAACCCCGCTAATTCCCGCGAACTAATTCGAACCTAAAACACCAAAATCATATAAATCCTCAATTTCAACACCCCAAATTCGAAACTGAGAAGGAAAAATTTGGGTAAGAAAAAGTAAATTTCTTACCAAATTGGTTAGTTGGCTTTGTAGAGAATTTCGAGATGAACGCGTGGCCACTGACGACTCGTCAATTGGAGCTCTAGATTGAAGGATAAGTGGGATTGAAATTAGTGATCAAGGGTTTGTGACTTTCCCCTTGTTCTTCCCCAAAGTAGCGGGAATCATAATTATTTAAGGCAAGGAAGCTGAAGCTTTGTGTTTTAATGAATTGGGTTGGGCCATAGGTCCAATACGGATTTGGTTTATTCGGTTTCGGCTCGTTCGGTTCAATTTTAGGTCAAAACTTTTAAAATTAGTATTAAAATTCATATTTTAATTATTTCTACTATTCTAATTCATCAAATTTAATTTTTTAATTTCTTTGAATAATAATTAATTTATTAACTAATTATTTATTAATTTTCAACGTTTTACAAATTGCAACATCCTCACACCAATATGGATGAATAGAGTTAATTGAGAAGCACTGAATTAAATGATATCAAAGCTACCAATTCCTAATTATTGGCACTAGTAGTTAATAATACCAATCTATAAGTGCGACACACGAAGTATCTGAATGGGTTGAGTAGAAGAGAGGAGCTCGCTGAACTGATAAGAGAAATATTACCCCAATTAAAATACGTTTGTGATAAGGAGGACATTTGTGCCAGATCATATTGGTGAGGTCATAATAGCAACAACAAGCAAGTAGATGATTCGTAGTGCAATTTTTTTCACTGATGATGAATTGGATACTAAAGTAGAAAATGAAGAAGAAGACAAGCAAAACGAAACAGAGGAAAAGAAGCTTTAGGGTTTAAAAAGGTTAAATTACACAGTTGGTCCTTATATTTTTATTGAAATTATAAATTGGTCCCTACACATTAAAGTTTATAATTAGGTCCCTGTTCAAAATATTTTGTAATTAGGTCATCAATGACGTTTAACGTAAAAAAAAAAACGCACATTTACCATAATGTCCTCTTCTCCTTTTTCTTCCTCCTCCTCTCTTCAACGTTTCTATTCTTCTTCTTCCGTTACTATCCTGAGCCACCATCGCCAAAGCCCACCCCCTTATTCCATTATCTCTTTTTTTCCTATCTTTTCCTCTCTTCTTTAATTTTCTCTACAAATCAACATAAAAATAATAGCTCAATTTATCACAATCATATAAACACGGCAACGAATCAACATATTATAATCCAATAACTAAATAGCTAAAAAAATTAAAAAAATTTTCTAATACTGTAAAGGCAAAACGCAAGAGGAGGAGAGGGAGACGAAGCATGACAATGCAGAGACTAGCGAGAGAGAGTAGCAGCGACGTGAGCCCTGCTGGATGAGAGAGGCGAGACGGAGGAAGGAGGCGAGACGGGACTCGTGAGTACAGATGCGGTGGACAAAGGTGAGAGACAGAGAGCGCTGGGGGTGCTGTTTTGGAAAGTGAAAAAGTGAGAGTGAGAGAGCTGGGGAGGGTGGGGGTAGATTTAGATAGTTTAAGGAGTTTTTAGTCATTTTCAAATAGTTAAATTATACAATTAGTCCATATATTTCACTAAAATTACAAATTAGTTTCTACTGTCAAACACGTGCAACTCACATATTTAAAATAGCGAATATACTGACGAATATTCTGTTAAATAAAACGTAATTTAAACGGTGGGGACTAAATTACAAAATTTAATTTTGTTTAGGGACCCAATTACAAATTTTTAAAGTGTAGGAATTAATTTACAATGTTAGTAAAAGTATAAGGACTAACTATGTAATTTAACTATTTAAAAATAGAGACAAAAACTAAATTGAAAAATTATAAATTGTTACCCACGTCAGTTAACCATAATAATTGACAGCATGACAGTGGCTATGTGTCACATCAGCAGTTCGCTTACTGACTCACGTTAAAAATAAATTAAAAGATTTATATGTAGTTCTAAGTTCAATCTAAAAAATTAAATTAATGCAATTAAAAGTTTAAAAGCAGAATTAGTACAAAGACCTAATATAAAAAATCACCTTAAGAATTTAGTTAAATTAAACATAAAATTTTAAGTTTAAATAAAAAATACAGAAGATATTTATTGAATTATATGTATAATCAATCATAAATTTACTTATTATAAATTAATAATATGATTTTTTTATTTAAATTTAGATATTTATTTTTATATCACTTGACCTACCATATATTATATTATTGATCTAGCGGTATAAATAAAAATGTGCACATAAAAATTAATTATTATATATTTTTATATAATATATATGTTATTAATTTATTTTTAATATATATTTTATATTTTAATATATATTTTATATTGATAATTAATTTAATGATTAATACAATTAATAAATTCAAAAATTATATATAAATATAAAAAAAATTATTAAATTAGCTATATATATAATTTATGTATAAAAAAATATATTTAATTTATTTTTAATAAATATTTTATATTTGATTAATCACTATTTTTTTTTGCTAAATGAGTTTTTGTTTTATTTTATTTTTTCTTCGATAAAATTCGGTTATAGTCATACGGCAGTTGTCGTCTTTTTTTTTTTATTGTAATAATAAAAAAAAACTCACTATTTTCGCTTTAAATACTGTTCCGGAAAAAAAAAATCTAACATTTTCCTTTCCACGTATTCCCGGAAAATCCACAATCGGAGGAATTAAATTAACACCAATAAAATAAAATAAAATAAAATAAAATAAAATAAAAATAAAATCTTTTCTCCCCCAACGCAAATACGCAATACACATGACAACAAAAATTCCACTAACTACCCCAAAATCTTCTTCAAATCCTTAGAAAAAAAATCGCTCCTTTTTTCACCTCATTTTCCCCCTTTATTCTCGTAAACCATGACTTGAATCGACAAGAAGAAGAAGAAAAAGGAGGAGGAAGAAGTAAAAGGACGATTTTGCCCTTCAATCGGAAGAAGAAGCGATGGGGGCATCGCTATCGAACCTCGGTACGAACGGTTCGATGATCGGTCCAGGCCTCGGCGACATACCGGAGGGTTGCGTGGCGCGCGTGTTCCTCCACCTATCGCCGCCGGAGATCTGCAACCTTGCGCGACTCAACCGCGCATTTCGCGGCGCCGCCTCCGCCGATTCCGTTTGGCAGTCCAAGCTTCCATCTAACTATCACGATCTTCTCGATCTCGTGCCTCCCGAGAGGTACAAGAATCTCTCAAAAAAGGACATTTTTGCCCTCTTATCTCGCCCCGTGCCATTCGACGACGGCAATAAGGTGAGGGTTCCGTAATCAGGTTAGTTTCACTTCAATTTTGTAGTGGTTGTGCTGGCTAGGGTTCTTCTGAATTGTAAATTAGGTCATCATTGGTAGCAATAATTGGGGTTAGAGATAGTTTTCAGGATTTTTGTTGGTATGGCAGAGGATTTTCCTGATTTGGTTTGATTGAATTTTAGGTGAAAAATTGCTTTTTGTTTTTTGGAGGGTTCCAACTTCAAAGCCTTCTTAATTTGGTTAGGATACTCAATTATTCATCAAATTAGCAATGGTAGTAATAATTTGGATAGGGTCCCTTTGTTAAGTGTTTATAAGGTTTTTGTTAAATTAGATGCTTAAATTGGTCCTTCAAGTATGTGTAACATCAATTTGATTCTTCATGGTATATAATTGATGTTGATGAAGTAGGAAAGTTGAAGTACTAACTATGTTGTGTGTCTTTGGAGGAATTGGGTCTACTTTTTGCTATTTTGGAAGTGGATGTGTTTTGTGGTGTATTCACTGAGATTGAGGGGAGAGGGTTTTATTTATGTTTGGATTTTGAGTCAATTTTGAATATGATTTGTGGTGAGTACAAAGATAAGCTGATCTATGCATATACTTACAGGAAGTGTGGCTCGACAGGGTGACAGGAAGGGTTTGCATGGCAATTTCGGCAAAGGCAATGGCAATTACTGGAATTGACGACCGGAGATACTGGAATTGGATTCCTACAGAAGAATCTAGGTTAGATTTACAAATCTTTAATTTTGAGATTAGAAGCTTAAGACTGTCGTATAAGATTTTTGCCGTGATTTCTAAGACTGCATTTCATATTCGTTGTAGTTTTAGTTTTCTTTTTTGTTGCTGAAATAATAGGATTGTTTGGTGGTTTGATTGTAAAGGGAATCATACGAAAATGATTTAGTAGTAGGATTGGTTGGTCTTATCTAAGTATTTACTGGTACTGACCATCGAATATATACTATTTAGAATGATTGTATAATGCAATTGAAATAAAACAACTTTATCTTGTTTTTCGTGGCTCAGAGCTTGTTGATGTGGAGTAGTGCTTAACAACTATAACAATGCTATATGAAAATGCTTTGATTGTGTTTTTGTCGAACTACTAGGCCTGTAGACTGTAATTCATTTCACATATGTGCAATCTGTTTCTGGCATGCTACTAACATAACGGGTAGTCTCTGCGGCCTTCCCCGTTTTAAAAGCTTCATTTCTTAATCCTTGATTCAATGTTAAGTTTAAAATCAAAAGTAACTAAAGCAATTCATAGAACTGCTTAATGGGGTGAAGCTGACTAATTATCATCCTTTTGGAGCCAAACCAAAATAAAATGGACTAGTGATCGTGAGTTTGCTCCTATGTTTGGGTTTTCCTCTGTTTTGTTCTAAAAGTTAACATAATTTCATGGACCACATTGACAGCCCTATTACAATATTATTATTTACTATAAGTAAATAGTTCTTCATTTAAATTTTATTCTATTATACCTTTTTGTGATTACTAGGAAAACAAATGAAGACATTTTGTAACTTTTAAGACTCATAATCCAACTCATTATAAAAATTTGGACACTAATTTTCGACATACATATACATTCATTAATTTAGACAAGGACAGGACGGATATTTGCTGCTTTAGTTATTGTGACCTGGAATGATTCTTTTAAATCAAACTTGAGATGTTGATCAGATTTGTAGGGATTGACTGTATTTTACAACCTTATTGAACCACAATATACTCTTACAGGATTGAATCAAATAGGAGGTTGGTTTTGGTTGGTTTTCACTACCTAGATTAGTTTATTGATAGCTGCAACTAATTCTCAATG
Organism: Arachis ipaensis; assembly: GCF_059453495.1. NCBI lineage: Eukaryota > Viridiplantae > Streptophyta > Magnoliopsida > Fabales > Fabaceae > Arachis > Arachis ipaensis. The sequence continues at coordinate 124,554,456 of NC_142437.1, forward strand.
CCACACTACTTAAATTATGTCGGTTTACTTTTTGTGTGTGTTCCATTTTGCATTTATTTTTGTGCATTGCAGCATTCTTGCAAATTGTTATTTTGAAGCTGCTTTGTTTTCCTTTTGTTCTTATAATCTGTCAGCATTGTGTAACAGCTTAGACAATTTTCAGGTTCCAAATTGTAGCATATTTGCAGCAAATATGGTGGTTCGAAGTGGACGGGGAGGTAAAGTTTCCATTTCCTCCTGATATATACACACTCTCCTTTCGACTTCACCTTGGACGGTTTTCTAAAAGGCTCGGACGGCGTGTAAGCAATTACGAACACACTCATGGTTGGGATATAAAACCTGTGAAATTCGAGTTATCCACTTCAGATGGTCAACATGCATCAGGCGAATTCTGCTTGGACGAAACCGAGCTCGACGATGGATACGGCAACCATAAGCGTGGATACTGGGTAGATTACAAGGTGGGGGAGTTCATAGTCAGTGGATCAGAGCCTAAGACTGAGGTTAGATTCTCCATGAAACAAATTGATTGTACACATTCCAAAGGTGGCCTTTGTGTAGATTCTGTATTTATTATACCTAGTGATTTGAGAGAGCGTAAGAGAAGAGGCATTTTGAAATAGCCACACATGCAAATTAGGAAGTTTTTTGTTTAGTAATGTCAGACTCTGTTAGGGTCTAAAAGCTTATATATATACTTCTAAACAAAATTGAGGATTTGGAGAAAATAATCTTCTGCTGAGTTTTTTTTTTTTTTTTTTTTTTTTTTTTTTTTTTTTTTTTTTTTTTTTTCCATTTAGTAGGTATCTATTCTCTATAGTCATGCAATTCATCATTTCTATGTATTTAGTTGTTTTCATATTCTATATATTTGTCAGATGATATATCAGAAAAAAACTAAAAAAAAAAACTCACAAAAAGGTTTTGCACTTTTGCTTGCCGTGGCTGGTCTCTATTCCTTCTGAAACTTATTTGGGATGCAAGAGTAGATTTTTGTTATTAATGCCATCAATTAACTTATTTTTCACTCAAATTGTGGTCAATGATAGCATATTTATGGCTGAACAACCTAATTCTGTGTTACTTAGGTGTAAAAAATAAAATTACTCAACTCACATTAAAGTAAATAACATTAAGGTAATTTTATAGAAAGTTCTCAAGTAAATTTTCACCCTATGGCCCTATCTATCATATGTGAATATATTTAATAACATAAATAACCCAACAAAAAAGGAACAAAATAGTCTGAAGTATATATAAGTAATTTTTCCCCCATTTCTTTAAGTAGCAATTCTCAATTCCCAATCCATGATATAGCCTAACAGAATTGGATGAAATGAAATTAGGGTCAATTTGATGTTGGGTTCTTTATTCCAAGTTATGTAGCATGCTGTGAACCTTCCCTGTCACATTCTACTTTATATATACAACATTTCTAAAAATACATAGCCACACACAGAAGATAATTATAGGATTGCCATAAAAATGTGATGAATCACTGAGAAGTCCATTACTTCCATGCAAGTGAAAGTGATGCTGGGATTTTTTTTTTCCTTTCATACCAACTGTAGCAAAGGTGACATCATTCCTCTATATGCAACAGTGTGCTAAAAGAAATTCAGTGAAAACACTATTTAAACTGAGTGAACATTAATTGTTGATACTATTTGAATTTAATTAGTTTGTTAAATTGCCTGATCCAATCTGACCGGCATTAAAAAAAAACAATAAAAGATAAAAGCTAATCAATTTCTATGTGGATATATAAGTTTTTAACCATGGTTAACATTTATAGGTCCTTTTGTTGAAGCCTATAGGTCTATAGAAGAGTTTGTGTTTCGCTTTTAAATAGTTAAAATCTTTAAGTAATTTAATTTTGATTACTACTCACATGAAAAACACGGCGTGAAAAATATTATAAATTATTAAATAATTTAACATATTCGATTAAACTGTTTAATATAACACATGTTTAATTATTATTTTTACATAAAAATATTTTTATATAAATAATCATCTTTAATTTTAGTTAAAAAATTTTATTTGTCTTTTCAAGTAGTAGTTAGGAATTTATTTATCTTTTATTCTAAAAACAAATATTTACGAAGTTAGATATTGTAAGTAAAACTTTTTTCCTATATTAATATTCTCAAGACTCACTTATTCATCCAAAATATTAAAATAGCATTTTGTTTCATTTACTTTGCCTACTTTACAATATCTCAATTAGGATATTAGAAATAGGTGAAATTATATTTCTTTCCTTCTCTGTCTTAAGTTATAGAATACTCAATTAGATATATTTTATAAAAATTTAAAATAATTTTGAAACATAACACAAACCTCATCTCTAGAGAAGTAATATAGGCATAATTAATCAAGCAGTGTTTGTTTATAATATCTTCTTATTTTAAGGCAGATCAATGCAATTTATCCAAAACATTATAAAAGTAATAAAATGATGTAACGATTTAATTATAGATCTAATTATGAATGAATCATATGACACCAAAAAAATTATGAATGAATCAAAATAAAATATCACTTCTACTGTTTTTGATTGACACTAGTCTAATTTATCCATTCATACATGGTCCAAATCAGACAAATATATATAGGTGAATGCTATGGTGCCTATCACTTTCTACCTAAGTTACTAGAAAAGGTAAATAAATAATATTTAATAAATTTTATATAATTTACTTTTTATTTTAAACATTTTATTTTTTACTTTAAAAGGAAAGTTAGGCAATTTAGGCACCATAATAAAGGCACCATAGAACTCACCAATATATATATCTTGGTTAACCTAACTAGTCAGAGGGACCCCATTAATGTTTTTAAGGAAAAATCAAAATTATTCATTTGCATGGAACTTCTTTATAAAAATAAAATAAGATAAAAGCTAAAAATAAAAATATGCAAAAGCTAATACATTCAATTCAATGATGAATAGGGTTTGGTAAAACCAGGAAGAAAAGAACTAAATTGTGTGATGGTTGGGAGACAAGGGAAAAGGAAAAGACAACAGTACGTTCAAACATTATAAAAACATATTTCTTTCGTTTTAAATTAATTACCCTTTTTCTACTTTTTTATTTTAAAATAATAATTATTTTCATATTTTAATAATCTATTAATTAATTATACTTATTGTATTTTTCGAAGAGAAAATATATAGCAATAAATAAAATATAATTTTTCATTTTCTCTCAAATTTTTAAATCCTTAATAAAATTTAATGATTATTTTAGTAATTATACATAATTTTAGAAAAATTAATTTGAAACGAATAGAGTAGGTTTTTTACTATATGTGGAACAGCTTCTACTATGCTTTTCCGGCGGTAGTTTCGTTCAATTAATGAATCTCTCTATCTTTTTTAACTCTATATTAATGTTGCACATTAATTACTACGATGAAAACTCAAGTTTTACCATCATCATTAGCACATGGTATTTGTGTAACACACGTACTAAAATTACTAAAATCCAGTTTAAGTAAACTAGTTAATTAAATTCCTTTTAAAAAAATAATTTAAACAATAAATACTTAACTTATAAATAAATTATTTTATGTTTAGTTTTTTAATTTTAAAAGTGTTTATTTTAAGAAAAAAATGATAAAAAAAGTTTTATTATAAAAAAAATTATTTTTTTAATTTTTCCATAAATACTAAAATAACTTTTTAAAAAACTGCAATTTAATTTTAAAAATTGTACTACACTAATACTATATATATATTTTTATAAGTTAAAATTAAAAAAAAATTATAAATTTATCTAAATGGACTATGGACCCTAAATGTATATAAGCAATTAGTCACTGTATATTTATATATAAATATATATTATTTAATTTATTTTTAATATATATTTATACTAATAATTAATTTAATAATTAATTTTTAATGTATATATAATACGATTAAACATGATATCCAAGATTTAACCAAAGATATTGATTCAAATGATAAATATCTCATTTTTTTAGTTAGATTTTAAATTTAATTAAACATGTTAAATTATTTAATAATTTTCAGTTCTCGATTTTATATAAAAACAATTATATATATGTAAATGACCACTTTTTTTTTTATACCTATTGATCGAACTACTATCACAAATGAATTAATTAAGACGAAAACTCAGGTAAAGTCGACTTCACGTGAAGTTAATAGTTGAGAATTATTAGATGAAAATTTAGTCAAATTAGTCAAATTATCTAACGACTCTCAGTTATCAACTTTACGTAAAGTCGACTCCACTTGAGTTTCTACCATTAATTAATTGGTCCATAGATTTAATTTGTAGCATGCATATTCTGTTTCTCTCTATCTCTCTAAGTGCTTGCTCATAGTAATCTAACAATAGACATAGATTTATTAGCTTCATAAATTTTGTTAGTAAATAATTAATAACATAAGATATAGTTATATGAAAAAGAAAAAAAAAAAAATGGGAAGTACCAACAAAGGTTCGGCGCCGTTTGCGTAGAGTCACACGTAGTTGTTTATTTCCGCAGCCTTCGCCTGTGTTTTTCACAGCCAAATGCATGCATATGTTAGGTAGGGTTAGGGTAGTTTTAATTTTTACAACTTTCACTCTCTTAGTGAAAACATTTTACTACATACTCCATATAGTATACTCTAACAATGCAATCAAATCCTCTGACGTGACGAAATACTATACATACATTTTTATGTACTATAATATAAAATAAATTATTCTTTAATAAATGCAAAATTTTAGACATTATTATATATGTTTTTTAATAATAATAAAAAAATAGTTAAGAGTTGTTGTAAATAGATTAAATTATTCTTTGGTCATGTAGTTTTTTTTTTTAATTTATAATTAAAATTCTATATTTTAAGAGTTTTTAATTAGATTTTTATACCAATTTTAAATTTATAATTAGATTATTTTTAATGATAAATATTGTGAAAGCAGATATGCATTAGTATATTCTGTTAAATTAAATATTTTTTGAATGGTAAAAATGTGATTATAAATTTAAAATTAGTGTAGAGACTCAATTAAAAATATAAAAATACAATTATAAATTTAATAAAATTATAGGGACTAATAACTGAATAATTTAACCTTGTAAATATTTTATAATTTTAATAAATGGTTTAGGATTGGGAGCATGTTTTCATTAAAATTTGAGTATGTATATATATATGAGTTTATAGATATTTTAATCTCATTGCCCCATTATTTATGTAATTATATTTATTTGCTTCCACACTGAAATAAAAATGATATAAAACTTAATATTGTATATTTTGGCAAAAAATTTTCGAATTCATCAATCATCATAATCATATATATATGTCTTATTACTAACTAAATTTTGGTAAAGTTTTTTGCTCTTTATATAGCATATTGTTGATAATAAAATTGAAACCTACAAATAAAAAAAAGAAACCCTTTTGTTAAATTTTTCGTCTAAACTAATGTTAAGTTATAACTTATGAGCTTATAGATATATGTTCAAATGTATAATAAAATCTTATTTATAAAAATGTTTAATTATTCTGTCGGTTTCTATAATTTTATTGAATTTTTAATTAGGTTCCTATACTTTTTTTTTCTTTTCAATTGAGTTTCTATACCATATCAGATTTTGTAATTAAGTATCTACTGTGACAAAAAGAATGGAATTAACATAATATTTCGTTAAACAAACCGAATATGCCTAACATTTTATTGAATATTCTGTATAATTTAACAAAATATTTCATTAATTTTAACGTTTTTGTCACGGTAGGGACTTACTTACAAAATCTGATATAGTATAAGAATCTAATTGAAAAGAAAAAAAAGTATAAAAATCTAATTGAAAATTCAATAAAATTACAGAGATTGAGAAAATAATTAAATCTAATAAAAATTATATATACTAATGCTCAACTAATTAAATTTTACTATAATATAATATTATATATATTGATGAACATGATCACAACCCATGAGAAGTACGTAGTAGTAACTAGTAACTGAGAACCGCATACAAACTCAGATCTGTGTTAAATTGATGACGTGATGAGTATCATAGTTATTTTTTTATTATTTTTTTTAATTTTTAAAATAAAAAAATGAAAAATAAAAAATTAAATAATTTTGAGAGCAGAGAGAAGTAACCCCTTTAAATTTGTTGTATGTTAGGTGTTTCAAATCTCCCCGGCATGCACACTGCAAACTTTGCACCAAAATTAAATTTTATGTTGCTTCTTTATTAAATTAGGTCATCATATTCATATCTATCTTAGCTTCTTATATTGAATAAATATTGATGATGATATATATGAGGTTGAGGACCACTACTACCTACTACTATTACTACTACTACCACTACTTTAATTTTTGGTTTTAATTAAGAGGGTTACTTATTAGTTTTTCTATGGCTACATACTCTATACCCTATATCTAAAATTTAATTAGTAATTAATTATAGTCCTTCATTGCAGTTATCCTAAGTTGAGGTTTTGAGCTATGATTACAAATTCCGTAGTATTCTTAAATAACTGACTCTTTTTTTATGGCTTTTCACATGGAAACTATGAATTACTATTTGGTTTATATATATTTAGTACCATGCATGTAGCTTAGCTTCTTCAAATTCACAATTCATTAACCAAGTCAACTCACTCGTCCGCTTAAATTAAATAATTGTCAGCGCTTCGAATCCTGCCTTATGCATACAGTAACCTATTAGCCAATGGCAAATCTTTAAATGAAACTTTGATTTGTGACGAATTAGTCCTTGACCTATCGAATTAGGGGATATAAATAACGGAAATATTTGGTAACAAAAAAAAATCAACAAAAAACAGTCATAACTTGCCTTATTTAGCATTTATTAGTTGTTACGACAATTAATGAATGCTAAATAAAATAAGTTCTGGCTGTTTTTTTTTTTTTGTCTCCCTAACATTATCCATAAATAATATGAACAATGGTTTACATCCCAATTTCACTAAACATAAATATAATAATCATAATTAATTTAAAATTTAAATTTTAAAATTAAAATTAACTTTTTTTTAATTTATTGTTTAGATTATTAAAAAAAAACATTGTTTCTCTATATTTTTTTCTTAATTAATTACACCCTCCGTTTCATAATAATTGTCGCTTTTAATTTATCATCTAAATAAATTAATTTTTTAATGAATCAAAAAAAATGAAAAACAACCGTTATTAATTTATTATAAAACGAAAGAAGTAGTAACTAGATTTTATTATTAAATTATAAATTATTTATGCATCTATATATATTCACTAAGCCAGAAGCGATAGATAACGGTGACTATATATAAATAGAAGGATTGCGACGATTTCAACTGCGATTTGAAACCACGCAAAATTTTTAAAAAGTTGTCATAATCTACCGGATCTTATGTAGTGATTTAATAGCATTTTAAATTTCATTTTGTAAAAATTATTGATAAAATAATTTATGATTAAAAAAATAAAAGTTCAATACTTAATATAGCTATAATCAATATTAGTTTATCACCTAAGTATATATTTGAAAGAAAAAAAGATAACATGAAAAATTTAGAGAAAAAATTTAATATGGAACCAAAACGTGAAATTTTTAAGTGTATTTTTTTTAAGTATATATTTTAAGGTGAACAAGTGCAGTCGACTTCGTAGAAATTGATAGCTGAGAGCCGATAAATGAAAATTTAGTCAAATTATCTAACGACTTTTAATTATCAATGCCACGTAAAGTCGACTACATCTGAATTTCCACCGTATTTTAAGTGTATATTTGAAAGAAAAAAAAAAGATAACAATAAAAAATCATATGGATTCTAACTATTATTCTAGCAAGCATGACACGATGTAATTAGGTTATTCCGATCTATCGATTTAAGTGTGGTTGAAAAACGTGTACTTAATTTAACTGTTAACATTACATAAAAGGAGTACTTTCTACAAAGAATAGAAACAGCTTGCTCGTTATTATTCATTCTCACATGCATCATCTGCTTCAACAAATGCTCAGAAAATTACATTAATTCTACCATTGACCTTCATCTGCATGATATTGATAGGTTAAACATCATGGTAAAAGGGGCCAAAACTAGTCGTTTTTATTTTATTAAAAAGGTAAGCTATTCTGACACTAAAATTGCACACCTATTAGTCTATTACCTAAATATATAACAAGAATTTTAAGTGTATCCAGATATATAAGTATGCCAATAAATTTAATAGTTGATCTTAATTATAAAAAATATATATAATATATATTAATTAAAATCAACTATTAAGATTATTGGAACATTGAAATTCTGGATACATTTAAAAACTTTATTTTTAAATATATATGATACAATTATTTATAAATAAAATAATTTAATGTTGTTTATATTGGATAATTTGTTGGTCTAATTAGTCTACGGTCTTTATAGTTTTATCAAATTTTTAATTAAGTTTTTATATTTTTTTAATTAAATTTTTATATTATATTAAATTTTAAAACTAAATTTCTACTGTGATAAAAATAATGAAATTAGCAGAATATTCTATTAAATAAAATAGAATATTTAGTCAATATTTTTTTACGATAAAAACTTAATTAAAAAATCTAATATATTGTAAGAATCCAATTTAAAAAAATATAAAGATCTAATTGAAATTTCAATAAAATTATACAAACCGATAAAATAATTAAACTTAATTTTTTGGTTAATAAATTGTATAAAAAAATCTGTAATTTTAATTTTAAAAATGAAGGAACTCCGATCCTATAGAAAGATAAAATACCTTTTATTATTAATTCATTTATGTGTTTATAATGGTTAGAAAATAAATAGCATTTTTTTGATAGAATATATCCCAACATATATATTATAATTATTATTGTATAATTATTCCTCTGATCCAATCTAAATCTAAAAATGCTTAAACTGTTTGTGGATAAAATTTCTGGATTTAGAATATTCATCTCTCTTTTTCATAAGCATAAAAGACAATATATGCTACAAAAAAAAATGGTACAGAAAAATTTCTTACTCCTCTTTGAGTCTTAATGGAGTAATTACATTAATTAACTGCACTCTACTGATCAATACTCAGTCTTCCAATCTGAATTTTTTTCAGATAGTTTGGCCTTATCGTTATGCCAAAATTAATGGCCTATGATGACCACTCTTACTACTAATAATAATAAGTACTTGTGTGTAGTGTTGTTATCATGGTACATGAATAAAGAAAATAAATTATAAAAAAAATTAAAATAAAATACTTTAAATGATGCACAAGTAGAACTTGGATTCTGCAATGACCTTTGTCTCATCTATCTCTTTCACTATTTTGGCTCAAAGACTCTTTTTTCTCTTTTTTTTTTTTTTCAACTTTTTCAACCCTCTCTCTATCACTTTTATTTCTTATTTTTTATTTTTTTTTTCTACCAAGGTGCAAAGAAACACATAGTCCAATCTGTCAAATGTCAAGTGCAACACCATAATCATCACTTGCCTTTGCATGCATCTATCTATGTTTTAGAATATAAAATTATTTTTTAAAATAGCTATATAATATTTTAGTAAATTTTACTTATGTCACTCATAAATATATATATAAAATTAAAAACTGTCACATAAATTATTTTCATAACTTTAAATATCATCATTTTAGTAGTTATATAAATAAAATAACTTAATTAAATGGTGATATAAATTGTTAGAAATAAGAGACTAAATTAAACAAAAGATAGGGTATTATTCAGAGTATATTTAAGTTATCTGTAACGATACAATATAAAAGAATATTTATACAAGTGTTAAAAAATTAAAAAAATAAAAACATAATATCCTATAATAATTATTCAGATATACTAAATAATTCTAATGAATACTAATTAATCTTAATATATTCTGACATAAATCATTTATGTCAGTAAGTAGTGTGTACATAACTCTCATCATATACAAAGATTTTTAACCGTTGATCTTAATTATATATATTATATATATTTTTTATAATTAAGATCAACGGTTAAAAATAACTGAAACACCGATATGACAGTACAGTTGAATATATATATATATATATATATATATGTGTGAAAATTTTTTTAAAAAAAATTGATATTGTTTTGAGAGCAAACCCAGATCCCAATTTCATGCAAAAGCAGACAGATAGATCTAGAGACATGAGTGGTGAAAGTGAGATTGAAAATCAGCTTTATTATTTAATTTATTTATTTTTGTTGTAGTTGTTCTTGATCTGTAATCACTGGCAAGTTCATAATTAAGGTGAAAGGGATAGAGTAGAGAAGGTTGAAACCAACAGAGAAAATGAGCCCCATCCATCAGCTTGCTTTGTGTGGTGTTTTTTCTTCCTTTAACCCTTCTCTTTACTTTACTTGTCCTTTATGATTATGTAGCAGTGTACTCCTGACCCATCTTTTGAAGCCAACCCATCCTATTTATATATATTTACAACAAAAAAATATTTCAGAAATAATAAAAAAAAGTTTAAAATAGACTAAATTCAAGTTATTTTATTTTGCATTTTTTATTTTTGCTAAAATAATTGAATAATATTAGATATAATAAATGTGTAATTATAAATATTATATTATAAAATTATAAATATTATATTAAATTAAATTAAATAATTTTATATTATTGTCTTTTAGAAAATTTAATTTGTGTCACTCGTTTTGCAAGATGGTAATAATTAAGTATCTGCATGATATACAGTGTGTGTTATTATTGGACTTACCTTAAAAAAATCATCTTAGTTGTAATTTGAGAGGAGGGTCATTTTAACATTTTTAATATTCTACTATTATACATAAAAAATTATAATGAAAGATATTGATAGAATGATAAAAGAATTACCATAAAGCTAATCATAAAATAATGATTTTAATTTTAGTAAATTTATTTTAATGTTATTCATATTTAATCTTTATCCGGCTAGTAAAGAATTTACTCTCTAACACATAAAAATGAGTTAATATATGATGATCTTTGCCACCAATTTGGTCAAACTAGATAGATAGAACTAAAGAATAGAAGGATGAATAATTTAGGGTAAAGGTATGACAAGTAAATAAACAAACTTAATTGGATAACTTATGAATTGATTATAAAGATAAAAATATTTCTACGTGAAAATATACAATAACTTAGAATTACAGTGAAAAGTCACGTGCGGTTGATTTTACATGAAATTGATAGTTGAGAACAGTTAAATAATTTGATTAATTTGATTAAATTTTTATCTAACTATTCTCAGTTATGACTTCATGTCAACTGCACGTAAGTTTCTACTATGAATATAGGATAATACAATAGGTTGATATTGTTAGAATATAATTAACATCAATTAGAATTATTTAGTATATCTGAATATTTATTATAGAATATTACGTCTTTATTATTACGATTCTTTTAGCATCTATAAATACTCTTCTATATTGTATCATTCTGACAACTTGAATAGACAATTTAATTACATTCAATAATACACAAATTCTTCCTCCAATTTAGTCTCTTGTTTCTAACAGATATATATATCTTAGTGAATTAAAAATGTAGGATTCATATTTGATTAACTAAAGTTGAATGAAAAGTAGGGTTAGGTTTGCATCCATGTATGTATTCAAAAGCCAAAAGAAATGAGAAATGAGAAATAAAAAATGGTCCCTGGCAAGGCATGGAAGGATGAGAGGGTGAGGGGGAAGAAGGGCAGCCAAAGAAGGGGGGGCCAACTGACATATGCCTCCTCCCCTTTTTCACGCCTTGTCCGTTCCTATTGACTATTGTCCTCTCTCTCTCTCTCTTACTGCATTTAACACTGTAACTTTGTTGCCCCCTAAAACCCCACTACCAACTTAGCCAAATCCAACAACAAAAAAAAGTTAATACTATTTCTAGTACTTCATCATTTCTTTCAAAGATAAAACGTGTAACTACTAATAATTTAAATAATTAGTTTAAGTGGTTTTATATATTGTAATTTGTTGATGTATGAAAAATCGTTTTTTAGACCAATTAATTGAGTGATTGATGATCGATTAGAGAATTTTGAATTGTGAAAAAGGATATTGTTTTTTCACTTAAAAAAATAATTTTTAATGATAATAATATAATAACTATTATATATCTTATTTAACATATATTTTTGCAGCAATTATATATTTGCTGTTATTACCATTGTTATAATGATAATCATATATTTTTTGCCGCTACTAAAAAAACTTTTATTGATAATTATACAATTGCTGCTAAAATTTTTTAACGATAAATTATAAGACGACTAACATCTAATTATAGATAAATATATTAGTGGCTTTTTTTATTGTCACTAAAAGCAAAATAAATGACCAATAAAAAATAAATTTTCTAATAATGTTCAAACAAATAATTAAAAATCAAAATAGATATTTACTAAAAAACACAAAGTTATATTAAATTATAAAATCGTCTAATTTAATAAAAAAATTTAGAAATACTTAACTTAAAACCTAAATTTAGATTTGAAACTACTATAACTATTATTATATTGGGTGGTTTATTTTAAGATAGGGCGGTCTAAAAAGAGAGGGAATAGAAGCTTTGGTTGCTTCCTTCTCAGATATCTAATCTATCTATCTTTCTTCCTTGGTTTTGTGGTCCATTCCCAATTGAGTGTGGCCCCTTTATATAACATAGATAAATTCTTCTGTTTAGAAACAAACAGTAGGATCCAAGTTAAAGGGAATATATGAATTAAGCTAAGAGAGACATCACATACCAAGAACAAGCCAAGAAAGTGAAAGTGTTTGAGTTCTAATATTTGAAGTGTCAAGCTCAAAAGATAGAGATATATCCATGGATTGGAATAATAATGGCAGCACTAGATCCTTTGTTCCTCGACCTGATTCTTCTTTCAGCTTCCTCTACAACTATACCTACACCAACCCTTTCCCAGGTAATAACAATAATATTCTTCTTCTAAACCATATATAGTTTGAGAAACATTTCAAGTGCACCGGGGAGTACCAGTGTGCGCACCAGTTGTTTTAACCGTTGATTTCAATTAATATATGTTATATATATTTTTTATAATTCAGATCAATGGTTAAAACAACTGAAGCACCGGTATTCTCAGTGCACTTGAAATGTTTCCTATAATTTGACTATTATTATATATAGCATGTAAACTCTAGAGTCCATTTTCGTTTTCATATATGAATAGTAACTTGAGGTACAAGCAATACTATCACACTTTCACTATATGTTATGTATATATGATTTTGCTTAGGCTCCAATTGCAATTTAAACCCTAATTATTATTATTATCACTATGTATAGTTACTATTATTTACTACTACTACTAGTATTATATTATTATAATTTGTTAATAATAAGGAATAGAAATGAAACAAGGAGGATCATCAGCAATGGTGGAGGGTCCATCATCATCAACAACATTATCAATGGAGAAAATGAACAACAACAACAACAACAACAACTTAATAATGGAGAAGAAAAAGAGGCTAACAAATGAACAGCTGGAGTCACTAGAAAGAAGCTTCCAGAAGGAAATAAAGTTGGATCCTGATCGGAAGATGAAGCTATCAAAGGAATTAGGGCTTCAACCTCGCCAAATTGCTGTGTGGTTCCAAAATAGACGTGCAAGGTGGAAGGCTAAGCAACTTGAGCATTTGTATGATTCTCTCAAACAAGAGTTTGATCTCATTTCCAAGGAGAAACAAAAGCTTCAAGAAGAGGTTTCATTATTCTTCATCATCATTGCACCATACATATATATTAGTATTTACTATGAACAACATAGTAGTGTAATTTATCCTCATTTTAATCATGATTTTATTTATGTCACACTTATTACATTCATCAACAATACCATATATGTCCATACTCAAGTGCAGTCGACTTCACGTGAAGTTGATAGCTGAGAGTCATTAGATGAAAATTTAGTCCAATCAGTCAAATCATCTAACGATTCTCAGTTATCAACTTCACGTAAAGTCGACCGCACCTGAGTTTTCACCTTACAATAATAAGGATAATTAATTAATCACCAGATAAAAGATAATTAAATTGTAGTATCACATGCATATCCATCATAATTGGTGCTAAAAAAAATTCTAAATAAATGTTCAATGTAATTATATATGTATATAGTTAGATAAATTCTAACATTATTATTGGTTTGTTGAAATTTGAAGAGAACAAACATTCATTATTGTGGTTGAATGATGATCAGGTAATGAAATTGAAGGGAATACTGAGAGATCATCAAGGTTGTAGAACTACTCAGATATCAAATTACACTGAAATCTCTGGTGGAGGTGGTGGTGGTGATGAGACTACTGTAGAAAGCACTTCTGAGGCCTTACGCTGCTCCAACACCAACAAATCATCATCAATTTCAAGAGCTACTGCTTCCATTGTTCATAATCATAATAATAATGGAAATTGCTCTTTCACTGTTGAAGACTATAACACTACAGTTCCACCAACAGTTCTTCCCTATTGGCCTGCTGTTCCTTATTACCCTTAATTAATTAATTAATTAGTATTATCACTAATATGTTTCAGCTTAATTAGTTAGCTAGGTACATTAATTATTAGATGATCAGGGAAATTAATCCAGTTTTTCATAGGATATTCACATCATTAGGATCTTCTTGTTGGTACCTTAATTATAACATTATTATTATTATTATGAGTATAATATAGTTATTATGTTTATTTAACTTAATTAGTCACTTTTATATATATAATTGCATGAAGTGTTTTGGTTGTTACCTACTAAATTTATGTAATAATAATCCTTTCTGAGCTTTTTTTTTCCTTTTATTTTTTTTCAGTTGGAAATTAAATAACCTGCTAATTTGTTGAATTTTTTTAATTTATGGATGAAAATTATCTGTTGAAAACATTTAAACAAATAATTTCTTTTAATTTAATATTACCTCTATATATGATTAAGAACAAAGAAATGGAGAGAAATGTGAAAAACATAAAGTTATTATCATATTAATGGTTGTTAGTTGTTCAATTATCCTCTATATACTTAAGATGGTATATTAAGTATATTTATAATTGTTTATAAATATATTATATCTGAAAAAAAAAAATCCTTTATCTATCAATCATTTTTTTTTTCCTTTCCTAGAAGCAAAATTTAACCCTAGCCAAACCCTAAAATATAGAGATGGCTATTATTGGATTCTTTTTCTTATTCAAATTTGGTTCTTCATGCATTATTATTTGGGTTTATGAATATGAATTGCCAAAGGACAATTAGTTTGCGTGTAAGAATGGAGAGATAATAATTTCATTTCCCAAATATATTCAAAAATAAATAAATAAATAAATAAATAAATAAAAGAAAGGTGATTGTTGAAGATACATCTCTCTCTATTCATGCCCAGTGGCAATGCCCACAAAGGTACAAATTTTTCAGAGAGTAGTTATTGTTGCTTCCAATTTTAAACTTATCCCTAACTTGAGTAAATATACTTTTCTTCTTTGAAACTAGAAACTAGAAAGGTTGAATCTTTCAGTTTTGGGGATCAGTTAATTCATTTCTTTAGTAGTAATTTCTTTTGTTTAATTCAGTCACTTTTTGATGTTGGCAACACATGGAGACTTTGTTCTATAACTAATAAACATGGGCTAATCTTCAATGGGACCAATTATGAGTGTGACAAGTGACTGCAACCCAACAAATTCAAAAATCTAGAGAAACATCTAAATCAATTTTAGTCCTTTTTTTTTAAATAATTTGTTAACTTTTAGTCATATATTTTATAATATATAATTGAATGATAATATTAAATGTAAAAGTAATTATAATATTGAAGAGACACCAAAAAAATAAAGTGGATATTTCAATGATGATATCTTCACCTGTCAATTATTAGATGAATTGATATGTTTGACTAAATATATTTGATTGAATAATCTAATATTTTACAATGTTATTCTCACGTAAAGAAGTATCTACCAAAAAATAATATTGAAGAATTTTCTAATGTGAGGACTGAAGATTTGAGTTTTCAAAAGAAAAATTTTTTGTGACTGGGTGAAGATCTCACTTCAAATAGTTACACTAAAGATAGATGTCCTACTAACTATACATTTCTTATAAAGAGAAAAAAAAAAAAAAAAGAAAACAAAAGTGGTGTATCAACACCCAAGCCCAACCAATAATTTTTGGTGATTGTTAATTTGGGGTCAAACTAATATTTGCAGCAAATTTATTGAAATTCCGGTAGCCACAGCCCAGTTTGGGTTAAAAAAAAATGATTTGGTAATTGTCAAAATATTGAGTTGTCATTCTTTAATGTATTTCCCAATGGCTAGGTTTATTTCTTTGCTTATTTTGTTGTTGTAACCAAAGAATTTTTCGTTTAGAACTTGAGGAACACTAAAAAAGCTATATTCATGGTAATTCAGAAACAAAATTAAAACTTCTAGCTATTATTTTAAGAAATCCCGATTAAAAGTTTCGAAATATGGATGAACGCTTTGTACAAATGATTAGAAACTAGAAAAAACATTTACTCACAAAGAAGGATGTCCCTATTATAGTAGAAGACAACATGTTATACCAATTTGATGTAAAGTTCAGCTTGGATTTTAGGAACATTTTAAGTTAAACTTTGGGGTAGGCTTGGGAAGTTCAACCAAAGGATACACTCTTTGCAACATTAAGAGAAGAAACAAAATACAAGAACTGAATGAATTATGGAAGAAAATTTTTGGAAAACTTGAAAAAATTGCCTCCATTGGAAAATCAGCACATTCTAAGCTCCAAAACACAAGTTTTAAAACAGCAAAATAAAAGATCAATGATGTGAATGAAAGCAGTACAAAAGTTTGGAAACAACTCTATTGTAAAAGCTAAGCCAAAAAGGGAACACCAAAACTGGGGCCTCAGCGCTTGCCGCCACCACCGCCGAGCTTAGGGCCTTTTGGTTGAGCACCCTTGGAAACATTAGCTTTGCCTTGGGACTTTTGGGACTTTGCCGTAGTTTCTGCCTTCTTTGCCTTCTTCTCATCCTTTGTTTTCTTGATCCTCTCTTTGATTTCACTGTAAGCATAATGACCTCATATGGTTAGATAACTAAGGGTAGCATAGCAAACGATGTCGGATAATTATCAGCGAATATACATAAACATGGAATACAAAAGGGAAAAAACTCACCGAAGAGCAGCTTCTCTAGCAGCATCTCGAACCTCCGGCTTCTCAGTCCTCCTTTTCTGGATAACTTCCAAAGTGGCACCAACAATGGACCTGGAGTAAGGCCTCTTGGTGGCACGGCGCTTCTTCTTCACGGCTTCTTGTGCAATGTCCTATAGATAGTGTAAAATGATACATATCAGTATGGATGCAATGAAATTAAATGGAATGGCATTCTAACTTCACCCACATTAATCAGTATCAAGCAATTGAGTACGGTTAAGAACCCCAATGACTAGCTCAAGAAAAAGCATTAACATATTGTTTAATGTCTCGCACACATAGTTTCGATCAAGTATTCACCTTCTTATGTTGCTTCCTATACATGGCTGTCCATGTAAGCTTCGACGGCTTCAATCTGTTGTGGAAGTACCTCTTGCATTTGGAATTGGCAAACAGAAAGACCTAGTTATTCCAGAAACAAACAGCTTCAGATTAATAACCCATAGCCAATAAATCATAGCAAAAAGCACCTTCACAGTGAAATTTAAAACAAACAAACCTGTGAATCACCGCGGACGAATCTGATGCCTTTGCCAGGGTAGATCTTCTGGCCGCTGAAACGGCAAAGTTCGGTCCTGGAATGCACCAAAGATCAAAACTCAGTGAACAGAACTCATTCAATTCATAACACCACAACAACAATGCCTTACACTTCTTCAATAATGGACCCTTTCTTTTGTGAGCAGCTTCATCTTATGTCTTTTAGTATATAATTCATAATCAACATTCAACAAGATTTTCAAATGAAACTCTTAATCATTACTCAAAACGGGAATAATAATAATAATTAAAATCTTATGTTAGAAACCACTTATTAATCATTTTCAAACACACATGACATAAACCACTTATGTTATTTTTAGTGCCTTATTGAAAAAACAGAATCAAACAGCAAAGATATTTTCACATTTTTTTTCTAATTTATTTCTAAGAACAAAATCTTAATGAAGCATGCCAAAATTGAATATTCCCAGCTACAAAAAACAGAATCAAACAGCAAATAATTTATAACCTTGACATTTTTCCTAATTTATTTCACAATATCAAAGTTCTAAGTGCAAAATCTTAATGAAGCATACCAGAACTGATTATTCCCGGCTACAGCTTAAAATAAAACCACAAAAGAATAGCCATCAATCAATCAAAACCAATTAAGACCATTTTTTTTTAAAAAAAAAGCAACATTTCCAAAAATAAAAAACATGAAAGTAAGTATAAAAATTTTCAAACAGAATCAGAGATCCTTATTTCGTAAAAGAATGAAAAAATCGTACTTGAGCACCATGGTTGCTGCTGCAGCTGCTTCGCGTGTTCCTCGATCTCCTTTGTGACGCGCAGAAACCCTAGAACCCAAATGTTCAGTTATGACTATATATATACACCAAAATTTCAATAAATAGCCTTCATTCCTTCAAATATCACGGAAATGCCACCGGGGTTTATCTCGGCCCATGTAATTTTACTGGGCCAAGCTCAATTACTTCCTTGGTTATCTGGGCCGTAATATTAGTTTCTAGCCCAAAGTAGAAGTTATAGGCTCGTTGGTTATTTTTGTAATGAAAAATTGGAATTATGCTTCAGTTATATATGTACTAGCAGAAGACCCGTAGTATCCACGGGTGGAAGATCTCTATTTGTTAAATTCTTTTATTTGATTATGTTTATAAAAAAATTTTTATTATTATTTTATTAAAAAATACGTGTAATATGTATTGACTAAAAAAAATAAACAATATCTTAATTATTTTTAACAAAAACCACGATAAAATTTGACACTTATTAAAATATTATGTTTTGAATAATTTTTTAAAAAAGAGGCACGACTTAAAGTCAATGATGCGATTGACTTAAAGTAGACTCTTATTGTTAAAAAAATTAAAATATTAGTAATGTATTTAGATTACTAAAATATTAGTCACTTATTTAAATTATTTTCATATGTCATATGTTCTCCTGTAATATTTTAACCGAAAAAAATATTTATATTTTTAAATAATTTAACATTAATTTGTATTTTTTTTAACATCTTTTTTAATGGATAACTTTTAGGGAAAATTTTAACTAAATTTTAAAACAAATAAATACATTTATTGTAATATAAAAATAAAAGTAACTATTGAGGTTTTTTTTTTTTTTACTAATTCTTATGAGTTATGGAAAAAATTTTATGAAAAGTTTTTAAAAATTTTATAATATAAATTATTATTGTAATGTTTTATAGTTCTGAAACAAATTTAAAAAAATTGACAGAGTAGTGAATGATGGTTTTAAACTTTAAAACAAAGAGGTACTTAGTGTGTGTTTGGATTTCAGTTTGCAAAAGTGAGTTTGTATAAAATTGATTTTACAAAATTGATTTTGATGAAAAGTAAGTTTGGGTTAACATGATTTATGTTTGGTAATATTTATATCAAAATTGATTATAGCAAAATAAATGTTGTTTGGATTATACTACTTAAAATCACTCTTAGATGAAAAATTACTAAAAGAGACATCAATTTAAATTATTTTTTTTATATACATGCAAAAACAGAACCTAACAAAAATAATATAAAAAAATATTTATTATATAAATAAATAAATACAATAAAAAAAATATGAAAGAGAATACTATAAATTTTATAATATTAAGCAAAAAAATATTCTATAATTTTTCTAATATACCCGTACTCTTTAATTTAGTATTATTTTGGACTATAAATTTTCATTATTTATGGTTCTATTGTTACTTATAATTAATTTTTTATTTATTTTGTCATTTTTTATAGGATCATAGTTTATATTATACAAAATTTTGATAATAAAACGTAGTATATATTAATTACAATTACAAATTTTACAAAGTCAAAATAAAAAAAAATATAAAACAAAGATAGAGTACATCAAAGAATAGAAAAAAAATCATACAGATAAAAAAATAATAAAACCAACAACATATATCATATGAACAAAAAAAATACAATAAAAACTAAATAAAATTCATATGAATAAAATAAATAAAAAATTTCATACACAACATAAATACAATGTAGTAAAAGATAGAAAAAAAAGAATTCATATGAACAAAATATAATAAAAAAATCATAACAATTAATAAATACCTAAAAAATTATAGCACTACAAAAAATAAAAAAATCAACAATATTTGTCATATGAATAAAAGAAATACAATAAAATAAATAAAAAATTATATAAACAAAGTCAAACAAAAATAAAAAAAATTCATAAAAAATATACATATAAAAAATAGTATAAAAAATGATAAAAAAAACTCATATAAAAACATAACATCAGAAATCATAACACTAAAAATTAAAATAAGAAAATGAGTACTAAAAATAATAAAAAAATTAAAATATTCAATTTAATAGTGATTGAAACAAATTTGAACAATTTTGATGAAAAAAAATGGAAGAAAGAACTATAAAAAAAATAGAAAGAACTACACAGAACTACTATGAAGCTTATAGTTATTGGTATCCTTTTTATAAAATAAAATGAAGGGTAAGGTTGGTAAAAAAGAAAAAAAAAAATTTCACCTAATTTTCTAAAGGTAATCAGTAACCATGAACGTGAAACGCAGAAGCTACAAATTTTAGCTTCTTCTCAGCGTGGGTTTAGAGGCAGAATCGTTTCTGCGTTTGAAAAGAAAAAAATTGCCAAACATAAAAGTGAAACTTTCAAGAAGCTCAAATGCACTTCTTTCTTCACCAACGTGTTTGCCAAACACACCCTTAATGGTTTGATTAATTTGGTTAGGTCTATGAGGTCCATAACACAATCAACCCGCATTTTAGAAGAAGTAGGTGGATAATGATTGTTCTGGAGGAGAAATAATTGCACTCAATCATAGAAAATGAAAATTAAAATAAAAAGGAAAATGCTCTTGAGTTGATAGTTGATAGTGGATAAATATAATAAGAGAAAAAGGGCAAAAAGACAAGTGGATGTTGAGTACATATATGGGAAAAGAATATCAATTAATCAATCAATTGATTTTATCTCTATCATAATTCGTACCAAATATACATCATCATAACATTTTTAAGAAATAGTTTCCCATGAGTCATGAAGGAAATTGAGACTAGAAATGAGTTACCCTTCAAGGCTTCAAGCCAGATCACAAAATATATTGTGATATTCCTTGATTATATTAATAAATAAGCATGCATATGTATGTATTTTTATATACACACTAAATATGTATTTTTATAGGATAATTAACCTTTTATACACATATAACATGAATAATATATTTTGTACCGAACAATATTAAAAACCAAGATTATTAACTAATGATATTTCTTTTCAAAATTTTGATGTATTAACAATATAAAATATTGGTGAAAATTCAGGTGCAGTTAATTTTACGTAAAGTTAATAGATGAAAATTTAGTCAAATCAATCAAATTATCTAACGACTATCAACTATCAACTTCACATTAAGTCGACTGTACCTAAATTTTCACTTAAAATATTTTATACAATCGTATAATTACATCTATCTTTTTTAGATGACTATTCATACCATTATTATAAAAAGTAATTATTTTTATTAATATAATATTACGTAATTAAATACACATATAAATTTATTTTAATCAGTGTATTAAAATTAAAATTTTTAAATATTATTAACTTTTTTTCTTATTTTTTTGTTTTTATTTTTTGTTTCTCTTCCAATTCACAAAGAACACCCCCACCTCGGAAACACCAATGGAACGAGCCCGTTTGCTGGTTCCATAATCACTCATCACTCTCCGAGATCTCACTTTCCATAAGCCAACTAACCCCTTTCAATTCAAAAACCCCCCATTTTTGTTCATCTCTTTCTTCATTTCACATACACACATATTTTTTTTCTTATTCTTATCGTTGATTTTTCCTCTTTCTTCATCGATCGGGGAAAATGGGGGATAATCAGCCGGAAGAAGAGAGAACCACCGATAGCAGCGATTTTACGTCGGAGGATGAGGGAACGGAGGACTACCGGCGCGGCGGCTACCACGCCGTCAGAATCGGCGACACCTTCAAGAATGGCCGCTACGTCGTTCAGAGCAAGCTTGGTTGGGGCCACTTCTCCACTGTCTGGCTCGCTTGGGACACCCAAAACTCTGTAATCACTCACTCTCTTTCAAAATCGAAGCTTTTTTGTGGGCTCTGTAGAATTTCTTACATTGGAATGATTTTATAGTTGGGAAGATAAGCACTTTTTGGTGAATATTTGAAGTGTGTATGGTTAGGGATTAGTGAATTCGTGTTTTTTTAGCTGCCTTAGGAGCTTAAGATTTTGATTATAATGTGTTTGTTAAGCTTAAAAAAAGTTTAGAGCTGTGGTGATGATTTGAAGTGTGCTTGGTTTAGGATTAGTGAATAATTGGTTTTTTAATCTGCCCTAGGAAGTTGAAGTCTTTAATTACAATGTTTTTGAAGCGTGTTTGAGATTTTTTTAGCTGCCTTAAGCTTTTGATTAAAATGTGGTTTTGAGCCTGAAGTTTATAGTTGTGAAATAAGATATTTTTGAAGATGATTTGAAGCTTGTTTGCTTAGTGATTTGTGATTAAAAGATTTTCCCTTTTTCTGTTTTAATTTTTTGCTCGCTTAGGAAGCTAAAGCTTTGGTTTTAATATGGTTTTGAACCTATAGAAGTTTTTGAGTTAGTTAATCTAAACACAAGTTTTATCTTTTGCCCCAAATCATTGTTTAGGCCTGAGTGCCTGACCCTTTGTGAGGATTCAATAGTATTGGAGAAAAACTGCAATTTTATTACTACCAGGCTTCTTTGAGTTCAGCTATATGCTTGTGCAGTTAGAATGAGTGTGGATTTTTATTTGGAGCTCTAAAACCATTGTATAAGTGAAAATTCAAATATTTTCAAATGGAAAACTAAATATGCTATGAAAATCTGTAATCTAGTAAGCAAACAATTATTTGGCATCTTTACAATTCTTTAGCTTGACTTTTTTTTTTTACCCTTTTTTTTACATGATCGGTGTGTGAATATAATTTTTCATGTTCTGATGGAGATATGCAGAACTATGTAGCTCTGAAGGTTCAAAAGAGTGCTCAGCATTACACTGAGGCGGCAATGGATGAGATAACAATTTTGCAACAGATTGCGGAGGGTGACCCGGAGGATAAGAAATGTGTGGTGAAGCTTTTGGACCATTTCAAGCATTCTGGTCCGAATGGACAGCATGTCTGCATGGTCTTTGAATACCTTGGCGATAATCTATTAACTCTTATAAAGTATTCTGATTACCGCGGGATGCCTATTAGTAGGGTTAAAGAGATATGCTTTCATATTTTGGTTGGATTGGATTACTTACATAAGCAGCTTTCTATTATACATACTGACTTGAAACCCGAAAACATCCTTCTCTTATCAATGATAGATCCGTCCAAAGATCCTAGAAAGTCTGGCACTCCTCTCATTCTTCCAAATAGTAAAGATAAGACAGTGCTAGAGTCTGGAGGTGCAAAAGACCTGAAAACATCAAATGGGGATTTGCTCAAGAATCATAAGAAAAAAATTAAAAGAAAAGCTAAGCAGGCAGCACATGGATGTGTGGAGAAGGAAGCTTCAGAAGGAGTTGATGGTAATCCTGAAACCTCTGGTGCCATAGAATCGTCTCCAAATGCAAGTTCTGCAAAAGAACAAGCTTCCAGTTCTACAGGCACCCATCGGTTATCAGATGCTGATGGAACAAAGTCAAAAGAACAGAGTGGTAAAAGGGGAAGCCGTTCAATGAGACAAAAGCTGCTGGCATCAGCTGATCTGAAGTGCAAGTTAGTTGACTTTGGTAATGCTTGCTGGACATATAAACAGTTTACAAATGATATCCAGACAAGACAATATCGGTGCCCAGAGGTGATCCTTGGGTCGAAGTATTCTACTTCTGCAGATCTTTGGTCCTTTGCTTGCATTTGTTTTGAGCTTGCCACGGGAGATGTTCTATTTGATCCTCACAGTGGTGACAACTTCGATCGGGATGAGGTGTGTATATTATGTTTACAACGTGTGATTAGAACGTGCGATTATTCTAACTTATATGATGAGAATTTCTAGGTTTTCAGGTCCTTATATTGAAACTTAAAATTTGAATGAACTTACAAATGATAACATTTTAAAAGTCAAGTGTGTGAATAATATGCATATGAATTTTGGAACAAGCTTTAGGTGCTTGAATTTTCTAAAACTATGATAGAAGAGTTGTAGTATTATATATCTATGAAGTCTGTCATTGATTGTTAGTCAAAATTCAATTCAGCCACTTAGAATGAGGAAGATACCTACTATCTGTATTAGCTAGTTCAGCATGAAATGAGTAGCTTGTTTTAGTAAATAAATTTCATGGTTGCTTTATTTTCAAAACTTCTTTATTGGTTGAAAGGATTACATATGTATTTTTCCAAGTCCAAAGTCTTTAAGGTCATCAAATCCCAACAAGCAAACCAATTAGTCTAAAGTAAAGAAGATACTGTAGTGACAGGCGTTGGTTTTTGCATAGCTTTGATGGCTCTGGTTGGGAAGGAATGCTAGTTCTTTTTGGATGTAGATCTCTTTTGGTGTAGGATATGGAGCTGAATGAGTAAAACATTTGTTGGTGTTCACTTCATGATTCCAACTCTTTTTTTTTTTAATAACTTTTTGTGGAGTATCTAGTGTCTTATTCATTATATACATTTTTTATTTTTCTACTGGTACATTCTTGTATGGCGTGAAGAGGCGATGTGCATGGGTAAATGTAAATATGCTGTTATTTTGGATCCAAGTAGCACAGTGCTGGATGAGAAAGAAAATAGAATCACTATAGGTTTTGGGAGATTTCACACGATAACTTAGGATTTTATTCCTCCATGCTGGCATATGGAGAATAATGCTTAGCCTAGTCCATGTCTGATGGGGAACCACAGTCCTTTATTCAACTTTTACGATACAAAACTATTTATATGTTAGTACCCAGTGAGAGAGATGGTTCATGATGTGGCATCAAAGTTTCTATAATCAAATGATCCATATTTCAATCCTTTTTGCCTCTGTTCTTATAGATGTCCATGCTTCAAGCTCAAAGCCTCAAAGTGAGGAGTGTGTGTTACGGTATAAATCCGTTCATGTGCCTCTAGCTCGCTACCGAAGAGTTTAAACTTTGGAAGATATGGTTTATGATAATAGCCACCTCCTCTAATATCAAGTCTCAAACTTAAAAAATTCCAATAGAGTAAACCTTTGCTGCCACTTGAGTTATGATTATTAACTAGTCACCACGCTGTTTTATAGGATGCTATCTTGAGGTTTTAGCCTACCGACTATCGCCCTTTCGTAAACTTCATGCATATTAGTTAATTGAGGCATACATTGCTGCTTTCACCAAATGGTTTGGTTGGTGTGTGGTTTTAATTGATTGGATATTGGTCTTTCAAAAAGAACAATAGAGATGTGCTTATCAAATTCAATGCCAGATTTATAGCTTTATTTGGTGGGAGTGATCAATTGTTGCCATTCATTTTTCGGTTCTAATTTCTGAATGTTGTTCTATAATTTGTCTCAGGACCACTTGGCATTAATGATGGAACTTCTTGGAATGATGCCGCGGAAGGTAGTAATACTTTTCTGTGTACTTCTCAATCAATCATTTTCATGACATTCATGACTAAGGCTAACATGTATGTGCATCATAATTCTCAGATTGCATTAGGAGGCCGTTATTCTCGCGATTTCTTTAATAGATATGGGGATCTAAGGCATATCAGGCGATTACGGTTCTGGCCCTTGAACAAGGTTCTCATGGAGAAGTATGACTTTAGCGAGCGAGATGCAAATGACATTACTGAGTTTCTGGTTCCGATTCTAGATTTTGTTCCCGAGAAACGGCCAACTGCTGGGCAGTGCCTTCAACATCCGTGGATCAATGCCGGTCCACGGCTTTTGGAGCCATCCGTCGTCTCTTCTGATCACAGCCTGCCTGGAGCCATCGCTGGCATTTCTGACCAAAAGAAAAAGGACAAAGATGAAAGGGAGGCCATGGAGGCAGGAATGGGAAACATAGCAATCAACACAGATACCAAACCAGTCATGGCTTCCCCATCTAAGAAACTCTTCCAAGGAAGCCATAGCCACAAGTAGTTGATCCATAACTAGAACCCTGATATGCAACCGGTTTCTATGAAATACTTGCATGCTTCTGGAGCACATTTAAGACAGAGACGCGCTCCTCGGTCGCTCAATGTTGTTGCGAGGGGCCATTGATTGGTTTTCAAATTGGATCGAGGCAAAATTACAAACTAGTCCCTGCAAGTGTTCTACACAGCTCAGTGTTTTAGACAAAGGTGGATTAAAAAGGTCAACATTTATGATATAGAATCAAGGGTCTTACCTTTGTTCTTTGTTACCATTGACTTGTTTGTGAACAGTGTTCATTCTCATGTCATCTTGTACTGATTGATATTCTGGATATTAAAACATTATAGACCATGTTTATTCTTTTATTGTTCTTTGTTTTCTCAATACTACATAACTAAAAAATCAACCGTAAACTAGATATTGATTTGAGGCAATTATATATGTACAAAGTGTAGATGGGTCACAATGATTGAAACCTTTATCACAGGAAATTAGACATTGTTACAAGGATATTGTTTACTAAGCATATGTCATACAATTCTTAGTATCAAACTATTTGAAACAATAAACATTGTCTTGAGAATTGAGAATAATAAGTAAAAATAATTGGAAATAAGACATTGATTTAAGGGATTTTTTAAGACATTTGTTTTATTTTATCGGCAAAAGGTTTTAGGAAGATTATACACTAAATGGTCAAAGATGATATATGGCTAAACAGTATCACTGTAGATATGATACATGATAGAGCGGAATGTCGTTTTTTTATTGATGTAGTCGTCTTTACCTAATGGGATAAGGATTTGTTATTTGTTATTGTTTGTTTTGTTCTTTTATTTTCCCTTTAACTTTCTTGTGATGCAATTGGCTGGCTGAATACATTGATGTTACATGATATAGGCCATAGTTCAGAATATTCATTGTCCCTATATAGGGAGAAAGAGAGATGCATAGCATGTGCTTTGTTCAGCAAACACATGATCATGGTTTTCATGTTTGAATTTTGATGAATAAAAACATTATTAGAATTATTTCTCACTTGGCCTAAGGGTCCACCTTCAACATTATGTTATTACCATGCAAAAATCATTAGGGTTTATGTAAGGAGTTTAGCTTTTATGTACTTACATGGTAAAATATTTCCTAAAATATTTTATTAGTTATCTAATTATATCTATTTTTTTAGATTATCAATTACGGAATTAATGTAAAAAATATTTATTTTTAGTGATATGGCATTACGTAATTGGATTAGAGGCGTTCACGAGTTCAGATAATCCGATTATACGTCTGAATCCGAACCGAACCGATTAAATATGTTCTGGAACCAATAGATAATCAGGTATAATTAGACCCGACCCGATGATACCCGATCATAATTGGTCTGGATATTGATTTTAGAGGAGCAGAACTCAAACCAGCCCGTAAACCCGATGATCCTTTTATTAAATTCTAATAATATATATATAACTTTTACATTAATTAACCTAACTCTATTATAATTGTGGATTATGGATATTTTGTTATTGTTAGAATATTATTAACTTGTAAGTTGATATTACTTGTTTACCATATTTACATGATTTTTTTAAAAATTTTTCTCATTTTTCAATTTTTTTTGAATTTTTATTTCATCGGGTAATCAATTATCCGAACCAAACCAATCTGAACCAATTATAATTTAATTGGTTTGGTTCTCATTTTATCCCATATCTAAACCAATTCGATCCATAAACACCCCTAAATTAGATACATATAGAAAACTGCTTTACATTGGCAATACATTAAAATAAAATTCTTATTTAAATTTAAACTAAGACATTATTTAATAATAAAAGAGCCTTCATTGAAGATAAATAGGGGTTTTGAGTTTTGGAAGTGCCTCTCATCACACTTACTTTTGGTAGTAGTGGAAAAACTCTTACAATAATTCATGCTACTATTCAAATCATTGTTCATTTATTTTCTAAATTATAAAAAAAAAAGTAAAAAAAAAAAAAAAAAACTTGTTCTTGTAACATTAACACACTAAAAATTTTGGATACTTTTCTTTTCAAGGTCGTAGCCCAAAAAGATCTACAAACTTTATTTAACTAAAAAAAAAAAAGTATTTGTTGCATCTGTATTCTTTGTCTATAGTTCTCTGTTTCTAGTCACACTTCATTTCTTTTTTATTCAATTAGACAAATCAAATGATGTTTTCTTTTGAAATTTGAATAGAATAATTGAATAATTACAAGTTTATGTTACATGCATATCATACATCACATTTAATATATAATATTACAAAAAGAATATTATATTTATTTTCTGCTTACCAATAATTTGTGAATGAAAGAGAATGAAGTAATTTTCATTACCAACATATGTTGCTTGAGTGTTTAGAACAACTAAATTAATTTTAAAACATGTAGGTCTTATCAAATTTTGATTACGTATTTATATTAATGAATTAATTAATCAATCATTCAAAGAGAATAAACAAATAAACTGAAAAGTTATCTTGATGCAAATGTGTAACCATTCATCGAATTACCAGAGTTTTTAGGTCCTGATTTTATAAGATGAGATGAGCACCTTCAACCATAAAAGAGAAAAAAAAAAAGGAAAAAAAAATCTTATAATTAAGCTTGTTCAGCACCATTATTTTGATAAAAAGATATCTTTTTTATTTTTTAGTGTATTTGCCAAATTTTTAGTAGTAAAAGTAAAAACACTAGAAAAATAAAAATAAACATCTTTTTTTAGAAGCTGTAATTTACATCTTTTTTTAAAAGATTTTTTTTCTTAAAAAAAAAAGATGTTTTCATGTAATAAATAAACAAAAAAGTAATTTTATTTTGTTATACCCAAACATAATTAATAGATAAAAAAATCTTTTTGCATGAGATACCCAAACATAAAATTACTTTTACTTTTTTATAAGATCTTTTAAAAAAAATATAACTTGAAAAAAGATATTTTCTTAGAAGTTACCAAACCAATCCTAAAAAAAGAATCAACCAAGACTAATATTTATAAGAATGTCTTTTGATGAATCCACTGAGACTGGATTCTCAAAATTATCTTAAATAAAATATTTAAATTTACAAAGACACTTTTATTGATTGTATTATCAAGCCAATTATGTTACATTGAAATTTTGTCAATTAATATATGCCTCTATCAAATTTATTTTGTTCTGTTCATAACATAATGGATGTAGGCTAAGCACAGAATCATTGATTATGATTTTCGGCCAATACTATTTTAATTATACAAAAATTAATATTTTCCCAAATCTGTGTCCATAAATTATTAAAGTAAAAACAAAATTAATGATATTTAATAGTGATGGTTTAAGCAACCGCCACGTATAATTTATTTCCTTTTCGTTTCAAAACAAAACACTATTTTGGTGTTACCAAAGATCTAAGATTTGATTCAAAGATCTAACCAGCTATTTGCTTATTTGGCCACATGATGTCTTAATCAAATAATTCCGACCGTATATTCATACATAGGGTACCTTAATCTCCATCTTCAATGACAAAAAAGGGAAAAACATTGGTCCCAAAATTCATTCAATTTGGTGATAGATTCCAAAAAATGCAACAATCATGCAGGGACCATACATTTAGTACTATATATATTTATTTAAATTTAAAATATTAATGGTATTATTTTACTCTTCACTTTTGGATCAAGACCATAATAATCATGGAGCCTCTTTCAAGTTTATAGTAGCCAAGTTCCACAAAACTTCTTCACATATTCAATACCACTAGAAAATGAGAGAGATGGGAACAGAAAAATTTGAGATTAAAGTATATAGATTTGGTCTATTCATTTGTATGCACAAAAAAAAAATTGTGTAAAGGTTGGCCGAGTGGTCAGCTCACTCGTCCACTTAAACAAATATCGGGGTTCAAATCCCGTAGATCCGCGACGGATTAATCTTTAACCTGTCGGGTTGAGGGATACCGTGGGCAACCAAAACAAAAAAAATTGTGCACATAATAAAGACAATTAAATCAATAGTCTACTACATCAAATTCTTACAAATACAATCATTTGATTAAATAACATTAATTATTTTAAAATCTTTTACACTCTAAGTAAATAACAATAAAATTACTAAATTTTAATTGTTGTTAGTTGTTCACCATTTGCTAAATTATTTAGTACATTTTGAAGATTTAATTATTTAAAGATCTAAATCATTTATGCTCCACCAGTTTTTATGAGAATTAATATCTGAACATTGTGGGGTCACCAATACCTTGATTTTTTTGGTGACTTTCCAATACCTTGATTGTTGAATCACAATCATAATTAAAAGAAAAATAAACAGAAATATTATAATATAAATATAATATTGGGAAGGAATTGAATGATTCCCCCAACAGAATAATACAAATTAATTAAATGACAAAGTACAAAATAAGATATGTATGTGTTAGCCAGGAACTAACACAAACCATAGAGACTCTTTTTTTTCACACAAGAGACCAAGGCAAAAATAGCCTTTGTTATTTAAGGGAGACACAGATTTTCATTCATTCCTGTTGGTCAACTAGGCATTGACCAACATTTGGAAATAATGTTTTTGTGCTCTTAATGCAAAACCTATCTTTTCACACACACTAATTGACTCTCAATAATTTTTCCAAATTGTTTGGTGCTACTAATTTCACACACTTAAAATCTTAATCACTGACTTGTACAAAATCCTAAGAATCCCATAAACTCATGGTTGTTTATCATTTTAATGCTCTGTTCAGTGCCAACAACACCTGAAAAAGTTAAAAAAAATGTTTAACAATGTAAATTATGTAGGGGTAAAAAAGTCATATGAATGAGCAATTGAGTTTGGTTTGGTTTATTACCCATGGTGACAGCACTTGCAAAAATAACACCAGAGAGGATGAATACAATGAGTGAAGCCCTTCCAAGACATTTAACCAATCTTCTTACAAAGAATTGTCCCCAGAATCCAGCCAAAACTGACACTGTAGTGAGGTATAAGGCTGCCAAAAAAATACAATAAAATTTTGATTTATTTGCACAGTAAAAAAATGATTTATATGTATTGTTATTGTCTGTATAGAACTTTTTTATATTAACCTATGGTCAAGTTCTTTTGTTCAGATAAATATTGTAAAAGAAGTTTTATACGAAGGTTTATAAATTAAACTTGAACTTTTATACATAAAACTACCATTAACTTAGAGGGTTGCTGAAAAAATTACCAAAAGGAATAGGGAATCTCTTGAGAAGGTAGAATTCAACCACAGACAAAGATGATGAAAACATCATCACAAATGTTGCTGTCGCACTAGCAACCTGCAATGCCAATGACATACATAAAAATATTTAGAAGTTAATTTTATTGATTTTTAGTCTTAAATCAAGATTTTTAGGCACTCAAATCAGCTCATAAATTCTAAAGTCAACTTTACTTTACATTCTTTACAAATAAGTTAAAACGAGTTAAGTCCCAACTTAATCTCTAAAATTGACTGCGTATACTAAAATAAATTTTTTAATTCTAATTGCACCAATTTTATACATGAAATTGAAAAAATTACAACATGTTAACAGTTGGGACTTGGGATCTCAAAGACTATTTTACTGTTTGCAATCAATCTAAGAGACTATTTTAAAGTTTAACTCCATAATACATATTCTTTACCTAGTCAACACATTTTTTCAAAGTAGCATATATACTTAACCTAGTCAACAAAACCTTGAAAATGTGCATACTATATACTTTAATTACCTGAGGGATAACACCAATCTCCAAGAGAAGAGGGCCTAAAACAAATCCACCACCAGAACCAAGTAACCCTCCAACAGTTCCACCAATGATTCCACACAATGCACAAAATGCAAGGTTCATAGGTGTCCATGCTATTGAGGCCTCACATATGTAATCTAAGCACCCTGTTGTGATTCTTTTCTTGTGATCCTTGTACAACTTCACTGTTTCATACCCAAACACCACAAATGCAATTGGAAACTGAAAACACAAAAAAAGAAAACATAGTTTCATGTCAATTATTAGTCAAACCACACACTACTAAGTGTAGTAATAAATAATAATTTGAGGTTATATTTGTTAATTGAACTTTATCCAACCTGTAATCCAAAAAGCACCCAGTACAAAACACTGCAAGCCTTTGTATTATTCTGCAACCACCGCCACCAAACATGTTAAAATAAATAATATTAAAAAAATAACATCAAAAAAATTTGGACAGAATAAGATAGAGACAAAGAGACTTGCTTTGATGATTTGAATCAGCAAGAAACCAAGCCACACTACCATCAACACCAGCATCCTTTTCCATCTAAGGTTGAGACACATTATTTCCTGAAATATGATTTTTTTTTTTGAAGTGTAATAAAGGTTAATTAGTTCCTCTCATAGACAATAACAACAATAATTATGATAATATAACCACGTTTTTCATGCATTTTCATTTAAATAATCATCTAATAATAAAAAAATAAATAAAATTACATACTAGAGCTGACTTCTCTTCTTTGGGGATCAATGGTTCATATTTTGTATCAATTAAAACTGCAAAAGTCATTAACACAATTAGAACTCAAAACACAATTTATAAATAAACAAATTACCACTATAGTATATTAGCATATGAATATAATATAAGTTGATGCTCTACACAAAAAACTGTTCATGACTTCATGTTATCATGCCAATCATTGAACCCAAATTATATTGCACCGTTTACTATTCATTACTTTACAAAGATAAAACAATTATTAAAAATGTATAAGATTATTGAAACCTACGTTCTCCACGTGAATTAACTATAGTTTCTTCTTGCTTGGCCTTTTCCTGCACATAACAAAGCAGAAAACAAAAAGGGGTCAAACAAAATAAAATTATAAAGAAAACTAGAAAAATCTGATAAGTTAAATTTTCCAAATAGTGTCATCATGATCTAAAATCATGAAAAAAAATTATTTTTTTACCTTGAGAAGAGTCTCTTCCTTCCACATCTCAATTCCTTTGAAGAAGGACCTTGAAGATGTGCCAATGAAGAGAATGATGATGAGGACAGTGATGAGCCAATAGGGGAAGACAACACTGAGAGAAACACCAATAGTGATTCCAAGCAAGAGCATAGGTTGGAACAGAAGTGCAAGATCATAGTCTAATATTGGAACCTCCTTTGTTGGATGTGGCACTCTCAGATTGTACCATACAGATGATGCTGATGCCCCCATTATCATACCTACGATCAAAAAACCATATATTATTGTTTTCACTTATTCTCAAACAGAAAACGAAAACACAAACCAAATAGCAGTAACTTCACAAACAACTATGCTATGTATCAATGATTAATGAACAATAAACCACTCAGAAAGACCAAAAGAAGAAAAGGGGTCATAATTTTATTTGTCAAAATCACAAGTAGATAGCCTCCAAAAACAATCCTATTTGAGTCAAGAATATTCATCATGGTAGGACTAACTATTCAGGGTGGGAATTTTTTCCATACATGTGGTAAAAGAATTTGAATCAATTTTGTTTGTGAAAGTCTAAGTAACAAAATGAATTATTAGTATTGGAATATAAGAAATTTTGTTACATTTAGATAGAGCAGCAGCAGATTTTGTATCAAAGCCAACAAGGAGAGTAAGCATGGGAACAAAAATGCCACCACCACCAACCCCACCAACAGTTCCAAAAGCAGACCCAAGAAAACCAATCACTGTGGCCAACACAACCCTCCAATTCAGCTCCAATTCCTGCAACAACCAACCATTGCTCTTGTTACATTCACACACAAAAAAAGCAGCAAAATTCATTCAAAAAGTTCTCATGGGAATATGATCAAACACCTACAGGCCAAACTTTCTGAACTCCAGATTCATAAAGGGTATTGGTAGTAAGGTATGGTTTGCTTTCATGATTATGATGACGAGCATGGTTTATGAGTAACACAGCAGACAAAACAGCAACAGAGGAAGCAGAGACAAGATATGCAATGAAACCTCTAGTGTTTGACATTGACATGATTCTGAGGAAACAAGAATGTGTTTATTATAATGTAAGTAACCTTGGAAGAAGATACAAAGCAGAGAATGAAGAGAGGCAGAGAGGGAAGAAGTGCCTATAAAATGAAGAGAGAGAGAGAGAGAGAGAGAGAAGGTTGGTGAAGTGTAACTGCTGCTGCTACCTCTAATCAGTGAAATACGTGCACTGCTTCAATTGGTTGGTACTTCTACAGTATCCCTATTGTATTTCTTTCTACTTTCTAGTTTTTATTATTTTTTTTATCAAATATAGAAGACTCAAATACACGACTTCTTAGATGAGTATGAGAAAATTATGCTATTTGAGTTATAATTAGAGGTGTTCAAATCCAAATTAATCCAAATTAAACTCATCCAATTCAATCCAAACCGAAAATCGATTAAAACCGCACTAATTCGGATTTGATTGGATTATATTTTTTGCAAACTGCTGGATTGGATCAGATTTCGGATCTACTTTTCATAATCAATCCGATCCAATCCAATTCAAACCGCATAATGTGCTATTATATTATTATTTTATTATTATATTTACAATTATATTTATAACATGTTCAATTTGTTATACATTTTTCTATTATTCATGTATTATTATTATTTAATAAATATTTTATGTTTAAAATATTATTTATTTATTTATTTTAACTAACCTATAATTTTATTTCTATTGTTATGTTATTGTTGGCTTTTTAAGATATGTTAAGACTTGTTATGTCATTATTTATTATTTAAAATTTGATGTTAAGACTTGTTATAAGTATTTAATTTTTTTTATTTAAAAAACCGCAAATCCAAACCGCTTGTAATCGGATCGGATCGGATCGGATTTTCAAAAAAAGTTCGTCCAATCCAAACCGCACTGCATATAAATTAAGCATTCGGATCGGATGACTTTTTCCCTTAAAACTGAATCAAACCGTATCGCAAACACCCTAGTTATAACTTATTGGCCTACTTTCTAGTTTCTAGCATTAAAAATAAAAAATAATATAAATAAAAATAAACATTAATTTAATTATCTATATAATTATTAATTTGAGAATTAATTTTTTTTGTACACGTAATATTTTTGTTAAAAAAATATAATTTTTGTAAAATTTTAAAATATTAAAAAATTTATTTATGAATTAAATCAAATACAAAATTATATTTCTTGAGTATAAAATTAATTTTTGTAAATTATTATAGATAAAAAAATTATTTTGACATTAGTATTTTTTGTATTTTTAAATTAAAAAAAACTTAAAATTAAGTATCAAAATATCTAATATACTAATAGTAATTTTTTATATAAATTTAATTAATCTGATTTGGAAGTCCATAAAAATGGAAGAGTCTATGAGGATTTTTTTCATTTAAAAAATTTAAATCCAAGACTTTTAGAATGGATTTTTTTATATAAATTAATTAAATGTTTTATTTACGTATATATATCATTTGAATGGTATTTATAAATTTAAATTTTATTATTTATCTTATGTATAATATAGTTTGGATATCAACATTTTTTTTTAATCCATCTTACGTTAGTTTCTTTTTGCAAGGATTTTATATGAATACTCTAGAAATTGAAAATAGATTTTACATTTTTATTTGATTATTTTCTACCATAACAATAAATGTAAAAATGAAAAATCAATTACTATTTTGCATATATAAAGTAATTGTAGTAGTAGACAATGAGCGTAAAAATTAACAACTCTTGTGTGTGTGTCAGTGTGTGTATATATATATTTGGTAATAATATATCAATTTAGATATTAGCATTAAAGAGTTTTATATCCAAAATGGAGAAACCAAATTCTTTCCATAATCCATAAAATATAAAACGTATTGCCCTATTTTTCTTGACAAATGATGAACATGTAGGATGATGAATAAAATATCGTTTTTTATCCCTTAATATTTAGGATAAATTTTAAATTTATTTTTAATATTTAAATTATTTTATTTAAATATTTAATATTTTAAAATGATCTCAATATTATTCTATTATTAGTGATTTATTTCTTGGTTTAAATATTTTTATTATAAATTTTATTATTTTTATTTTATACAATTTAATTTATTAAAATTTTTTACATGTTAAATCTTCTCAATATTTAAATTATATTTTATATATATCTAATTTTATTTTTAATTTAAAAAATTAAGTGATAAAATAACATCGATTAAAATTATTTGCGTCTTTTTATTTTTTTTTCGCTTACTTTTTTTTTTATAAAAATTATGAGTAATTATATACAATAATACCTAATCACTCATGCATAAATTGTGTTCTATCTTTTTTTAATAAATTTTTCTTACTTTTTACTAAAATGATGAATCATAATTGTTATTTCACTCATATAAGACTATATATAGAATTTCCCTATTTATTACCTCATATGTAACGATTTGATTTGATTTGATTACGCAATGATGCCTGTTGTCAATGTATTATTTCCTAATATTTTTATGTTAATCTTTTTTAACTTTACCTAATATTCGTTCCACCAAACTAATATATAATATATAATAGTAATAAAAATAATGGTAATTTTAAAGCGTATATCTTTTATTTATTTCTATTCTAATTGAGTATTAAAAATATTGTTATGATTTCGTTTGCACCTAATTGATTAAGCTCCGTAATTTGACTCTTCATTATATTATTATATTATTAATTAATATTAGTTATGCCTTTTACTGTTTTTCCTTTTTAAATGAATGAAATCAATTAGTTTAATTTGTCTCTTCTTTTGCATCATTCATTTCTTATCTTGTGGACACAAAAATATACGAAGAAAGGTGGGTATAAGGTACGGTATAAATTAGGAGAATGATAATTAATGCCACTCTTCAAATTCGATAACATGTCTCAATTATTAAAATAATATCATAAAATAGAATAATTATTTCATTACTACTTGTATAGTTAGGAGTTATTTGGTTTAGGAGGTCAAAGCCTAAATGGAATTGTTTTCTTACTCCATCCACAAAAATATTTGAAAAGAGACGGTAAGGACAAACTCTCTCACTCATATTCAGGTAAGGTTAAAGATAAGATCAGAGACATTATTAATATACACAATAACAATATCCATATTTATCCGTATTAAATGTATTATTATAAAATATATTCAACTAACTTGTATCTTAAGAATGTATATTAAAATTACAAAACAAAACAAAAATTAAAAATTTTTATTAACAATAATCTTATAATGTATTCTTGAACGATTTAAATAACATTCCCTTAACAATTTAAATAAGTGGTCAGAGAACTTATTATAAACTACGAATATATGTAGTAACAGGCGTCGCTTAGTCAAGTAACTAGGGTGAATTCGGGATCTGATCCGATCAGATATAACTAAAATCTTAATCGCATTAAAATTATCAGAATCGGATCGAATTTAATATTTGTGTTTAAATTCGATCTGATTCTATCGGATATATTCGTAAAATATAAAAATATTTTTTAAAATTTATTTTTATTAAACAAATATTAATAAAATTTATTTTTTTATTCTTTTAAATATGTTTATTTTTAAAATAATATTAAATATATTTTTTTAAATAATAAATTAAAATAATACAACATATATAATAATTATTAGTTAAAATAAAACATAAGAAGAATATTTATTTATTTAATTTATTTATTTTTGTAAATTTGCGGATATACAGATCGGATATATAGATACTTACATAAAATTCGCAATCCAATTCTATAAGTGTTCGAATAAATACTACAGATATGCGGATTGGATCTGATCTATAAATATCCCTACAAATAACAGAGATCGCTTAAATTTTTTTTTTATCAAAGATAGGAGACTCGAATCCGCAACATCTTAATTGAGTATGTGAAGACTATGCCATTTGAGCTATTGCTCATTAAGAAAGATCGCTTAAATTAATTACTTGAATTGTTGGAAAGCAATTAAAAATTTTTAAATTGCGAAAGAAAATTTTGTATTGTGAACAAATTGGTCGGACACCAAAAAAAATATTTACTCAAAGAGAAATGAAATCCGTATATATCCCCTACGAGCTATATATGAAGAAACCAATATTTGTTGACAAAAATCAATCTTTGCATGAGTTGGGAATATTGAAGAGTCCAAATCATGAATGAATATGCTGGGCTGGGAGTTAGGACAGTAAGACATGTGCATATTCTTGGATGCCTTATTTCTATATATATATAAGAATATACACTACCAACAACACAGTATAATTTAGTAAATATTTTCTTGTTACTAGTCAAAGACTTAAAAAAAAGCTATATTATAAAAATGGTAGTTGAGCCTAAAATAACCCTAATTGTCATGTTCAATAATATTGTTAATTAAGCGTAGTGAATTTTGTAACAATTAATATTTTTCTTGACGTCAAATATATATTTATATGTATAATTACATATTCGTGTCCTCATCTATTCTATAAATTTTGAGCAGTCAAAAGAATAATTAAAAAATTGCAGGAAAAAAATGTTGTGTAATACATAACACAAATCGTAAGTACTGGTTTCTATAAAAAAAAAAATTGATTTACGATTTTATAAATTATAATTTTTTAAATTAAAAAAATTAAAATCATAACTTACAATTTTTTAATTATTTTTTGTTTTATTTAAAATTGTAATTCACAATTTTTATTATTTTTTAAAATATTTTATCTTTTTTTTTCTCACGGTATTCTTCAACCCGGCAGGCCAAGTAGGGGTGAACGTGGATCGGATCGGATATGGCCAAAATTTCGATCCGATCCGCACTAAAATTATCGGATCGGATCGGATCCAATATCCGCAGTTTTTAAGTCTGGATCCGATCCGATTGGATATCGGATATATCCGCAAAACACAAAAATATTTTTAAAAGCTTATTTTTATTAAAAAATATCAATAAAATTTGTTTTTTCTATTCTTTTAAATATGTTTACTCTTAAAATAATATTAAACATACATTTCTTAAATAATAAATTAAAATAATACAACATATATCATAATTATTAGTTAAAATAAAATATAAAAATAATATTTAGTTATTTATTTATTTTTGCGGATATGTGGATATGCGGATCGAATATGCGAATATTTACACAAAATTCGCAATCCGATCCGATAAATACCGCGGATATGCGGATCGGATCTGATCCATGAACACCCCTAAGGCCAAGAACTAATCTGCCGCGGTACTGAACTCCATTTAAGAGTTTACCGTTGACTAATGAGTTGCTACATATACGAGACCGAATTCGAACTCCCAACCCTTGATTAAATAGATTAATGAACTAACCACTAGATCAACCCAATTTAGTTAAATATTTTATCTTATTTAAAATCGTTACTCACCATTTATTTTCTTTATCCAATACTTTTCATATGGCTGTACTACATCAATTGTAATATTAGCCGAAAAGGAACACTATTTTGTGGATTTGTACTACACCTGCCCTTGATTTTCTTTTTCTTTTGGGTACATTTGTACTACATCGTTGACTAGGGTCGCACTATTCTTTTTCCACGACAACAATAATGAATTGTACACATGAAATAAAATAAAATAAAATTTAAAACATCCATTTATCTTCACCAAACTTGTTAAAGCCTGTGTATCTCTCTTAGCTTGCATATTACTTATAGCTCAAGGAAACGAAAAACTGAAAGAGAGCAAGAGACACGGTAGAATTTGAAAAATAAAGCTGTTTTTTTTTTGGGGGGACTTGAAAA
Source organism: Arachis ipaensis (assembly GCF_059453495.1). Classification (NCBI taxonomy): domain Eukaryota; kingdom Viridiplantae; phylum Streptophyta; class Magnoliopsida; order Fabales; family Fabaceae; genus Arachis; species Arachis ipaensis. The sequence continues at coordinate 124,594,594 of NC_142437.1, forward strand.
ATAAAGCTTTAGCAGACGGCTAAGGTTACTTCTCCTTTTTATCAATTTTCTTTTTCTATTTTTTTCCCCCGGCTAAAATGACATTAAGCATGACATTAAGTACTATAATCACATGAACACGTGTATCCTGCATTATTTTGCATCATGATTAATTGATTAGACATTATGTGATGATGAGTTATAATGTGTTGTGTTGTAATAAAAAGTGAAGTTAGGAACAACAAATCGAACACATCAAACTAAAAAGTGCTGTAAAGTTATCTAAGACGGTTCTGAAGTACATGCCATGTCTTTGCCGCTTCAATGGGACTGTTCAAGATTTTATACTATTTTTTAATCAATAATGAAAATTTAAAAAACCAAATTGAACATTACCTCTTTGGTTTTTCTAGCCATCAATTTGGAAAAAAAAAAAATTTAGACGTACAGACAATTTTCTAGGTCATGTTTATCCGCCGATGGATTCTACTCTGAATAGAAATGATAGTTATCTGTTACAATAGTTTTTTGGTCATGGAAATGTTGATCTTTCAATTACATAAAGAAATTATCAAGCAGTGAAGATTACCTTTGATAATAATAAAAAACAGAAACTCCCAACAAAACATTCCACTGCCAAAAGAAAAGAATAATAAAACCCTTAATGGGCCTAATAGAGGCCCAATATTTAATGCAAAAGATAACACATCTTTATGATTCATTCTTTTAAATTTTAACAAATACTACTTATTTTTTTTTTTATCAAAGATAAGAGAAACTATACCATTTGAACTATTACTTGTTGGCTTCTTATTTCTTAATTAGTCTCTTAAACAAAATAAAATAAAATTGATCTGTAGATAGCATGCCATAATGAAGGAAATTAAACAAAGCAAAGTATTATTCTACAATAATAATTTTATTACAAAAGTAATTATTATTTATATACAGCGTAGTAGTATTATTTTCATTGTTTTACTTGGAAACTTCATCGTCGCCGTCGACCCGTCCGACGTCGTTGAAGGCCTGTCCTGTCATCTGATCAGATGCTTTCAAGGCTTCGGCCACCGCAACCGGTCGCGTCTTTTGCAATCTCACCGTAGACGGCTTGTCTCCGGCGGCGGCGGCGGCGGTTTCCAGATCTCTGTTGTATCCTCCTCCACCTTCCACCTTAAGCTCTTCCATTTTCCTCCTTGCTTCTTCCTCTGCTCCGCTCAAGTTTTCCTTTACTCATAATCAAAACATCATTATATTACTCAGCAATATATCTAAACTAAATTGATAGAAACTCAGCTGCATGCAACTTTACACAATAAAATTGATAATTGGGGGCAGTTACATAAAAATTTAATTAAATTTAATTAAATCAGTCAAATAATGACTCTCAACTATTAATTTTAACTTCACGTCCTGCAATGAGTTTTCACCAACTAAAATAATAGTTGACAATAATTTTTTTTTTTAATTGAAAATAGTTATCATATTTCTTATATTTGACCATAGTAGTTCAATTTTTTTTTAAAAAAAGATGAACAAAATTGAAGACCTTGGTCTTGTCCTTAGCTTCGGTGGTTTTGTGCTTTGCTGCCTCAGCAGTTTCTGAAGCCTTGTTCTTTGTTGCTTCCTTCATATCATAAGCTTTGTCCTTCGTTGCTTCAAATGTCTCTCCACTCTTCTGCTTTGTTTCTTCTTTCTTGCCTCCCAAGAAACCCATCGCCCTCTCCTTCAGCTCCCCAAGCTTCCCCACCGTGGTGTCCTTCCCTTCCTTCGCCTTCTCCGAAGCATAATCTCTGTACTCACCTACGTACAACACCCTCATCAATCATTCTTAAATTTCCAATTTTAAACATCTCATTATGCTAAAACATTATTGGACCATATACATAGGTGTTAGTATTACTTACCACCCTTTTCCATTGTCTTGTCCTTGGCTTCCTTAGCCTTATCCATGGTTGCATCTTTAGCTTCCTTTGCTTTTTGAGATGCAGCATCTTTTGTTTCTTTTGCTTTCTGTGATGCATAATCTGTGTATTCACCTGCCTTTTCCATTGTAGCATCTTTTGATTCTTTTCCCTTTTCAGCTGCATAATCTAATAACACTAAGATACATTGTTTGTGTCTTGTTTTTCTTATACATTGTTTGGCATATTCTATTAATTTCAGACTAAAATTTACTACAATTAAGGGCATCGATGAAGATGAAATAAAAGAGATATTGAAGGAAAAAATCTGAATTCTAAAGCAGAAACAAAATTAGAATTAACCATCTAAATATATGTATGAACTTACCAGCTTGTTCCTTTGTAGAACCTTTTGCATTCTTGGCTTTTCCAATAGAGATATCTCTGACTTCACCAGCACCAAATCCTCCCAATTCTTCACCTGTATTTGTTGTAGTTATATCTGATGATGCTGCATTTGTAGTAGTGTTGTCCCTTTTGCCAACAACAACATCTTTAGCACTTTCATATGTGTCATGAACTGCTCTTAGCACTGAACCAATTACACCTGGCTTTTGTTGTTGTTGTTCATCATGATCATGGTTTCTAGCTTTGTTAACTTCTTCAAGATCTTTTGCAGTTTGTTCAGCTCTTTCTTCCTTCAATTGTTCCCTTGACTCCATGATTGATGATGCTATTAATCACTCAAATGTATTGCTAATATATTAGTTTGTTACGGGTGTGAAAGAATAAAGGTGGCGTTTGATAATTTATATGATTATAAGGATAGTATAGGAAGATTTGTGAAGGTTGGTGTGAGTGGACACGTGTTAATAGAATAGAGAACCACGTGGAAGGAACGGTAATGTTATGACATGTGGCAACCATGCTTGGGAGGTTTGACACGTTGTGTTTGAGAAGTAACATGACATATTCTACATTGTTCTCATTTCTAGTTCTAAGAATTCTTTAAGGCATTATTATTATTATTATTATTATTATTATTATTATTATTATTATTATTATTATTCGGTAAAAACTCAGGTGCAGTCGACTTTACGTGAAGTTTATAGTTGAGAACTGTTAGATGATTTGACCGATTTAACCAAATTTTCATCTAACGGCTCTCAGCTATCTAACGTCTAACGGCTCTCAGCTATCTAACAGCTCTCAGCTATCAATTTTACGTGAAATCGACTACACTTGAGTTTCCACATTCTTATTATTATTATTATTATAGAAGATGCCCTCTTATGTTTGGAAACATGAGAGGAGGAGAGTTGTAATGTCCACGTGGCAATTTGTAAAAAAATAAGAAAGCAAAGAGTTTCATGCTTTATAGTCAAACCGGTTCTGTCGACCATCAATGCATGGTCACTTTTTAGTCTAATTTGAAATTGGAAGAGTTTGATTTCGGAAGAATTACTCATGATATAAATATGAAATTATCATTGTAGACTAACACATATTTGTGATTAATTATAATTATATTAACTATTTTATATAATATGACTTAATAATAAAAATAAAATTATATATTCTATTTTATTTCATCAATTTAATAAGAATAAAATCAAACATTTTTTTTTGTATTTTTGTTTAGAATTGTATAAAAATTACATTCAATATAAATAGTAATTTTAGGAGTTCGGTCCTTGATATACCATAATCACATTTTGTTAGGGTAATTGGCAATATAAACAATTTGAATTAATCATCATAAATTCTAATGTTTAATCTCCTAAGCCAAACTGAATGAAGTATCATATGGAAGACATCAAATCTTTTAGGAGGATAATGCACTTCAAAGTGTCTCCTAATGTTGTCCACTCTCCTTTGCATCCTTATATATTGTCTTGAAGAGATGTTTGTTAGAATCTCCTTCAATTTTGGAATGTCTCTTGAAGAAACTTCAACTGAAAAAGACTTCCAATTCAAGACATCACTAAATGGAGGGACATAGTGGTCAGAAATAAGCACAGGGACACAACCTGTGTAAATTGCCTCAACTACCCTTGGGCTTGCCACCTCATACCCACTAGGGCAAAGACAAAACTTGCTCTTTCTAAGCATACCATAGTAGGAAACCCCCTTTGGAAGGTACTTGTGGACTTGGATATCTTCATCCTTGTTCTCCCATTGCTCAAGTATAATGGGCCTAATGGGCCCATGAACCCCACCGGCAAAGAAGGCCAAAATTGAGCGTTTAGATGCGGAAGGCCCACCAAGAAAACCATCTATTGTACCTACATTTTTATAAGGATTTAAGGAGCGTTTGGTCTATCAATAGTAAGTAGAAACTCAGGTGCAGTAAATTTTATGTAAAGTTGATAACTGAGAGTTATTAGATAAAAATTTAGTCAAATCATTCAAATCATTTAACGGCTCTCAACTTCACGTGTGAGTTTTCACCTATTTTGATTGGAATTAAGTGAAAAGGGACTAGAATTCAAAATTACTAAATTACTAATGATGAGAATAACCTAATAACCTGTTTGGAGATTGACTTCAGGAAGAGAAACATCTTTTGTAGGGTTGAAACCTTCAGAGGTGTTGGCATTGCACAATACACGGATAGAGTTCTTGTATAAGTAAGGAATAGAGAATGAAGTCTCTGGCCCCTAAAAAATTTTGAATAATCAATCTCAACATTATTATCATTTTGTGTATTCATATGCATCTAAGATCATCATAGAACTAATATGATGACATTAAGAATAAAGATGTAATTCAGGACTCGATCAATGGTGATTAGACAGTCACTTTCTCACTTTACCAACCTTCTTATTTTAAAGGAACTAGTTTCGAACGAGTTAGATCTACTTACCCAATCATGGCAAGAAAGCATGAAATGATCAGAACCAAGGCTTCGATTCCAATAAGGATATCTTCCAGCAATGAGATTGATATAATCCTTGACAGTTGTTCTTATGGGGCCGAAATCGCGCGAGTTCCTCTCGTACACAAATCGGACCATCATTACTACACTGAAGGGAAGGAAGAACACATGAGCTTTCTTAGGATCCCTTGTTCGAAATTGCTCATTCATCTCAATAGCATGGATGAAATTACCCTCCATTGAGTATATGCTTTTGCATGGTCCATTATGAAAAATTGGAGGCTCCCCTTCTTTATAGACAAATACTTTGAATTGTTTCTCCATTTCTAAATAGCTCCTACATACCATATCAAGGATATTTAATATAACCTGTGATGATCACTTAGTACTAATCAATGTTTATAACGTAGTTACTCATCATAATTTCGGAATGGATTGTTTAGAAACAACAACGAGACGGATAGGGATGGGTTTTCACACTACTGACTCCACCCTGCCCTACCGTATCTTATGGATTTGGATCCTCTAAAGTTTGAATTTCATTTTAGAGGATAAAGTGTGATCTCTCACCATTGATTTCATAGGTGGGACCAATAATAAATATGAAAGAGAAGTTATTCAATAGTGAGAGATTATACTTTACTCTCTAAAGTGAAATTCAAACTTTAGAGGATCCAAATCCGTATCTTATATAGACTCCGTCTTGTTACTACAAGCGAGTACGAGTTGTACTACCTAGTATCATTCACTAGGAATTGCAACTAATTTGGGTTGGTCGAGTTACTTAAGCAAGTGTTGTGGGTTCAAATTCCGTCATGTACGTCCAGCAACTCATTGATCAACAACAGATCCTTAAATGGAACTCAGATCCACGACGAATTAGTTTGACCTGTGGGACTAAGGGATACTATATAATGGGCAACCCAAAAAAAAAAAATTTACTAGGAATTGCTATAGCCCATTAATTTGCCCTTAAAATATTACCCAGTATATTTATAATCATAATCATAATCATAGTAATTAATATCTAACTATTACTTAAAATAAAATTTCTTGGTTTGATAAGCAAGTATAAACATTACACTTCGAATTAATTATTATAAATTAAGGGCATTTTAGTTAAAAATTTCCTGATAGTACTTTCTTAATTAGTGTACAAATTATAAATATGTTACCTGTGAAATGCTTTGGCATTCCTATAGACTGGACCTATTGGAACATAGTCTTGATCAAGTGTTTGATTCCAATTTCTTGCATCTCTAATAGCAGCTCTAGCTTGTAGCAAACCTGCTTCAGTTCTATCTAAGATGCTGAATTTTCTTTGGGGAACAACATAAGATTCATTCAAAGGAGCTGAACTTGCCCAAGTTTTTGAGATGTCATGATCAACTACCTCAGTTTGGTTCTGTTCCCAAAAAGGAAAAACAAAAAAAGAAAAAAAAATGAGTCATCATCTTTAGTGAATTATAAATAAACTGTTAATGTTAACATATATTTTTCAAAATTATAAAATTTAATATAATTTTATATATTAATAAATATCTATTTATTTTTATTACATTTATGTTATTGAAGTAATTTTAAAAATTAAAAATAATTTTACCAAGCAGAATTTTTATAACTTAATAGGTATAGAAAGTCACTTTTATTATGATTTACCAAACATACATTATAAAAGCTATTTAAAAAAAAACAGTAATATTAGGGAGACAAAAAAAAAAGTCAAAACTTGTCTTATTTAGCATTTATTAATTGTCGCAACAATTAATGAATGCTAAATAAGACAAGTTATGGTTGTTTTTGGTTCTTTGGTTACCAAAGATTTCTGTTAAAAAAGACTAGCTTTAATATAATAAACTACCTTTTAAAAACCAAAATTTTACCAAATTGAGAGTAAGATTATATTGCTAGATACAAAATGACCGGGGATGCATTTTCTTACCGGAAATGTTTGGTAACCAAAGAAAATCAACAAAAAACGGCGATAACTTGCCTTATTCAGCATTCATTAATTGTTGCGACAATTAATTAATGTTAAATAAGGCAAGTTCTTGCTATTTTTTTTTGTCTAACTAGCATTACTTTCCCTTGACAAAAATTAAGAAATTAAACTTAAAATCAAGAGTAATTTAAAACTAATATTACTATTATACTTTGAATCTATGCATGCATATGTTGACCTGCCACTCATTGTTAACACATCAACAAATAATAATGGTTGGCTCTATACATTTGAAATTTCAAAAACTTAAACAAAGCATACTTGCAACAACTTCATTATTCTTCAAAGATCAAATTGAAACATCAGTCAACCCTTACTACTAGACTATGCTTAATAGCCTAATAATGGCCTAAACATATACCATGTTCTAGTAAAAGATTTTTTTTTTTTTAAGAAAAAGAAATTAAAAAAAAAGGAAAGAAAAGAAAGAGATCTTACATATTGTTCCGGAAGAGAAAGTGGTGGAGGAGAGAAGTAAGAGAGGTTATTGAAGAAAAACATGTGATGATCATCAAAGGCATGCATAGTTTTGTTATCATCACCATTGTTGATGAATAAAGAAGAAGAATTATTAGGAGAAGAAGAAGGAGTTATAGAGCTCCAAAGTAGTGGCACCAAGGTATTATTATTGTTACTACTTGGACCATTCAGAAAAGCAAAAGTAAGTGCCATAACCATTACAAGAGGAACAACCATCAACAACAATGGCTTCAATGATGAAGAACCACACCAATAACAAAAACCCATTATTGTAATGATGATTTGATTTCAAAGTTGAAGGCTTTTTGGGATTTCAGAATCTGGGCATGCATGATTTTAATTTAATCCTCCCTTCTTTTCATGTTACAGCTGCCTCTTCTCTGTGGCTTCAGTTACAAATGTACACATGGCAGCAGAAACTCATGCATGCAATTAACTCTCTCTCTCTCTCTCTCTTTGATATCTCCCACTATTCCTAATCCGATTTACAGTGGATTTGGATTTTATTTAAAAGTTTATTGTGGATTAATGAATTATTATATATATTAAAAAATTCAAAATTTTATGTTTATTTAAATAAACAGTAAAGTAATATTCGAATCAACCAAGTTAAATTTTTTTCTTATTTTGTTTATTTTAAGGTGGAAATTCAGTTGCAGTCAATTTCACGTAAAGTTGATACTTGAGAGCCGTTAAATAATTTGACTAATTTGACTAAATTTTCATTTAAAGGCTCTCAGATATCAACTTCACGTGAAGTCGACTTCACTTGAGTTTTCACCTTATTTTAAATATAACAGCGGGTATAATTGCCACAAAAGTAATCCATCACAAAATTTTGATTTACGGTCATTATTTTAGCAATTTAAAAAATTGCCGCTAATTGTTTAGCAATTTTTTATTTTAAAACGGTTATTTAACTACCATTATATTTGGCGGCAGCTAAAAACTGCCGCTATCTGACTCTAAAAATGCCGCAATCTGTTCGTCGGGTTCAAAACTATTGATTAGTAATATTTGATGGCTTAAATTTTCCCGCGACAAAAACCTTGAATTTATCGAAACATATATAGGATCCAAAACCGAGAATAGGGTTTAATTCGAGTGAGTTTGGGGTGGCTCATATATTAAGATGAGTGGCATTATTATGTGTGTGTGTGTGTGAAATCTATAGTGGAATTCTTCATGGGTAAAGAAACTTGAAGAATTTGATATACTAATATGTAGTGCATATGAATGGTGGTTGAATTTGTATATCTTTCATGGATTCTAGAATCTAGATGATATTTGACTCAAATTTTAAATTAAAAGGTGAAAATTTGGGTAAAGTGGATTTCACGTGAAGTTGATATCTGATAGTCGTTAGATGAAAATTTAGTCAAATTAATCAAATCATCTAACGGCTCTCAGGTATCAACTTCACGTGAAGTCGACTACACCTGAGTTTCCACCAAATTAAAATGTTGGATTGATTCATTTTTCTATTTTTAAGAGACTTGACTATAACTTAAAAAGGAAATTAAATTTTAAAAATATTTGAATGAAATCTGAAAAATAAAAAGTTATAATAAGAAACTGTTAATGATTAGGTAGGACTGAATTTAATATTTAGATATTTCAACATAAATTAATTTGGATTATGAATAACTTATAAAAACCGAAAATAAATATTATTATTAAAAATTTAAATAATGTTATAGATTTATATTTTTATATGAATCAAGTCTAATTAAATTAAATAATACAATTAAAAAAATAATATTATACATTCAAATCTTTTTTATAAAGTAAGTCTAACTAAATTAAATAATATTTAATTCGACCTAACTTAAATGTGGTTCCATAAAAAGAACAAGGGACTCTTAATTATTATTTTTCTTTTCATATTAACTCAAATTTAAAATTACTTCTTAAAAATTATATTTGACTAATATAGATATTGCTCTTTTTAATAGTCAATATACAAGTAATTGTAAGATGAAGTTGTGCATATGAACAATTTGGATAAGATCATTGCAAATTGTATTTACATAAAAGAAGAAAATTCAGGTATTAAATTAGTTATTTTATATTTGTGTATAAATATATATTATTTTAATTTATTTTTACTATATATTTTATACTAATAGTTATTTAGAAGTATTCATAAATTAAATCATATTTAATATTCAAATATCTGTGATATTTATCCGCATCTAATTCGTAAAATGATCGAATTCATACTCTAACCGAATCAATTTACTCATATTTATATTTGCATTATGAATTCGATCTGTATATTCATACTAAATAATAAATAAATAATATATATTTTATTTATATTTTAATTTGATTAATAATTATTATTTATTTATGTTATATTATTTTATTTTTGTTATTTAAAAAAAAAAGGTTAGTTTAGCATGTTTAAAAAAATGAAAAAAATAGTTTGAGAATGAAAAAAAGAAATTTTATTAACATTTATTTATAAAAATAAATTTTGTAGTACAAATCAGATTGATATTTTAGTCGTATTCGATTCAATTCGCAAACATCTTTAATTAATTTGGGAGCTTATTTTTATATACAAGTTGAATATCGATGCACATTTACAACAATGTACCATTACCTACTACACCTTTAGTTAACACTTTACAACTATTTTTGTCATTGTTTTTCTTTGAAGTAGTTTTGTACATTGCTTAATAAATAATCACTCATTTATTTTTTTTATCATATATTTTTTAAAATTATTATGTGGTGAAAATTTAATAAAGTGTAAAAGTTATTCTTAGTGTGTAAAATTCCTTTTTTTTTTTTATCCTTGTGTCTCTGTATTTCTATTTTTATACATACATCATATCATTGAATAAGATCCAAAACAAAATAAAATATAAAATATTTTATACAATAATGACAACAAACTTTTATTTATTAGGGTGAGAAAGATTCAACATATTCAAATTTTTTTTTTTTGAAAGAAGGAGCTCAACACAAGAAGTGAAGCAAGGACAGAAGACAACGACACAAAATAAAAAATAATAACCTAACCAACTGGTCTAACCATAAAATCTTCTGTCATCTCCGGCATTGCCATCAACATACTCAAATTATATAAACTTCTTGGTTATCTATCTAATTAATGATCATGAACTTTAATGTTCAATCTTCTAAGCCAAACAGAATGAAGAATCATATGAAAGACATCATATCTCCTAGTTGGATAATGTACCTCAAAATGTCTCCTAATTTGTCCCACCCTTCTTTGCATCTTTATATACCTCCTTGGAGAAACACTCATAAGAATTTCTTTCAATTTTGGAATATCCTTCAAAGAAACCTCAATTGAGAAACTCTTCCAATTCAATACTTCACTAAATGGAGGGACATAATGGTCAGAAATTAACACAGGAACACAACCGGTGTAAATTGCCTCAACTACCCTTGGGCTTGCAACCTCATACCCACTAGGGCAAAGACAAAACTTACTTTTTCTAAGCATACTATAATATGAAACACCCTTTGGAAGGGTCTTGTAGAGTTGAATATCTTTATCCTTGTTGAACCAATGATCAAGGAGAATGGGCCTAACGGGCCCATGACTCCTGCCTGCATAGAAGGCCAAAATGGGCCTTTGTGATGGTGATGGCCCACCAATAAAATCATCTATTGAGCCTCTTAGGAGATTGATTTCTGGAAAAGAAACATCCTTTGTGGGATTGAATCTCTCTGAGGTGTTGGCATTGCATAGCACACGGATGGAATTCTTGTATAGGTTTGGAATGGCAAATGATATCACAGGACCCTGAAATTAAAATGTTAAAAAAAAAAAAAAAAACATGTGTAAGAAAAAAAAGGAGAAAACTCAGGTGCAGTCGACTTCACGTAAAGTTGATAGCTGAGAGCCGTTAGATGAAAATTTAGTCAAATCAATCAAATTATCTAACGACTCTCAGTTATTAACTTCACGTGAAGTTGACTGCACCTGAATTTCTACAAAAAAAATTAAAAATTATTTATTATATTATGTCTTAGGAATTCTCCTTCCTTATCTATCTGACTATACTTTGAAATGAGACTAGCCTCTGTTTCCAATAGCAATTATTAAAAAAAATAAAACTCCTTAGATAATTAAATAATAATAATAATAACAACAACTATAAAAAAAAAATGATGAATATGTTCTCATGACTATTTTTTAACAAAAATTAAATACTTATAGATTTAATCATTGAAAAAACGAGACACAGAGATTTTTTATTGAATAAAAAAAATTATTTGTCTACAAATAAAAATCTATAAATATTTAATTTAGGTTAAAAATTTATTTGTCTACACAAAAAAACAGTTATAAATTTAGTTATCCTTTTATTCAAACTATTACTTACTCACATTAAGTCAATCATATAGTAATTGATTCCTTGATGAGACAATTCTTGTGGAAAGGCCAAGCGACTGGAAAAGGACTGCCTCTGGTCAGGTGGGAGGTCGCCATAACTCCTAAAAAGGCAGGAGGATTGGGTATTAGGGATACTTCCTGTGCTAACATGGCGCTTCTGGGAAAGTTGGTATGGGATTGTCTAAATAATAGTGAGAAGTTATGGGTGCAGGTTCTGAAGCATAAATATCTCAGGAATCAATCTGGTATGAACGGAAACAGTAGAAATTCTTCATCGGCTACCTGGAAGAACATTGTTAGTGCCTATGAGCATCTCAAGGAAGGGCTTCATTGGAATATTGGAGATGTCCACAAATCAGTTTGGTATGATGAGTGGACTCCTTTTGGTAAGCTTTGCAACCTTGTTCCTTATGTACATATTTCTGAATCAGATTTCATGGTGGCTGACTTGTGGAAAGGGGTGTCTTGGGAGGTTGATAGTCTTACCACGCCTATTCCGCATGAGATTAAGCAGTTTATTTATGGTCTGAGATATCCTAGTTTGACTGAGTTGGAGCCACAGTGGGAGTGGTGGCCTGCAGCAACAAAAAAGTATAGTGCAAGGGAGGGTTACAGATGGTTATTAAAGAAAACATTAAATTGGAATGCCAACAGTAATTGGAACTGGTTGTGGAACACAAACATTCCAGAGAAGTTCAAATTTACTATGTGGCTTAGCTTACATGATGCTCTACCAACTGAGACCTTTCGATTCAAGCGGCATTTAGCTTCTTCAGATATGTGTAAGAGATGTAACAAGGCGCAGGAGACTATGGAGCATTGCCTTAGAGACTGTGAACGATCAAAGGCAATCTGGTATATGTTGGATCCTAGTATCCTGGACTCGACGGCTGGTACTGCTCTTGAAGAGTGGTTTCGGAAGGCCTTGGCTAACAATGAGGCGTCCTTTGGTGCAGGGCTTTGGTGGGTATGGAGACATAGGTGCAATGACATATTCAACACTGACAACCCTTGGACAGACCATAAGGTTGTTGCCTTGGCCAGAATTACCGCCAAGGACTTACAGGTTTACAGGAATCGAAGCAATGCCTTTAGGTCTCTCCGAAATTGCCTGTGTTGGGAACCACCGGTAGGCAATAGTTTTAAAGTTAATTGTGATGCAAGCTTGTATATGGATTCAAATTTAGCGGGATTTGGGTGTATTATTAGAGATTCTAAGGGAGATTGGATCTCGGGCTGCTCTGGAAGCATTCCCCCTTGGTCTATAATCAGATGTGAATTATTTGCTGCTTGGAGGGGGCTGGTTTTAGCTTGGGATTGCGGTTTGAGGGATATTATATGTGAAACAGATTGCCTTGACATTCTGCCCATCATGCATGAGCTTACAAGTGGGTATCCATCTGAAGTAACAGATTTGGTTCACAAGATTCAGGAGCTTTTATCTCGTCCTTGGCTTGTTCACGTTGAATGGGTGTCCCGAGAAGCAAATAGAGCTGCGGATTGGATGGCTAAATATGGTGCCAAGAGTAACTCTAATCATGTTATTTGGTCTGAGCCTAGTGTTGATCTCCAACGAATCATCCGCTCGGATTTAGAATAGTTTTTGCTTTGTTTCTTTCCTTGTTTAGTCACCAAAAAAAAAAAAAAAATCATATAGTAGGTAAATTTGTTTCCTATCCAATAATCACAAATAGTAGTCTTGAGAAATTAAATGAAATAACATGTTGCTAGAAGAATCAATTATAATGATATTTTTTCAAGTCAAATTAATTAAATTCTTAATTAACTAATAATAATAAAATCTAGAGAATTAGAGTGAGGTAGTTAATTACATACCCAATCATGGCAAGAAAGCATGAAATGATCAGCACCAAGGCTTCTGTTCCAAAAGGGATATCTTGAAGCAATGAGATTGATATAATCAATGGTTGTTCTCTTTATGGGACCATAGTCAAAGTTATATTTATACACAAATTTGACCATCATTGTTATACTGAAAGGAAGGAAAAACACATGTGCTTTTTGAGGATCCCTTGTTCTAAATTGCTCATTAATCTCCATTGCATTTATGAAATGCCCTTCTGATGAGTATATGCTTAGGCATGGTCCATTATGAAAAACAGGTGGTTCCCCTTCTTCATATATGAACACTTTGAATTGTTTCTCCATTTCTAAGTAGCTCCTGCCATTTCAATTTTTATAATTAAAAAAAAGTTTAATTACTCTGTTGATTCTTATAATTTCATCGAATTTTCAATTAAGTTTTTATATTTTTTTTTTAATTAGGTCTTTATACCATATCAGATTTTGTAACTAAGTCTCTACCGTGACAAAAACATTGAAATTAACAGAATATTCTGTTAAACTATACAGAATATTCAGTCAAATATTAGGCATATTCGTTTTACTTAACGGAATATTCCGTTAATTCCAATATTTTTATCACGGTAGGGACTTAATTACAAAATCTGATATAGTATAGAGACTCAATCGAAAAAAAAAAGTATAGAGACCTAATTGAAAATTCAGTTAAACTATAAAGACTGATAGAGTAATTAAATCTAAAAAAATACATATATATTAAAATTAGTCAATAAATCAGTCAATATATATATTTCTAACTAAATAATCCGTCGCTAGAATAATTAAATTTGTCATATAATAAAATAATCAAATATATAAGAGATAAATAATCAAATATATTTACAATAATATAATAAAAAAATTTAATGAGATGTCAAATACATATTTTTTGTACGTGATGATGGATTGGTGACTAATTTTTATCATTATAAATAATAGTTAAACTTTAGCATGAGATAGGAAATATCTATGTATTATACATGCTTAAAATTAACCTTAAAGTATATTTTAATTAAATTAAACTATTCTTATTTCTCATCCCAATAATAGTTATAACTCTAAGAAAATTTGATACATAAGAAAATAATGGATTATTAGGTACCTCTGAAATGCCTTAGCATTCCAATACATTGGACCTACTGGAACATAATCTGGATCTTGAGTTTGATTCCAATTTCTAGCTTCTCTAATGGCAGCTCTGGCTTGAATCAGACCAGCTTCTATTCTATCTAACATGCTGAACTCTTTTTTGGGAGGAACAACATGTGATTCATTCAAAGGAGGAAGAGGCACATAATAAGATTCATTCACTTGCCAAGGTTTTGATGAGATGTTGAGATCAACTTCATTTTTGTTTAACTGTTCAAATTAAAAGATGCTGCTGTTAGAATATAATTATGATCAATTAGTATTATTTAGTATATCTGAATATTTATTATTACGATTCTCTTAGTACATATAAATATCCTTTTATATTGTATCATTCTAAATAACTTGAACAGACAATTTGATCACACTCAATAATACATAAATTCTTTCTTCCAGTTTAATCTCTTGTTTCTAACCGCTGCTATTAGTTAAGACTTTTTAATTACTTTATCAGTTATTAATATACTTGTTAATTTACTACCTCTGGTTACAAACTAATTGTTATATTTATTAATAATTAATTATGTTAGATACATGTTTTTAAACATTATCCTTTTGATAAAACTTCTTTCTTCTTTATTATCTCTTCTTTTTCACTATTCTCTCCAATCCCCTGCCTCTTTAATAATATGGACATAGTAAGCAAAATATAATTAATTTTTTGTTTACATTTTATTTATAGAATAATTATTTGTGAAAGAAAACAACTTTCAAATAGAAAAAATAGAAAAAAATATTACTTTTGATTGGAGGTAATAAACTAATAATACCATTTTAAGTTTCTACTTTCTACCTCTCTAGTAATTAATTCTACTCTATGTTAATTGACTAAGAGAACTTAATCAAACTTCATAAAATTAATTAAGAATAATTGAAATCAGCAAAGGAAATTAAAAAAAAAAATAAATAATTGTCAAGGGAAAAAGAATATACCTTAGAGATAGCCATAGTTTTGTTCTTCTCCTCCTTATTAGTAAGCATAACATCTTCACTTCCACCATTATTGTTTGAAAATAATGAAGAAGATGAATTATTATTATTAGAAGAGGAAGAAAATTTGTGTTTTCCATTTAAGACCAAGGTGGTGGAAACACTTGGACCAGGGAAAAATAAAGCAAGAACCATAACAATTACAAGAGGAACCATGAACAACAATAACTTCATGGATGTTGATGATGATGATGATGATGATGAATTTGCCATTGATAGATGAATTTCAAAATTAAACCCTTTAATTTAGTTTGAGAATTTTTGCCATCATGGACACAAATATAGCTAGAGCTTTCTCTTCTCTTTCTTTTTTCTTTTTTCTTTATATGTTAATTTGTCTTGAGTTATAAATATATGTAGCTGAATTTTGCTATGTGTATATCTTTTATAATAAATACTATTTTGATATTATTATTTTTTAAAAATTAAACATGTTTTTTTATTTTGTTAATTAAAGATTTAATTACTCTGTTAGTTCTTATAGTTTCGCGAAATTTTTAATTAGGATCCTGTACTTTTTTCCTTTTAATTCAGTTCTTGTACTAATTTTTTTTTAATTGGGTTCCTACATTTTTCTTTCTTTTTATTTGGGTCCCTGCACCAAATTTTTTTTAGTTGGATCCCTATAAAATTAAGGCAATTACTGCTAAAAGAGAACTAATTGAAAAAAAAAATTAGTGCAGAGACCCAATTAAAAAAAAAAGTATAGGGACCTAATTAAAAATTTTGCGAAACTATAAGGATTAATAGAGTAATTAAATCTTAATTAAAAAATAATTTAATATAATTAATTACTAACAATTGTATTTTTATATTGATATAAAAATTATTTGGTGTATAAATAATATTTTTATATATGATTTTGTGGTTTTATCTCTTCTTTGTCCACATTAATTAAGCCATAACGCAATAGAAAGAGAGTGATAGAGAAACAAAGGATCCAAACAAAGAAAGAGGGCACATAATGTGTTAAAACAACATTGGACTTTCAATTAATGGCTGAAATTTATTTCATCAACATCGTATATATAGAGAGAGGATAGACATGCAAGAATATGTATATTGGATTCGCCATGCAATTTTCTAGATTTCCTTTTATACCCTTCTGTATGTTTGTCCCATTATCCTTCTTTTTTTTATCTTTTTTTATTGTGAATGTATGTAATCAAGTGATCTTCGATTCCTTTTGGGTTTTGACAAAAATTCCTAATTGCCAATGGTCCAATACATGTGTCGTTTGCGAAAGTTGTTTAACTCCTTCATGTCGTTTGGAAGGCTTGGATTTTATGCATATGTTTATTATTGATAAATAGTTTTTTTTTTTTTTTTTTACATTAAAATTGAAATATTTATTAATACCATACTCGTTCAACTTAATGGTGAAAATATAAAAGCTTTTTATTTTTTAAAGTAGAAATCAAGCTAAAATCATTTAAACATGATAAACTTTATTAATTTAGGTATTTGTTTGGTTCCTATCTTAATTTTTAGCATTTTTATTTTTAGAATTCTATAAAAAATAAATAATTAAAATAATAGAAACTTATTACTATAAAGGGAATTATTTGGATTGATAGCCATACTGACAACTAAGTCGTCGCTAAAAATACATGGAGAAATCGAACGTTGGTAATTTTCTGATTTTCAACTAATATCCGAGCTGTCGATAATAAATAAAGTTTAATTTAATTTCTTTTAAAAAAAATTATTTTACATGTTAAAGTTTATCGACGATGAAAACTTATTAGAAAGTTATTTTTATATTAAAAATTTTAATATATATTTACATATGTATAATTAAATTTTAAAAAATAAATAGTTACTGACTAGACGGACGGTAAAGAGCACACGTCAATAATATGATGTAAACTCAAGTGTAATCGACTTCACCTAATGTTGATAGTTAAAAGTCGTTAGATGAAAATTTAGTGAAATCAGTCAAACCATCTGATGGCTCTCAACTATTAACTCCACGTAAAGTTGACTGCATCTGAGTTTTCACCCAACAATATTATCACGCGCCAATTGACACCAACGTTAGCGTCAAAGTTTATCGTTGACTAGCCGTGGATAAATTAATGCCTCGAAAAAAAATTGTCCTTTTTTTTTTTCAAAGATATGGAGATTCAAATCCGCAACCTCTTAATTGAGTATGGGGAGATTATGTCATTTGAGCTATTGTTTTTTGGCAAAAATTGCCTTATTATTATGGTATAATACATTTGAATTTACCAGACTTTAGTAAATATCAAGAATCTCCATCAACCTAGCAAAGTGCAAATGAAGATGAGATGCATCCCCACCATAAGGATGTATCAAATTAAACACTTAATGGTAATGGAATACATTATACATCACTAGTTTAGTAATACAAGCATTGAAGTGAATGGGGACCGCAATAACGAAACCACCATCAGCTGGATAGCTACTCCATCCAATTGAATCCATAAAATGTGGATATTTCGATGTTATAATTGTAATATCAATAAAAATTAAAAAGAATGAAAGTAACAAATAAATACATAAATGTAAAATGTTAGAGATAAAATAAATGGTAGAAATTAAAACAAATAAAAAATTAAAAAAAATAAAAATATAAACGCAAAAAAAAAAAATACATAAAAGTAGAAAAATTTTATTAATAAAAAAAAATTATAAGTATTTGAATTTAAAGAAATTATTTAAAATTTTTAATTTTATTTTATGATACTAAAGGACTGATTTTAGGTTTTTAAATGTTTTCCAAAAGAACTGAACTGATTATCATGTTTGTCCCAAAGTTTATTTATAGACTAATCTAATGTCAAATGACAGTTACTTCTATAATGATCTTTGTCAGTTTTTAAACTTAAATAACTGTCCACACTTGCTTCCTTGATGATGGTTCTGCACCCTACTTTGACGCTCTATGTTGATAACTACTCCCGCACATAGCACGTCTCATCATAATTCAGGCTTAATTCAAATTTTGAATAAAAACTGCTCCTTTACTAGTGAATTAGAAGATTTTCCTACTGGCTTCATAAGTTAATAATAATATTATCTTATATTTATTTATTTAAAATAACTCTTTTTTTTAAGTAATAATAATTTTTTGCCTAACAAGATGTCCCCAAGATTTTTTACTTAAAGATATGCAATGATTGAAAGTGAAAAAACTTAATTGTTTATTGACATTTATCTTATTTTTGACACTGATAATCAATTGACACTTTAGACACATATATGTTAGACAAATTGAATGTCTACTAATAATAAATTTAACAAAATTTCTAAGCCTATAAAGTTTTTACATTAATAATTGAATTGTCAATAGGATTTATTCTTCGGTATAAAGCTTCTATGTGTGTCAAATGGTATCTATTCTAATTTCGACATATTAAATGCGTGTCAATTGACCTTTGTCTTAACCTTTGACATTTTAGTTAAGAGCTTTTGACACCTACCTTTTTATTGTTTCAATTGACATTATTAATTGATACAAATTTTTTAACTTCAAAAATAATAGAATCTTAACTTCATGAAGTCGTTTCTTTAATATGTTAAGTTTTAGGTGTCAACTAAATTTGATAAAATTTCTAATTTTATAAAATCTTTCCACGCTCAACAGAATTTCTAAGTCAATTAAATTTTTTATACTTATGAATTACATACCCAAATATCAATAAGAAATTGTTTTTGTTCCATACTTTTAAACTTGATGCTTTTTTTTTTTTTTGAAAAATAAAACCATAACAAGGTAAATAAAATGATTAGAACCAAAAGACAAAAAAGACATAGAAATTTAAAAGATAAAAAAAATGAGAAAGAAAAGGCAAAGAAGATTAAGATGAATAAAAAAGAGAAAAAAAATAGAAAAACAAAAAAAAAAGGAGAAAAACAGAGAAAAAAAAGAGAAAAGAAAAAATAAAAAATAAAGATAAGAATGAGACAAAAATAACATAGGATAGAAAAACAAAGATTCAAAGAAGATTAGATTATTCTTGTCATATTTTTTTTCCATCAAAATTACTTCTTATTTGCAGAATAGTTATTTATTTTGTACTTTAGAAATTGTTTTTCAATCATCTTCTATATGGCTTATTTAATGAAATGTTTGATGAATATTCAATTTCTTTTATCATCTCTTTATTCTTTTTTTCTTTCTCAACTTTCAACTATTTAATTTGTCTAACATTTTCAGTAAGTTGAGTCATGTTATGATAATGTTGATTTACAAACTTCTTCCTAATTCCAAATTCTAATCCAGTTATGGCCATTTTGACAACTTTAGAATCTGAACTGAAGTAAAGCATCTATTTCTTATGTTTTTGAATCTAGCCAAATATTTATCAATTGATTCTCCTACATTGTGTTTGATGGAGAATAAATCACTTAAACTAATTCTTAATTCACTACGAAAAAATTGTTTATGAAACTCTTTTTTTAATTGCATCTAAGAGTGAATTGAATTTGGCTTTAGGGTAGAAAATCATGTAAAGGCATTTCTTGTCAATAAAGAAGGAAAGAATTTCATCTTTAAATACTCATTTGATGTCACTTCGTTGATTTCGACAGTATAGCGAGCAATGTGCTATATTGACGATTTTTCATCTTCTCCAAAGAATGTAGTTAATAACTTAGGAAATTTCCATCCCTCAGGTAATTCAGTTTATTGGATAAATTTAAGAAAAGAAGACATAAACTGAGGTTAATTTGCAAATCTAACATTAATTCCCAATCTTTCCAGAATTTGTTTAATCACTTGATTGACATCTTGTCCCCCGATATTGTTTTGCCTAAATCTTTCCAACATATTATTAGCATTTTGACCATGTCTAGACATACAAACATCATAATTAGGAATTGTTCTATTATTTTGGTTGACATTATCGAATCCTAAACCATAGTTGTCATTTACTTTTAAATTTACCATAGTAGCAATTCTATTAACTTATCTATTTAACTGTTCAATTCTAGTATTTGTATTTTCTAAGAAAAGACTCAAAACAGTCACCATTTGATGAGTTAATATGTTTACTAGATCATAGTAACTTTTACTAATCTGTTGCCTAATGTTTGTTAAAGACCTGACAGTTTGACTAGGTTGATTAACAGATATTGCTCTTGACATGTTAGGAAACACTTGTCTAGGATTTTCTACTCTAGTAGCAATAGGTGTAGTAGAATTATATGCGTTGTTATTTTTTAAATTAATGGCATGTGACAAGTTCTATTGTGATATATGTGAACCTGACACCCCAGAAACTAGAACATTTGACATAACATACGAATTTTGGTAAGGAAGATTTTAAAATATTGAATAGAGAGGCACATACAATTCTTGTGTTAGCATGGGAAATATACCCCGATAGCAAGCTCTAAGGCAGTCCCATAATTTAGGCTCAATTCAAATTTTGAATAAAAACTACTTTTTTATTAGTGAATTAGAAGATTTTCCTAATACACTGAATCTACTTTATAAGTCAATAATAATGTTATCTTATATTTATTTGCTTAAAATAAGTCTTTTCTTTTCTTAAGTGATAATATTTTTTTGCCTAACAGTATCACAAAATATTGGCACAGATAGAAAGATTAGAGAATAAAATTTGTCATAGTATAAAATAAAATATTAAAATCTTACCTGTTTTGGTCTTTTTTTTTTTAAATCAAAAATAGAGAAATTTAAACTCACGATCTCTTAGAAGAGTATGGAAAAATTATGCCATTTGAGTTATAACTCATTAGTAAAGAATATAAGTTAAAAAGACAGTACATCCAATTCTTACCTGTTTTGGTCTTTAACAAAAAAAGAAATGTGTGTTTTTATTTTATGTTCATTATATGGATAATTTAATAATTTTATTTGTGTCTAGTATTAATTATTAATCTTAATTTTCTCTCACATAATTAATATATACAAAAATTGTATCTTGCATAATTAATATATCTAATATTATTAATCATTTCTCACCCAAGAATATGTATATTATAGGTTAGGATGTCTTGAATTGAAAAATATATGTATTATATTTTGTAATAATAATAATAATAATAATAATAATAATAATAATAAATTTTAATTATTATTCTTATATTCTATATCATCAAATGAAAAATTATAATTATTAGGTGATAGATGGTTAATACTAGATATATTAAGTATGTGATAAAAAAAAATATTAGTAATGAATGTGAGAGAACAAAATTACAAAATAATCCCATGAAAAAAACAATGGGAGTTAATTTTTTTTGGGGAGTCCAAATAAAAATGGGTATAATACAGACTTGTACATAATAGTAGGTAGGATAGGAATTTTCATTATATAATTATGATTATACTTTTATAATAAATGTTTCGATACCCACCATATACAATTAAATCTAAATTTAAAAGGTTAATATTAAAGGAGAATTTTAACTCTCAAAGCTCACTACTACTTCTCTATAGTGCTATTCTAATAATGTGTTATTCAACTTGAAACTTTCCAACAGCTACAATATTAATAATCCTTATGCTGCTGAAAGTTAAAGCAGAAGCAACCTTCCTTCTAGTTTATGCATATATATTACATTACATATATGTAAGACAATTCTCAACAACATTAGAGGATTCAACACACACACACACACACATCATAGATTACCAGAACAGAAAGTAATATATAGTGCCGCACTAGGTATATAGAAATCACACTAGTTCCTCTATTCAACTGATGCATATGTTTGATGAAACATGGTTTCACTACTTGAGTTTGTTCCTCACTACCCCTCTAAGAATCGGAATGTTGTTGAAGATAAATATGATAATCTCGTTCACTACAATGCAGGCTTGATGCTTAATTCATCAATGCATTAGAAGCTGGAAATCATCATCATTGTTCACCACCGTGTAATCATATCCGAGCCTGTTGGCGCGGCCATGGAATTCGTCCATCTCATTTTTCGGTACTTGTATTCCGACCAACACATTCGCCCCGGTTTCACCCTGTTGGCAAACAAGTATGAATGATGCATTGAATCAAGAGATTCCATACCAAAATAAAAATGGAAGAAGAGACTCGAAAATTTCTCACCTGCCCGCGATAGTGGAACAAACTAATATTCCAGCGCGGGCTGAAGGAGTCCAAGAATTTCATCAAAGCTCCCGGTCTTTCTGGGAAGATAAATCGACAGAGAACCTCGTTTTGAACATTTGATCGGCCTCCCATCTGATAATTGTTGTAAACAAAGTTAACTTAGCTCAACAATACAAAGGCTGCAAGAGAAGCTATGCCTATGAATAAGAAGAAATTCTAATCAAATGCAAATTTTAGGTTGGATAGAAGTAACAGCTTCAATAATGAGTAGTGACCAATATACCAGGTAACGCAAGTGATCTTTCACCAAGTCACTATCTGTGAGATTGTAGGTTTTAAGTTGAGAAGTTTCCATCCTCTCCTGCATCGCTCTTAGTTCCGACACTGTGTGTACCCCAACGCTGAACACAAATACGAAGGATGATAACATTTATCGGCTTACTTCTCAGTAGATATTTAGCCGTATCGGAAAAGAAAGTCATCAAAAACCAATAATCTGAGCCAGAAAGATGTCAATGAATTCATTGCATTATCTTACCTGTAGAGGACCACAGCCTTCATATCGGAATTACATCTGTATTTGAACTCCGTGATATTAACCTGCCCAACCTGCGAGGCCAAAGGGTTAGATCAACTATGAAAAACCCTTTTCTTAACGAAAAGTGTCACTCGAAGTAGTATATATAATATACCAGTTGACAAAATTGTTTGAAACTGCCAGGTTCCTCTGGCAGAACAGTTGCAAGCACAGCCTCTTGTTTGCGACCAACATTAGCGAGCTCAGTCACCACCCTAAGTTTATCAAAATTCATGTTTGCTCCACTGGTTATTGCTACAATATTTTCACCCTTGATCCCGTAATACTTGCAGTATGCCTCGGCTCCAGCAAGGGCAAGGGCACCAGCTGGTTCTAAGATGCTCCTTTTCTCCTCGAACATGTCCTGCAACAAGTTTTACTGCCGTCATCATCTCCAAACAGTTCAAGTCATATAGAATCTGCCATGTGCTTTTCGTCCAATGTATATTGTGCAATAATTTTTGCTATTAACTCCGGCTCTAGAGAGTATATGGAAGATACTTGTACAACTATTTGAAATTTAACTTCTCACACGCAATTTTATAGGTCCCTGAGCAATTTTATAGCTTGAGCAATGAACATCAAGAGAACTACATTTGAACCAGCCAGCACTGGAGATCTCACCTTTATTGATGCGCAAATTGAATCACGGCTCACAAGAACAACACCATCTACCAAATCCTTGCACAAGCGGAAAGTTTCTTCACCGACCTCTTTAACAGCTACACCATCTGCAAATCCTCCAACCTTGTCCAAAATCACTCTTTGACCATGGTGAAGTGATAGAGCCATTGCATTTGCATCAGTGGGCTCTACCCCAATGATCTTAACCTGTGTAAATATGTTAATGGTCATTTGATTGCTCTTAATCAAAGAAAAGTGCAATGGAAAAGGATTCATATAAAATCATGTGAACCTGGGGAGAAACCCTCTTCACATAAGCAGCAATACCAGCAATGAGACCACCGCCTCCCACAGGCACAAAGATTGCATGTAGCGGACCCTGAATTTGGCGCACAATTTCCATCCCAACGGTTCCCTGGCCCATTATAACATCAGGATGATCAAAGGGAGGTATGAATGTAAGGCCCTCCTCTTTTGCACGTTTCTTAGCATATGCTTGTGCTTCGTCGTATGAATCCCCAATGAGGACAACCGTAGCCCCCAGCCTCTCCACAGATTTCCACTGTAAAGTTCAAACAGGTGAAAAAGAAGAAGCGATGAAAACACCTTATTCAATTAACTAGATTTCTTTCGAAATACAACAGCAAACATATAGGTGAGCAGAAAAATCAATGACGAGTACCTTGATTTCTGGAGTGGTAACAGGCATTGCGATCACAGCTTTGCAATTCAGTTTCTTAGCAGCTAATGCAGTTCCTTGAGCATGATTTCCAGCTGACGAGCAAATAACCCCTTTCTCCAACTGCTCCTTTGTAAGTTTCGCCATCATATTATAAGCTCCGCGGAGCTTAAATGAGAAAACCTGGCATTGGCAATAGCCCACAATCTCAGAAACTCAATGACAATGCACATATACCACTTCAACGCACGCACATATTCCACTGCAAAACATACACATTCCACTATTTATTCATGATTTGCTTAAAACACAAGGCCATGTTAAACTTCCGAGTGCAAATGTTACATAATCAAATCAAAATTTCAAACGTACCAAACCGGACGAAGTGAAAGCTAACTCAGGAAACTTTTGATCGTAAGTAGTTTTGCATTAAAATAAGCAAACAATCTAAATTGAGTAAATTCTAATTGACTTATAGACCATAGCTCCTATCATCTACACCATAACTACCAAAGCTATTTGCTTTATACAAAAAAAATAAGTCACTTACAAACTCAACATCATCAAAATTCAAAACCACATCAAAATCAAATAAAAATAACTGGCAACAAACGGTCCATGCTATGCTAAAACCAGAAACTTTCAGCTAAACTTAAGAGTTCCCGATGTCACAATCAAGGAAAGTGTAAAACTTTGTGAGAGTAGAAAATAAAAACAAACTACTGCAAAAATTTAACTGATTGATTGAAACAAAGTTGATAGCTCCTTCCATCTACACAATAAACATCACAGCTATTTTCTACAGAAAAAAAAAAAAAAAAAAAACTCAAATTACAAATCACTCAACACAATCAATCCACATTAAGAAAAAATAATCAAAATTTGACACCAACCCACAAGAAACAGAGTTATAAACTAAAGAAGCCAAGTTTCAAAATTGAAAAACTTACCGGTTGCAAGTCCTCCCTTTTGAGCCAAACCTTAACACCAAGCCTCTCAGAGAGCTTAGGAGCGAGCTGAAGAGGTGATTCAATGGCGACATCGTAGACCTTCGAAGAGAGTATGTTCGTTAAGTAGCTCATGGCGCCGATTACGGCGTCGTTTCCGTCGGAGCCGGATCGTTCCGGCACTGCCCCTACGTAACCGGGTGGGTACCTAAGCGAATCGGGTGAGACCCGAGGACGTGGCGGAGACACTGACAACAACGGATCTTCGACGGCGTCGGGGACGGAGGAAGAGGGAATCGCGGTGATTTCAGTGGCGGCGGCGGAGGGTGGGTTGGTGAGGGTGGCAGCGATGAAGTGGCGGCGGGTGTGAGGAAGCTGGTTACGTGGCATTCTGGTGAAACCATGTCGTTTAAGGAGTGGCTGCGGCGTGGTGGTGGTGGTGGTGGTGGAGAATCGGAGAGTGTCCATGATTGAGAGAAAGAGACAAAGTTCGACGCTTTTTTGTTTTCTTGTTTGCTTTCGAGAAATTATGGTCTCCTTCTTTAGCAATTTGCAGCGAGGGAAATGAGAGGAACCACTGAAGCTTTTATATATATTTATGAAAATAAAAATATATTAAAAGTATTTTTAAGAAATGTCTAACAACAAAAATAGGATTGTTTAATACTAACAAAAATCACTTTCATTAAAAGAACATCATTACATGCATTTTTTTTTTCTTCTCCTCCATCGTGCTGCTTCTTCTTCTTCTTTCAAATACGAGCATACGTCATCTTCTTCTTTCAAATTCACGCAGATTCTTTCCTCCTCTTCTTTTGCGAACGCATATTCTTCTTCTGCTTCTCCTCTTTATCCTCTTCTTTTTCTTCTTCTTCTCTTTTGTTATCGTCATTACCAACAACACTAACATTTTGCTAATAGATTATTTTTTCAATTGAATTGAATGGAATGCAATTGCTGAATTAAATTAAATTGAATGGACGCAGATATTCTGAATTGAATTAAATTAATAATCTCTAAATTATAGACACGTGTGTTTTGAATTTGATTTTATATAATGGATTTCATTTAGTACTATACAATTGTTTCACCTTAATAACATGTTCAGTTCATTATGCAAAAAGTTGTATTGAATTTGATTTTATATAATGGATAATGTCCCGTTTATTTAGTACTATACAATTATTTCACCTTAATAACATGTTCGGTTCATTATGAATTAAATTTAATTGAATTGAATGGACGCAGGTGTTCTGAATTGAATTAAATTGATAATCTCTAAATAGTAGACAGGCGTTTTGAATTTGATTTTATATAATGAATAATGTTCTGTTCATTTAGTACTATACAATTGTTTCACCTTAATAACGTGTTTGGTTCATTATGAATTAAATTGAATTATTTTGAATTGAATGGTCGCAGGTATTTTGAATTGAATTGATAATTTCTAAAAGGAGGAGAAGAAGAAGGAAAGAAGAAAACGTACAAATTTGGAAGAATAACCTGCGCAAATTTGAAAGAAGAAGAAGAAATACAAGGAGGAGGAGGAGAAGGAGGAGGAGGAGGAGGAGAAGGAGAAGGAGAAAGAAATGGAGAAGGAAAAAGAGAAGGAGCGCGTGATTTAAAAAGCTGTTACAACATCCTGTGTTGCTTTGAGCTCATGTCAGGGCTGACTATTAATTTTGATAAGTCTAGCCTGATTCCTGTTAATTGTGACGATCAGTGGATACAACGTATGTCTAGAGTGTTGGGCTGTAAAGTGGCCTCCCTTCCGGTGAAATACTTGGGGATTCAGCTAGGAGCGAATCCGAGGTTGGTGAAGACTTGGAAGCCCATTATAGACAAGGTGGAGCAGAAGCTGAGCGTTTGGAAGGCCAAGATTCTAAATAAAGCAGGTAAACTGGTGCTGATTAAATCTGTTTTGAACAGTCTGCCAGTCTATTATTTGAGTTTGTATAAAATGCCAAAGGCTGTTGCAGAAAAACTGATCTCCCTACAGAGAAGATTCCTATGGAGTAAGGAGGATGATAGGCTTGGTATGACAATGGTTAGGTGGGAGGTGGTGCAGACCCCCAAAAAGCTAGGGGGGCTAGGTGTTGGTGATGCCATGGTGCGTAATACAGCCCTGCTCTTTAAGTGGTGGTGGCAGTTTTCGAAGGAGGATTGCCTCTTATGGAAGAAGGTAGTATGCTCTTGTAACAACCTCAACCCCAATGTGATGTTGTCATCCCAGGTGCTACCTATCCGGAGGGGGCCATGGAAGGATATATGCCAGCTACAGTTCAAGGATCAACGACTAAAACAGAAAATGATCAACGGACTTCTATGGAGACTGGCGACGGGAGAGGAACTCGGTTCTGGGAGGATGTATGGTTGCGTGGTGGGACCCTGAAAGATCTTTTTCTAAGGCTCTTCTCAGTTTCAAACCAAAGAGGATCCGTCATAGGGGATTGTGGGTTCTGGGACGGGTTAGAGTGGAGATGAAACTTCTAATGGAGGCGAGAGCTATTCCAATGGGAGTTGGACTTAGTCAACCAGTTGCATGAAACTTTAAGATTGGTTAATTTAGTATATGGGAGAGAGGACAGAGTTGTGTGAAAATTTGATAAACAAGGTGTATTTTCTACTAACTCTTTTGTGCAGGTTATGCAGGTGGAAATGCTTCTAGAGGATATAGCGAGCTACAGCTTTACTAGGACAGTTTGGAAGGGTTTAGTCCCACCTAGAGTTGAATTGTTCATATGGTTTGTTGTAACACCCTACCACACAAAGCTTTACGCTTAAGTCGTAAAACAAAGGTGATGTGGTATTACGACCTCTAAAATAAAATAAGTACATATAATAGCAGAAGAGTTATAATATGCTAGGAGCCTTGAAGGATAGGGAAAATAAAAATCGCGAGATAAAAGCGCAACGCTCAAGGAACGAGTTAACTTGCATGCTAAGAAAACTGTAACTGTCAAACATAAGATAACAGAAGTAGGAATAGAGTGCCAAAGATACAAAATATCAAGCTCCTAACTCAGCCTGCGAAGTCAAGACTGGCCGGAGAATATTTACACATATATATACATACATATCCAAAACCCAAAAGTACATATACACAATCCTGCCTCTCCATAAACCTCTAAGAGGATCAAAAAGAATAAGTCATGCGGAGAGAAAACTAAGTACATATATATACATCATAGCATAACAAAATATCCCAGTAACCACTCCGCTTCAAGAGTCCAGACGCCTAACGAGATGCCTCTCGACCTGCATCTGAAAATTAACAACATAGTATGGAATGAGAACCGGAGGTTCTCAGTATGGTAAAGGTGCCACACACATAATATATAAGGTCCTGGGAATGCCAGAGGCAATCCTAGAACGCCGACACTCAGATTGTAGAGCTTAAAGTATTAAACAGAAGCCATAAAAGGTGGTTTCCTAGAAATATTTAATCCTAACTTAACTTAACCTTAAATCTAAGTCCTATACTGCCATTCCTCCATACCTCCAATTCCACCATGCATTTTCACAGACAAATAAACAGATAAAGGCAAACACAAGAAAGTTACAACTACTGCAGGTAACAAATACACATTTAGCATGGCAAATACAGATAGGCACACCCAATTAGAGCACAAGCAAGTAATTCAAGTAATATGCATATGATGCATGCCTGTCCTATGGCTGATGAGGCTCATCTGTCGGTTATCCAGCCAACCCGACAAGTCTGAATTGTCCTTAGACTGTCCCCCGACGTGCATCCCCAAGAGTCTATGCATAGATTTTTCTCAAATAATCAATATTGCTCAATGGGGGTAACATTCCCGGGAATTTATGTAGTGCCCGGTCACACTTACGTCGTAGGGTCAACAGAGTATCGAGTTTTCAACCTGGTACACGTGGTGGCAAGCCACGGCACTTAATCCAGGGAATCTCGTATCTCAGATTATTCAAATTCATAAGCCATATAAATAATTCAATTATAATTCATCAACATCCACATCATTCCCAGTTGCATCTCATTCATCATCATACATTAAACATATTCAATCCTTATCCTTCATTATATCACCTCCCATTCCATCCATCAATAGTTTCAATTCAAAACATAATTCATTCTTTTCTAAGAATCAAACTTCAAACTTAAAACATACTCACTATCTTAATAACTCAAAATCAAACCATATAACCTTTAAATCTAAATCTCTTTTAAATAATCATCTAAATAAAATCTCTAATTTTTTATAAAATTTCGGCAGCATCTCCTCTAAAACTCGGACTTTGCCACCCTTTTCGGGTCCAAACCTGCTTTCTTTTCAATTCAACATACCCTTCCTCATCATCATAACAATCACCACAATAAATCTACTTCAAATCAACAATTAAACTCATACAATATTCAAATCCAACAACCAAAATTCAACTAAGGATCATAGTTCACAAATCCTAGGCTTTTAACACAAAATACCTCATTATCACAACAACCTCCACAATAGTTATACCTCAAATCAATAATTCACCAAATCATTAGTTAATCAACAATAACATTCAACCATAATTCTCTCCAAATTAACATAACAACATTCACCATCCAAAATTAAAAACTAATTATCCAATAAACTTCAACCAAATATATTCATCGATAAATTACTAAACATTAAACATACACCTGCATTCCAACTTATCCAATGGTCATCTACCCTAAGTTTTCACAGAACATTATATATTAAATGCAAGAAACCTAAACCATACCTTAGCCGATTTCCACGTAACGACCAAAGCTATTTATTCAAAACCAAAACAGCCCCTCAAAACTCAACTAATCCGCTTCCTCCAAGTTCCAGTATTCACAATTTCAAGCTCCAATTATTTATTTTCAACCTAATACACATTCATAATACATATATACCCAATTTAATACTCAAAGCTCAAATTTAATGAAATTAAAATAGAATTATCGTATCCTCACCTTACCCAAGCTTCACATAAGCAAGAGTGAACGTTTCTCTCAAGCTAATTGGATCCTAAAACATCAGAAATCAAAGAAATTCAATATTCCCACTTAAAATTCGAAAATTGGGGGAAGATGAAGCTGAGAGTGAAATAGCAAGTTACCTATGAAATTGTTCCGGTAGAAATGTAGAGCTCGACGCGGTGAACGCGTGGCCGCAAACGGTGCGGCGATCGGAGCTCGAACGGAGGAATTACGGGATTTGGAACTTTGCCGTAAAGGTTAGGCGTTCCTTTCCTCTCCCTGGAGCTCAGCTGCGTCCTTGAGGAAATGAGGGAAAAAGAGCCCGTGGCTCTTTTTAATGGGCTGGTCCGGTTGGACCGATAGCCCGGTTCGGGTCCGGTTCAACCGGTTCGGTCCTTTCGGTCCATTCTTGGACCATTTTCTTCAAAATTAGTGTCAAAATTCTCGTTTCGATGAGCTCTACCCTATTTTGATATAATATTCGCATTTCTAATCCTCCTTATTAAAAAATAATTTATTAACTAATTATCTACTAATTTAACCGGGGTTTACATTTGTCTTGACTGGAAGGGTTAATACGAAGGAGAGGCTGAGTCGGCTATGAGTGGTTAACCAGGAGGATGTTGTCTGTGTGTTGTGTAATGAAAGTATTGAATCTGGATACCACTTGTTTCTTGGTTGTGGATTTTTCTGGCAGGTGTGGTGTGCATGACTAATTTTTGTTGGAAGGCCATGGTCATGCCCGGGAACGCTAAAGGAGCATTTTCAAAGTTGGACTGAGTTATCAACTAGTAAACAGGAGCGCAAGAGATAGATGGTATGTTTCTGTACCATTATCTGAAATATTTGGCTAGAAAGGAATAGGCGGATTTTTCAGAATAAAGGAAAAGGGGTTGAAGATATCATCTACCAGTCCTCCATGCACTATAAGGAGTGGATAGGTGTGGATCCCTTCTGTTGTTGATGACAATGCCGAAAATGACAGTAGACATCATTTAGTATTTTTATAACGTACTCTTTTATAGTTGTGTTTTGTTTGTTATTTCTATGCTCCACTTGTTGTGTTGAGCTCTTCCTTTAAAAAAAAAAATAATTTGGATAGACTTAAAAAAAGATTTTACTTGAACGTAGAGCTTTATTATTTTTAAGCATATTTTTATCTTTTATCATAAATAAAAAATGTTTTTGTCAATAACTAAATAATTCGAGATTATTTTTTGTGGTATTATATCTCAACGGAAAAATAAATATATTAAATAAATATATTTTTTTGTAGTATCATACAAATTAATCTATATTTTAAAAAATATTAAATAATTTAATTCTTTAATTATGTAAATTATTAAAAGTTAATTCAAAAATTCACTACTTTTTATATAAATACATTAAATTTACGCATCTAAATTGTTTGATCCCCAATATTACGCAAATACATTGTTTCAGTTTTTAATACGCAAATGCATTGTTTCTATATTTTATGTAAACCGCTACTGCCAGTAGCGATTTACATGTGAGTGTGTGTGTGTGTAAACCGCTACTGGCAGTAGCGGTTTACGTGTAAGTGCGTGTGTGTAAACCGCTACTGCCAGCAGCGGTTTACGTGTGTGTGTGCGTGTGTGTAAACCGCTACTGCCAGTAGCAGTTTACGTGTGATGGTTTGCCTATATAAACCGTGGTTGCAGCCGCGGATTATGTGTTTAGAAGGTTTGAGGTGTTTTCTAGAGAGAGGAAATTGTAGAGAGAAGTCAGAGCAAGTTGTGAGCGGGCCCGAGGTTCCTCAGCGGCGACTTCTGGCGAGTTATCATGGCAGGCGGGAACCTGTACCGACTGAACGGCGTTGCGCATATTGCCGGTTCTATTGGTGACCAGGTTAGTTAATATTTATTTTTTTTCTAGTCTTTGCATATCTTAGTCAGAAAAACGGTAGGTTAGGTAGACGAATTAGAATTTATAGATTAGTCGTTGTATCCTGAATTTATGGTTCGCATGCTAGGATGTTAGTTCACTAATCTTGGTTTAGTGTTTTTAGTTTTTGTTGGTGAGTTATAGATATGCCTAGTTACCTGAAATTTAATTCCATTCAATGAATGTTATGCCCGCTAATTAATGTTGGTTTAGTTTATGGAACGGGATAGTTGACATTAGTGAATTATTATAGTTTGTTTAGGATATTTGTATGATATGAAGTTTTAAATTTTAGATCTTTACAATATTTTAAAATTTCTGGATGTTAATAAGTAAATTATTTGTGTTGTTATTTTCCCTATCGTGAGTAGGAAATATTTTTTAAATATTATATAGGAGAATTTGCTGATGGTTTAAGGTATTTGTATTCGGTTAGATATGGAAATCTGTTTAAGGATAGGAGAATTTAATTGGACTCTGTTTTCGTTTGTTGTTCTGTGCAGCCCAATAGGTGTATATACAGTGTGAGGCGGCAACAGAATATGCCCATGCATGAAAGGATCATCCCGTATTTAGAGCGGGCTGGATTGTACCATTTGGCTAGGCTAAATAGCCAATGGTTCTGGTTGGATGAGCCACTCGTTAGTGCGTTCGTTGAGAGGTGGCGTCCTGAGACGCATACGTTCCACATGCCTTTCGGAGAATGCACAGTGACATTGCAGGATGTGGCATTTCAGCTAGGGCTTCCTGTGGATGGGGAGGCTGTGAGTGGTTGCCTTGGTGAGTTTGAGACATACATGGAGGGTGGCCGACCAGCTTGGGAGTGGTTTGAGGACCTATTCGGTGAGTGGCCCCCACCGAATAAGGTCAAGCAGATGACAGTACACTTTACATGGTTCCACGAGAGGTTTAGGGTGCTACCAGCAGATGCGAGTGAGGAGACTGTCCGCATCTACGCACGGGCCTACATCATGATGTTGTTATCGACTCAGTTATTTGGGGACAAGAGTGCGAACCGGGTTC
The DNA here is from genome assembly GCF_059453495.1 of Arachis ipaensis. Taxonomy (NCBI): domain Eukaryota; kingdom Viridiplantae; phylum Streptophyta; class Magnoliopsida; order Fabales; family Fabaceae; genus Arachis; species Arachis ipaensis. Next base: position 124,627,999 of record NC_142437.1, read on the forward strand.
ATATACGATGGTTGCCATTTGTGGCAAACCTTGATGGCATGGGGAGGTATAGCTGGGGTTCGGCCGCTTTGGCGTGGCTGTACCGATGTATGTGTCGGGTAGCGAACAGAAATGTGACTAATCTTGCGGGCCCGCTCCAGTTACTTCAGAGTTGGATATTCTGGCGGTTTCCGTCTCTTAGGCCGGCCGGGTTTGAGGTTTTCTCTTTCCCGCTGGCATCAAGGTATGGGTTATGCTTTTTTAAGTTTAACAAATTTATTGGGCATATTTTAAATTTCGTGTCTCATATGACTTAAATTTAGGTGGTCTGCCTACTTACCTCCTAATGATGGAAAGGAGCAGAGGGTCATTAGGTATCGGCTTGCATTGGATCGACTGACCGCTCGTGATGTAAGTTTTATAGCAGCAAGAGTTTTACTTTTTGTTTGATCTCTATTCGTGACTAGATATATACTAGTTATTGTAGTCCTTGATGAGTTCTTAAATTTCAGATTGTGTGGGAGCCCTACTCCGCGCTTGATGTACTTGCCGTGGTCCATCCAGAGATACTTACAGAGGAGCACAGTCGCATGTGGCGAGCCGTGACTGCCTTGATATACTTTGCGGTCATCGAGTGGCATCAGGTTGACAGGGTTGTTCCACAGCTAGGTGGAGTACAACATATCCCCGAGGATGCTTTGAACGTAGACTGGCTGCATGCTAAGGACGGTAGGGGTGGCGATAGGTGGTTTCCCCACTACTATCAGAAATGGCATGAGCATTGGGAGAACCGACTTAATGCCGTCATTTCCATTGAGCGAGTGGCAGATCCTGGCCCATCTGCAGATTACCTAGATTGGTGGTACCGAGAGGCTCAGCGGTTCCTTAGCCCTGGGGCTGCATTTGCCGATCCTAGAGGCACCCAGATACCTCCGGAGGCATATCAGAGAGGATCCTCCCAGGTTCCACGCAGATCACAGCTACCTGATATGCCGGACAACCGTCGTGTTGAGAGACGCCGTCGTGTTGGTACTAGGGACACCGGTCGAGAGTGGAGGTGGTTACATGATGCGATGCAGGAGGATGACGCAGGCGGAGATGCTAGAGCTGAGGTCCATCACCGTGTTCGTCGGGCTAATGCCAGACGTGGGAGAACTCCGGATGATACACAGCACGCAGGCGGAGTTAGTGGGTTTGCAACGACTGAGGCTGTAGGGGATACATTCACTAGCAGAGCTTATTCTCAGATGCCGGAGTTCACACCGACCATGACTATGGATTTAGATGATCAGCTGGTCAGTCCACGGTTTTATGCAGACTTTGCTGAGTTGATTAGGGATGATGCTGGCACGTCGAATGTGCAGTTTGGTGGCCAGTCTTACCAGCAGCAGATGCCGGATGTGCAGATGGAGACCGGAGCTTACTAGCCACAGTTGACAGAGATGCATTCCCAGCCACATGATTATCAGGGTCAGTATGGGGTAGATCTGAACGTGCCTGCAGGTAGTCCGTTGGATACTTGGTTCACTATGGGGGGCACCCCCCAGTCCGCGTTCGGGTTAGACCCTCCACGTGATGATGTTGGACAGGAGGCAGCCCGACCGACTCGAGTCAGACGTCCAGCTCGATGTGGGACAGGATCTCATCTCCTTGGTGACTTTCATGATGTTGCGAGGGATGATCGCGATGGTTAGCACCATGTGTTGTTGTTTTTTATTTCTCGCTATGTAGTTTATTTTCTGATTTAGGACTTTTATGTATTTTTTATTTTTGGATGACTGTTATTTTGGGTACTTGTTACTTTATGTTTTATGCCCGTTGGACCTTATGTTTAGCCTTGTTGGAAGGACTTTTATATTGTTCAGTTTTTACTTTATGATTATGTTGAGACAGTCTATTCTTTATCGATCTATTAGCTAAGATGGAAATTAAGGACAATATCTCTAGAAAAGTGAAACACAACTACCGATATTATCATTAACAAGACAAAACAAAAAGACTAAAAACTCATAACTGATAGACGAAAAGACTAAAAACAAATAACTTAAAACTCATAACAAGCAGACACGTTTGTTATCACGGAAACTACGACAAACGAAATAAGTAAAGATAAATCTACATCCCACTAGTAGATCCTCGCCGAGGGCAAACCCGTCGGGTATGACCGGGCTGCCTGCACAGACCACACCTCTTAGGTCGGCTGGTGTCGGCTTCGTCCATGTTGTTGCGGATGCGGGTGGACCGTGGTCGTCCTTCTCTAGCCCTTCTCATGCCCGGATCGGGTATAACCGTCGGCCCGTCATATGGTGGCCAAAGCCCCTCTGGAATACATGGTGAAAAGGACATCTCATACACCTTAAAGACCTCAGACATGGTGTACACCTCATCAACATAAGTTGCCCAATCTAGGCGTGACTGCGCACAGCATGCGAGGGCATGGCAGCAGGGGTAGTGCAGCGCCTGGAAGTATCCACAATCGCAGGTGCGATCCCTCAGAGAAACCCGATAGCTACCCAAAGAGAATTTCCCGGTGGGAGTCGTCTCAGCCACAGTATAGTCAAGCTGATGCCTATCAAACACTGTCACCGTGAAGCACCTCGATTCCTTCAGATTACGCTCAATGGCCTTAACTACTGCCTGTGAAAACCGGTGCCCGGACCCTAACTGTGCCTCTGCCGTCTGCCCACGGACAACAAACAACTCGGCCAGCCGGAGATATGTCGACTTAACCAGAGACGTCACCGGGAGGTTTCTTGTGCCCTTCAAGACAGAGTTCACACACTCAGAGATGTTGGTGGTCATGTGACCGTATCTTCTCCCACCATCCTTATGCTGTGTCCACCTCTCATAAGGCATTCTGTTTGCCCATTCGCACATGGCCGGGTTCTCCGTCCTCATTATATCAAACCAATAGTCAAATTCTGCTTCCGTCTTCGCATACGCGGCATTTACCAACCACCTCCGCGCATCCTACCCCTTGAAAGTGAGGGCAAAATTTGCAGCAACATGCCGAATACAAAATGCCCGATAAGCATGGGGGGGTTGCCAACCACTATCGGGGCTCTCTAATGCAACCTTGATGCCGTTGTGTCTGTCAGAGATCACGAGAATACCCTGCTGTGGAGTGACATGCCTTCTAAGGTTCGATAGAAAGTACGACCAAGAATCTACGTTCTCTCCCTCCACGAGTGCAAACCCAACAGGCAAAATGTTCGAGTTACCATCCTGTGCGATCGCCAACAACAACGTCCCGCCATATTTGCCATACAGGTGTGTGCCGTCGATGCTTATCAGCGGCTTACAGTGGCGAAAAGCCTCAATACACGGAGGAAACGTCCAGAACATCCGATGAAAGAAAACTCTATCCTCGTCAACTTGGTCACCCACCCTAACCGGGGACGTCTTCAATAGAGCAATCGAACCTTCCATCGTGCATGTGACTCCAAGGATCCACCGAGGCAGATCTGCATATGACTCCTCCCAATCACCATATATTTGCGCTACTGCCTTCTGCTTCGCCAACCACACCTTCCGATAACTAGGCATGAATCCATAAGTCGCCTCCGTGGCCTCTTGCAACACCTTAATAGACACCGACGCATCAGCTCGAACCAATGGATAGATTCTCGCACAGATGACATGATAATCAAGCTGCTTGTGGTCGCTTGATATCGATGTGGCCATACACGTGTGCGGACCGTTGTACCTCCTAACCTCCCATGTGCCCTTCCTTTTCCGCATGACTATCCGAATCAACCACGTGCACCCGTTACCAAACTCCTTGCATCTCCCTTGGTATTTCAGGTTGTCAGACTCCATAACCTTGTACTCAACTCCACGCCGAATACTGTAATCCTTCACACTCAACACGGCTTCCTCTTTACTCTGGAAGGATTGGCCAATCTGAAATTCAGACATATTTGTCCCATCATGCATCCCCTGCCCCTCGAATGTTGCATCAGCATTCTGCTGTTGACCGATGGCTTCCAAGTTCAAAGAAGAGAGGTGGGGAGGGTACTCCTGTGTTGCAGAACCGGAACATCCATGGGCTGAACGTCCGCCTCTTGGAATATCATCATCACTGTCCCCACCAATATCGACAGGCTCCTCATCCAAATCATCGTCAAACAGTGCATTCTCAACCCGATCCGGTCCGACATCGCATTCAAAATCAGGAACAACAGGACCAACATATGCATGAACAGCCCCAGCACGTTCGGGCTCCGGATTCGGAACTGCCACTGCTACCACAGGCATCGATGTTGAGGCACCACCGGCTGGGATCGACTGAGGATTAGGGGCCGATGCCCCTGAGCTATCCACACCATCTTCCAACTTTGCAAACAGCTCAGTTACCCTCACCTCTGGAAAACTACGCCTGCAGTGAAACAAGACATGCAAGTCTTCATCCGACCCGATCACGAAGGTCTTCTCATATCTCACACCAGTTGAGACCACATCAATGGGAATCTTGTAAAATAATTTTTTTACCCACTTCGTCCCACACACACCGAGCTTCCGTAATATGTTTTGCTTAATCTCCGCCAACGTATTCGAAGATCGGATAAAAACACTAAGTGGTTCTCTATCTGTGAATTTTACACCATGCCTTTTGCTCTTTTGAATTTTTCCAGAGCAGTGAACCAGAGCCACAAAACTTTCCTCTCTCTCCATTTGTGAATAACACTCTACTTCTTCACATTTGGTCCCTCTATGGTTTATATAGGCAGCCCCATTCAGACACACACACGTAAACCGCTACTGGCAGTAGCGGTTTACACACACGCACACACACACGTAAACCGCTACTGCCAGTAGCGGTTTACACACACACACACTCACGTAAACCGCTGCTGCCAGCAGCGGTTTACACACACGCACTTACACGTAAACCGCTACTGCCAGTAGCGGTTTACACACACACACACTCACACGTAAACCGCTACTGGCAGTAGCGGTTTACATAAAATATAGAAACAATGCATTTGCGTATTAAAAACTGAAACAATGTATTTGCGTAATATTGAGGGTCAAACAATTTAGTTGCGTAAATTGCCCTTAATACTATATGATTAATAAATATTATTTTTTTTATCAATAATAATTTATATTTATATTAAAATTTTATATATATAAATTAATATAATTTATATTTATATTTTTTAGAATTTATAGATATAAATTTATTAAATTTATTTATTAATGATAATTTAATGTTTATATCGGTCAAAATAGTAAAAGTTGCTAATTCTTCTCGTATAAACAATGAATGGAAAGGAAAAAGAGACCAAAGGGGTGAGGTTGTGTGTCTGCTCTACCATGTCCATGTGAGGTGTTCAATATCAAGATTGGTTACTTCTCCAAATAAAAAATGCTTCAAAAAACATCATTTTTGACAAAATAAATCAAAGGAAAATGTCTGTTTGAGACTGAAATTTTAAAAAATAGATATTGAAATTTTAATAATATTTTTTTTAAAAATTTTTTATTTAATTTTTAATTTCTAAATTTATTTATCAATCTTTATATTTATCTTAAATTAAATATAATATTAAGACATAACTTAATTTTGTATATTTTATATTAAATATAATACAGAAACTTAATTTAATTTTTATTTCTCAACTCAATTTTGATTTCTCTTTTAAATACAGTCTAAATGTTTATGACTTTTTAGGAGTTACAAATTGAAAGACTTTTTTTTTTTAATCTCACTTTATTAATATTAATATCTTTTATTAGATACTATTTTAGTAATTAAAAAATATTAAAAAATTATTAAAATTTATTAATTTTTGTCATTATTTTTAGTTATTAATTTAATTTTTTTAGTCTAATAATTTAATAAGATACTTTAGTCTATATTTTTAAATATTAATAACAAACTGATAATTAAAAACAATAATTTTTAATGATGATCTAGCATTTTTTCTAGTAATTTATTCTCCTTAGTTCTTACTAATTAAAATAACACCGTGGTCTCACAAACATAAACCCCAAGTTTTTGAAAGATTAGTTTAGTCTTGAGTTAATTAATGAGACTAGAAAAATATATATGAATATTTTGCTAGGTAATCATCAAATGGGAAATGCATTATTTGACTGGAAAACCCTCAAAACCGTTTTATGAAATATGTCAAAAGAAAATGAATAGATGCATTGTATGTACTTTATTTGATCCATAAGATTTAAGACATATATGAGTATATGACACTATTAACTTATTATGACTAATTTTTCCTTAATAATAGATAAAGATATAGCCGTTGCAAATTAAAAAGGTGTAGGGTTAAAGGCTTGTTTTGATAAAATATTATTTTGGTTGTTAATGTATGGATAAATTTTAATTTAATTTTTAATATTTTAAATATTTTATTTTAATCCTAAAAAATTTTAGATATCCTATTTAAATTTTAAAAAATTTAAAAATATTTAATATTGTATCACTGTTAAATTTAACACGAACAATTAGTATATTTAAAAGTCAATAACGTTTGATTTTAATATGTACAAAAAATTAATCCATCAATAATTACTATTATAAATAATTTTTCTTTAATTCTAGAACATTGATAATTGATTGATAGAATTTAAATTTTTTTTACAAAAAAAAAAATTAAAAACAATAATTGTTATAAAATAAGTTTGATTATACTTCTCCAACACAATAATAAAAAATATAACTTAGTAATAACGTTGGTAATGTTCATATCATTATTCATTCCATTGACTTACTATATTATGTCTTAGCTTGCATTTTCTAAAATCTTCAACACTTGTGACATAAGTTAAGGTATGATAACAAGTAACTCAATCAATTTTACTTGTGGTTAAAATTTAATTAAATTAATTGATGCATTTATTTTTTTTACGGTTTTTCAATCATAATAAATTTAGCCAAGTAAGAGAAGAGAATTTCCTCTAAGAAAATATTGAATGGGTAAACCCTATGCTTGTAGCTATGGCAGGTTAGGAATTATGAATTTATGACGATGGATAGATCCTCTTAAGTTGTTCATCAAGGAGATTGAATAATTCTTCTTTTGGAAAATTAGGGTAGTGATTATATTGTACATAAAAAATTAAAAGAACAATATTTTTTTTTCTAAACTTAGAAGTAAGATTCGAATTCGCAATCTTTAAGTGAGTATAATAAGAGTTATAACTCAAATGACATAGTCTTCTCATATTCATTTAGAGGTCGCGGGTTTGAGTCTTTTTATTTTTGATAATAATAATAATAATAATAATATACCATTTGAACTATAACTTATTGACAAGAACAATAATTTTTTACTAACAATTAATTCTAACGGATTAATCTTTTGATATTTTATTAGTTTTTGTACACTTATACATATCAATCACTATAATTTCTACTTATATTACACAAAATTTATTTTTAAAAAAAAAATATTATATTCACACAAAAATTTAATCACAAAATTAAATATTATATATTTATATGTAAAGACATATGTTATTTTATACTCTTTTAGTATATATTTTATATTTTAATATATATTCTATATGAATAACTAAATCAATAAATAAAATTTTATATACATGTAACATAGTTAAAATTTTACACACAAATTAACATAAGGATCGAGTATTTTGCAACTCTTCTACGAATATTTTGTGGCTATATATTTATTTTTTATTAGCAATATATTATTGATCATCACATCTATCAAAATGACACTCATAATTGTATAAAGAAAAATGTATATATATCTTCTTCTTTTATTAGGAGGTTACGAATTCGAGTCTCCTATCTTTAATATAAAAAAAATGTATGTAAATTAACACCTTGTATAAATTTTCTGAGCTGATATAATATATAAGCCTCCATCATAGTCTAAAATATTTGGTGCTGAAAAAATCATTAACAAAGATATACGACAACAAAAGCGTATCTGAAAAAGATTGCGGTGATGATTCTAATATGTTGGAGAGTAAAATTTTAAATTATTATTTATATTTAAATGTGATCTTATTAAACTTTAAAATTTAAATAAAATAGCAAAAATGTTTAGTAATTAAAAAAATTAATAAAAAATAGTCAAAAATTTTTTATTTAATATTTATTAATTATTATAATAATTAATAAATATTAAATAGGACAAATTTTATTTTTTTTAATATTATTAATAAAATAATATTTTTAGTTTTATTCTCATATAAATTTAAATTAAAAGTAATAACGATTTATTTAATTATTTAACATTTATGACAATATGTTATATAAGTCATTTAATATAAAATAATTTAATTTACAATTATTAATAGTATTACCCATAAATAAATTAATAATTTTCTAACCATTGGCACATGCAACAACACGATAGATATATAAAATTTTAGTTTTAAACCATTATTCATGCGAATCTATTTAAAATAATGAAAGTACCAAAACTCTGAATTAATTCAAAATAATAACAATAATAATGTATTTCTTTAATATGTGTAACTAACAATAAAACCTAAGATATTGCCTCGTGACTGATTCTAGTGATTCCATATTTTGTGGGTCCAACATAAATAGCATCTTCCTAAAAAAAATGACTAAGTTACAAGGAACAATTTGTTGAGCCATTGGAATTTTGTGCATAAATAATGGGGTCCCTACCCTAATGGGGAAAAAAAAAAAAGCTTATTCATACTTACATTTCATGTGTGATAATGTGTTAAAAATATTATATATACGTACTAGTATATTTGTTGTAAATTGAATCAATCCTTTATTCATTACACTTATGTAAATATAACAAAAATAGAATTAATTGAGATGGTAAATAGTTTATAAATTAATTAGGAAGTTTTGAATTTTAATTATGAAAATAATAATAAAAAATAGAGAAAAGGACAAATAGGTCCCTGATCTTTTGTCCTGCAGACATTTTTGTTCCTAACCATTGAAAAATACTTTTAAGTCCCTGACATTCACAAAACTTGGACGGATCAGTCCCTCCGTCCAAATGCCTCCGTCAGGGACTGATCCGTCTAAGTTTTGTGAAGGTCAGGGATTTAAAAGTATTTTTCAATGGTCAGGGATCTATTTGTCTTTTTATCTAAAAAATATATATAATAATAAAAGGCATTTTAAAAAAGATTGAATATCAATTTTTTTTATTCGTATAGTATATAATATATAATATATAACCCTAGATATATTTTGAAAAGGAGTATTATTATAAATAAATTAAACTTGACTATGTATGTGCTTGATATTTTTAAAAATAGTGAAAATGTCATTATCTCTAAGGGATGCTTCTTTGTACGTGTGACTATGTGTTGTAACAAAAAGTGAAGGTGGGGAAAAATCAAATCAAATTATCATTTAATAAAGAAGACTTCAGTTTCATCAGAACCTCGTGCCAAATTACATACATAGTTATGAAGTTGAAGAGATCTTGAAATATTATTTATACATAAATTTAATACTAAATATACGAAAAAATTGCAATAATAATATTTACTCTGATTTTTGTGGAATATTATCCTTTTATTTATCCAAATAATATTACATTTATTTAAAAAAAATAATTATTTTTCTGTTTGATGATTTTGTTGTGAGAACTTAGTGTTTATATGTTTAGAGATATTTATTAAAGAGAAAGGTGATTTATCAAATAAACTAATTTATATTTAAGAAAAGGACTTCGATTCTCTTTTTTAGAATTACACTCTTTATTTATGTAAATCTTGAAAGATATAAAACTATTTAAATATCAACATATATAGTTTTGGTGAAAATTTAGGTACAGTCGAGTCGATATGGTTTGACTGATTTGACTAAATTTTCATCTAACAGCTATCGGCTATCAACTTTACGTGAAGTCGACTGCACCTGAGTTTCCACCTATAGTTTTAGAATAGAAAGAAAATTAATTAACTTGAATTTTTCAACAAATTTAAAAGGATTATATATATATATATATATATATATATATATATATGATTATTATTTTTCTCTTGGTATAATGCTCTATTTAGAAAATATTAGTGGTAGATGGATAATAATAATATAATTATGTAATACGAATAAGACAATGATTAAGGTATCTAGCAGATAGGACAAGTGCTTCGGCTACTTTAGTAAACTCACAGCAATTTGTGGTCTTTTAAGTATTCAATAAATATTAAATAATGGTTTTGCAAATGGAAGAACCGAAAGTTGTGTTGACTCATCCACTTTATTTATAATTTTATATGACTTTAAAGTCTGCTAGTTGTTCCAAAATTATTGCTATCAACAACTTACATGGTTTAAGTTTGTTCTAGAAATTAGTTATTAATAAATAAATATTATTTTAATGATTACAGCACATAAATTTAGTTTGAAAACAAAAACACATAAAAATGATAAAAATTATCAACAAATACACATCCAAATCAATTTTGGATTAGGCAACGTTACCAATGTGATAAAAATTCTACGATAACAATAACGATGATAACGATAATGACGATACGTATAAAAAGAAGACGACGATGACTATAACGATAATGATCATGATGATGAAGACGATGGAGGAGAAGGAGGAAAATGAAAGAGGAGAAGAATTTTCAATGAGAAAAGGAGGAGGAGGAGGTGGTGATGGTGACAACGATAATGAAAGAGAAAAATAACTAAAAGGAAGGAGAAAAAAAAGAAGACGAAATATCAAGAGTGACGGAAAACGTGCGCACGTGAGTTTAAATGACTTGGTTCTTGTACTTAGAGATTTATTCATTTATTCTTTTAATTATGAATACCTTCAATTTGCAAAAAAATATTCAATTAATCCTATCATTTTTTACACTAAAAAATATCTAATTATAAAATTAAAAATAGTCTAAAAATTCAATTGAAAAAAAAAATATAAAGATTTAATTAAAATTTTATAAAATTATAAAAATCAACAGAGTAATTAAACCAATTCTTAAATCTCATTTCAATCTTAACTGAAATTTAAATCTGGTATAGTTTTCTAAAAAGCAACCTAATGTGCCATCTGATCTTTAGACCTCAGCTGCAAGTTAAAATTTGAATGCATGTTATTAGTTAGAATTTGAATTGGTCCTAACTATTTTTCAATCCAACAGATCAAGAATTAATTTATCATGTATTTGAAAATAAATTATTACATACACAAAAAAAATTTAAATATCAATATTTATTTAAATAGACTAGTGAACTAACCATTAAAATAATTAGACCAATCTAAGTTGGCTTACTCCTAAAATTTGTAATTGGTCATCAACCACTTAGAACTACTTGAGTAATATTTGGGCCAGTAACAGCATTTTTTTTTTGGGTCTTGAGGAGGGAAGATATAGGCTTTAGTTTCCTGTTCCTCCAAAAAAAGTATTTGTAACATTTTGAGTTGGTAAAAGCCTATTAAATAACCTATACCAAAAAAGAAAACCTATGTATACCAAATAAAATAAAAAGAAAAAAACCATATACCAGAAGGAAAAAAAAAAAGCCTATTAAACAACTAATGTGGGTCTATCAAGTGATTCACTCCTTGATCAACTTGAATAAATGTCATTAATTTAAATTTTATTTTATATATACAGTAATTTATTAGTTATAATAAATCTTTAAATAAAACTAAAATTTATAACAGATTAATCATTATTCAATCAAATTAAGAGATACAATTAAAATTTAAAACAGAAAAGCCCTGTTAACTTTTTAGTGAAATAATTGAATCAAATTCAACAATAACTTGAATCCTCCATAATGCTTGCCTGAGTCAAAGTATACAATCCACTCTCTTCCCCATAAAAAAGTCAACGCATAATTAGACCATATGATCCACGTGTAACCATTGACAATATAAAACCACACAATAAAAACACATCAACCTCACTCAAATACAGCAAGCCACTCTTAACACTTCTCAATAGTAATAATCTAAAACACCAAAGTAAAAAAAAAAAAAATTTATATCCAAAATAAATAATGTTGTGTGAAAAGGATAAAGGTATCTAAAGTCACAATCTTTCCCTCTATATATATTATTCTAAAGTGCTTACTTTCATTCCTAATTGAATAGGCCATACATACCCTCATGTAGTAAACACTAAACAATATATATAATATGGGAAAAATTTCAAGTGTATCGAGGAACACTGGTGTTCCAGTTGTTTTAACTGTTGATTTTAATTAATATATATTATATATATTTTTTATAATTTAGATCAATAGTTAAAACAACTGGAATACCGGTATTCTCGGTATACTTAAAACTTTCCTATAATATGTTAATATCATCACATGCACCCTATGGAAGAAAAGAAGCCTTATATAAATAAACAACCAATATGAATATATATATTCCAAAATGATAATAGATTAATCTAGAAAGGAATCAGATTCCAAAGGTTACAAAGAAAGGTTATTGATGATGGTTCCTTAGAAGGCCTCTTGGATTGCTCAAAAAGCTACACACAACAATGTTCCTACAAAGAAAGCAAAACTATATAAAAATTAAACCAAATTAATGTGCAACTTTTTTTTAGTATTATTATTTTAATACCCTTTGATAGTAGCATAAGAAGGATCAAGATCAAGGTTAATTCAACTATTTGCTAAGTCTTGTTTCCAATATAGTTTTCATCATAGGAAAAAAAAACATCTAACCCAAGAACTACTAAATCTCCTACATCATTTGTTCATAGATTATTATGGAAAACACAACATTGAAAGCAGAGAATCTTAAACCTGTTCTTCTCAAAGCTGGTGTTCCTTTAGCTGTGTCCATGGCTGGTGTCATCTATGCATGGATCATGGCAAAGAAAATCAACAACAAAGCCGGAATCACGGAATCCGAAGAAGATTCCGGTATGCATGAGGAATGTTCTCATAGCTTTTCTTCTATGGAAGATGAAGAAGAAGAAAAACAACATGGTACCACAATTGGTAGCCATATTAGTGTTCCTTCTGAGAAATTGGTGATCCATGAAAATCATTGTTTTGAACAAGATATTATTAGTGGTTTAAGAAGCAGGATTGAAGGTTTGCAAATGAGAGAATTGGCATTGAGTTTGCAATTTGATAGGTATTTTACAATCTAAAAATACTTCTTTTTTTTTTTAACTTGTAACTAATTTTTAAATTTGTCCAAATCATAATATTATTTATGTAATATATTATACTCTATTCTCAATTTATATTTTTTTAATTATTTAATATTGGTATTTGTGACAGGTATTGTGACATGAAAGAGCAAGAATCTTTGTTGGTAGAAATCAAGAACTTGTTATGGTTAGAGAGCGCGCGAGTCGAGTTCTTAGACAAGGAGATTTCATTTCTGGAGGCAGAGAACATGAGATTGGAGAATTTTATGGATCAATACCTTAAAATTCTTGAGCAAATTGAGAAATGGAGATCAGAGAACAGAATACTAAAAGAAAAAGTTGAAAAGTTGAAGAAGAGATCAAATTCGCAACGAAGACTAATTAAGGAGCAAAGTGTGAAGATAAGAGCAGAGGAAACAGAGATTCTGAGGAGCCATGAGACATTGCAAAGAAGTGTTTGTGTGATGAATAAGTTGGAGGATGAAATGAGAGAGATGCAAAGGGTTTTGGATGAGTTGCAATTTGAGAAGAATGAACTTCTAAAGAAGCTTCATTCACAAGAAAAAGCATATGCAACTAAGGTACATATATAATATAAGTTGAAATGTTGAATATAAAATTGAATTCACTTAAATATTAGCAAGATTTTTCACCAACTATGGTAAGGTAAGAATAAATATAAGGAACTAATTTTAAATTAATTAATATTAATTAATTTTTTATTGTAATTTTTTTTAACTTCATATTTTAGAAATTTTGGATTTTAGAATTTAAATTTAAGATAAAAAATAATTTAAAAATAAAAAATTAACTGAAAAAAATTAACTTCCTAATTAGACTCATGAGTTAATAGCAAAGTGTAAGGTATTAGATTCAAATTTTATTGTCATTGATGTTAGAAAATAATTTTTTTTTAAAAGAAGTTTAACATCAAAATACTAACATTGTCAAGGGATTTTGCTTTGTGAGAAATTAAATGTGGGTTCTTATATTTTATCTCTCAATTTCTAAAAGAAAATCCACTTGTAAATTCTTTTCACCTTTTAAAAAACTATTTGCTAGAAAATGTGCACTATACAAATAAAATAAAATAAGTACAAGGTTATTATTTTTATTTGCAGATTAAAGAAGGATTTGTAAGCAAGGAAGATTACAACAAGATTCTCAATGAATTGGAGCAAATCAAGAAGGAACGTGCAGCTGAAATTGAAGAACTTAATCAATTGCGTTTGTCTAATAATTCTTGCTTATTAAACCATGAACAAGAACAAGAACAAGAACATGATCATTATAAGGTGCTAGAATTTGAAGAAAAGAGTGCAATCATGCATTATGAATCAGACCATGAATTGCATCATTCTTTTATGGAGCATTGTAACAATAATATCCCTTCTTGCTTTGGTTCAACACAAAGTGATAATCATCATCATCATGATCATGGTTTCTCAAGAAGGAAAAGATTGATAAGAAGGCTTAGAAGGTGGGTGGAAGGAAGTGATGAAAAGGTTGTTAGAGTGAAACCTATGAATTCTGATCCTCATCATGTTCCTAATTCAAGGAAGTCTTGCTCCTCAATCTAGTTTTAAATATTATTGTATCAAATTCTCTTGTGTTTTCATTTATAGTTTCACATTTGGATTATTGTATTTTTTTTTATGACAAACAAATAATTTATGTTTTATATTATATCTTATATCTCATAGTAGAGGAGAAAATGAATTGCTTCATTATATCATTAATAACTATGAAGCACAAAAATTTTGCTAAATTGTCATGTAGGACACATTTTTTAAATAATATTTGTCTAATATTATTTCATACGTGTGTCTTTTGTATTAAATTGTATCTAAAAAATAAAAAATATTTTTTTAAATATACTTAAATACATTTATATACTATTTCGTGTTAGTATATTTAATTTTATTTTTAACTAATATTCTTAAAATGAATTTAAAAATAATATATTATTATTTATTAAAATCAAAATATTCTTTTAAATATTTTATATAATAAAAAATATTAAAAACACTTAAAAATTTCATATGTATTTTAATATTAATTAAATAATAAGGTATTATTATTATTATTATTATAATAATGTATCTAAAAAATATTTTATATTTTATATACATGCAAGTGTGTCCGCATACTCCATTTAGTATCATTTAAAAAAAAAATCAATTAGTTAAAAAAAAAGGCTTACATTTTTTTAAATAAATAAAGAAAAAAAAGTGTCACTATTGTATTTAGTCATGTTCTATGATTTCCAAGTGTTCCAAAATTGTGGTTGGAATTAGCCACATTATCCACTGTCTCTATATTTTTTTTTTCTCTAACCAAACTAAACAAAAGAAGCAACTCAAGCAAGAGATTCTGGTCTCACATTTCATTTTGAAAAAGTTTCAACTAAACTGAAAAACATCATCAATTGGATCATGCAACTCTCTTTGTTCCTCCATCATCACCACCACCCTATGCTCCTCCATAATTATTGCCCTCTTAACTCTCTTCACTTCACAAGTAAACTAAACTAATCTCTCTCTCTCTAATTCTATTTTGTTTTTGCTAATCAGTTAATTAATAATATTTGTTGAATCCATACATAGGGACACAAACAAGACTTTACAATAGGAATTCATATAAGGTACTACCATGCAATTGTTCATATTCTTCTTCTTCTTCCAACAAAGCTGATAGTTTTACTTCAAAGATTGATGAAGGAAGAAGGGCATTGCTCAGTTGTCTCCTCATCACCACTTGTTAGTTCAGAAATTCCTAATCTGCATGCATTCATGTTCCATCTTTAATTATGTATTATAATAATAATTAATAATAGTTTCAGTTAGTGGAGTGTATGCATGTGATGATGCTGAAGCTGTTAGCACAAGTAGAAGAGCTGTATGTGTTAATCTTTCACTTAATTGTTTGTTTACCATCTTAATTATGTATTTAAAGTTGAACAAGCTAAGTAATAATCCAATTACTGATTGAAATTGTTTTTTTCAGCTAAGAGGAGCAAAAATTCCAGAAAGTGATTTTACAACCCTACCTAATGGCTTGAAGTAAGTACTATTTATTAATTGCAACAATAATAACTTGTATCACAATTTCAATTTTCAAAGTATGAAATGCAGTATATGTTTATCTTATTAAATATGAAACTGTCGGAGTGCTTTTGGTTTGTGTTTTTATTTCCGTGTATTCTCTTTCAGGATTTTGCGAAGGAAAAAGAAAAAACAATATAAACTGTTATTTTTCCTTCACAGAATACTAAAAAAAGAAGACACTGAGAATAAAAATGCAAAGGAGAGGCACTCTTATTTTCTTTGCTAGTAAACATTCCACAGAATTTTGGCTTTCATTATACTCCAAGAAGAATAGAAATTAATATGGACATGGAAATTTTGAAATGCTGCTGCATTGTGTCAAAGATTTATGTCTGATTTAGTGAAGAGTTTTATATGATCTTCAAAGCTAGTTTATAGCACTGAGTGATGAACTCTAACATCTTCAGGTACTATGATTTGAAGGTTGGGCAAGGAGCCGAGGCTGTAAAAGGATCTCGTGTCGCGGTACGGTCTGCTAGAACACCTTTCATATTATTAACTTTTTAGGGGGTGTGTGGTTTGCAGAATGTTTTCACATTCCTGAGAATGATTGAATCTATAATGCATACATACCCTGATTTTCATTTCCAAATTTTTTGAAGTCAATTAAATTAACTATTACTAAGAATTCAGAAATAATGAGATTGTAATGTTTTTGTAGGTTCACTATGTTGCTAAGTGGAGAGGTATCACATTTATGACTAGTAGACAAGGAATGGGAGTTGGAGGAGGAACGGTATGATCCAAAGTTAACTTAGCCAAATTTCAAATAATTATGTGGGAAAAGATTATATTTGAAGATATAATCACATTTATGGTTAAATATTGCAGCCCTATGGATTTGATGTAGGAGAATCCGAGAGGGGAAATGTTCTCAAAGGGTTGGATTTAGGTGTACAAGGCATGAGAGTGGGAGGCCAGGTGAGAACACATTTTGGGTTGAATTATAATCTGCATGAAGCAATAATTAAGATAGTATTTATTTTTCCCCTGCAGAGATTACTAATTGTTCCTCCAGAACTTGCCTATGGAAAGAAGGGAGTCCAAGAAATACCTCCAAATGCAACAATAGAGGTGAATCATTCTGATATCTTGATTCCGAAATGGTCAAGAAAACATTGCTTCTGTTTTTTTTTTATTTATTTGTTTGTTATCTTTTTTCTATATGCTCTTATTAAGGTGGATTTATCTCACTATCCAATTTTATTGTTTGCTAATTTCTAATTTCAGTTGGATGTTGAACTGCTTTCAATCAAACAAAGTCCATTCGGGTAAATAACAGTGCTAAAAATATTCTCTACTTATATTATTTGTACTCCATTATTCTTGTTAATTTCGGTGATTTTATTTTGAGCAGGACTGCGGTAAAGATCGTTGAAGGTTAATGCCATGAGTAATTATCAAAGTATAAGTTAGATAATTATATGATGAACAGAGAATTTCACCTTTTTTTTTCTTTCTGAATTTGCAAAAGAAATGGAAACCTTCTTGTATAGATTTACATTTTTTTCAAATAATTGGTACATGAAACCAAAAACTAATGGTTAATGATTTGAAATTGAAGGTATTACACTGTTTAACCTTATGTCAAGTTACTTTGTTTTTCACTATTGCTTTCTACTTCAAAATTTCATGTCAAATATATATCATATCATACACCAATCAAAATTTTGCTTCAAGTAACATTCACACAGTTCCTTCCAACAAATGTGAAAGCCATGACAGATAAACCAAGCGTAATTGCAATCTCTTGCTGCTATGGAAAGATCCTCCCATGTCTCTCATAACATCCAAATACACATGTAAAATGGAAACCTCTCCGGAAAGTGAATCGGCAACTGAGATTATCGGCGGTAACGGTAGCGTTTGAAATTGAAGTAAACGTGTAGAATTCCACGCTCAAAGGTGCACTTGAATCCCTTCTTATGAGAATACTCCCATTCCTTGTTAACAATGCGGAAAGCCTGCCAAGGAAGACAAAGGTGTAAAATTGTACAGAAAGCCTTAACAACACTAAGAACAGTAAGCAAGGTAGAGAGAATCGAAATTTTGCGTAAAATCAGAAAGTAAATTAAATACGTAAAATATGAAATCATAACAATCGTCTGACCTAGTAGAAATTTTTTAGAATCGATTGAGTTATTCAAAATCGTAATATCGAAAGATTCAAGAGTTCAATCAAAACTTTAGCTACTATGGAAGTAATAGGAAAGACTTACGATATCTTCGTATGGCGGCCCTGCATGGAATCTTATGATGCAAGTCTCACCATTGCTGCCATCCTTCTCAATAGTGTAGGTTGGGGCTTTTGTCTTGTCTACAAGATCAGGGTAGAAAATATTGAATTTATACCCTTGCACAATCTTTGGAGGTGGATTGTCATGATCATAGTGAGTCTGATTATATTTGTTCCACTCGTATCCAGTGTGAACGCGATTGAAATATTTCGGTTTCCTTGGCCGGTACTTGTCGTGCCACCAATAAACCTGCTCCAACATTTATCAATCAAGTCAGAAACATAAAAATATGAGAACATGAATAAGTATATAATTAATAGTTAACAAGTTACCTGTGAATCTAGATTCACTTCAGCACCAGAGCCAAACACTGCGTCTCCATCTTCCATAGCTCCCATAGCTTTCATGGCTTTCATCTCGAAGTTATCTTCAGATGGAGCAGGCTTTGACGCCATCGCTTCCTGAATACGTCTTTGCTGCTCTTCCAATACAGCCATACGTTTCCGCTCCTGTGAAAGTACAAGCATGATTTAGTTACTCTATCCCATACACAGATACGAGATCATCACTTAAAACAACGCTTAAAATGATTACCAATAGTGCCCTATCCTCTTCAGGATCAATGGCTTCCTCATCTTCATCACCGTGCAATAGTTCTGGTGAAAATGACCCGGGCTCATCTTCAACTTCATGTTCCTTTGCTCTAATGGGCTCTGGTGAAAATGATTCATCTGCGGATCGGTCTACAAAAGAGTATCAAGTAAATATCAACAGAAATTTGGGACAAAGGAAGCCTATAAATAGGGGATATGTTCTACAAACAATTAAAACATTGGCAAAAAGTTTATACCCTTGAGATCCTCAGTTTCTTCCTCAGATTTGAAAGCATGAGCATCTTCCACTTTATCCTCACCATCCAATGGTTGTTCAAGGAGTTGCAAATGCTTGCGCAACATTTTGGCATGAATTTCTTTCAAACAAGCCTGTATTTGCAGCAATTAATAATGGTGTTAAGCAAACCATTAATCAAAGGCACACAAGATAAACATAGGACAACAATATGATGAACACTACCTTGGCCTTGTATATATGGAGACGTTTTAAAACAGCCTCCCAATACTCAACCACCTTTGCAGTACCAGTACGCATCTCTGACTCAATATGAGCTTGTAAAGCTTCCAACTCTGCATGTGTCTTCCCCTCCAAAAGCTTCTTCACGTCCTCCTCAACACTAGCATGCAGACCCCTTTCTTCTGCAAGCAGCTCGGCTGGAGGTTCTTCTCCTCGCACCCTAGCTCGATCAAGTGCATCCTTTCTTCGTGCTTCAGCTAGCTCCCAATCACACACCAGAAGAAGTGCCTGTATACGCTAAACCAGTAAGTCTTCAACTTGAAGATAATATATTACAATTTTGGGGGGGGAATAAAAGGAACATGAATTAGGAAGAATTTATTGCATAACAACTACTCTTTGAACTGCAAAATAAACAAGCGGATCATTTGAAAATCAATGGTACTGATACCTCCCAATATTGTTCATGGGTGGGGGTGGCCCTGTCAAGGTCCAGATGCATTTTGATGTCATCACGAAGCTCTTCCATTTCTTTCACCGTCAAACCCTGCAGCATATATGTGAAGTCGTTATGTAGTACTATTGATATTTAAAGCTGGAAGCCTTCAGCAGAGAATTTAAAAGTTTGAGACATGCGATACATAGCAAGTTTATAACATTTAAAGGATAAGGAAACATGTGATTCTATGAAGCTAAATATTAACCTTGAAGACCATGTATGGTTCATTTATTTCTATATCCAAATCATCAGAGCCATTCAGCTGCTTGGTTAGAACATCAATTGGCTTGGCACGCCCTTCACGCAATCTAATCTCTGACCTAACCTTGCTTTGATCAAAATGAAACTGCAAATGCAATTATATTAATTATCAGATTGCCAATATTTTATCAAATTATCAAATAACAACAAAATGAAAAAAATAAAAGGAACTCAAGGACCCATACCTCCTCTTCTCTTTTTTCCCAGTCCTGGAACTCAGCTCTAGCACGTTCTCTAGCTAACAAAGCCTGTTTGAGACGGAATGTAAGTAGATGCCGAGAAAAACAACATACGTTATGGATTTTGCCACTAAAAGATACAAAAGTAAAAGACAACCAATAACATATTGTGAGGATATATTTACCATCTCTTCCTCATGTTGTGCTTTCTCAAGTGCCCTTTCCTCTCTTCTTTTTTTCACTTTTTCAATTTCAGCCTGCGTTATAATTTTTAACAAGAGTTTAGTAATGCTAATGATAGATAGTGGCCATGTCATTATATAACAAATTAATAAGCCTAGCAACAAAGAACAAAGTAACTTTAAGAAGCATATAAAATATCATTTACCATTGGAACGATTTTCAAAATCAGAACCCCAACCCCAGATATCATAAACACAAAAGCAGATATATCTTTTATATACATGCCAGGAAACATCATTCAATTTTCTTGAAAAGGAAGCAAATAATCATGTATGTAGCAGAACAAATTCAAGCAAAATTCATTTCCTACAGAGAAAACATAAGTATATCATATTCCAACTTACGAGATGCCTATAAAGATAATAGACTATTAATAGATTATAAGATCAGACTAGCAGTCCTTCTACAGGACATGTGTAGAGATGCATACTACATAAGTAAACTCTTACAATAAGTGCCACACTTAACCAGAAAACTTCCCTAAAAAGATAGCATTCCTAGGACAAGAAAATATCACTAAGACATCCGTAACCTTTTTATATAAGAAGTTTAACTCGTTTAAATCTCGGCCTGGATCCATTATTCCCCTCATTAAATAAAACTGTAACAATTTTGTTTTTGTTAAAAGTAAAAAAGAGAAAAAGGCAATATATAACAATGTTATGTGCCTTCGTCCAAACATATTAAAAACAAAATATCAACATATGCCAACTTGTGTGCCATGTAAATAAAATGTAGAACAAATTCATCATGTAGTAAAGTTTATGGGAAAGCAGATGCAAACATCATTACTCACCGTCAACTATATATCCAAATACATCACAGTCACAGAATCAGAATTTTTTTTGTAGTGGGCAGGGAAGAAAAAAACCATACCATCCTTTCTCTCTGTCTCTTTTTCTCAGCTTTAACTGAAAATGAATCAATAGGCACCCCATGAGAAACATCACGCTCAATCTTCTTACGCCATACAAACCTACAAATAGCAATTTTGTCAATTTGACAAATATATGCATCACTCAGCACTAATCCAATATTTGCTAGTGAGAAATTAAATAACCACCTCTAGGACATTTTTAAGCACGGAACTACCAACAGAGCAACCCAGTCCCCTCTCCAACCATATATATATATAAAGAAACTGCTTAAAACAGGAGGAATAGGAATAGAGGGAACTTACTTCTCATTAAGATTAGAGTCACCAAATGGATTCGAGTCATTTGAATACCCAGATACAGTATTAGTCTTTAATTTCTTAGCAACTTTCAAAGCCTAAGAACATATTCAAGAGGAAATTGCAACATCAACAGCCAAATTCTGTTTCCGAATAAAATAAAGAAATAAAATAGGCATGGAAAACCAAGACAAAACCTTTCTCTGGGCCTTTTTAGCCAGGTACTGTGCTATTTCCTCTTCAGTGATGTTCCTGGAGGATTTTTTCTTATTCCTGCTACCACCCCTATCAGCACTATCGTCACTGTCATCTTCATAGGAACTATCTGAGTCACGCCTGCTCTGCCTCCGTGATCGACTACTGCTGCTTACGTGACTGCTGCGACGACTGCTTCTCTGCCGCCTCTTGGAACCCCTCTCAGGGGATGAATCACGGCTGTCTGCATCATCTGAGCGTGAAGAAGGCGACTCTGATTCAGAATCATCTGATCTTCTAGACCTCCTTTCTTTCCTACTCTTACTACCCATTTTATTCTACTTCCTGTTCAGATAATTCAACCTAACCCAAAATAAAACACAAAAATTTGAAACAACTTAAATGATTTGCTTAAAATTCTTTGTTCCTAAAGTAGGGTATGCAATAATGGGCATCATTTATGGAAAAACACATCATGATTTGCTTAAACTTCTTTCTTTCATACTCTTACTACAGAATCCCGATTAAATTATACTTTTCAGCTCCGATTACCACTAACCTAAACTACAAAGAGCACAAAGTGGTTTCTGTGTAATCAAAGGTATGTAATAACTGATTCAACATGGAGAAACAAGTTGTTCACAACTAAATTACTGAAATAACAGGAATATGCATGATGACAGGGAACAATTTAAAAAGCAAATTCTGAATAGTATAGCTGCAGAAGAAAGAAGAACTTAAAATAATAGGGCATGCAACAATAAGCATAATCATGCAAAGGAAACAAGTTTCAGAACTAAATGAGAGAAAATCTGTTACAACTAACTTGTAACTACCTAGGGTTGTAGAGTTAATTAGGGCATCGTTGTTTCAGGAAGAACGAAGAAGCAACCATTATTATTTTCAATAATTAATAATAATAAAAAATTGATAGAAATACCTGGGCGAGAGGAGCAGGGGTGAGGGGGAAAATGGGCCAACTAAGATCAGACGTCGGCGGTTTTTGGCGGCGGCGGCGGCGGTTGTGGAGGTTGAAGATGACGGGCTCTGGGGTTAGCGAATGGATGAATTGGGGAACGAGATTCAGAGTCCGGAGCGTAAAAGGGAGAAGATTAACAAAACCATGCGACTAAAATATTAAAAATAAATATATTTTTTTTAACAAATTTTTGGAGTAAATTCATACATAATCGTGGTTTATATATATTTTTTAAATTTATATACAGTTAAAAAAATGGCTACATATATCTATAGTAAAAAATGTAACCATTTTCTTTTTAAGAAATCTGTTAATATTCTATGTATTTTAATCTATTTGTGTAAAATTTCCATTTTGTATAATTGTCATTCCACTTTATTTTATTAGTATTAATATATGTGATACTATAAAAAGTTATAATAGGCAATTCGGCATTCTATTTTATTAAGCATGTATAAATATTGTTAAAATTTGGGCATGTAATTAAAAATATTAAATCTAATTTTTTATACATATATTCAATTACATAAAATATTTAATCCTGTAATATTAGTATTTATAAAAATAATTTATATTTATTAATGCACCAAAATTAAACTTAAGTAATATTTAGTCCTGTAATTATTATTGCCTTGAAAAAATGTAGAGTTCTTGAAAGAGGAATTAAATTTTGCTTAAGCCATTAATATCGTGAAAACAATGAAAAATTCTAATATACACCGTCAAAACGAATTTTGCTATTTCAGTATATCTACTGGACATTATAAAAACATATTAAAACCGTTTTCATCCAAGGCACCAATTTAATTGAAGCAAAATCCAAGGCAAATTTATCATCATCTCTATTCACTATCAATACTATAAAAGTTTCAAACGCTATGGTAAAATGGCAAGAAAACATAGAAGTTCTAAGCTCTTAAGGATCATAGAAGTAAAAAATCTTGTATCACAGGATTAGATGTAAGAGTTTTTTGGAAGCTTTAACAACATCGTGATCAAAGCTTCAAACAGGTATTCATCTCCGGCTAAAATCTTCAGTTAACGGTAACTTCAGCCGAAAGCAAGTTCGGATGAAATGCTTCCTGGCCAGAAACCTTGGTGGTGGAATTCTTAAGCACTTGCACAGCTTCTTCCACCTTTGCAGAAAGTGATTCCGGTGATTCCAGGAGCAGCAGCAATTCTGCATTGTCCATCTCCAAAAGCATTCCTGTAATCTTTGATGCCAAGTTAGGCTGTACAAGATAACAAAACAAATCATCAGTTAAGAATTTAAAATATCGAATAACAGAAGAACAGAAAGAGAAAAATGCATTGAACCTTGAGTTTCTTGATAAGTGGGAAAAGACGCTCGCCAAGTATCTGTTTCTGTTGCTCGGGGACAGCAGTAGCAAGCATACTATGCAGCATTTCTGATCCCTGAGACCCTCCAGAGGATGAAATTCCAGATCCTTTTTCCATCACATTCCGGTGTCCACCGAGAACAAAAATAGCCTGTCCAGACTGCAATGAAGCATACTACTTAAGAAATCAGAGGTAGGAACTAGGAAGCACAAATTATAAACAAAATCTAGTACCCTTCCATCATCTAAGTATATTGGGACTGATCAAATTTTATAAAGGCTATGAATGAGAGCACTAAAAAACACAATTATCTCAGTTGAAACTTCAAATTTTGAGAAGGCAGTTTTTATATGCCTCATGTTGCATATATATATATATATATATATGCATTTGCTACCTTCCCGGTTGTCTTTATTTCTTATTTCGGTTTTAGCATCTAACAGTGCAAATAGAAATAAGATGTCTTTGGAATCATGTTCACTAAGTTAAACCTGCTGGGCACTTGAGTCTTTAGAAGAGGCTGCTGACTGAGAAGAGTATGCTTTTCCATGTGAATTTGTGTGTCCGTTCATCCTACCTCTGTTTTGCCTATGCTGCCTAGTATTGTTTGAAACCTGTGCATGAAAGAAGTAAATAAGTATGTGTATACAAAAGAGAATCATGATGAAATGAAGGGGAAATAGTTGGGAACAAAATGACTGCTTATTCATAATGAGATACAAGTATATTTTTAGGTAGTATAGAAAATTGTTACTCACGTTAGGAGCTGCAGACTGCTGAAATGATCTAGTGGGAGGTGCAAAAGCATTATTAGCCCTCCAACCTGACCTCAATCCAAGATGTTGTTGATACATCATCCCAGGTTGAGAAGGGACATGTGAAAGAACTCCACCAGTATAGTAGAAACGAGGATATCCACCAGGAATAACTGCATTTGAAGGTGCACCTAGCCCTGGTAATTGCTGAGAAAAGTAGAGCTGCAACTGTGTTTGCCTATCCTCTTTCCTCTGGGCAAGAGCAACATATAGTGGTTTACCATGGAACATGCATCCTGTGGCAATGGTAAAAGCTTAAGTGAAGCATAACTATTTTACAATTGGTAAAGAAAATGCTTTAAAGGAGAGGAGATCATGAATTTTCGAGAGATCATAGAAAAATAAAATCAGCATATAAAGAATACCAATTATATTCGAGCTCTCAATCAAAATTTATAAACTGATATCCAAATTGTAATTGTAATACAATACATATCAAAAGTCTTGCATTGTATTCCCATTTCATAGTATCGACAAATACAAATCTTAGCTTGACTCACCATGAAAAGTGTTCACTGCTTTATGGGCCTCCTCAGGGGTAGAGAAGCAGACAAAGCCAAACCCCTTGCTTACACCTTTCTCATCTTGCATGACTTTAGCAGATGTAATTGTGCCACATGCACTGAAGTGCTCTCGTAGTTGGTCATCAGTGACACTATCATTAATGTTCTTCACATAAATGTTTGATCCCTGAAAGGTAAATAAATATGTACTAAGAAAGCTTACTTGTAAGATAAATGTGGGAGAAAGGGCATGAAGTTACCTTGTATTTCAAGATGTGTTCCTTACGTTTCTCTTCAAACAGATGATTTAAGATCTGCTCACGCTCAGCCTTCTTTTGTGCCCTGGCTACATATAGAATCTTTGAACCTGCTTATGAGAAATCAAAACAAGAAAATATATACAGAATCAACACCATGAAATTGCATTTTGAAGGGCAGAAATCTATGCAGTAAGAAAAAAGTACCAAATTGTGATCCATTCATTGTTTCCATTGCCTGTTTAGCTTCCTCTGGGTTATCATAGTTCACAAATGCAAAACCCTTTGACATCCCATTGGCATCTTTTGCTATAGCCAGGCTCATAATTTTTCCAAAAGAAGAAAACTTCTTCTGAAGGAGTTCTTCCGTAATATCTGGGTCCAAATTCTTGATGTATATATTTGTATATTTGGCTTCAGGATCAGGCAGTATGCGTTCACTCTTTTTCACAAAATTCCCAACATATCTATAGCAGGAATCAGAATCATATTAAATTGAGAATATCAAATAACCCAAGGGCACATAAAGAGCAGAGGGAAAAGAAAAAGATTTCAAATCATAAGAATATACGGACGATGATAAACTTTTGCATATTATGCAATATTCAGGGCTTCACATACATCTGCTTATCTTTAACAGTAATGCCATTCAACTTCTCGATGGCAGCATTTGCAGATTCCTCTGACTCAAATTGAACAAAGCCATACCCTTTGCTCTTCCCATCCTCCGACATCACAACTTTGCTGGACAAGATATTTCCAAACTTTTGAAATAAATCATGTAATTCCGCATTATCTATGGATTCAGCTAAGTTCTGCCGCAGTACAAAAAAAAAAAGAATTCACTTTAGAAATGATATTGATCCTGGCATATGATTAAGTATGGTGTATCAAAGCTGCAAACAAATAGACATATACCTTAACAAAAACATTCCCTCTGCCACTTTTTCTCACATCAGGATCGCGACGAGACCACATGACCCTTATCACTTTTCCATGTAGTAAAGAATGATTCTTCAACTCAATTGCACGACTTGCTATTCATGAAAATCAAAGACAACAAATTAAATTAACAGTAATTAGACTACATTAATTAACAAGATAACATTCTTAATATGCTATGATTTTATTTTTCAATCCTTTTCAGTTAGTGGAAACTTAGGCAATCATATAACTCTAATTTTCAAAACAAAACCTGACTCAGATTTTTCTCAAGATGCTGCGCTTCAATAATAATACAGAAAAAAAAAACGACACACAAAGATCCAAGCAATTCAAGTTCACCATTCAGCTCAACGCAGAAAAAGCAAAAAGAATAGCAATCCAATGCAGCAGCCAGCAGGGAAAGAATGTTAACGCTACCAGCTAAAGATCCTTCACTCTTTGGAAATCAAGTTCTTCCTCAACGAAAAAATGAAAAGAAAAAAAAGAAGAAAACAGAAAAGGAAGAAGACCGACAAACACAAGATCTATTCAGCTCGCGCTAGTACTCCATTCAGCTCAACATTTTTTTTTATTCCGATAATAATAATTAACAAAAGAAAATAAATCTACATATCTTTACAAAGCAGAACCACGTAGAGAAAACAACAAATCGAAAACGCAAAAGAACGAAAGCATGAACGCAATTATTGCTCATTTTAGAAATCGTTAACATTACGTGTAACAGTTTCAGCTCAAAACATTTCCAAATATCACTAAACGAAAATAAAAAACATAAAGAATCAATGCGACTCAATTGTATTCATTCATGAGAGAGAAATCACGTTTATACCGTCTTGGTGAGAAATGAAGTTGACGTAACCGTAACAGAGTGACCTCCCTGTGGCAGAGTCTTTGCAGATTCGAACGGAGGCGATGCTCTTGAACTCCGAGAACGCCTCGAACAGCTCGCTGTCTACCACATCAGGGTGCAGGTCTCCAACGTAGAGCGACGCCGTCGCCGGAACCACTGTCGTCGCCGGAACCACCGTCGCCGCCGCCATTTCAACACGATCCTCTCAATTTCACGGTAACAGCAAAAAAGAAGAAGAACAACGACGGAGAACGTAGAAAACGATTAGTTTCAAGAGGAGAAGAAGAAGAAGAAGAAGAAGAATGAAGATGAAGAGAGAGAAATTATGAGAGAGAAAGAGAGAGAGAGTGTGTGCGATGAATTAGTGAGAGGATTTTTTGCATTGCATGGAGTAATGGACGCAAAGGAAGGTTTGGCCGTTCAGTATTAGAGGGTTGTAGTAAGCGTCTCATCACTTTCACGCGCGAATATGGCGCGTTACTTTCACGGATTGCCCAATGCACAATAGTATTTCTTTTTCTTTTTCTATTTTTTTTAAGAGAAATGATCTTTTGATAAATTACTAATCTCATTAGACGAAGTTAACTCTCGATGATCGACAATAATTTAAAGTTAAAACTATTAAATTCATTAAATATTTTTCATGAATACTGTAAATAACTTTCCAATTGTTTAATTAGTAATAAAATCTAAATTATGACATTACATAACTAAAAATAGTCTTAAAAATGAGATAAAATACATGGTGTTTTTAACATCATATTGCAGGTGAACTATTGAGTTGAATATAGCAAAATTTACCTCAAATTTTTATAGGGTGAATAATAAATCAAAGTTGAAAATAGTTCATTAGTCAATATTTTATTTAAAATTTATTTTCGTATATAGTCAAGATCTTTTTCTCTTTGATTTTTTAATCTTAGAAATGCAAATAATCAAAATCTATATTAAATATACACTAAAATTAACTATTAAAATTAATTATTAATATAAAATATATATTAAAATATAAAATATACATTAAAAATAAATTAAATTATATATATATATATATAACTAATTTGAATAGTTAATTTTAGTATATAAATAATATTTTTAATCAAACATGCTTGCTTTAGTCAATGCAAACGATTTTGTATGATAAATTCTAGATTTTGATGCATTTATTTGTTTTGTACATGGATAGATCTTTAATGTAATTTATGCAAGAATTCCTGAAAAGCGTGAATATGTGGCATAAATGTTTTTAATAATTTTGTATGACTGAAGTTTCTTTTTCAATAAGACAAAAAAGAGAGAGTTCATACTTAACAACTTGCAACTTGCATATTAATAGTGAAGAGAGAAAAGGAGAAAAAGACACTCTTTAGTACATGAGGGGTACCAACAATACATGCATTTTTTTTTTTTTTTAACTATAGATGGAGAGTCTCGAATTCGCGACATCTTAAGTGAGTATAAAGAGATTATATCATTTGAGCTATACATGCATTTTGTTAAAATTAAATAAACAAAAAAAATTATTTTTAATTTAAAAAAAAGACAAATAAATCATTTACTATTTTTGTGAACATACATAAACCATTAATCAAAGTTAACTAATTAAGAAATTTGTGTGTTTTAACAAGAGAACTGTATGTCTCATTTTTCAATAATTAAAGACCTAAAAATATTTCATTTTGGTTAAAAAATTATGTATCTACGCATGATCAAGGACCTCTATTTGTACTTTTCTCTTTTTTATTTTACATATTTCTCATTTTATTAACATTTTCTGTTTATGGTGTGGTGTCTGACAATTTTTTTTGTCATAGTAAAAAAAAAAATCTTCTGTAAAAGTAGCATTTCCCAAATTAAAATGCTTTCAAGTTTCCACATAAGAATTTTCTTTCTCCCTTCCTAGTCCCTACTCCCTACTACCTTTTCCTTCAACTTCCTCTAAATCAAACAATTCCTAAAATGGACTAGGACTAATTCCACATTCCTCCTTATAAACATTTTAAGTACAATACAATTTAGTTTATCTTTAAAAAATAATGCAAACAACCTCTAAAACAAGATTCTAAAATACAGAAATTGATAAAATAATCAGATAATATTTTAATCATTTTTAAATTTATAACTTTTATTATTTGTAAACTCCATTCTCATAATTTAAATGTGATTAAAATATTGTTTGATGACTTTACCAACCTCCTCATTTGACCAACTTTTGCCATATGCGCAACAGTGCAAATTAACCATATTAGCGAATTTTTTTTTCCTTATCAATTATGAACAAAAGTAGCACATATTTTGCAAACTTTGGAGGCAAGAAAATTGCATATTTAAAAGATATTCAGAAAGTAGTTTGCAGTTTGCACATAATCCAGAATTCAAAAAAGAATATAATGCGCTTATTTTGAGTAAAATATACATTTAGAAAGGTTCAAAAATCATGTTACATATTTTTAAAGTTTAGAAATTAAAATGCACATCAGGTAAAATTCAGGGGGGTAAAAAATACAATTAAAACTAAAAATTAAGAGAGGAAGGATAACCATGCAAATAAAACAACTCAACAATAACCAATAAAAGATGTAAATATGTAATATAAAAAAATAATACGTGCTAACTAATGTGTGTAACATTATTGATGAATATTCAGCACAACAATGTCGGCAGGTATCACCAAATCACATTTCTTTTTATCTCATATCAAAATGAAAGAAAGCATCACCAGCTAACCCATAATTTATCAGAGATTAATAGCATTCTGACAATCATTCATCAACAAAAGTAGGATTAGATAGAAATAACAAGTTGTTACAAAATTTTGTTGGTGATAACTGACTAATCCCATTCAAATTCACTCATCCAATCAATTTCACCAGGAACAGAGGTTATACAACTCTGTTTTCTAATGGAAGTCATTGCATGGGGTATCATATCATGATCAACAAATTTTTCTCATACAATCTGAAAATGACATAGTAACATATAACATATTGCACCGAAAAAATAACAAGTATTCACTATTGAGAAAAAAAGGTGACAATTCTAATCAGTTAATATCATAAAATGCCTGAACACCAACCATGGTGCCATAACCATATGAAATTCCTATACACTTAGCTAAACTTGATAGGGCTGAAAAACACAAATCCCTCACAGCACTGTATAAAAAATACACCATTATCTACTACATAGATACAGACACTAATGTATATTTCTACACGTTATCAAGAGAATGCTTCCTTTACAAATTCATCAGGTGAATGGAAGACACCCGCTTCTTGTTCTTCTTTTTGTTTTTTCTTGTGAGCATGCCCAATCAGAATAAATATGAATAGAAACAGCTACCACTCATGATCCAAACATGAGAGGGGTTTTCCGAGAACAAATAAAACATCGGCCATCTAAGGTAGCTTTCGAAGTGTGGTTGAAAAATAAAACTTGAGCCTTTGGATTTAAATTACAAAAATGGAGCGAAAATTGCTATGTGCACAGAGAGAGCCACAATGCTTACAGGTAGTAACTTGGAGAGGATGCCTATATCTGCACCGCTGACACTCGTTTGTCTGGCATTGATGTACTCATCCTTGCTTGTAGCCACAGAAACGTTTACAGGGGAGGAACCTGAGTAGCAATTCAACATTTAAGACAAGGCAAAGGATCATATTTGACTCCTTGCAAGAAAGTAAAAGAGTTCCTGTGGTGAACTTACAGTCATAGTTGGCCCATCCAATTTGTTGATGTGCTAAGTCATAGATGATTACCTTATCTTTTAAAACCAGATCTGCAAGGAGAAGGGGAATGAATGCTGATAAACTAAAAATAACATAGTTGTGTTCACTTGCTGATCCAAAAGTTTCATGCATAATTTATGTAATACAAACAGGTAAAAAGGTACTACTTCATTAATAGCATGCTTATTTAGGATGTTATCAAGTAAAACAAAATCAAATTTTAATTATCAAAATACACAGCTTTATGAAGATAAGGGTAGCAGTGTGCTGGCATATCTTCAGAGTTTTCACCATCACAATTGACAGACAAGAAATTTCTAATTTCCTTCAAGTCCTTGCAGATTTTGGTGTATTTAAATCATTTGTACAGAAACCGACCTCCTAAAATTGAGACTCCCTCCTGCACTTTCTCGAAACCGATGCACCACAATGACTGACCATCCTGTTAAAGCAAAGTGGCATGTAAGAGTAGTATTAGTAGCATAAATCCTGAAGAATACTTACGAAAATAATATGATCAACATTTAATAGACATACTTACCATGACACCATTATGCATAAGGTACTGTTCTGGTTTTAAAACCATTGATGCTCCACCCTCAAAGTTTAAGCTGACTTGAGGAAATATATCACTTATACTGAATACATAACAAGCATAAATTCTAATGAGATATGGGAAAGCTCTCCTTTCATGATGAATAAGGATTTATAGATATTGATAATAACCTGGTTGAGAGAAGATAACACTGAAGTCCTTTTGAAATAAAAGGATTTGTAGACTGTGACACTGCTGTAGTAATCTGGAAATTCATTCAGAAATTTATCATGACTATGTTATAGCCAGGGAGAATATTATCTCTTATATTACAAGATAGACAAGGTGAGGATTTTATTTGCCTCCTTTCTGTTCCCCTTTTGAAAACTTCTTAAGGATCAAACTCAACTTTTAACTAAAATCATAAAATATACCAGACAAATAAGATATGAATATAAGAATCCAAATGAATTCAATGGATAGACATGTCAATGAAATGTCCTCATTATTTATTTACAATACAAAATACCTCATCAAGGACGAAGCAAAGAGAGAATATTGTCCTGAAAAAGTGGAATACTCAAATTTTCAGCTAAGTAACAAGAGAACTTACTGCATTGACAAGAGGATCATAAGCCTCTTGAATAAGATATGCCAATGTTGTACCGGAGTCCACTATAGTTCCTCGATTGGCAGATGTTGCAAATACATCTGCATTAATTGAGAGGGGTTGTCCATTGACAGAAATGCCCTGGAGGTTTACGTTGTAATGAGGTCTGAAATTTAACCAAGAACTAGTCAAACCTACGTAATATATCTCATAAAACTATCAATTAGTTGTACAGCAAGCATAATAGGATAACAAACATTTTAAGAACCCAATTCTTGAGCAACTTCATATTTTATATCCATAAATTTCTTTTTAATATTGCTTTTGAAAAAATTAAAAAAAGGGGGTCACTAGCAAGGGGCTAAAGTAGACAAAGTGCAGAAGAACTTACTGTGATGGAAGCAGTGGGGTATAAACTATATTTGGATCCAAAATATGACCAAGAACCAGTATGCCTCCTCCATTGCCATCTCCTTTTAAACAATGAGAGAAAACTTTGGGTGTTATACCACGCGAAGACAATTGTGATACAACAGATAGAGGACCAGGGCCAAACCCAATAATTCCATCAACTGCTTTATCTGATTTAGTCAATTCTCCAGACAAATAGTTGCTACACCTATTAACAAAATAATCATCAACCGGACCATATAAGCATCAAAATGAACATGGAAGTAATAGCAAAATCAATAGATGAGTAAGATGACACATAAACCTTATTCACAGTAAAAGCACACATACTCACCCAAAAACAACAGTCGCTGAAGAGTTAGCAAGTGAAGACTGTCCCAGGATCATATCAAAATACATTGTATCAGAAACATAGTATCCTGTCGTTCCACTTCCATCTCCATACTGAAATGTATAGCTGCACTGGTTAGCCTGAGAACATTCAGCAGCTGCACCTTGAACCTCAGAAGCACATATCGAGTCTGAGCATGGAACCAGCGCAGCCGTGGATGAGCCAACCGTGTCAAAGTAATTGAGCTCAATCTGCAAATACAGGCAACAAGAAAAACAATAAATTCTTCTCGAAATTAGAACCTTTTTCCCAAGGTACCACGAGCATGCATGATTAGACAACAAGTGCCAAAATCCTCACCCCAAGTCCACTAGATTGAGGGCAATTGCTGCAAGTATTGCAGCTAACCCACAAGATGTCACTTCCGGTATCAATCTGCACATTAAATTCTTTTGGAGGTGTTCCCATCTTCACCTTGGTAAAATACAACCTTCAGAGGGGGGAAAAAGAAAAGAGAAAAAGAAAAAGATTATCCTCCAGGTTCAAACCATTATTACATGGTATTTGTTAGTTAAAAACAAGTCAGTGAAGAATAAAGAGTAACTTTCCAATATCAAAGATTTAGCGACTGAGGAGAGGAAAATTCACGGTACACTAGCAATAGCAAGCACGAAAAACATTAGTCTAAACTAAACAAAATGAACACAAATAAATAAATAAACACTCAATAACCATCTCATTTTCAATTATCCATTAACAACAAAACGAAATTCAGTAGAAAATACACAATCTAATGCAGATTTTTCTAAATAATACACAAATTGCAATAAATGCTTGCTACAAAATAAAGAAAAGAGGACATATCAATGAAGATTAGTTTATTAATACTCACTCTGTTCCACCATATTTGTCACTTTGAGAACCTTTCAAGTGTGAGTGAGTGTGCACCAAAATTACTCTAAATACATCAATGTGCACCAAAAATCACAGTAACAAACTAACAACTACTTTAGCTAGCTAAAATGGTTCTACATCCTACACTATGTATCAAGTTCTCATTTCCTAAGCAGAATTTACGAATTCTTGTATTAAAATTCAGAAAAAAAAAAAAAAAATATATATATATATATATATATATAGAGAGAGAGAGAGAGAGAGAGAGGATTACCCGTACCCAGCTGAGCTAAGATCGGAGGTTCCTTGTACTGAGAAATCAACTACGCCACCACCACCATAACCGCCACCACCAGAACCACGCAGGATTCGAGCATGACGCGCTCTGTCACGCGCCCTCAGATACTCCACATCCACGCGCCTGCTGCCAGTAGTTGGAACCGCGCGTTCCAAGGGAAGCAATACGCCGGCATCCACCACCGCCGCCACCACGGTGGCCAGAACGAAAACCCGCGCTGTAAGAGAACACCGCATTGTTACGATTCTTCGTTTTGGTGTTGTGTATTTTGTTTTCTTTTTTTGTCTAATGGAGTCGGTGCATTGAAATGTTCTTTTTGAAACTTGTGAAGCTAGACAGAGAGAGAATGAAGAGTGTGAGAGACACAGACACTTTAATAGAGTGTGATTAATTACTGATTAGTGCTTAATTACATGAATTAGTTGCTTTTGCTAGTTTGGTTGCTACTTGCTGTGTTTGGATTAAAGAGATTAACACTAAAATAATAATGACATTATCATCCCAACTATTTATTATTCAATAGCAAAGGAGAAAACTCATGTGAACTCGACTTTACGTGAGGTTGATATCTGAGAGCTGTTGGATGAAAATTTAGTCAAATCATCTAACGACTCTCAGATATCAACTTCACGTGAAGTCATATTTGACTAAATTTTCATCCAACAGCTCTCAGATATCAACCTCAAATGAAGTCGACTTTACTTGAGTTTCCACCTAAAAAAAATTATATATTTTTCTTACTTTCATTTGAAAACTGAATTTTATTTCTAATAAACATTTATTTAACATACTTTTCCCCCTTTTTTTTTCTCTTTCGTTCTCTATTTCTTTTTTCCTTTTTCTTGTTAGAAAAAAAAGTGTTTCAATTTTTTTTAGGTTGGTTTTTCCTTTTTGCTTTGGTCTTGTAACTCGGTAGATCCTTTTGCCTTAAAAATCTTATACTTGTTAATTTGTATAACCTTTAATATAATAGACTTAGATTTGGATTTAGTAAAATAGGAATGGATTATAATGAAAATAACAAGATAGATATGTTTGATATCCCCCACATCCACATGAAAGAGACCCTTTAACACTTAGTGCTTTTTATACTTTATCTACCAACAAAATTCATCTAAATTCAAATGTATTTGTTTTGTGGATCACAGATGAATATAACAGTATACTTGTCAGAGACAATATAACTATATAAAAT
Organism: Arachis ipaensis; assembly: GCF_059453495.1. Classification (NCBI taxonomy): domain Eukaryota; kingdom Viridiplantae; phylum Streptophyta; class Magnoliopsida; order Fabales; family Fabaceae; genus Arachis; species Arachis ipaensis. Next base: position 124,663,710 of record NC_142437.1, read on the forward strand.
TGATAAATTTTTAAATATACCAAAAATATTAATATTTCAATAACTTAAATTATTTATTTCAATTAATATATATGATATATTTTTTAATTAACATTAATAGTTAAAATTACTAAAATACTGATATTTTTAGAATATTTCACATTTTTGTTATAATATACAATTATTATTAATAATAATATTAATATTTTATATGTATATATATGTGACCTTCTTACACTATCTTGGATTGAAAATCACATACTACTATGTGAGTTGAGCATACCAAGATTGAAAATGATAGAACAAGACATGTGTGATGTGAACACTTATATGAATATAGGGCATTTTTTTATTTTTAATATTGGATTAATAATAGTATTTTTTTTTAATTCTGAATTTGTGGTATTTTTTTGAAATATGAGATGATTTAATTTAAAGAGTAAAAATCAGACCGTTTGAGTTTTGAGAAGTATAAAAATCAGATTATCCGATTTTTGGGTATAAAAATCAGACTCTCTGATTTTTGTACTTGGATACTCTAATTTATGTACCTCTCATAATTTTAAAAAATACTAAAAATTATAATATTAAAATATATCATTCATTCCACTTTTATATTTAAAATTTTTAGTCAATACAGGAAGCTAAAGGAGTAGAAAAATAAACAAAAATGAAGAAAACACTTTTATAATAAAAAAAATGCAGTTATATTTTTTTATTTTATAAAATCATCCATATTGTTAGAAAATTAAATCAAGAGGTATGCAAGTAACAAAAGTTTAGAAAAGTCAAAGGCAAAATTCAATTTGAATTTTGAGTGGTTACAAGTTCATGGTTCATCACCAAGATTCTACAAACTTCTTGTGCTATCTATCAACTTGCATGGATTAGAATTTTCATGAAGCATGGTTAAGGAATTAAAGAAGCAAAGTTTGAGTTGAATACAATAATCATCAATTGGCTAGATATTGCTAGAAGCTAACATATTGGAAACTTGAAGATCTTTGAAGAACATTCAAGAGAATAGCACAACTACAACATTCTAAAACATTGAAGAAATTCAAAATTAAATTGAATTGAAATTAGAAGATTATGGAAACTACATGAATACAAGTTGAAAGAAGATTCATGAAGCCAACTCATAAAATAGTGGTCATTACAAAATTGAGTTGTGATTCATAAATTATTATTTTAGTAGGAAACTTTGCCTATATAAAGGCACATATTCCTTATGTATTTTGTGTGTTCCATAATGAAATGTGTATGTTTTGAAATGTAAAAATTCTCTCCTTTGTTTTATAAGTGTTAGTGAGTTTGAGAGATAAAAAATATGATAGTGTCATTTATATGAGTGAGTGATCCTAGGGCCAAGGGCCAATTAGTTGTGGGTATTATACTTACATTTGGTATTAGAGCTGGTTAATCCAGCGCCTGGTATTTGAGATTAGAGTTTGTGAGGTGTGGGAGAGTTCTCACATAGTTGTTTATTCATAGAGCCGGTATGGTAAACACTTTTAATATTGTGTGGTCCGGTCCCAAGTTAGATGGAAAACTTGATTATAGTTATTGGGAGACTTTGATGTCTACCCATTTGAAGGCCCAGAACCTGTGGAATTTCATTGAACCAGGTTTGCAAGAAGGAGCAGATGCTGCTCAATAGAGGAGAGATCAATTGGCGCTATCTCAAATTCATCAAGGAGTAGATTATACGGTGTTTGGTAAAATAGCAAATGCCAAAAGTGTAAAGGAAGCATGGAACACGTTGAAGCTATCATACAAAGGCGTAGATAAAGCTCAGAAAGCAAAGCTACAGTCTTTAAGAAGAGAATATGAAAGGTACGAGATGTCTAGCTCAGAAACCGTTGAGCAATATTTTACTCGTGTTACAAACCTTGTCAATAAGATGAGAGTCTATGGAGAAGATATGCCCGATAGCAAAGTGGTGGAGAAAATTCTTCGCACCATGCCAATGAAGTATGACCATGTGGTGACTACGATACTAGAGTCCCATGATATGGATACTATGACGATTGCAGAGTTGCAAGGAACTATGGAAAGCCACATCAGCAGAATATTGGAGAAGTCAGAAAAATCAACTGAGGAAGCTCTGAAAAGCCGAGTGAATTTCAACAACGTTGTAGAATCAAGCCGTACACAAGAAGGACGAGGTCGTGGTTTTAATTTTCAAAGTAGAGGTCGTGGCAATTACAACCAAGGAAATTATAATAATTTTACACCACCTAATCAAGGAAGAGGTGGAACGAATTTCAGGCCTGTCAACCGAGGAAGAGGTCGAGAAAATTTTCATCAAGAAAGAACTAATTTCAACTGCTTTCATTGTGGAAAGTATGGACACAAAGCAGCAGATTGCAGATTCAAAATGGTGGATAACAATCAAGCACACGTTGCAGAAAATCAACATCAAAATACTGATGAAAAATCGGGTACTCAGACTTTATTTTTTACAAGTAATTCATGTGCTGAAGATGAAAATATATGGTACTTGGATAATGCTTGCAGTAATCATATGTCTGGTAGAAAGGAGTTATTTTCTTCATTAGATGATTCAGTTAAACTATTATTGAAGTTTGGTAATAGTACAAAGATTCCTATTGAAGGAAAAGGGCACATACCAATTAGATTGAAGGATGGTTCTCTGAGTTATATTTCTGATGTTTTCTATGCTCCTGAACTTGATTACAATTTACTGAGTATGGGGCAATTATCTGAGAAGGGATATAAGATGATAACTTATCATGGATATTGCACTGTATTTGACAACAATGGAAGGTTCATTGATAAAGTAAAGATGACTTCAAACAGAATATTTCCATTAAAAATTCAACATGTTAATCCCTCTTGCATGAGCTCTGTGATACTTAATGATAACTGGCTGTGGCACATGCGGTTCGGACATTTTTATTTTTCTGGTCTAAACTACCTGTCAAGGAAAGGACTTGTTTCTGGCCTACCACGGATTCATATTCCTAATTGTGTTTGTGAGATTTGTCAACTGGAAAAGAAGCACAGAGATTCATTCCCTACAGAAAAGTCATGGAGAGCCAGAAGATTACTTGAAATTGTGCATTCAGATCTCTGTTCTGTAGAAGTTCTAAGTAATGGTGGTAGCAGGTACTTTATCACTTTTATTGATGATTTTAGTAGATATACATGGGTATACTTTCTGAAGCAGAAATCAGAAGCATGTGATGTCTTTAAGACATTCAAGGCATTTGTCGAAAAACAAAGTGGCTATAAAATCAAAATTCTCAGAACAGACAGAGGAACAGAATATCTTGCGTGTTCAGAATACTTTAAGCAACACAGAATTCAATACCAACTAACAACTAGATATACTCCTCAACAAAATGGAGTTGCTGAAAGAAAGAATAGAACCATCATGGATATGGTAAGATGCATGCTCAAGTCAAAACAAATGCCTAAAGAATTTTGGGCAGAAGCAGTCGCCACAGCAGTTCATATTTTAAACAGGTGTCCAACAAAAAGTGTTCGTGATAAAACTCCAGAGGAAGCTTGGAGTGAAAAGCGGCCTTCCATCCATCATTTCAGAGTCTTTGGGTGTATTGCTTATGCCCATGTACCAGATCAATTAAGAAGAAGTTAGATGACAAAGGCGAGAAGTGTATCTTTATTGGCTATAGCACAGACTCAAAAGCATACAAGTTGTACAATCCAGAAACAAAGAAAGTAATCATCAACAGAGACGTGATGTTTGACGAGAAAGCCATGTGGGACTGGGACACAAAGACAGAAAAGCATCCGATTGTGATTTCAAATACATGTGATGATGAAGAAGAAAGACAACCGGAAGCAACCGAACAACCAGAATCATCTAGAAGACCTCAAAGAGAGCGGAGACTACCTGCTAGATTAGCAGATTATGAAGTTGGCAATGACAATGATCCGTCCGATGAAAAATCATAAATTTTGCTCTATTTTCAAATTGTGAGCCATTGAACTTTGAAGAAGCCTTTAAAGACAACAATTGGAAGAAAGCAATGGGTGAGGAGATTCATGCCATTGAGAAGAATGACACATAGGAGCTGACAGATTTACCAACAGATAAGAAGCTGATTGGAGTAAAGTGGGTTTACAAGACTAAGTACAAACCCAATGGTGAAGTTGATCGTTTCAAAGCAAGATTAGTTGCAAAGGGATACAAACAAAAACCAGGTATCGACTACTTTAAAGTATTTGCTCCTGTTGCTAGATTAGACACTATTCGTATGATTATTTCACTCTCGACTCAAAATAAGTGGAAGATACATCAAATGGATGTTAAGTCTACATTTCTAAATGGCACTTTAGAAGAAGAAGTGTATGTTGAGCAACCTGCAGGATATGAAGTTCTTGGAAAAGAAGATAAAGTTTATAAATTGAAGAAAGCTTTGTACGGGTTAAAGCAAGCACCAAGAGCATGGTACAAGAAGATTGATTCTTATTTCATTGAGAATAGTTTTAGAAGATGTCTGTTTGAGCATACTCTTTATATCAAGTTCGTTGAACCTGGAGATATCTTGATCGTGTGTCTTTATGTTGATGATTTGTCTTCACTGGGAACAATTTGAAGATAATTACAGAATTCAGGGAGGCTATGATAAAGCACTTTGAAATGACAGATATGGGCTTGATGTCTTACTTTCTTGGCATTGAAGTAGTTCAAAAAGATGATGGAATTTTCATTTATCAGAAGAAATATGCAAATGATATTTTAAAGAAATTTTAGATGGAGCACTCAAAACCAGTTTCTACTCCAGTCGAAGAGAAGTTCAAATTGTTGAGAGAAGATAAAGGAAGAGCAGTAAATCCCACATACTACAAAAGCTTGATTGGAAGTCTAAGGTACTTGACTGCGACTAGACCAGATATTGTATTTAGAGTTGGTTTGCTTAGCAGATTTATGAAGGAGTCTTGTACCAACCATTTGCAAGCGGCAAAGAGAATTCTTCGATATATCAAAGGTACTTTAAATGATAGAATTTATTATGAGAATACTAATGAAGTAAACCTTGTTGGCTACACTGATAGTGATTGGGCCGGAGATATAGAAACAAGAAAAATTACTTCAGGGTTTGTATTTCATCTTGGTTCTGGTACAATTTCATGGTCATCAAAGAAACAACCAGTAGTAGCATTATCTATAGCAGAAGTAGAATATATAGCAGCAGCAAGTTGTGCAACACAAGCAGTTTGGCTAAGAAGAATTCTTGAGGAATTGAACGAGAAACAAAGTACTCCAACAACAATATTTTGTGATAACAAGTCAGCTATTGCACTTTGCAAAAATCTAGTATTTCATGGAAGATCGAAGCATATTGATATTCGGGTTCACAAAATCAGAGAGTTGGTAAATGAGAAAGAAGTTGTGATCGAGTACTGTCCAACTGAAGAACAAGTTACAGATATATTTACAAAACCGCTGAAAACAGAGTTATTTTACAAGTTGAAAAGGATGCTTGGAATGATTAATTCTACAAGCTTGATTTAAGGGAGGCAATGTTAGAAAATTAAATCAAGAGGTATGCAAGTAACAAAAGTTTAGAAAAGTCAAAGGCAAAATTCAATTTGAATTTTGAGTGGTTACAAGTTCATGGTTCATCACCAAGATTCTACAAACTTCTTGTGCTATCTATCAACTTGCATGGATTAGAATTTTCATGAAGCATGGTTAAGGAATTAAAGAAGCAAAGTTTGAGTTGAATACAATAATCATCAATTGGCTAGATATTGCTAGAAGCTAACATATTGGAAACTTGAAGATCTTTGAAGAACATTCAAGAGAATAGCACAACTACAACATTCTACAACATTGAAGAAATTCAAAATCAAATTGAATTGAAATTAGAAGATTATGGAAACTACATGAATACAAGTTGAAAGAAGATTCATGAAGCCAACTCATAAAATAGTGGTCATTACAAAATTGAGTTGTGATTCATAAATTATTATTTTAGTAGGAAACTTTGCCTATATAAAGGCACATATGCCTTATGTATTTTGTGTGTTCCATAATGAAATGTGTATGTTTTGAAATGTAAAAATTCTCTCCTTTATTTTATAAGTGTTAGTGAGTTTGAGAGATAAAAAATATGATAGTGTCATTTATATGAGTGAGTAATCCTAGGACCAAGGGCCAATTAGTTGTGGGTATTATACTTACACATATTAAGTAGGTTATCATTTTTTTCCCCTCCTTTTATGGTGTATTTATTTATTGCTCGTTTTATATTTTGCATGTCAAATAGTATTTTTTAAAAGAATAATCAGCAAAATAAGTTTTATAAAAAGTAAAATGAAAGGGATGTCCCATGTCCCACACATGCAAAGCTGGCTATCACTTGTTGTAGCTGTTCATATATATATTAAAGAAATAGTCTCCCAAAAAATATAGTAATAATACTACGTACTTTGCAATTTTTCAGGAAGGTGCTTTGAAGTTTGAAGTTCATATATATTAATTAATTATTCACATAAAACCATGTATACATATATAGTGTAAATAAGTTTCTATAAAGAACAATATTTGATTTTTCTTTCCCTTACATTTCGCTTACTAATCTGGTTAAGACACTGGTTTACGACATTTATTAGATTTTTTCAAATTATATTTGTTTAAATGAAACACGTGGCATTGATCATATTTTCATTTACTTATAATAATGGACATTTGTTATTATTATATAGTACTAAGTGAATAGGAAAAACGTGGATTAATTGATGCTGAAACCATCTACTCTAGTCTTCATCATTTGTAATAGAAGTGTTCATTTGATTTGGCTTAAAGTTGAGCTAGACAGTAATTAATCCCCATCAAGGCAAGTGAAATGTTCAATTAAAATTGATTGGTACGGTAGTAATGGTAATTTTAATTAAACATATGACAGATTCCGAAATTGCATATATAATTAGTTTAGTTTTAATAAGTGTTAATTGTTTGACTGTCATGGTTATTTAATCACATCTGTTTAAATTTTGAATTATTTTCGTACAAACATTTTTTTTTATATAAGTCATACAACTTATTTATATTTATGCGTTTTCATACTTTTTTTTGTGCTTCTTTTTCTTTTTTTTTTTCTTTTTTTTCTTTTTTTTCTTTTTTTTTTTATCATCGGTTATCTCGTTATTGAAGATAATAAATAATTTAGGTTTAGATTGTCAATTGAAGCAGAATGAAATTGATTATTATTTTGAATTCAATCAAGTGGGTCGGGTGTGGTTTAATTCAAAAGAAAAAATATAACATTAGAGGAAACATTTTTCTATATTTACAGCAAATTTGGGTGTAGCACGAAGATATTTGGGTGTAATACGAAAATATTTGAGTGTATTTTTATTCTGATAAGTTTTGCATAATTCAAAATTCTTCCTCTTTCTCCTCCTCATCTTCTATTGCTTCTTCTTTTTTTTTCATCATCATCACCGTCTTCTTCTTCTTTTTTTTCTTATTCATCTTTTTCTTTTTGTTTTACCTTTTCAAATTTCTTCTTGTTTTACTCTTTTAACAAAAATAAAAACAAAAAAATCAAACAAAGAGAAAGAAGAAACACATAATGCTGCAAAATTACTTGGAAGATAATGAACTTACATTCATTTAACTAAAAGAAAGAAAGAAATAAAGAAAAAAGAAGAAAAAAATGTAGCATTAGAGAAAATATTTTTCTATATTTGCAGCAAATTTAGGTGTAATACGAAGATATTTGGGTATAATACGAAGATATTTGGGTGTATTTTAAGAATTTTTTGGTGTATTTTTATTCTGATAAGTTTTGCATATTTCAAAACTCCTCCTCTTCCTCCTCCTCATCTTCTACTGCTTCTTCTTTTTATACATAATTGTATCTGAAAGAGAGTAATATACGAGGAGCCTTGAAAAACAGGTAAAACAAAATCGAAAAATAAAAAGCGCAACGCTTAGGAAACGATATTACTTGCGTGCTAAGAAATCTAAAGATTATAGGTGCAAATAAACGAAAAGAGAGAATAAAGAGTCGAGAATACAGAATAACTAGCTCCTAACTCAGCCTGCGAAGCCAATGCTGACCAGATAATATTTACATACACATATATGTATTCCAAAATATCTAAAATACAGAGATAAAACCTTAACTCTCCTTAAACCTCTAAGAGGGACAAAATAAACGAGTTTTTTGGAGAGAAAACTAAGTACATATATACATAAACTAAGTAACAAAAGAACCCAGGAACCACTCCGCTTCAGAAGTCCAGACGCCTAGCGAGGTGCTTCTCGACCTGAATCTGAAAACAACAACACAGTATGGGGTGAGAACCGGAGGTTCTTAACATGGTAAAGGTGCCACGCATATAAGATATAAGGTCATGGGAATGCCAGAGGCAATCTTAGAACGCCGACACTCAAATTATAAAGCTTAAATTATTAAACAGAAACCATAAAAAGGGATAGGTATCTAGGAAATTCTAAACTCAGCTTAAACTTAACTTAACAGCAAACCTGTCCACCTTTCCTCCACTCCTCTATCACCAATGATTTAGCAGAAACATACAAACAAACAATTTCAAGCACAAGTAGAAGGCAGGTAGTGCAAGTAGCAAATATAACAGTTAGCATAATATATATTCAGTTAGGCATTTCTAAGTATGCATAGAAGACAAATAAACAAAATGCACATGATGTATGTCTGTCCTATGACTGATGAGACTCATCTGTCGGTTATCAAGTCAACCCAACAAATCCGAAACCATTGGATTGTCCCTTGTCGCGCATCCCCATGAGTCTATGCATAACTTTTTCTCATTTCATTCATATATTCATACATTCATATATAACTTACTCAATGGGAGATATCCATTCTCGGAAATTTATACGTGCCCGGTCACCCTTACGACGTAGGGTCAATAGAGTATTGAGTCTCAACTTGGAACACGTGGTGGCAAATCACGGTTCTATACCCAGAAAACTCGTATCTCAGATAACATTAAATTCATAAGTCACATAAAATTTATAACATTCATATCCATTCCATAATCATTCACATCATTCTCCTATAAATCATCATGTTTACCGTTTTCTTCATCCCCAAGTTACCTCAATTTTCTAACTTCAACTAATTACTAAGCTTACTAATAAGATCTATGGTTAAAAGGATAAAAATAGAGGTTTAGAAGTTTGAAATCATGTTTGAATCACAAAAATACAAGTGCTGAAAAAATAGAGTGTGTGCGGACGCACACAAGTGTGCGTGCGCATACCAGCCAGAAACTACTTAGTGTGCATGCGCCTCACATATGCGAGCGCTACCAGCAGTAAACATACCCCTGTGTGTGCGTGCACACCATGGCGTGCGTACGCACGTTTTCTGTAAAACACAAGGTGTATGTGCGCACAAAAGCGTGCATACGCACAAATGAAATTGTTGTTACTGCTGGGTGCGAGCGCACATCAGTGTGCGTATGCACACAGACAAAAAATTCTGATACTGCTGTACTTAAAAAAATTTAGTTTTTGTATAAGATTTCCGGTGTCCATAACTTTCTCTACAGAATTCGGTTTTCGGCAAAATTTATACCGTTCTCAAGCTTATAAAACCCTCTTTGATTTGAAACAAATTTCATCTTCACCCAAAATTTGAGACTCGAGTTATGGACTGCCAAATTTCATAAAAATCAAGTTTTTGTTCAAAATCTCAAACCTCCATTTTCTTTAAAATTCAACTTACCATCTTTATATCCATCAACACAACCTATCTATATCAATACCACAACAACCACCATAATAAACCATACTTCAAATCAACAATAACATACATACACTTTCCAAATGCATCAACTAAAATTATAACTCACCAATTCTAGGCTCATGTGCTCATGTACTCAAGTCATTAGTTATCAATTCATCAAATCACCAATTAGTCAACAAGCACCAAACCAAAACATACTTCTTATCAAGGACACTAAGCAATAAATATACACATATTTTTCAACCTATCATATGGTCATCTAGCCTAAGTTTTCACAAAACATTATATATTAAATTCAAGAAACCTAAACCATACCTTGACCGATTTTCACGTATTATCCAAGGCAACCCACTAAGCCAAACACAGGTCCAAGGTCCAAAAATCACCAAAGCATCAACACTAATCCTCTACCAAGCCTTTCAATGCCCAAAATCAAACTCCAATATATGTATACACATCTAATTTCACATGTCCATATATAAAATTCAATACTCATACACTAATTCAATGAATTAACTAGGATTAGTAATCCTTACCATAACCACGGACCAAACGAACCAAGTTTAACAAGTTTCCCAAGCTAGATTGAACCTAGAGTACCAAAATCAACAAAATTTTAATATGGGTACTTACTAATTTTCGAAATTCTTAGGAATTGAGAGGCTGAGATGAGAAACGAGACTTACCCACAAAATTGTTCCGATAAATTTGTAGAGCTCGACGTGCTGGAGGCGTGGCCACAAACGGTGCGGCGATCGAAACTCGGAGTAGGAAGTTGTGGTGGTTTGAAGGTGGTGTTAGGTTTATGTCTTCTTTCCTTTCACCATGGATGTTGCTTCACCGTGTTTGCTGAATGAAGGGAAGAAGAGTGCCTCTTCTTTAATTACTTGGGCTGACTAGTTGGGCTTTGGGCTCATTTTGGGCCCGATTCAACTGGTTCGGCCCCTTTGGCTCAATTTTGGGCTAAATTTTCTAAAATTGGTGTCAAAATTCTCGTTTTAATGAGCTATATCCTATTTTAATATAAAATTTATATTTTTAATTTTTTCTTATTAAAATTTAATTTATTGACTAAATATTTATTAATTTAGCGGGGTTTACATCCTACCCATCTAATTAAGAATTCTGTCCTCAAAATTCAGATTCAGTTACCTGAAAAGAGGTGTGGCACACACAGGGGTATGCTTACTGCTGGTAGCACTTGCATATGTGAAGCGCATGCACACTAAGTAGTTTCTGGCTGGTGTGCGCACGCACACACTCTATTTTTTAGCACTTGTATTTTTGTGATTCAAACATGGTTTCGAACCTCTAAACCTCTATTTTTATCCTTTTAACCCTAGATCTTATTAGTAAGCTTAGTATTTAGAGTCTCAACCTGGAACACGTGGTGGCAAGCCACGGTTCTGTACCTAGGGAACTCATATCTCAAATAACATTAAAGATCATAGGTGCAAATAAACGAAAAGAGAGAATAAAGAGTCAATGATACAGAATAACTAACTCCTAACTCAGCTTGCGAAACTAAGGCTAGCTAGAGAATATTTACATACACATATATGTATCCCAAAATATCCAAAATACAGAGATAAAACCTTAACTCTCCTTAAACCTCTAAGAGGGAAAAAATAAACGAGTTTCTTGGAGAGAAAGCTAAGTACATATATACATAAACTGAGTAACAAAAGAACCCAAGAACCACTCCGCTTCAGAAGTCCAGACGCCTAGTGAAGTGCCTCTCGACCTGCATCTGAAAACAACAACACAGTATGGGATGAGAACCAAAGGTTCTCAACATGGTAAAGGTGCCACGCATATAAGGTATAAGGTCTTGTGAATGCTAGAGGCAATCCTAGAACGCCGACACTCAGATTATAAAGCTTAAATTATTAAACAGAAACCATAAAAAAGGGTACGTATCTAGGGAATTCTAAACTCAGCTTCATCTTAACTTAACACCAAACATATCCACCTTTCTTCCGCTCCTCTATCACCAATGATTTAGCAGAGACAGACAAACAAACAATTTCAAGCACAAGTAGAAGGCAGGTAGTGTAAGTAGCAAATATAACAGTTAGCATAATATATACTCAATTAGGCATTCCCAAGTATGCCTAGCAAACAAACAAACAAAATCAAACAAAGAAGAAGAAGAAACACATAATGCTGCAAAATTACTTAGAAGATAATAAACTTACATTCATTTAACTAAAAGAAAGAAAGAAATAAGGAAAAAAAGAAAAAGAAAAAATGCAGCATTAGAGAAAATATTTTTCTGTATTTACAGCAAATTTGGGTGTAACACGAATATATTTGGATGTATTTTAAGAATTTTTGGGTGTATTTTTTTCTGATAAGTTCTGTATAATTCAAAACTCTTCCTCTTTCTTCTCATCATCTGCTACTGTTTCTTCTTCCTCATATTCTTATTTCATTTTCTTATAATTCTTCTTAGGAGAAAAAATCAAACAAAAGAAGAAAAAAAATGTATAATGTTGCAAAATCAATAGAAAGAGGAGGAGGAAAAAAATGCAGCAACAACAACAGTAATAAAAAAAACAACGATGAAGATGAAACACGCGAAGAAAAAGGAGGAGAAACGCAAAGAAAAAGGAAAAAAAGAAGGAAGATAAGAGGAGGAACGCGAAAAAGAAGAAGCATCTTTCATAATGATGGGTGAGAGCGTGCTTTGAAAACGGTTGAGTAACGCGCGTATTATCACGCTCCAGTTGGTGAATGTAATTTTTATTAGACTTGGCCCAACTTATAAGACTTATAAGCCAAAAAATTTATACATGTAACATAACTCTTTAATTTTTATAACTATTTATGTGATTAATATAAAAAAATTATTTTTATTAACCTAACATTACGTAATTTAATATATTTATAAAATTACTTTATGTTGGCACTACATTAAAATTAAATTCATAAACATATTGCTAGTCAGAAAAATACTTTTACGAGAAATACACACACTTTAATTTCATTTCCTAGGTCTTTTTCTTAAGCTATAGTGAAGATTGCATCTCGTTTTCTCGTTAACGTTAACGTGTTAATGTGCATGAACCATGCATGAAATAAAATAAAATACGAAAAATGACTTCTTTTGTCAGAATAAATAATATGGGCTTTATGGCCTATAACTTATACAAACAAATATAGGCCCATTATTGCAATGTAAGCCCAATAACAATGTTATAGAAGCAGCTTCCATCACTCTCTTCTTTCTTCTCTCTCACCGTCTCACGCTTCCATTATCAGTATCCCGAAAAAGGTATTCTCGTTATTATAACAACAAAAGACGCAAAATAGTAAAATTTTATCAAGATTAAAGATTTTATTATTCAAAAAATTATATTACGCCAATCTTAGAAATTACGCAGACTCAGAATTTATTCAAGTGCAATTGTATTGACTTGGAGAACAAAGAACAAGAGTTTCTTCAAATTATTTGGCGTGTAAATAATCATGAAATATTGAAAAATTCACTAAATTTAGACCGTATGTAACTAAATTAATTAAATTTAATTCAGATTTAAAAATTACTTGAAGATTAAGTAATCAAGTGAAAAAAAAAAATATTGTTAGAATACATCGGAATTAAATTCAATTTTAATTCTAATGAGATTCTTTTCTTTTTTCTATTTTCAAGTAAATTTAGATTCGATTTTAATTTGTTTAATTATATTTTTAAAAACTTTAAAATTTTAATTAAATCTAATATAATGTATAAAGATTAATTTTAATTTTAATTTGCCAATGAGTTATAACTCAAATGACATAGTCTCTCCATACTCAATTAAGAGGTTGCGGGTTCGAGTCTCCTATCTTTAGTAAAAAAAAAAGATTAATTTTAATTTAAATTAGTTATTATATCTTTAAGTATTAAAAATTTAAATAAAATCTTATCTAATTTATTAAGATCAAATTTAATTAAAATTAATTTAAAACCATATCTTTAATTAATCTATAAATTTTATGATTTTATTTTAAGAAGAATTAGCCCCTATTTTATGAAGTTTTTTATCAAGGTTTCTTTCTCAGTCTCTTTTTTGTTCTCTCTCACTCTTCCACTCTCAGTCCACTTTCTCTATTCTCTCTCCGCACACAACCATGTCTGAACCCGCCGCCACCGACGATAAAACATCCTCTCCGCCACCGCCACCAGCTCAACACAAGAGCTGGGCCGACGAAGCCGACGACGATGCTGAAGCCGCCAATGAAACAACCGCCCCCAACACAGCGGTTCCATCTAGCTCATCGCCGTCGCTCAACGTCGACGAATTATCGATCGACGAAAACAAGAAACCTCCGAAGCTATTAGACGATCCGGAAGACTCCAATATCCAAGCGGTTCGATCTCTTTCTCTCCAATCGCGACTTCTCCATCTCGCGATTTCGCAACTCCTCAATTTCTCATCAGCTAGGGTTTACACTTTCTTAACTTTTGTTGATTCGGTGCAGGTTACTTCTGGCGACACGCCGTACACCTCGGCGGCGACGTTCGAGGACCTGAACTTGTCGCCGGAGCTTTTGAGAGGACTCTACGTTGAGATGAGGTTCCAGAAACCGAGCAAGATCCAAGCTATAAGCTTGCCGATGATCTTGAATCCGCCGCATCGTGATTTGATCGCTCAGGCTCACAACGGTTCCGGCAAGACCACGTGCTTTGTTTTAGGGATGCTTAGTCGTGTGGATCCTTCGGTGCAAGCTCCTCAAGCTCTCTGCATTTGTCCAACGAGGGAGCTTGCTATTCAGGTATACTTTTTGATACAGATAAGAAAAATGTCACTTTCTAAAAAAGGGTAGAAAATTAATTCCTCTCAACCCTGAGGATGTATTTTTTTCAGAGAAGTTTATCCAGACATGTTAGTAATAGACTTAACAAAAAAGTGTATCTACTTGAAGTGTGAAGTGATTGGTTTTTTCTGTGTGTCTTAGAACACTGAAGTTCTCCGGAAGATGGGGAAGCACACAGGGATTAGCTCGGAGTGTGCCGTTCCGACAGATAGCAGGGATTCACTTCCAATTCAAAAACGGGAGCCAATTAAGGCTCAGGTGGTTATTGGGACTCCTGGCACCATAAAGAAGTGGATTTCTTTCAAGAAATTGGGTGTGACCAGATTGAAGATTCTTGTCTTTGATGAGGCTGATCAAATGCTTGCTGAGGTAAGTTTTGCATTCTGATGAAATGTAATGCGATTGCTTTTAGTTAGGATTTAAAGTTTCATTGTAGTTTAGAATTGTAACTTGAAGTTGTGATGCTTCTCCGCTTATGTGGAGGATATAGAGGGTGAGAGCACTAGTAAATCACTTGACTCTATGAACTGTGAATTTCCTAAACAACTATGAACTGTGTTGTTGCAGGATGGTTTTAAGGATGATTCCTTGAGGATAATGAAAGAAATAGAAAAATTCAATTCTAGCTGCCAGGTTTGTTGAACTGCCTCTCTTATAGTCTGCATGCATGTATGCAAAGTTCAATTCATTCGAGAATTCTTCTCTAGATATAAAGATGAAACGTATATCCTAATTGATTGCTTTAATTAGGTTGCAAGTTGTGTTGAAGGAAAATATAATTGTTCCTTGATATTTGAGAAACTTCTTATTTGTGCAGCCGAACAATTGCATCTACTTAAATGTACTGTGTCATTGCATCTTCACCACTTCACCTTAATGATCTGAATCCTTGCATCATTACTTGAATTGATTTATTGGCCTAGATGTAATTTCTATGCATTTAGTTCAAATATTTGGGTATGCTTGTGTGAGGTGTTGATATATATATTTTTGTTTCTTTTAATCTCCAGGTTCTTCTATTTTCTGCCACATTCAATGACATTGTCAAGAACTTTGTTGAGAGGACAGTTAAAAAGGACCATAATAAACTTTTTGTTAAGAAAGAAGAGCTTTCTTTAGATGCTGTGAAACAGTATAAAGTGCGCTGCCCTGATGAGTTGTCGAAGATTGAGGTGATAAAAGATTACATATTCGAATTAGGAGAAAATGTGGGCCAAACCATCATATTCGTGCGCACGAGACAGAGTGCAAAAATGCTGCACAAGTCACTTGTCGATATGGGTTATGAGGTTACCTCGATACAAGGTGCTCTTGACCATGAAGAGAGAGACAAAATTGTCAAAGAGTTCAGAGATGGTTTGACTCAAGTTCTTATATCCACGGATGTTCTTGCTCGAGGCTTTGATCAGCAACAGGTGCTGAATTTGTTCAATTTTCTCTCCTCCTTTTCCTTTCTTTTGTGTGTATTTTCTTTTCAAAGTGATGACATCCTACAATTTTATTTAGGTCAATTTGGTTATCAACTATGATCTCCCAATAAAACATACTGCGGAGTATACACGGGAATTTGAGCCTGATTATGAGGTGTACTTGCACAGAGTTGGTAGGGCTGGTCGATTTGGCCGTAAGGGTAAGTTCTTGTTCAGTGTAATGTACTAATACATCTTTACTTTCCACTCCTAAACATATAGACTCTTAATTGGACTTGTAACTTGTTATGAACTTTGTTAGGCCACAGAATTTCTTAACATACAACTTTTAGTTTTTATGCTTTCATTCCAAAGGAAACTAATTCCAGATTTTGTTCTTCATATTTTGTACGATATTTTCAGTGATAATGCAAAATAGTAACTTGTTTCATTTGATCCTACAGGGGCTGTGTTTAACCTAATATATGATGAAAAAGATGAAAGGCTGATGTCAAAGATCGAGAACCATTTTGGCACCCGTGTATCAGAGGTATGTTATATCATGATGGTTTTTGGGCTATGATGCTCGATAGAGTACGATGGAACATACTTGAATCTGCAGAATTTGATTATGGCTTATATGCTTGTGGAAAGAGTCATTGAACATAATACCCATCTTCAATAACTCGTGTTTCATGTCAATGAAATGCAGGTACGAGAAAAAAGTGTTGAAGACTATAAAGCTGCTCTTAAGGAAGCCGGTTTATTACAATGAGCCAAACTGCATACAACTTGAAGTCGTCTTCTAAATTTTCTGTCCTTTTTTTGGGAAAAAAAAAAAAAGAAAAGGAAAAAACAATCATGATTAAGTATGAGGTTGTATTTAATTATAGATGGCGTAGGTTCTGAAATAGTTACATAGGGTGTTCTATTTTTAATTATACATGAAAATTAAGTATGAGGTTGTATTTAATATTGGTGACAGGTTATTTGATGCCATTTTTGTACTAAAAGATACCAAGAGGAATTTGATTTAAAGGGAAACAATATGTCGCTATATTCATTAGTTCAATCCTGCTAGCAAATTATTCAAGGGTTTACATTTATGTGAATGAAGCACGTATGTGTGTCTTTATCTGTTAGTCAATAGTTGGTCAACCAGGCTTCTCAGTTAATAATCCAACTGTCAAGTGAGCTAAAATTGGTTGGATGGTTTAAGTAGTTCTAAGTGTATATAAACATTGTTGGTAATATAAGTAAGTTGAGAGTTCATATGTTTTCTGGTGAAATTTATATTTATATTAAGCATCAAAACAATGTTATGACATAATTGAGTGGTCTATGAAATTTAGTTATAAGTAATATTCTCTAGGTAATAGCACATATATACAACGCGCAAATATTGTAGTAGTATTAGTTAAGGTAAATACAATTGACAAAGTACAACTTCATGTATTATATTAGTAGCTCATTATTTAAGTCCTAGCATTATGGTGAGTAACAAATTATTTATCATAGACCATAGTGTATCTTGAAAGTAAAAGTAATATTGAGGTAGCGATATTCTATTTAAATTTTAAAGAGCTAAAGTAGTAAATAAGATTTCTCTCTTTCTCCCTCTAAATGAGCATTTTCAAAAATCAGGATTCCATACCTTGGAAATAAAAATCACTTTCAATTTAATTTATATTTGTTGGACTAATTAAGTAAGATATGGTGTTCTATAATTTTTACCTCCTATTACTTGTCTTTGCTTATATTTAAATTGTACAATTTTTTTTATGATTAAATAAAATTTGAATCACTCATAGGTTAAATATAGTGCGCAAAAATTTAAACCTAGACCCAGGATTTCACTTTTGCGATACCCCTCTTAGATAGTTTTTTAGGTTATTAGTAAATGATGAACAACGAACGTTTAATTTCAGTATAATTTTCTTTTGCGCTATGGTCCATACTCAATACCAATATATATATATTAGAAAAAATTTTAAGTGTACCAAAAAAACTGATGTTCTAATTGTTTCAACCGTTAATTTTAATTAATATATATTATATATATTTTATAATTTAGATCAATGGTTAAAACCGTTAGAACATCGATATTTTCGGTATACTTAAAACTCTTCCTGCTATTTAGTTGAATATTGCACTATCATAAATGGTTTGTTTATTTATTTCTCAATTCTCATAGTCCCTTGAAATTTGAACAGCTATATTAAGTAGACATAACCCTATAAGACAGGAAGTAGTAAGAACTAAGAAGAAAGAAGATGGAATAGGAAGAGAAGAGAACAGAACGATTATTCATAAATGGCCACGTTGCTTCGGGAACCAATCAAA
This sequence comes from Arachis ipaensis, assembly GCF_059453495.1. NCBI lineage: Eukaryota > Viridiplantae > Streptophyta > Magnoliopsida > Fabales > Fabaceae > Arachis > Arachis ipaensis. The sequence continues at coordinate 124,681,984 of NC_142437.1, forward strand.
TCGCGTTTTGTCTTCTATCTCCACCGATCTCCGCCGCTCTCTCCTGCTGTTTCCACCACCACCACCACCACAACCACAACCACACAGCACTCTTCCTTCTCTTCTTCTTCTTCGTCTTCAGGTAAATCTCCAAAGGCTGGGAAGAAGCTGGTGGATCGTCTCTCCACCGTCATCGACGCCGTACACGACCGTAAACTCCCTCCGGAGCTACGTGGCCAGCGCAACAACGTCAGGTCACAACAGAATTTTACTTAATTACTTCATTATTGGCTTCTGCAACTTTCAGCTTCCATTATTTTAATTGTTGATAATTCATTATCTGATGTATATATCTATGTATATATGATATTTCTTGTTCTTCACTGAATATGAGTGTTATGTTAGAATAGAGGAGTATGAGAAGATTCTGATCAAATAAGGTACAGTGTGATTATAGAAACTATAAAGTTTGATACGGCTCATCAAAATTAGGTTTATATTAGAACTACAGTGTTATAATTTGTATTAATACGTTAAGAAATACGAACCAATCGATTCTCAATATGAAACAATTTGAGAAGTAGATAACTAGGTGATTTTAGTGTGAAAATGAAGAAGATGGATTTGAAAATTGAAATCAGATATATACTAGTGGATGAAACGTGCACCATACTAGTACTCTTTGCTGGGAGTCTATTGATCATTTAATTTCACATCCACTAAGGATGTGTTTGCCAGTTGGTGTTTCGGAAGGAAAGAGAGAGAACACTTCAAGCCTTCGCTTTTTGCTTTTCTCTCTTTCCCTCCAAAATCAAAACTCGCAAACACTCCCTAAATGTCCAAAAAATTGCCAGCATGTTAAGGAATTGATGAATTGGTTCCCCCATTCTCTAGTATTTGTTATTTGACAATACCTGTTGGATGTTGGACAGGTCTGAAACTGACATCATCAATGTGGTTGAGCAAAGGATATGGCATTCCATGGAAGAAGGCCATTTTGAGAACTTGCCCGGGAAGGGGAAGCCGCTTAAGCTCGACATAAACCCTCATGCTGATCCAGCTGAAGACACTCTATACAGGATTTTGTCCAAAAATGGTTGTGCACCAGAGTGGGTTGAGCTTAACAAAGAGATAAGATCTAAGGTGTCCGAATTCAGGACAGCCTTGAAGAAAGCTTGGGCAAGTAAATGCAGTGGAGATCACTCTAAGTGGTATGAATGTTCAGAGGCTCTGAAATTGCAGCTAAGAGACATTAACAACATGGTGAGTTAAGTCATTTATTTATGAAAATCGGGTTTTGTTTCTAGCAATGGGGAGAGGAGTTCTGATGGATATATGGTTAGATGTTAATATGATTTATGATTGGACACTACAATGTTATAGCCAACTTCACTTACTGGGATAAGGTTAGATGTTAATGTGATTTATGATTGGACACTATAGGATTATGGCTGAGCCCATCAATTTGGACAAGACTTGGTTGTTATTGTTTGCTAATTGTTAGGACTTAGGAATAGGGAAATGTGCACTCTTTGATATTTATGATGTGTAATAACGAATAAATCTATACTTATTTTGTAGGTTTTCCGGTATAATCTCATTGTGCCTTTTGGTAGGCAAATGTTTGGTCTCAAGTGGGAGAAAGAGTTAGGTTATTTACAAGAACAAGACTGAGATTCGGTGTTGCTATTTGCTACTACTAGTATTTATCTTTGGAGCCAGTTGGTTACCGTTGTAGAGGTTCTTCAACCAAGGGAAATGGAAGAAGATCAAGATATATACAACGAGAATGTAGTAATCAAGCAAGTTGTCATAAAAAATTTACTTTAATTTATGCCTTATAAGCATAGGATATGAACTTTAGTAATCCCTTATGTGAACAGGGTTTTCTAAAGATAAAGTATATTGTGATAGTATTATTCAGTCTTAGTGTAGGGGAAAATATTATATTTGCAAAGACAATTTTGTCACTTGATGATATGATAAAGATAATGGAGAATAAGATTAAAGAAAGAACATAGACGTATGTAACCAGAGATTATTGATTTCTGTACTTTTGACAAACAAGGAGTTACATTCTCAAGTTCTATATTTCATAATTTGGTTCTCAAATATTTGATGTTCTAGCTGCAAGATGTATCAGATTTTTACTGTGATAAGCAATACGTAGCTTCTTGTATTTCTGCAGAAAAGCTCCAAGATCAATCTCTTTATCAAGTAATTGTTGGTGCAGATTTTCTGATTCTTCTTCAGTCTTGTTCATAGCCCCTGCGAATTTTTTGTATCGTATGATAAGGAAGGTTTTAACTTTTGATCAGGATAAAACTTTGTATTATAATGACTGATTATCATTATTCAGAGCATACCTTGAATCCTATGAAGAAGGAATGGTAGGGAACTCAACTTCAACATTTCTTCTTTCTGTTTCTCAAGCTCCTTTAGTTTCTCTTGTGCAGCAGCTAGTTCACTTGTCCGAATGATTCTACACTGTTTACATAGAATGTTGAATATTCCACACTTGGCATAAGAATTACACAAATCATAAGAATTACTTCCTTCAGTTTCTTCTTACCTGATTTTTTAGTTCCAAAACACGAGGTTCCTTTTGTAGATTTTCATCTGAGTTAACAAAAACACAAGTTGTTTGTCAGCTCATAATACAACAAATGATTACTATGTTCAAGAAACGTATTTTTATCAGATAATAAAAGAAATAAAATAAAATATAAAAAATCTCACCAACAAGCAGCATATTCTCCTTGCATAGTTCATCTTTCAGCTGATCATATCATTCAGCAAAAAAGGGGTTAAGAACATAAATAAGTATAGTCATTGCAGGATCAAATGTAAAAAACACAACTATTTCTACATCAAGCACTGAAGGTGAAGCAATAACATGCAACTTACATTATTTTGAATCTTGACCTGTTCAAGCGACTGTAAAAACCGTTGATAAGCATCTTTCTCGGACGAAATTTTTCGCAACTCATCAACACTGGCAAATTTGTAAAGAAGGGGAAAGCACTAAAATCATTATCATTCAAGGAATTAAATGGTTCATAATTTCGGAAAAAGATCCTCTAACGTGTAATGTGAGAAGATTTACAAAGTAACAAAGTAAGAGATTAATCACCATTGAATTCGTAACTTCTATTTTGTGGGAAATGGATCCTCTCCAGTTTTTTCAACACTTGAGGAAATGCAGTATGATCTCTCACCATTAACTTTATAAGTGGGGCCAAAATTAAATGAGAGAGAGTATAATGAAGAGTGAGAGATCACAATTGACACCATTCAGTTTTTTCTTCACCGCAGAGGATCCACTCCCTATTTTGTCTGAATCCCACTACCTTAACTCAATGGTGATTAGACTCACTTTCTCCCTTTCTCACTTTCTACCATAATTTCAGATTGATCAGAGAATGCTAACTGATAGAACCCTCTCAAGAGCTCAAGAGCAACCATCTAAAGAACTAGCTATATTACCATCCAAGCAATTTAAGATTTCTTTAACATGATTGAAAGCTTTAAGCACAAGAATATTGTAGCTAAAACCAACCCTCTTTCATGTGATACTATTTCAAAATTATGCTTCCCAACTACACAATAATTAACAAATCCAGTAGGATTCAAACCGAAACCGGAATCAATCAAACACTGATTTCAAAAGGTGTAGTTTTAAGGTGAACCTTTTGTCCTTCAAAGCAGCAATAACTCCAGCAGCTTCAGCAGGTGGAACATGTGAAGGCCTAGAAGAAGAAGAAGAAGAACTTGTGTAGCTCATTGAAGATGACTGATGCAAATGTTGGTGAGATGGTTCTTGTTCTTGTTCTTGTGATCCCCTAAGAATTAAAAAAATAATGATGACAATAATAATAAAAAGAAGTAAAATTAAGCCCTACTCCATAGAAGGCAACACTAATCTGCAAAAAAAATTATCAAACCCTAAAAACAAACCTAACCAAAAATTCAAAATTTCTACTTAATAACTAATTTGCAATTCATGATAACTAAAATTAAAATTCAAGCTATAACAATAAGAATAGAAAAAAAAAATCACTATCTGAATCTTAGCTGAAAATATATATAACTGAAAATGAAAAAATATATAAATGAAAATGAAAAGGATGAGAATGAAGAGTTAGTTACCAAAATCTAGTGAAGATTGAAGACATTGATGAATAGAAACGTATCTGAATTTGAGGAACCGAATGAATGTAGAACGCGTGTGTGAATGTGAATCTATGACTCCGTCTACCTTTCTCTTTCTTCTTAACATTAAGAAATCTTCCCACCGCAACTGAAATTTATTTATTTATTTATTTTTTTACTGAAGATAGGAAGAGTCGAAACTGCAACCTCTTAATTGAGTATGGGAAGACCATGTCATTTGAGCTATTATTTCTTGGCCTGCAACTGAAATTTATTGCTTACATAATAGAAAGTTTTTTAATATGAGATTTAAAAAAAATCCATTTTATTGAGAAAAAAAATCTGTATTTAAAATTTATTTTTTTTATTTGGAATCACTTTTAATCTAATTTCTGTGTTTGACATTTTAAATGTCATGTATAAATTGTGAGAATCAACTTAAAAATCAAAACACTTTTAATCTAATCTATGAATGAAACTTTCAAATGAATTAAAATAATTCAATCTAATATTTCTTCAGCTCTTTACTTTAATTTTTAATATTATTTTCTAAACTATCAAATTGATCACTAAAATATACAACAACATGTATGTCATACTTAGTATGTTTTGTCTCTTTTATCTTAGTAGTTTTGTAATTTTTATTTTTGTCTTTATCTTTATCTTTATCTTTATTTTTATATTTATATTTATAGTAATATAAATGGAGAGCTCATCTATTAACATGACACTCATACATTGAGTCTGAGAGTTTATTTGTTTAAGTATCGTCACTAAAATTTTTTAAATTTATATTTATAAATTATAAATTATTATTTACTTAGGTTGTTATTTTCAAATTTTAAATTATATATTTGAATTGTTATACTTAGGTTGTTATTTTTCAAATTTTAAATTATTTTAAATTTCAAATTTTAAATTTTAAATTATATATTTTAAATTGTAAAATAAATATATGATTATCTATCATCAATCTCTAATTCAATAACAGAGTATTGGATAGATTTGTCATTCTTTTCAAGAGACTTCTCACTCCCAATTCCATCAAGATATTCAATAACACCTGGAATGATTTAAAATTAAAAAAAAAATTGTTATCAATAAGTTTGTTAAAAACAAAATACAGCCGAATTTATCAATAAAATAAATAAATTTATAAATAAATTATATTTTTTCTAAAATAATAAACTTACTAACTAAGTAGGTGTAATGGTACCCAAGAGCATAGAGAGTGTCAAAAATCACAAAATTAAATTCATATCGTGGGATACTTGACAATTCTAAAAGTTTATGCACATCAGTACGTTAGTTTAAATTAACTATGTACCCATGATGTGTAGTATTGAAGTTACCCTTATTGAGTCCAACACTAAAATATCTTATTTGATAAGATATTCCTTCCTTTAGCAGATTTACTAATCGAGACACAAGAGCCCTCTTGATCGAGGCGTGTATTTTTCCTTCCCTAGAATTGATAAACAAAAATCAAAGAACAATTAGATGAGGATAAACAAACAAATTTAAAATATAAATAATATAAATTTAAAATAAAATAAAAAAATATTAATAGAAAACCACGTCTTCGTCGGGCCAAACCATCTCAATTGAGTATGGCAATGAAGAATTTCCGTTCATAACCGTATCACTCGTATACGTACACACAAATTGTCGATTGTATGTTTGATTTCTGCGATTTTGTGAATACTAGCCATTGGAATAAGTAGAGAAATTTTAGATTTTGGATGTATGTAAAGAAAGAGTTTGATGTACTTTAAATTATAGTGCTACACATATCTCATAACTTATACTTTTATAATGGACTCTTAGCTAAATTTTTTTTAATTTGATTGACTTTAATTTAAATTTAAATTAAATTTACAGATAAAGTAAATAAATATATTAACAATTTTTAAAATTCTAAATATACGTATGTAGCTCTATTTTTTGAAAAAAATCTACAAAAATTTAAAAAATAATACTAAACAAAATCAACAAATTTTTAAAAAATAGTGTTAAAATTTAAAAATAACAACCTAAATAAAATAATTTATAATTTAAAAAATAACAACCTAACTACAACAATCTAAGATTTAAAAAAAATCTAAATAAAATAATTTAAAATTTAAAAAATAACAACCTAAGTATAACAATCCAAATATATAATTTAAAATTTGAAAATAACCACCTAAGCAAATAAACTCCCAGACTCAACGTATGAGTGCCACGTCAGCAAATGAACTCCCCATTTGTATTAGAATAAAGATAAAGATTTCAATAAATTTTAATCGTTAATTTTAATTATATATCTTATATATAAATTTTATAATTAAGATTAACAATTAAAAAAACTAAAACACCAGTGAATTGGTACACTTAACAAAATTTTCTATATACATATGTTGGAATTTTCTCAACCCAAAGATTATCTATGTTAAATCATTAAAAAAGGAAATACTTGAATGCGGAAGCGTACTGAATTCATAAACATGAATCATGATTGGAAGAGTCTGGATTTTGTAATTATTTCGATCCTCCTCAACCAAAGCCTTCTGTATTTCTAGGTGGCTGAACTGCAACTCTTTTGATAGGGAAAGAGCAACAAAGGTGGCTTTGGTATATTGGGAACCGAAACCCTGAAGGCCTATTTATATTTGAGCATGGCACCCATTAAACCCTAAAACCCAAATAAAATAGTATGTAAAGTGCAAAAGATAATATATCTAAAATCCAAAAGATAATTATCTAAAGAACAAAAGATAATATCTGATTTTATTCTCATTTAATTCCAAATCAAAAGTAATAATGACTTATTTAATTTAACATTTATAAAAATAAATGAGATCAACATTTTTTAAGTTATTTAATTTAAAATAGCATAATTTGTGATTACAATTAATATATGTATTACCCACAAACAAATTAAAAAATTAAAATAATTTCCTAACAACATATCCTCTTTTTTAAACACTTTGGCACTTTCAAAAACATATATGGTTTTCCTTTTATCAATTTATCTAATATATCATATTTAAATTTGATGGTAAAAGACAAACATGATTCCATTGTTGTCCAGCGGTAAGGATATCTAGCTTTTACCTAAGAGACTCGGGTTCAATTCTAATCTTAAAATTTTTCCCTTTATTTTCCATTTTTTAAATCCTCATTTACCAAATTACTGTCATTTTCCCAGAGTGCTCATTGTTAATGTTACGAATAACATGCAAGAAGAATTAAATTATGCAGTTACAAGGGAAAAATAACTAAAACATGAATAAACATAAAAGAGACACCAATAACCAACTTGGGTTGGTCGAGTGGTCAGCTCACTCGTCCGCTTAAGCAAGTGTCAGGGGTTCGAATCCTGCCTTGTGCATGCAGCAACCTATTGGCCAACGACAGACTCTTAGATGGAGCTCCGATCTACGACGGATTAGTCCTTGACCTGTCGTACTGGGGATACCGTGGGAAACAAAAAAATAAATAAAAGAGACACCAATGCATTAGATCCACTACTAAGGGATAGAAATTTGCTTTATTTGAAGGAAAAGGGACAATGAATTTTAGCTATTTACAATTAATATGACAGGTTGTTCTTGATCTTAGGCTTCAAAAGTGTGATTTTGTGGCAGCATATGATGCGCCATATGAACATGTATGTATCAATAAATCCACACATACATTTAAATTGGTTAATTAAGAGATAATTAATCAAAGCTTGAATTATAAGGAAACAGAATTTCAGGTCATGAGGGCCAGAAGCATAAATAATAAAGAGGATGATGCATTTGCATATGAATTGGTATTTTTCCTTTTTCTACATTCCCATGTTAGCCAACTTGTTTGCCAGCCTAGCTTTGTTCATTTCATCACTACATAAATGCTTTGGCCTTTTAGTAATTATATTCAAATTAGCATATAATTAGTAGGGTTAATTACACTTTATCCTTTTAACATTCCTGTGCCTATTGTAGCCTTTGATAGTCTTAAAATGTACAAATTTATAATCTGAGTCTTTTTTTTATTTTTCAAATATGCATTTTAATAGTAATAATAATAATAATAAAGTACACTTTACTTTCTTAAACTTTGAATTAATGTTATATGTACCTCATTTACTTTTTTTAACCTTTTTTATCGTATAACTTTTTTTTTTGTTGTCCACGGATCTGTCGCAGATCTAAACTCTATTTAAGAGTCTGTCGTTGGACTAATGGGTAGTTGCATGCACAAAGTGATATTAGAACCCCCGATACTTTACTTAAGCGGATGAGTAAGTTGACCACGCGACCAATCTAAATTGGTTGTTTTATCGTGTAACTTTAATACCTTACATTTTGTTAAGTTTGTGTTGTAATTTTTTAAAACAATCACACAAAAAAATTACTAACATGGTTGATGTGGATGTGTACTTACATTTAAGAAAGATTAGGCAATTACTTAGCTTGCTTTAAAAAAAATTAAAATTAGAATCTAAACGTAAATACTAAAATAAATATTTAAGTTTTTTTAGAGTAAACATCTAAATTAATTTCTAACAAATATTCAGGTTGGACACTCTGATTTTTAATATATTTTTATTATTTAAAAGTCTCAGAAAATTATTTTTGTCGACAAATTAATATTTCTATTATGTGTGTTAAACAAATATATCTTTTGCAAATTTTATTACAAAATATTAAGTTTAAAAAAGATTTAATTATCCTGTTGGTCCCTATAATTTTGCAAAATTTTTAATTAGATCTCTGTACTTTTTTTCCTTTTAACTGAGTCTTTGCACTATTTTTTTTATTGGGTCCCTACACTTTTTTTTCTTTTTATTTGGGTTCCTGCACCAAATTTTTTTTAGTTAGATCTTTATAAAATTAAGCCAATTACTGTCAAGAGGGACCTAATTGAAAAAAAAATTGGTGCAGAAACCTAATTAAAAGAAAAAAAAATATAAAGACCTAATTGAAAATTTTGCAAAACTATAAAGACCAATAGAATAATTAAACCTTTAAAAAAATATTAATATAAAAGAAATAACTTCTTTTATAGAGGGGTTAACCTTTCTCTAAAACATCTAGAATCGAAAAAAAAATCAAAATGTTTAATATAAAATTTTTAAAACCAGTTTGAGAATTTATTTTTCAAATCGAAAGCCAAAAGCATATGTAAATGTCTACTAAACACAATTATATTTAATTAAAAATTTTATAAAAGACATAATTCTTTCTAGCACTGATTACTCTTATTATATATCCGACCTATGATTGCAACATGAAACTATTGGTCAAGGTCCATATCAATTGCTCATATTAAACTTGCATTACGTTGATTATAAAATGAGCCCCCTATATTTAATTAGAAAATGAAATTGAAATGAAAATAAACTGTGAAAACACTAGTTCAACTTTTTTAACATTATTCCAACTTTTCCCTTTATTTTAAACTTCACCCAATACAGGTACTTTTCATGTTTAACTTTTTTAGGTCACATATATATTCCTTGGTAAGAATTTCCGGAGAGGGAAAATATAGCACCTGCCAAATTAGGTCAGTAGTATAATTTGAAGTACAAATAGATCAAACAAAAAATATGAACAAATTGTTTTAATGAATAATTGTACTTAAAAGTACTTTGACAAAAGCTGCACGCAATATTGTTGGTTATACTTAAACTCCAATGATTGGAATAACTTTTAACATAATTTATCTCAAATTTTAATTTTATGTGTGTTACTATATCATTGTTATATTCATCAACAAATTGAAAAATTATGTAAAATACAATACTCAATAAATATAATGATACGACAACATCTCACTACAAGAAATTATAAAAATAGCGATCAATTTAGCAACTGATTTTTTTTAAATTAGTCGTTAAGTTAGAAATAACAACTAATTTCAATCGCTAAGATCAACCTTTTTTAGTATAAAAAAATCGATCAATCTCTATTAACAATTAATTTTGTTAGCAGCTAAAATCAATCACTATTTTGATAATTTTTTAATGAGATTTCATTAACAACTAAATTTAATTTGTTACATCAATATTGCATTAAAAAAAAATTTTTAATTCTAAGGGTTTGTTTTACTTTTTTTGAGTTAATATTCAATTTGACCCTTAAAATTTGAAGTATGGTGCAATTTGACCTTTAACTTTTTAATAGACTTAAATTGGACTCCGAATTTTACAATCGCAACTCACATTAACTTTTGAGCTAGTCTCCGTTAATGATGTGTTAATTTAGCACATTAATCTGTTGCAATTTGGATTCCTTACCTAATTTCCATGTGATCAAGATTTATTAGAGCTCCAAAAGTTTGACTCTTGCTCCCAAAAATCGCAAAATTTTCAAATTGAACTTCTTATTATTATCATCTTCGTGAGGATGTTGGGGACAATCAAACTTCTATGAGGTATAATAGATCTTAGTCATATAAAATTTAGGCCAAGAATCTAAATATTGACAAATTAACGTATAAAATCACCATTTACGGAAATCAGTTCATAAGCTAACATGAATTACTATTATAAATTTTAGGGGCTGAATTGAGTCAGTTGTAATTTTAGGGATCAATTTGAGTTCGTCATTAAATTTCACGGGTCAAATTGAATATTAAATCTATTTTTTTTTTTTTTGTAAATTTATGAAAAATGATTCAAAAAGTTAAAAAAAAATATATCATTTTTGCAAATCAAACAGTGCTGACATTTTTTTTCTCTATATATTTGTTTCCATTAGGAAGTTCATGCTTTAAGGTCTCTCTTTTGTATATTGACCTTTTAGTGATTCAATCATGTTTCTTGAATTTGCAAATGCGAAATGTGCGATCTATGTTTACCTTTTGTGTTTTTCGAGCTTTAATTTATTTCATGAAACTAATTAAAGGCCATGATAGTAAGAATAGCAAGTAAAGCATGTCTTGCTTGATAGCAAGGTTATTGAATTTTGATGAAAAATATAAGAAGCCACACTTTGTTTGGATACCAAGCTTCGCAGCCACACATTTCACCGCATAATTCCCATTCCTTTTCACATAATCAATTATTTATACTTTCCTTTTCAATATATATAAGCCATTAGCCTCCCAATTATTATTATTATTATTATTATTATTATTATTATTATTATTATTATTATTATTATTATTCATCTCAACATTATAGGTCTATATCTTCTAAAGTGAGGCTTTCACTTTAAAAATAAATTTTATTTTAATTATCCAAAGATAAACTTTTTGTCTTATTCTACTCACTTTAAAGATTTCTTAAACTCATTTTTATTCACATTTTCAATAATTAAATAATTTTGTGATAGTTAATATTTTTTACTTATTCCATGATTAACTTTTTATCTATATACAATACGAGAATAATTTTTTGATTAAATAATTAAAATTGTTTCTGAAATATCACTCGTTCTTCACATTGATTTTTAAAAAATATTTAATCAAATTTATTTTTCAAAAATTTTAAGTTAGTCACATTGATTTTTTTATCTATTTCGTAGCTAATAGCATTAAAATTTGCTAACATAGCGCGATCAATCCTAAATTAAGGAGGATCTCAATGGATTGAAATTTATCAATTTAGAATTAATTTGATCTAATTTCATAAATTTATTATGATAGTAGCCAATTAGAATTATCAATTGTATATTATTGTGATGTCACTTAACGTACAATATCAATAAACTCTAACTTCATGAGTAAAAAAAGTGATAAAAATACTAATGTGATAACTTAAAATATTTAAAAGATAAATTGAATTTAGGGTAAAGTATACTTTTTGTCCTTAAAGTTTGATAAAAATTTTAAAAATACCTTTAAATTTTATTTTGTTTCAATTTTGTCCAAGAAGTTTTCTATTTGCATTAAATATACCGCTGACAGCTAATTTTATAAAAACTTTAAGACCAATTTAACAATAATTTCATAAAATCAACCTTTCAACACAAACAATTCAAGCATAATTTTTCATGCATTATTGTTAAATTGGTCTTAAATTTTTTGAAAATTTAGCCGTCAAGAGTATATTTGATGCAAATCGAAAACTTTTGAGACAAAATTGAAGCAAAATAAAACTTAGGAGTATTTTTAAAATTTTTGACAAAGTTAAGAGATAAAAAATATACTTTACCCTTTAATTTAAATAATATTTTAAAAATAAATTTAACTATTTACTCTTCTTGTATTTACTACTTGCAAAACATCTAAAAAACAAATCATTTAATTGATAAACACTATAAAACACCTAAAAACTATCTCAATTAATAATTAGTAAATTAAGAAATAAATGGGATGGCATGTCTTTGAGTTCTAGGAAGTACAATATAATGTGTGATGACATGAATTAGGAGTAGTGGGGGCCACCAATCTTAGATGGACGGTAGATACAATGCCACGTGTCAGGTAGCTAGCTTCTTGATCGTGGATGAATTTGGGAGATACAGCTATTGAGTGAGGTGTGATATTGATGCCTTAGCCGACTCAAACATCATATAAAGACGCTAACAAGATCCAAACTATGAAATCGTAAGCAAACAAATCCAACGCCTCTCATTCCTCCTCAGCCACCTCACTCAATCTCACCCCTCCATCCACATACCACTATTTCATTTCTTTCATTAAATTAATTCATTCATTAATTAACAATTAAATTAATTAATTAATTTAATCACTCCCCACCTTTGTCCCTATAGTCTTAGCTTCTTGTGTATTGTTGAATTCTTAGTTCAACCCCGTTTACTTCTCTCTTTCCTTTCTCTCTCTATTTCTTTCTCTCCCTCTCTCTCTCTATCTTTCTTTCTCATTGGAAATCCCAATATCATTCTTCACTCAACCATTGAAGCACATTGTTATTATTATTACATTATTATGGTATGTATTATGTAATATGTATATAATGTACCATTATATATTTATTTTCTTTTTCAATTCTCATAATAATGATTTAGATTAATTCAATTTTTTTTTTTTCTTTGGTCCCCCAAAATATTTGGGGTCTGAGCAGGACTCAATGTTGGTTCCTCCATGGCTAGAGAGATTGCTACAAACACCATTTTTCAATGTATGTAGGATTCATGGAGATGCAGCTAGGAGTGAGTGTAACATGTTCTGCCTTGACTGCAATAATAATAACAACAACAACAATGGTGATGCTTTTTGCTTCTATTGCCGCTCTTCAAGGCACAAGGATCATCAAGTAATTCAGGTACATATATATAAATAAAAAAAAAAACTATATAATATATACTAATGTAGCATTTATATGCTATGCACATTATAATATTATATATACATTATGAAATTCATTATTGTTGCTGGGTTTTTTATTTAGATAAGAAGATCTTCATACCATGATGTTGTAAGAGTGGTTGAAATTCAGAAAGTGTTGGACATAAGTGGAGTTCAAACATATGTAATCAACAGTGCTAGAGTTCTGTTCTTGAATGAGAGGCCACAACCCAAATCTGGAAAAGGGGTTCCTCACATTTGTGAGATTTGTGGAAGAAGCCTTTTGGACCCTTTTCGTTTCTGTTCTTTGGGATGTAAGGTAATTAATTAATTAATTAATTAAGTTACTATTTTGCTTTTATTTTTATTTTTTTCACTTTAATTTATTTCATATATCATTGTCAAAATGAGCATCATTTCATAACTCAAATCTCCCTCTCATCATATGGGTAATACACCCAACCACCCATACATCATCACCAACCTTTGAAAGCCCATCACCATCATCATTATAATTCCCCTAACTATATTAATCATAGGTATAACTAGCCTATATATACATACATATGTAATAATGTAGGAACAAGTATGTCATTATACCAGTATTTCAGTGATTTTTAACCGTTGATCTTAATTATAATATATATATATATAATATAATTAAGATCAACGGTTAAAAATTACTGATACACCGGTATGACGGTACATTTGAAAATCTTCCAATAATATAATAATAGTTAAAAGCATTGAGATATACTTTTGGGTAAATTAGGTTTTACTTTTTTGAAATCAAGTAAATATCACATAAAATAGTTTCTTAAAAGAGAAGTTAATGTTACATTTTATGAAGTACAAAAAAGTATCCATTGTCATATTACTTCAATTTTTTTTTTCTTTAAAACAAAGTTTACTTTTTAGTTTTTAGGAATAAAAAGAACATTATAATTTTTACCCTTTATTTATATTTTGGGTTAGGTATTGAATAATTGATTGGCACATGGCATGATGCATATATATAATTGGTCCATTTTGATAGGGTTATTAATTGTTATTTTGTTGGGAATGTGATTGAATTACTAGCTTGTGGGAATAAAGAGGAATGGGGATGCAAGCTTTGTTTTGGATGATAAGATCAATGAAGCATTAGCAATGGAGGGAATATCATCAAGAAGATCATCAATGTCTTCAAGGAATCATCATCAAGAAGAAGAAGAATTGGGTGAAGGATCACCACAAAACATTTACACTCCTCCACCTCCTTCAAACACAAGAAGAAGAAAAGGCATTCCTCATAGGGCTCCTTTTGGTTCCTAGTCATTATTCTTCTCCCTTTTTTTTAATCTTCAAAAATTGGTACATAATTCAATATTCAACACCCCATCAATTATTTTTCTTCTTCATGTTAATTATTTGTATATTAAAAGTGAATATTAAGAATAAAAAGCATAAATGCAAAAAACAAAGAATTTGATTATGTTAGATAAGATTAAAGGCATAATACATACATGTCTTTTTCTATATGGTATCCATTGTTAATGTCCACTTTTAATTATTGAAATAACATTGGAGTCTTGATATAATTTTGTGGAATTGTCAAAAGTTAACAATTTTCTAACTCAAAATCTCATTTTATATAGCATTCAAGAACTATTTTTTATAGATATAAGTAATTTTTAGGTATACCAATTTAGAAATTTTATTATAGATAATAATATTACTATTGTTCTTCCCTTCCTTTTGAAACAAACAAACAACCCTTCTTTGGGGAATCTTGTTAGTATAATTTATTTTTTTAGTAAAAGGAAAAAAGAAAAGGGAATAGTAGTAGGTTTGGTTAGAGGGTTTCATTTGTCCACAAATGCAAAAGAAAAGAACATAAAAGGGTATAGGAAAGTTCCTTCCTTTTGATTATGGGTCCCCAAAACAACAAATTATCCCTTGTGAAGAACCAATAATGCAAAATTGTTTAAACATATATCCTTGATAATTTCTAGTGTAGATGTCATTAACAAATTAAAAAGCAAGACTTTGTTTGAGGTGTCCATTTTTTTAGTTTTCAATGGCCCACCATCCACATGGGCCATTTCACATGAATATAACACCACCTTTGAGCATTGTTTTATATCATTCATATGCATTATTGCATTCCATATAATATGTGCATGTAAATGTTAAATAGCTATTGGGACTAATATTTGGGGGACAACTTCAATGAATAGGATGTTTCTTTTATTCTTTTTTAGTTATTTTAAAATTCAAGTTATATTATGGGCATTATATTATTCCCTTGTTTCTTAAGTAAATCTTTCCCCTAAAAAAAAAAGTAAAATTTGTGTCTACATATATTGTAATTATTTTTTTTATTTGTGATCAAATTACATATACTAGTATTCAGAACTTCAACGCTTCCGTCAAAAGTCAAAACTTTCTTTGCTTAGGGCTCGTGTTTGAGAAGCTTTAAGAATAATTTTTTTGAGCTTTTGATTTATGAAAAGTAGTAGTATTAATGTTTGAAGTAATTTTTAAAACCAAATTGCGACTTTCTAAGAAGTTATTTAGGAGCTTATAGAGAAGTTTTAAAAAATGATTTCTCTCATAATACTACTACTTTTTATCATATTTTTATAAAATAAGTACTTTTAGAACTAAAAATTCAAATATAAAATAACTTATAAGTTATTTTCTTAAAAGAAGCTTATTTATAAACTACTTTTAATATAATTATTTATTGTTTAAGTTATTTTCTAAAAAAGGAGCTTATTTATAAACTACTTTCATTAATTTCTTTTATTCCGGTGCTTTTTTAGTCAAAGAGAAGAGAATTTGAAAATGAGGAGAGTAACACACAAAAAAAATATGAAGGATTAATTACCTTTTACGAAATGTTATTTTTCTACTTAATTAAAATAAAGTAATAAGCCAATGCAATTAGGTAGAGCAGATATGAATTGATGGCTACTCAAAGTTTTCAATTTTCAAAAAATGTGCTTCATCCACATTTAACCAAGGAGTAGTAGGTACATCCTCTTTAAAAACAAATTTAAAAAAAAAAAAAAAAAGGTAGTTGCATCATGATGCAGCATTTTCTAGTAGCTTTATTTAGATTTACAAATTACATACCACTACTGTCTAATTAGTTAGAATTTGTTGTTATAATTAGGGGTGTTCAAATCCAAACCGATCCAAATTAAACCGCTCATTCAATCTGATTCAAATCGAAAACTGATTAAAACTGCACTAATTCGGATTTGATTGGATTCAATTTTTTGTAAACCGCTGGATTTGATCGGATTTTGGATCTACTTTTCATAACCGATCCAATCCAATCCAAACCGCACAATGTGCTATAATATTATTATTTTATTATTATATTTACAATTATACTTATAACATGTTCAATTTGTTATATATTTTTCTATTATTCATGTATTATTATTATTTAATAAATATTTTATGTTAAAAATGTTATTTATTTATTTATTTTAACTAACCTATAATTTTATTTCTATTGTTATGTTATCGTTAGTTTTTTAAGATATTGTTAAGACTTGTTATGTCATTGTTGATTATTTAAAATTTGATGTTGAGACTTGTTACATGTATTTAATTTTTTTATTTAAAAAATCGCAAATCCAAACCGATTCAAACCGCTTGTAATCGGATCGGATCGGATTTCCAAAAAAAAAATCATCTAATCCAAATCGCACCGCACATAAATTAAGCGTTCGAATCGGATGTTTTCCCTTAAAACCGAATTAAACTATACCGGGAACACCCTAGTTATAATTTATTCTTTTCGTTTATATATATATAAATAATATTTGGATAACTACCGAAAGCAATAATTGTTTATGCAGGATACTTTTAACCATTCTGTTTCTTTATATATAGTTTTAGTGTTTTACAACCAATATATTCACACAAAAAATAGTTATTAAATTAATTATTTGTATAAAATATATATTAAAAATAAATAAATTAATACATATATTTATACATAAATATATAATAATTGATTTAATAGTAATTTTTTTGTACACATGGTATTTTTTAGAGTTTTATTAGTACTCAACCTAAAGAGAGTAGGGAAAAATAATTCAAGTTGCATTACAATTTAAACTAGAGTACAAAATTTTCACCAAGAATAAGAAAAGACTGGGATTATATCGAAACTAATTGATAGTCAAGTTACTATATATGTAGTGAATTATAAAATTCAAAAAAACATCATCACCACAAAAATTAATTATTGATTTATTATAATGAAAGAGTTTAATGCCATATAAAAAAATTTCAAATATATTAATTTTATGGACTTTGCTAGGCAGACAATGATTTTTGTGAACAATGGACTCTAAAATTGGCCCAATAAAGTAAAAACGATCCACCTAAATTTTAATATTAGGATAACCATCCGCACACCTAGTAAATTGAACATCCGATATATCCATTATTCACATTGTTTAGTATTTTCATTGTTTACCTATAATTTTCCTAATTTTATTATCTTCTTTTACCAACATATTACTACAAGTAACATTTATCATCAGCTAAGTATATATATATTTCTTTTTGTCACAAGTAATTTCTTTTTAGGAAACAGAGGACGGATGATTTTTTTTCCCCTACAAAATTTAAATAAAAAATCACAAAAAATAAAATAAAACTTTGACAAGAAAGATGCAAAATATATATTAAAATAATATATTTTAATTTTACATAGTTGTATTTTATATTATCTATATATAATCTATAATCTATATTAATCTATAGAGTGACGTTACCAAATATCCACCACTCATTCATAATCTCTATCACTATCACACACCCCATTTCATTGCATTGCATTGCATTAATCAGTTACAACAACTAGATAGTACTACTTAGATATTTACAACCATGAACATGTTATCAGGATCTAAATTCCATGTTCCTCATTATTCCAATCCAAAAATTCCAAGCTCTTCTTTCTCACTAGTTTTGAACAACAAGGCCTTTCATCAATTTCATGCTACCCCATCATCTTATTATAAGTTCAAGTACTTGTCAATGAAATGCTCCAATTCTTCTATCTCAATACCATCATCATCATCATCATCAAATGATGATGGTTCAGAATTGTTTGAGCCTGATCCATCTCTCACCAATGAAGATCTCAAGCCAACTTCACCAAGCCAAAGAACACTCACAGGTTTTGAAATGGCAAGCCTTTGGGTTGGTCTTGTTGTTGGTGTCCCTTCATACTACCTTGCTGGTTCCCTTGTTGATCTTGGCATGGCATGGTGGCAAGGTATATATATATATATTGTAGTTGTAATTGCTACTAAACAAAATACTAAATATTAAGTTGAAAAACACTAATTTGGCTATTTGGGCCAAAACATGTTACAGGTATTGGAACAGTTGTTGTGGCAAACATGATTCTATTGGTTCCACTTGTTCTAACTGGCCACCCTGGCACACTTTATGGCATATCATTCCCAGTTCTTGCAAGATCCTCATTTGGAATCAATGGTGCTCACATTCCAACACTCTTAAGAGCTTTAATTGGTTGTGGTTGGTATGGAATTGAATCATGGATTGGTGGTGAAGCAATCTTCCTTCTCTTGCCACAATCATTGAAAAACAATTCATCACTCTCAAACTACCTACCTTGGCTTGGAACTTCCCCACTTGAATTCTTCTGCTTTTTGGGCTTTTGGGTGGCCCAATTGGGTTTTGTTTGGAGAGGAATTGATGGAATTAGAATTCTTGAGAAGTACTCAGCACCAATACTAATTCTTCTTACAACATGTTTACTTGTTTGGTCTTATGTTAATGCTGGTGGATTTGGTCACATGTTGTCTTTGTCTTCTAGGCTTACAAGTTCACAATTTTGGTCTGTTTTTTTCCCTTCAATCACTGCTAATATAAGCTTTTGGGCCACAGTTGCAATTAACATACCTGATTTCACTAGGTATTCAAAAAGTCAACATGATCAAATCATTGGTCAAATGGGGTTACCAATTTTCATGGGACTATTCACATTTGTTGGTTTAGCTGTTACATCATCTACTAAGGTCATTTTTGGTAGAATAATTTCAAACCCAATTCAGCTTCTTGGTCAAATTGGAGGATTAACAACTTGTTTTCTTGCAATCTTTGGTATAAGCCTAGCAACCATAACTACCAACATTGCTGCTAATGTTGTTGCACCTGCTAATGCACTTGTTAATCTTAGTCCTAAGATTTTCACATTTAGAAGAGGTGCAATTTTAACAGCACTACTTGGCATTGCATTTCAACCATGGAGGCTTTTGAGATCAAGTGAGAGTTTTGTTTACACTTGGCTAGTTGGTTATTCTGCAATTATGGGTCCAATTGGAGGAGTTGTTCTAGCAGATTACTATCTTATAAAGAGGACACATTTGAGTGTTAATGATTTGTATTCAAGGAGTGTTTATGGTGCATATTATTATTATAAGGGGTTTAATGTGGCTGCAATTTTGGCTCTACTTCTTGGGATTTTGCCTGTGCTTCCTGGTTTCTTGTGGAAAGTTGGAATTGCAAGTTCTGTTCCTAATGTTTTTGTTGTGATTTACAACAATGCTTGGTTTATTAGCTTCTTTTTTGCAGGATTCTTACATTGGATGTTGTCAAGTTTCAGAAGTAAACCGGATAAATATGATGTCGGAGGAGAATCTCTTTTGTCATCGTTAAAGTAAATAATTCTTTTTTTTAGGTGGCCGGTATTCAAATCTTATCAGCAGAAATTTGACTTATCTGAATAGTATAATTATGCATGTTTCTCTTAGGACATAATTTTTCTTCAATGTTTGTATATACATATAGCACATTGGTAGTTAAAAATGTTCAGAACAATTTTCTTTTAAGTGAAAGAGATTTCATATTGTTTATGATTGATTATGTAATATGACATTAATCAATTATGCAGAGAGCTTATGTTACTATCTAGATGCCATGCCATCAACTTAGATAATAAAGAACTTGTTGGGTTTTGTTTTGGAAATTTTTGGGTCTTGGGTTTTGTTTTGGATTAAGTTCTTTTTTTATACATATTGGGCTACGCTTTCATCTCTCATTTTTGGATTTGTTTGCAATATTTGGGCCTAGGCCCAGTTTTTATTTTGTAAAAGAGGCCATTTTCTCTTATCGAAAATAAATGAGAGCTATTACCTAAAAAAATAAAATAAAAGAGAGCAATTTTGAATTTTCTATCTTCATAATTTTTTTTTGGTGACTTCTATCTTCTTTTTTTTTTTTTTTTACCAAAGATAAGAGATTGAACCCGCAACCTCTTAATATTTGTTTAAGGAATATATATATATATATATATATATATATATATATATATACGCGCAGTAACATTACAAAGACAGTTATTTAAAATTATTCTATTTAATTTAATATTTATAATTTGTCATAATATTTATAATTATATAATTATTTTATCTAATTATTTTAACAGTAATTAATGAATACAAAATAAATTAATTTTGAATTTTTTTACTATATCTATTATCTTTTAAATATTTATTATATCAATTTTCATACTATTTAGGTTTGTAATAAATGCTCTTTGGAACAAAAAGATTAAATTTATCACTTTTATATAGGGTTGGAAATTAGCTGAGTTGAGTCGAGTTAGGTCAAGTTCGAATTTGACTCACGAAAATTGAGTTTGACTCGCGGCTCAAGTTATTAATCATTGAACCTATTTGTAAAATTTAAATTTGACTCACAAAAAACTCACAAATTAATTCGAGTTCATGAGTTGGCTCAAATAATATTAATATAATGTATAATTTTATATAAAAGCTTATATCTCTATCACTTATCGTTTATGTCCTCTGTCATAATTACATATAAAAAATTATATATATGTATAAAATATGAAATATATATTAATATAAATAGTTATAATATATATATATATATAATTGAGTCAACTCATGAGTCAATAAATTGAGTTTATCTAAATTTAAACTCGTTTTATTTAATATACGAATTCAAATTTAAATTCAAACTTAGCTTACAAGCTCATAAACTTAGCTTATCGACGAATTGTTAACAAATTAAGTTTAAACAGACTCGTAAACTAGTTTAAGTCACTTCCAACTCTTTCACACACTTCTTTTCAAGATTTCATATTTACTTGAATTTATTGCATTATTATATATATTCTTCTTCACCTAAATAAGTAAATAAATAAATAAATAAATAAATAAATAAAAAAGGGAAAAGTTGTTTTTGTTTGCAGTGGATTATTCAACTATGTTTATTATATTAATTAATTAATTAATTTAAAGTACACTCTTCGATCCGATTCTCTGCTTTGATTTTATTTTCTTTTTCAAAGATCGAGGCTTAATGTATACCACAAATCTAAAATAGCATAGATACTTAGAATCTGAATTTAGTTGTTTTATGGAAATTAAAGAATATGCTCATCGACCATTATGTTCTTTTTTATTGAGCTTTTATAGTAATATTGTCAGTAATCACGAACTCATATGCTTGGCTGTGAAGTTAAATGCTTTGTCTTTAGAAAGCAATAAGCTATCTATATAGCTTATGAATTTTGGCCACTTATTAGATACCTAGGTATTCATATAGGTTAGGTTACACACACATAATTAAAATTAAAATAAATAAATAAATAAATAAATTTATACTTATTAAATATTAAAAAGTTTAATATAATTTTATATATTAATAAATATTTAAATTTATTATTATATTTATATCTAATATTGTCTGATATTTTTTAAATTTTTAAATTATTTTATTAAATATAATTATTGTTATTTATATTTTTTATTAAAAATTATTTTTAATTTAATTTATTAAAAGGGTAAAGTATTAAATTGGTCTCCTACGTTTGGGCGTAATTCTGTTTTGGTCCTTAAGATTTAAAGTGTTTTATTTAAATAAAAAAAAATTCATTTAACTTTAATGTAGTCCCATTGTGAGATCAAAGTTAAATATAATTATTGTTATTTATATTTTTTACTGAAAATTAATTTTAATTTAATTTATTAAAAATATATAAATATTATATTTTTAAAAAGTTATCATTCAAAGTCAAATTTAATAAGCTATTTTCATAGAGTAAAAAGTTTATCAAATTAACTGTACTGTGAATGATCTTCACCGATGTTTTCTTTAAATTGCCACTATATCTTTCGATTTAAGAGTAGTTTGACAACTTATAGACAGAACAATAATATAGATGCGATTTTGCGACGGTTTTATGTAGAAATTGCTGCCAAATCAATCTATTTATATGAGATATTGAGATTTAAGGTTTGGATATTTTTAATTTGTAAGAGGGTTTTGTGAAAAAAGAATATAAAAATCAAAATAGGTAGATATGAAACCCTAATTATATCCTTTAAATTTCATTGTCACTATTTGTTGATTCCTAGCTAGCAACTTATTTCTGGTCAACGCAATTCAAAGACTTTGAACTTTATGTTAGTCTCCACTACGTATGAAATGAAGTTATAAATGTAAGCTAAGTGTATGTCTAATCTTAACATTAATATTCAACTAAATATACAGGAAAATTAAACCGATTACAATTCAAAACTTCAATAAGACATGAATATCTCAATATATGTAAATAACACAACTCCTATATTTTAGAAAAAATGATGGTTAGAGATATAATTATTTATATATATTTTTTTGTTAGTTTAAATTTTTGAAAAAATAATTTAATGATATAGTATTAAAATTTTTATTGACAAAAAATTTAGAGTTTAATTTTTGCTTAATTTCAAAAGATAAAAATAATATAAAACAAATAAAAAGAAAAATAAAACATATAAATAAGCCCAGAAAAGATTCTTATTTAAGAGAGTGTGACAGAGATAAAATTATTTATGTGCTCTCACTACGGTAGAAGCGGAGAGTAGCGGTGGATGAGTAGTGGCCGCTTCTATAAACGCCACAGACTGAGAAGATCGAGGCAGAGTTGAGCGGTGGTCTGGTAGAAGCCGCAAAACAATCCTGGATTGCGGCTGGACAGTGAAAAACACTGTCAAATCTGCATACATATCTTCGCGCTTCTTTGTATAACCCTACTTATTTGGCGCGAAGAAGAGAGGGAGCAGGGGCGTGAAACAACCCACCTTCCCTGTGCCGCAAAATCTCCGGCGACCGCTGCAAGAAACACCGCTAGGTGACGTTCTTATCTTAAATCATCTTTCAATTCCCCTTCTTATATTCTAACCACTAATTGATTTCCCCCAATTTTGAAGAAACCCGCGAGTTGAGTTTCGTAGCGCGCCAAACACTGCCTGTGCTCCTCTACTGTGGGCCATTGTTGTCGATCCGTCCCCAGTTCCTGAAACCCTACCCCTTCAAACACAGTGTGCGAAATCCGTCTCCTCAGCTCCACCCTGCGTCTCTTTGTGGGTTTTCGAGTCGCAGAGCCCCCATCCGTGCTTCTCTCACCCGCATCGCAGTTTCCTATAACCTCAATCGTGCGCGACACCATTACACCCTCCTTCACCGTGAGCCAGTCCGAGCTATCGTAGCCTCTCCCCTGTCACTGGTTCGTTCTTCCACACTCATCTTTCCTTCTTGTTTTAATTCTTGGTTCAAGGATTCTGAAAAGGAATTTGTCTATATTTTCTATTAATTAGGGTTAATTGCTGCTGTTTAGATAGTCTGAATTGGTTAGATAAATATATTTAGTTTCCAATTAATCTGAATTCTCTGGGTTAGATGCTTTGCTTTGCAATTTTATCTGCTCTGATATTAACTTGATAGATAACTTATGTACACTGTAACCTTGTGAAAATTTTGCTGTTTGATTTATTCTTGTCTCACAATCTAATTCTAAATCAGCTACAAATGTATCTACGAACTGGCATTTTGTTATTGACTTTTCCAAGTTACAAGTGAACGTTGGTATATGATAATTGATATTTTTCACCATATTTATAATTGATATTTCACAGTGCAATCCTAAATTTGGTAATACTAGAAAGATAATAAGACAATAATTTAAAGTTATCTTATTTAATTTAATATCTATAATTTTATACATGTAATGTTCATAATTACACATTTATATCTAATATGATTCAATTATTTAAGTAGTAATTAACGAATACAAAATAATAATAATAATTAAAAAATACAAAATAAATAAAAAAAACTTTGGATGATTTGTAATGATTTCTTAGAGATAATAGTCAATTTGATCCCTGAACTTGTACATAAGTTTTAATTTAGTCACTAAAATTTCAATTGCTTCTATTTAGTTCATAAATTTTGCGAACATGACTCATGTTAGTCCTTGAACCAATTTTCGAAGTACAAATGTTAATAAAATATTGACGTGGACAGTTGGATGCTATGCTAGACGCTATAAAATAACGTTGTTTTGATTTTGGTACTCAAATAGCTTAAAAATATAATAAGTGATATTTATTGAAAATTTTTCTCAGAAGGCAAATGATACGGCGATTTTTTGGCTAGCTATTTGAACACCAAAATTAAAACTGCATCATTTTACAAGTTTTATCGTGACATTTGACTCTCAATATCAGGGCTCTATTAACATTTTAATACTGAAAATTGTCCAAGGACCAATGTAAAACAGTAAAACACATTTGCAAGTTTTGAGATTAAAAAGAGGCAATTAAAACTTTTAAAACTAAATTAAGACGTGCAAATTTTTTGACCAAATTAAATATTAACTTCATTTGCTATTCTTTCATAAATATTTTTGTACAGCAATACTAAAGAGACAATAATTCAAGTTACTTTATTTAACTTAATATTCATAATTTTATATTTATAATATTTATAATTATACAGTTATTACATCTAATATTACTCAATTATTTTAACAATAAATAAATAATACAAAATAAGATAAATTATAATTAAATAATATAAAATAATTAATTTTAAGCCGTTTTAAAATTTAATAAACTAATTTTTATTCTCTTTCAAACATTCTTATTTCTCTGCAAACTAAAAAAACTCTCACCAAAACTCAAAAGGTCTTAATAAGGCGATGGTATTAATGAAGAAATTAAATTAATAATAGATAAATAAAATGAGATGAATAAGCTACTACCTGTAGTTTTAATTATTCACATACAATATATTATAAGGTGATGTGGGCCAAACCCTAATTCAACAACACCATGCAAAGAATCAGGGACATAGGACAACCAATAAACCTACATTTATAGTTAATTAATCATATTGATTTTACACTAATTAAATATTTTTAGGGACCAATATTTATATGACCCTTGACCAAACCTGGAACTTAATTGTGACCAATTAGCATCCCCCAATCCTAATAAGCAGTACTTAGTTATACACACTCCAAGATATAATTAACCTTTGTTTATAGTGATACTTAAAATAATCTTACCTTAATTAATTAGTATTAGCTTAGATTAGTGCTCTCTCTCTCTCTAAACTCACACACTTCACACGTGCACCATGCATCTTCATTATTATTATTATTATTATTATTATTATTATTATTAGATAAAGTTTTATTTATATTGTATTTAATTTTTAATTTTCTTTAATTTGTTTAAAATTACTGAACTCAAATTATGAATTAATTATAAATTAATTATCCCCTATCAATAATAATAATAATAATTAATTATCCCCTGGTATCATGCACCTATACATAAGAGAGGGGTTTCAGCAGCAAATTATAAATTAATTATAAATAATTATCCCCTATCAATAATAATAATAATAATAATTTACTTAATTAATTATAATTCATGATCACCTACTACTTAGCTTCAGCATGACTTCATTATTTGTGGCTTCAGCTTATTAATTAATATTATAATTGGTTGACGCGCATATTCACCTTATTATTATTATTATATATGATATATTGTTGTTGTTAATAAATTAAATTAACAAGTGCTACAAATATATAAGTACAAGTGCATAAGTTCATGAATTAATAGTCAACAGCTGTAATGCATGGATAAGCTTAGCTATGCATGCATTTTCAACCAAACTCTTTGTAGTTTTCTCTTTTCTTAATTTAGATGGATCCAAGAAATGTTTTGGTCGGAATAAATTTTAGTTTTTAGTAGCTAGCTTCATACATATATATTATTAATATTTATCATATGAAAATTATAGTACATACATATAGAAAAGACTGATCAACAGAAATTGAAGAATTAATTAAAAAAAATTATTACAAAATACAACAAAAATTATAAACCCAATAGAATAAAGCCAGCAATAATGTTCCATTTTATAGGTTTTATTAATATCCAAATTTTTTGTCTAATAATATTATTGAGAAAAAAAATGAGTATTGACTACAATACCATTTTCTCTAATTAGAAATTGAGTGAGTCTGATCTAATTTAGACTAAAAACTAATTTAAAAAATAATTATTATTTTACACTTATAAAGATTATAAGACCTTTAATTTTAAGCAATGTAAGAATTGATGTCTCTCTAAATAAAAAAAAAAAAAAAGGAAAAGTTGTTATTTTTGTTAGATATGTGACTTGCTTTATAAGTTAACTTTTCTGCTTTCTATTGTTAGCTTTCCAAAACTTTTATTATTAATTACTTGTTCGCTATAACTGTATTTTCTCCTTTTTAAAATTATTAATATTGTCTTTTTTACTATTTCTAATCTATTAAAAAGTTAGTGTACTTAAACAAAAGAATATACAAAAGATGGAGTAAACTATATATAAAATTTATATATAAAAAAATAGAATGCTAATGAATTTATCTAGAAATAATGAATGAAATTAATTTGTGTACTTACAAAAGATGAATAAAGTATTATTTATATTTGACGTGTACCCAACAAACTCGGGAATTATCCCATTATCATAACTGACCTAATAATCCGGATTTAAACGGTACAAACTACAATTCTGTGCAAGTCAAAGATACCAACAACGGCACTCACCAGAAATATCGGACCAAAACTAGCACACCATTCGCTTATAAAGCCAGACCAAATAGTCCATGAATACACAGGTTACAGAGCTCACTCTAATTTATTACTTTCACTTCTTATCACCCACATACTTACTTGAGCGTCGGAGTGCTTTTTGCAAGTGTTCCCGTCGTCGTGTTTTATTGCGCCGAGGTTAATCTCAAAGGCAACCTCCCGGACGACGTATAACTCTGTCAATAGCCAAGCAGCCTCGTTGAGAGACGAACACCTCGGCCTAACTAGAACAGAACAATACTATTAAAATTTAAAATATTAATAAATATATTTATAAATAAAATATTGTTTAGATACTTTTATTATATAAAAATTATCTTTCGTAAATACTATATCATTTTGTTTATTTATAAACAAATTCATTAGCATTTTAAATTGGTAAAATTGGTAAATTTCCACCGACATTAATTCACAGAAAATATAAAGCATGGTAGCACCCTATAAACTGTGAAGCACACTTATAACTTGACCACTTAGCCAATGCAATTGGCTTAATTAGGTAATGAAAAGACAACTAATTAATATATAAGAAATTATATACTATATTAATTATTTGACAAGTACAAGTCCATTTGCACAAGTGCGAAAAATGCAAAACCGGGACATAGTTTTTGTCTCATAAGGAACTGTTGAAAAATAATATTTTTTAATTTGTACCTATTAGTTTATTCTTGTTGAGTCATTTAGAGCCGTAGAAAATTAAAATCAGAAAGATCCCAGAAATTCAGAAAATTTTTGTTTTTAAATTTTTATATTTTTTTTCTAAATGATAAATGCAATTATGGTATAGTCCTTTTTTATGAATGTTGATGAGCAGCTTTAGGCAATTATGGGTAATCATATGACTATGAAACAATTAGTAATGGTTGTCGTGTCTTAATGTGGACATAAATAATTTGCAAGTTGCAAATACTAATAGCTTAGTAGTTACTAGCTATATGAACATGTCAGCCAAAACCAGTACATAGATTTTTATTTGTATAGTTGTATATAGTAGATAGAATGAACCTCTTTATATATATGTCTATGATGGTTTTCACCAAATCAAGTTGCTTGATGGGGATGGAAGTTGTGTGTATAAGCTCCGTGCAATGAATCCTTTGCAAATAGCCAAATACTATGAGTAATTTTGAGCAATTAATAATTATTGTATATGCAATGTAATATATATGTCCACTTATAATGATATATATATGTGTGTGTCTGTGTGTGTGAACATCAAATTGAACATCAAATTGGTCAATGTATTTCATACGCATTTCTATTAATTCCTTTAATTATATATATTTTGAGCTAGAATAATTCTTTTGAAGTTTAACCAGGGAATTAATTTTTTTAGTTAATATTAGTTAATTTCTTAAAATTATATTTTTATTTTAAATTATAAATTATAAATCTTTTAAAAAATAGAGTTAAAAATAATTTTTAGCTTTTTTGGCGACTCTGAGCCACAACCATTTGACTACGAATTTTCTTTATTTGTTCAGTGGTTTCACTTATCATCATTTAGGCCCTAACAAGCTCTTTTCTCCTGTTTCATACTAACATAATGAAGATTGGCATTTCCTTCCGTACAAAGTTTCATATGGAGCCATTCCAATGCTCGCATAATAGCTGCGCTGTTGTTGTAAGCAATCTTCATCAGAGGCATATATCGATTCCAGCTTACCGGCTGGTCCAAAACACAAGCCCTTAGCATATTGGTCATCCGTCTGAGGATGATATGCAGTACTTAGGCTTAATTGAGTGTCAAAAACTCGCTGAAAAGCTCTCCAGAACTGTGAGGTGAAGCATTTTACACAATCGTGCAATCATATCCGTTGATCATTTACGCAGTCAATGTAAAAAGTAGTTATTTTTATTGATATGACGTTATGTAATTAGATGCACGTGTAAAACTACTTTATATTGACAGTGTATCAAAATTAATATATATATATGATGATAAATAATTAGTCAAAATTTTAATAAAATATTTTTATTTTTTTAATAAGAGACCTAAAGCCTCTCTAAAATCTCTATTGATATCGTATTGGATGAATTAATTTCTTATATGCCAATTTGGGTTTTGTCAAAAGAGTTTTTTTTTTTTTTTTTTTTTTTTTTTAAAGAACTAATTACACTTGTTACTATATCAACAAAGTAGTTTTGACATTATATAAGATAATAGTTGACCAAAATTTTTTTTCCGAATAGAAAAGTTGCTAATTGCGTGTTATAAATAGCATTTGACTCTCCATTCATGGCTTTATAATATATTAATATGTATTTGATTAAATTTGTATATTTAAGCAACTTGGTGGTACGTTGTATCAATGTTCAAATGTTAATTATGAAAAGCCCAATCCTCTCTTGTGCAATAGTCATAATTATTTACATTAATTAATCATCAATCCGAATGAAAAGGGCCAACTACATAATCTAAAATTGCTGAGCTGTTGCTACTCTTATCTTTTATGACATCACATAAACATACACATTTCACGTGGAACTACATTTTTCTCCTACTATCCTTTTTAACTAATTAATTCTATGATGAATATTACTTCAATCGATTTGATAGATGTTCATTGCGTGATTAATAATTAATATGCTTTCTAAGATGAGTTAGGTCCTAGTAATTCGTCCTAGAATTAGATTGGTGTTGTCTTAAGGCCTGGGCTAACATATTGGGTCTAGGTTGGGTCAATATGCTTCTTGAATTCTTATTTGTTGGGTTTATGCAGGAATAATTTGTAAAGTTAAAAAAAGAGTGAACACTCAACTCGATTTCTGTCTTTTTTTATGAAAGACCTCTTCCGTGAGACGTTGTGGTCATTCCGTTATCTTTTTTTATTAAAACAGATGAAACTGTCTTACGTGTCAGTTAACGTTGATGATGTGAAAGTTAACACTCTGTTAAGTTTCACGTCGGCCATTAAAAAATGGATCGGAGTCGATCTGTCCCACGTTAAAAGTTAAAAACGACGTCATTTTTTTGTCTTCATTGAAACAAAATAGTTTGAAAGTGATTCCACGCAACTAATCTCTCACTCTTCTCCCAACCCAAATACAAACCCTAGAAGATCATGATTGATAGTGAAGAGCATTGTTCGTCATCAAATTTCCAGACATGCCTTGTAGACATGCAGTAGCAGCAATGTACAAAATTGGTGTGAAACCTGAAGACTTTGTTCACACATGGCTAACAATGAATGCAACCAGAGCTACTTACGCCCACACAATGAAGCCAGTAAATAGTGAGAAGTACTAGAAGCCCACTGATGCACCAAAGCCATTGCCTCCACTAATTAAAAGACCAGCACATCGACCAAAGCTAAAGAGAAGAATTGATCCAACAGAAACTGAGATGAACCCAAACAAGGCAAAGAAAACATTCGAAGTCAATTGCAATAGATGTATAGCCAGAAAGGTCACTATTACAAAACATGCACCAATCCTCCAACTAATCCAAACTGAAAACCAATGACAAAAAAGAGAGAATGGCAAATGGAGTGAAGAAGAAAGTTGAAACGATTGGGTTGATGTCTCTGAAAACACCACCAATGTACAAGTACATTGTCCTGGAGTTATATAGGGATCGATTTGTCTTTAGCATTAAGTGGTCAGGAGTTTAAATATTCTAACTTATTTTGGTCAAGGGTTTAGTTGTCTTTAAAAATGATGGTAATGTTAATTTGTTGCATATAATAGCAGGAAGGAGGAGAGAAAAACTGCAATGAGAGCACTAATGTGGCTGGAGCTACAACTGGCCCTAAGGTTGTTTTGTTATTTTTGTCCTAACTGAATAGTATTTGTTATATGTATTTAACTCTTGGTGGTTCTATTGTGATCATTGTTAGGCAAAGGCTAAGAAAAATAAGAAGAAACTATCAAGAGGAGAGAAAAAAAATAAATGGTGTAGATTTAGAAGGTCAACCTCAAGAGATTCCTTTATCACAGAATGCCCTACAATCAGAGGAGGTAAAATTATCCTATATAACTTTAAAACCAGTTACTTTAACGTTGTTTTTGACTTTTAACGCGCGATAGATCGATCTCTGTCCATTTTCTAATGGCCAACGTGAAACTTAACAGAGCGTTAACCTCCACATCATCAACATTAGCTGACACGTGTGATATTTTCGTCTATTTTGGTCAAGAGAGATAACGGAAGGACCGCAACGTCTCACAGAAGTATGAGATAGGGACCAATTTTGTCCCCTTTTTTTGGACAAGGGTCGCGATGTCCTTCGAGAAAAAGGATAGAAATCGGGTTGGGTTTTCACTCGTTAAAAAAATGAAAAGGACATGTTTAATATGAGATGAAGTACCTATACATAGTAGGTATTGTTATGAATGACGCATTAATTGCTAATTGTGAGTGTCTATTTGAAAGAATGATAGTTGTATTTGGTAGAAACTTTAGACAAATGTTATCTGTAATTGCAAGAGGATCTCGAGAAAATACAGTGCATGCAATCATAAATTTTTTGTATCTTTGGGAGTTCGCTGAAGTTTTACGATTGTTGAGAAACATGAAATTAACTATGAGATGCGAAAATAGAAACTAATAGAAATTCAAGAAATTTAGTGAATGATTCTTAAAAATTAGTGATGGCCTACTAGGAGATAGCCTAGATGGAGAGTTAGATATTGATTCCTATGGATATGATAGTTTTAGATTCTGAATAGGCATTTGATGAGTTAATCGATTTTGTCTTCCTAGACTTAGTGCATGGCCATTTGTCGAGTAATTACTTTAATGATCGAACAATACTAACACCGACCCTAGACGTTGTTGACAAGAAAAATTGTCAATTACTGTCAATTGTTCTTGGTGATGAAAAGGTATATGTTGGTTCAGACAATTTTTGTGTTAAAAAAGATAATATGAAAAGTCACATGAAATTTTTTGGTATAGAAGTATTAAATGCTCTTAATTATTCTAGTCTTTCACCTCATAAGCTCACACTTAAGATTATTGGTGTTCCGGTAATACTATTTAAGAATATAAACCAATCAAATGACTTATATAATGGTACACGACTGTAACTTAAGAGACTTGAAAATCACTTGATTAAATACGAAAATACTAATAGGAATTAAAGTTTAAATTAAAATTTTATTTGATACAGAATCAGAAATACGACCTATAGATATGCAATGATCAATATTGGAGATATAAACTAAAATTTTAGATTTTTACCAAAAAAAAAATGTGTACGCATATTTTTTCATAAAAATTAAGATATTGATTTATAGTATACTATATATATTTTTTAATTAATATAATTTTTTTTGTAAATTTCTTTGTTATGTTATTTTATTTAGTATTGGCAATTTGGCATAAATGAGAAAAAATATATAAACTTAATTTAAAGTTAAATATATCAAATAATATTTTTTGTTAAATATATTTCAAATATAAAAACAAATTAAATATTTTGTATGCAATTTCACGGGTATATACACTAGTTAATTCTATAATAAATATTACTTCAATTGATATTTGATGGATTTATAGTTAATTGCGTAATTCTTGTGGTTATTAATGTTCTTTTTATTTTTTATTTTATCTTTTACACAACACACACTCAGAGTTTGAACCCTTGTGTAGCTCCTTGTGAGGCAATAAATTCTGCCAAGCCTCAGCTGCTTCCAATTGGTGTTGTCTTAAGGCTTAGGTCAAGATATTAGGTTTAGGTCGGGACAAAACGCTTCTTGAATTCTTAATCGTTGGATTTATGTATAAACAATTTATAAAGAAAAAAAAATGAAAAAGTAATTACCTATCAATTATTAATAGTGTTCTCATATATACTCAATATTTATTTTTCAAGTACACTGTCACTGATTAATATTTTCTTAAGTTTGTTAAAAAAGTATGATACCTAAAACTTTTTTCATCACATAATTAATGAAAAATATTGGCATAACAAAATCTAAACTAGATTATTGTCTAAGTGGTCACCACAGTTAGCTCTAATTTGTTCGTGACACATCAAAATTTAAATTTTATAACAATATGGTTGGGTTGATCATAATTATTATTATGTAAACAATATAAATCATTCAAAATTTGTCTAATAAAATATTAGAAATTTAAATTCTATTATATATAATATACAGTAATTTATTAATCAGTAACATATTTTTAAATAAAACTCAAATTTATGACGGACTAATTATTAGTCTGTTTTATTGGAGAATATGCTCGTAAAGATATAAATAATTTAATTCACATCCACATTATTAATAAGAAAATATTAAATAAACTAATTAAAGTGGGGGAGGTTAAAAGCCATCAAGAACTTCCTTTCAGGGCTGCTAAAATTGAAAGACATATGAGATTAATTAAGAATGTGGGTGTTTTTCTTTTTGAGCTGAAAAGGATTCAAACATGGCAGACATACAACATATACAGTTGTTGAAAGCCATCAAAAGTGAAAATCATTATATATATTTATTTATGAATTCAAATAAAATTAATTAAATATTATGAAGGATCCTACAAGCTTCTATCTCTACTATTGAAACATATATACATGATACATATATAAAGTCAGCGGTAGATAAATAATAAACAAATAGTCACAATTATTATTATGATAATAATTATATGCAATTCACACAAATACCATTTAATTAATATATACGCTGGTGTTTTAGACTTTTATCATATGTAACTATCAATAAATTAAAATATTACTATAAATATATATAATATATCCGTGTAAGTCATATTTGAATGTGAGTTAACTTACATGATGATGAGAAATATATTTAAATAGATATCCTATAAAATTGTAGATTCTAAATTAATTAATAGTTATTAATCCATAAATAGCTCTATACATAAAATGGGATATATATATATATTCTCTATTATTATTAATTTATTATTATTCCAAATGATTAGTTCTAAACCCACCTTAATTTTTGTTAAAACAAATAGGTGTAGATAGATGGTAGGAAAGGGACAAATATATATGGATATAATTATTAATTAAATTAAATGAATTTATAAATAAATATACGGTGAAAATTCAGGTGAAGTCGACTTCACGTGAAGTTGATATTTGAGAGCCATTAGATAAAAATTTAGTCAAATTAATTAAATCATCTAACAATTTTTAGATATCAATTTCATGTGAAGTCGGCTTCACCTTAATTTTCGAGTTACCAATAAGAGGCATGCAATAGTATCTGTCTGTGACCCTACTACTTCATATTAGTACTCGTGGTATGACTGAAACTTTTAGTCAACGGAATTGTTAATTGGAAATTTCGGAATATAGAAATTGTCTTCCCTTGTTTACAAAACCCTGAACCTGGTTTCGTCAAAACCTCTTACTGTTCATCATTTATATTCTCTTCCTCCCTTCCCTATATATACCATAAACACCAACACCACATTCATCACACCATCCAATTTCCAAAATTTCATAAAATTTTGTTTTTTATTTTAATCTTTACAACTACTTATTGAGGTATGTGAAAAATTCTAGTAGTTTTGAATTTCAATAACATAAATATGTTATAATTATATAACTAGTTATTTGCGACGGTTTAAACTGTCTATTTGCGACGGTTTAAAATTACTGTTTAATTATTATGTGATGATTGTATATTGATATATATAAATTTGAGTTTTTTTTTTCATTTGTTAATTATGTATATGAACATGCATTATGTTCTTAATAATTAATTAATTAATTAATTAATTAACTAACTTCAATTTATAGGTTATATACTAGTAGCACATATGTCCCCTGCAATGGTGATGAAAAGTGAAGAGAGTTATGAAGATAATGATGAGAGAGAAGTTCATCATCATCAATATCAAAAGGGAGTGAAGCAGCTTGTTGAGAATGGAAGAATCCACACACTGCCTCAAAGGTACATATTTCCAGCTTCTGACAGACCAATCATCACTACAACTGAAGAACAAGATGATGATTCAAGTTTTGTTGGAAATAAAAAAATTGATTTGCCAATCATTGATTTCTCCGAATTGATTGGTTCAAATAGGCTTCAAGCCCTTCGATCATTAGCTCATGCTTGTCAACATTACGGATTTTTTCAGGTCAGTATGATTCGAAAATTGAGTTTAAATTTGATACATAGATGATACTGTTATTTTTAATTATGGGCAAAAAAACAGTCAGAATTTGCCTTATTTAGCATTCATTAATTGTCGCCATAATTAATAAATGCTAAATAAGGCAAGTTATGGCTGTTTTTGGCTAATTTTCTTTGGTTACCAAACATTTTCGTTTAATTATTTATGATTGATATACAATATTTTTTAACAAAATTATTATTAGGGTTAATGGTTACATTTTTAGTTTCCAACACATTAATATCATATATTATGATTTTTATGGTAAGTGAAAAATTTACGATAATAAGCTATTTTAAATATATCGATGTTAATCTTAAGTTTCAAACCCTAAAAATCAACGTAAAAAGACATATTATAATAGCATATTTAAACTTTTTTTCGACCATTAAAAAGTACATATTTTTTTATTAGACGAAATACAAGAAATATACATAAATATATAATGACTAGACCGAAATTCATTAAATAAAGTTGAATTTGGTTGCATGTTGGAACAAAATTGGTACAGTTGGTGAATCATGGGATCTCAGAGGAAGTTATAAGGAGGATGAAGGATGTGATGGGAAGATTCTTCAACCAAGCATATGAGGAAAGAGCAAAGCATATGACAAGTGACATGAAAGCTGCTGTTAGGTATGGAACAAGCTTCAGCCAAAACAAAGACTCTGTCTTTTGTTGGAGAGATTTCTTGAAGCTTCTTTGCCATCCTTTGTCTGATTACCTTCCTCATTGGCCTCAATCCCCTATGGACCTTAGGTACTTCATTCTTCTTCATTATTCCCTATATTATTATATGCTTTTTATTTAATTATTATTACACAAATTACTTAAAAATAAACTTAATTAGTAGCTACTTTAATTAATTTCTTAACAAGTCTTACTTAATTATTAACCACATGGTAAAAACTCAGATGCAGTCGACTTCACGTGAAGTTGATAGTTGAGAGCCGTTAAATGGTTTGATTGATTTGACTAATTTTTCATCTAACGACTCTCAACTATCAACTTCACGTGAAGTCGACTGCACCTGAGTTACAATCTAACCACATTACAAAACAATAAACAATTTAATTAGAGAGTTATTTTTTTCACGTAATATCGGCTAACTTTTGAAAATTATTTTTTATTTAAAATTTAAACTATAAATATTAAATTTTTTAAAAAAGTAAATTAAAAAATAATTTTATGATTTGACTAATTAAAATATATCTAAAGCGTATTCTAACTAATTTTTTCTCACCATCTTATTAACATTGCTAGTTATTCTAAGTAGTGTGAATATATAAAAAAAGACTTAGTTAAGCTACTGTTATTCTTTTGTTTTGATTAATCAATTCCAGCACTCTCCCACTTTCTCTCTTTCTCCTTTTCCCTACGTGCACAATAATATTTTAAAGCAAAATAGGTCCTAATATTAGTAATATAAAATCCATGTATAATTAGAGGGTGTCCACCATTGGTTAGTTTCTACTTTCTAATTTGATTGGACGCACATTTCTCAATACATGGTCGACAATATAAATGGCTCCATCATTTCATTTCTTGCTCTAGTGTATAACCTCTATATTTAATTATTCATATAGCAGCATCTACACTACTATGGCATAATAAGGACAAGTTTAACTAGTACTTTACCCTATTGTTTTAGGTTGTTATTTAATAATTTATTAGCTAGGGTTTTGTTCACAGGTATATGGCGTGTTTTGTAAATTTTTATTTTTTTTTGTTGACTAATTTTGATTTAAAAATTGATTTATTTTCTATAAAATTAAAATTTGTAACATAATTAAATATACTAAATATTTTTTTCTTTTAAAAAAATTAATTAATATTTTTTTATCAATTTTAATTAGTATGTATGATATTTTTTATTATAATATATATATAAATATTATTGTTGGTCTCAAAAATAATAAAATTTGCTGACGTATCATACTGTTTTTTATCAAAAGAGACAATAGTTAATAAAATAGGAAGATTTTTAAGTATATCGTCATATCGGTGTATCAGTGATTTTTAATCGTTGATCTTAATTATATATATTATATATATTTTTTATAATTAAAATCAACGGTTAAAAATAACTGAAACACCGATACAACGGTACACTTGAAAAATTTTCAATAAAATATGTGTGTGTATATTTTTAATGTTGTTTTTAAATGAAATGAAGGGAAGTGGCGGCTACCTACGCAGAAGAAACCAATAACTTGTTTCTAAGGTTAATGGAAGCAATTTTGGAGAGCTTAGGGATCAAAGAAGAAGAAGAAGAAGATGATAATAATAATAATATTATGAAGAAGTTGGAAGAAGGTGGGAGTCAAATGATGGTGGCAAATTTGTACCCTCCATGTCCTGAGCCAGATTTGACACTTGGAATGCCACCTCACTCAGATTATGGGCTTCTAACATTGCTACTTCAAGATGAAGAGGTTGAGGGTTTGCAAATTCAATTTCAAGGAAAGTGGCTCACTGTTAAACCCATTTCCAATGCCTTTGTTGTCAATGTTGGTGACCACTTAGAGGTAACTAACTATTTCATAATCACCCTTAATTATTAGCTTATATTTTACATCAACAATAATAGTAACAATTTAAAATAAGGATATAATAATATAAGACTCGTTACTTCATTCAATAAATAAAGTTTTTAATAAATAGAAAATTCTAAAAGATAAAGAAAAAATAATATATATATTATTTGTCAGAAGAAGAAATATTTATGAGTTTATTTTTTTAAGGTTTAATTACTAAGTTAATCTCTATAGTTTCACTAAATTTTCAATTAAGTCTTTATACTTTTTTTTTCTTTTCGATTGAGTCCCTATACTATATCAGATTTTGTAATTGAGTCCTTACTATGACAAAAATGATGAAATTAACAGAATATTTCGTTAAACAAACCGAATATGACTAACATTTTATTGAATATTCTATATAGTTTAACAGAATATTCTATTAATTTCAACGTTTTTGTCACGGTAAAGACTTACTTACAAAATCTGATATAGTATAAGGACCTAATTAAAAATTCGGTAAAATTATAGGAATTAAAAGAATAATTAAATCTTTTTTAATGCATTATATTAATAATAATGTAAAAAGTTTATTTATCATTTCTTTAAATGACAACCATTTCGATTAAGGTATATATAGAAAAAAGAGATTTTACTTAAAATATGTAATGATAATAATATTTAAATCATAAAATTATTTAACTTAGTAATTTTTAAAAAATCAATTGATTCATTTAAAATTGTAATATTTAAAAATTTTAAGAGTTAAATTGATATTTTAATTTGGTTGCTGATCCTATTTATTTATTAATTATCAGATATTTAGCAATGGGAGATACAAGAGCGTGTTGCATAGGGTATTGGTGAATGAAATAAAGAGTAGAACTTCAGTGGCATCATTGCATAGCCTTCCATTCAATTGCACTGTGAAACCGTCGCTAAAACTCATTGATGACGCTAATCCAAAGCGTTACAAAGACACTGATTTTCATACATTTCTTGCTTATGTTTCCTCACGAGAGCCCAAGGGAAAGGATTTCCTTCACTCTAGGAAATTGACTTCCTTCACTACTCATTAATTATCAACTATAGAAGAAAAAAAAAAGATGCATCATTATTAATTAATTATTGAAATGAAGCGCCATATATAGATGTGCCCTACATGCACGTACAATAATTGGTGATGGTTATTAGATTTTTGGAGGAAGATAAATTTTTATTATTTTTTATCATATAATATAACATATTAATCAATCATCAATGATTCAACATGGTAGGACCACTTGTCACAGAGACTTTTAGCTTACTTTTTCTGCAATATTTTTATCTTGTTAGAAATATTGTTGGAAATTCAGCAATTTTGTTACAATTTCATTGTGAGGTCGGTCGGATCAGAATGATATATAAAATATATATAGTTAATTAATTCATGAGTACATTATTATAACTACTTAGCTTCTTCAGTAAGTTTTTATTGTTTGTCAACAATAATTATACGGTGAAAATTCAGGTGCAGTCGACTTCACGTGAAGTTGAGACTTGAGAGCCATTAGATGATTTAACTGATTTGACTAAATTTTTATCTAACGGCTCTGAGGTATCAACTTCATGTGAAATCGACTTCACCTGAATTTTCACCTAATTTATATATGTCTATTAATGTGAGTTATTTTGCTTATAATGTTTGTTGTTTTGATCTAGAATATGTCTCTTTACCTAATTATAACATCTAAGAATAATATTTAATTTGAGAAAAATAATAAGAGAAAAATGTTAATAACTGATTTATCATAAAAATGTCTGATAATAATAGATAAAATGTAAAATCAAAAATATTTTTTTATTGAATTTTGTAAACTGTCGCTAAATCCGACGTAAATTGGTTTTTAAATTAGTGCCAGAGTTATCGTCTGAATTTGCAATCGATAATCTAATAATAAAAATATTTAAAAAATTTGGTAAAATAATTACTGTTGGATTATTTCTGTTATTAACTTAAATGTGGCGTTTTGATTAATATTTTAAAATCACTGATACTGTAAGAGGATATATGACTGTAGAAAAAAGACTATACAAATGATTATATAGATCCATAATACACTTTAATTGTTCTATTGTTTAATGTCTTTTTTATTTTGTACACTCTAATTTGTATTGTTGACATTTTAATTAGTTTATTATTTTAATATAAAATACTATTAAAATTTTTATTTGTCTAATAGTGATTTAAAAATAAATTTTGAACCCAGAATTATGAATATATATATTTAAATAGATATAATTTTTTTAAAATGTTTTTTAATTATCGTCTAATTATCCGATGATAATAAAGTAAATTTATTTTCGACAATATAATTTGTCAAAATAAAAACTTTTTGCATCAGGAAAATCCAACATTAATATTGAAAATTTTTTCCGTCAAATCCTATAAATTCGACGTTAATATATTTCCATCAAGATTTTTTTTGTCAAATACGATCCGACAATAACGATATTTTTCGTTAAATTTACATAAAATATCAACGTTAAATCTGACACTAATTTGTGTTTCCCATAGTATAAATTTGTTTGTTTATTGATTGAAATTATCTGATTATAGTTGTTGACTCCCTGACATGATTGTTTTTTATTTTTATCATCATCATTATTGAGCTTAATAACTTCGTTCCATATATTATATATCATTGTAAAAAAAACAAAAAAAATCCATATATACAAGTATCAAATTAAATACTGTTTAGGTTGTTGAGTTATATAAATACACATTCATTATATATATTAAACTCGATTTTATTTATTTATTTTATCATCAGGCTCGTGATGCTTGATGCCTACCTGGGAACCCTATATATACAGGCCCTATTTTTTATATATACACTCGTGAAAGAACATTATTGTGATCCAACTAATTAACTAATAACTATATATTAAATGTAAAGCATATAATTCAATACATGCATGGTTTGTACTATTATTGGAGCCGCAAAATAAATAAATAAATAAATAAAATTAGTAATTTAATATTATATCCTGCAAGTGCAAGATATCCTTCATATTCGCACTGTCAAACCGAATAATATGGTGGCACCAAAGCCATAATAATTTGTATAGTAATTAATAATAAATAAAGCATAAAAATAAATATCCATTTGCTACTTTTGATCTTCCTTACAAGTATGTATGTAGTACGTACAAAGAATATACGGTTGAATTAAACAACTAATTTAATTTATTAGTATATTGCTGCTCTATAAAAATTAAACACATTTATTGTTTTTTGATTTATCAAGTGATCAAATAAATTAAACAACCCTATGCATAGATATGGTAATAATTTTCCATCTTATAGTAACTTAATTACTGTGTCTTTTAGTACACCAATAGGACTGCATATGGATCGGATAATATCCGTATATCCGCAGTAATTATCCACATCTGATATGAATTTTGTGGATATTATCCGATCTGCAGAGCCATCGGATCGGATTGCGGATTTAGCAATGATATCCGCGGATCCGATCTGTAAATCCGCATATCCGCACGTCTCATATAAATAGCATAGTTTAAGCAAGTAAACCCTAATGTGATATGAATTTTAGTGTGTTGTTTTATGAATTTTATGATATCTTGTTTTTAATTTTTTATGTTGTACTTCAACTTAGAATAATTAAACTTAAATCTTGTGTTATTATTTTTTTTGTTATTCAAGAGAACTTTTATTTATAATATTTTGGGAGTAAATATGCTCAAACAGGTGAAAAATGAATTTTATGGATATTTTTTTGTAAAAATAGCCAAATAGAATCTTAAAATAGTTTTTTTTTTTAAATTATGTGATATACCCGATATCCGATCCGATCCGCAAATATGCGTATCAGACCTGAAAAAATGCAGATATCGTATCCGATCCGATGAGTACAGTGCGAATCGAATAGAATTTTAGGCTATATCCGATCCGATCCGATCCGTGTGCAACCCTATACATCAATTAAGAATAAGATAATCAATTATTATTTTGAAAATTTCCCGGATTGATGATTTGACCTTCCCCTAGAAAAATGACATTCAAAAAATGTGAACGTAAATTAATAAGATATGTACAAACTTATGATCAATTAATATATAGTTGCCTATTCTTTAAAACTTTTTTAGGAAAAAAAAAAAACTAATTAAGATAATTCACAAACTTATTCAAGTAATATCTGTCAATTCTTTTTTTTATTTTTGAAATAAAAATGGGACCAAAAGAGGAAAGCGTTAAATATATATCTATATGCGTGTAAAATTAAAATGCATGCAGACCCTAAATATCATCATTATACATGTTTAATTAGCTTGTTTGATATCTTATCTTTTGTAAGTTTTTCAACCCTTACGTGTATTGATAAGTAATAAGTGATTTATATAATTTTATATTCTGACTAATAGTTTACAGTCTTTTTCTATTTTTCTTGTCAAAAGTTATGACTTTCTTTTAATTTTCTAATTCCACAAAGTTTGGCATTCTAGATTGTATGCATGGCTTCACAAAGTAGTCAAATAATTCGTCCGATTTTCTTTCTTGATTTTAATGGGGCCATGCATTTTGTTGATTCTTGTGTCGCAAAGTCATTAGATTTCATACAACAACAAAATAAATAAATAAAGGTTTAATTATTTTGTTGGTCCTATAGTTTTACAAAATTTTTAATTAGGTCTTTATATATTTTTTTTATTGAGTTCTTGCACCAAATTTTTTTTTTAATTGGGTTCCTACACTATTTTCTCTTTTATTTAAGTCCTTATACCAATTCTTTTTTTAGTTGGATTTCTATAAAATTAAGTCAATTACTACTAAGAGGGACTTAATTAAAAAAAAATAGTGCAGGAACTCAATTAAAAAGAAAAAAAGTATAGGGACCAAATTGAAAATTTTACGAAACTATAGAGACTAACAGAGTAATTAAACCATAAATAAATAAATAAATAAAACCAATGAATAGTAATAATTACGATGATAATGAAAGAAAGCACAGAAAATGTTATATATGAGTGAAGAATAATTTTTTTGATTGCCTACGATATTTTTCAATTTAACATACCAGAAATTATTCTGTTATAGATTTAAATTTCATTTAAACCCATCGATACTTACTTAAACAGACGAGTAAATTGACCGATGAAAGAATAATAACTTAAAAGTCAATGTCTACAGACGATTATTGATGAATCAACAGCCTAATGTCAAATTAAGATCTTGATCAACTTATTAATACAACGTGCTTAATTTTTTTTTTTTAAACAACGTTACTATAAATCCAATATTTTAATTAAGTTTGCGCTAGGCTCAGGTCTTGGTTTACTTGGTAAATTCATATTTAGTAGCCAAAAAAGTGTTGTGTGCGCATACCTTGACTTTATTATATATGGATTGACTTTGACTCAAGAAGCCACCCACATATTTAGGTCTTTGGTATCACTTGACTAAAATGTAGTTTCTACGCCAAATATACACAAAACATGCCATGTGTTCATATTAAGTA
Organism: Arachis ipaensis; assembly: GCF_059453495.1. Lineage (NCBI taxonomy): Eukaryota > Viridiplantae > Streptophyta > Magnoliopsida > Fabales > Fabaceae > Arachis > Arachis ipaensis. The sequence goes on from NC_142437.1 coordinate 124,725,479, forward strand.
TAATTGTAAATATGGATTTTATATGTAACAGTCCAATTCATCCACTTAAGAATATTGCCAGCTTTGATATTTCAAGTCTTATAATTTTGTTATTGATGATGGAGGACGAAAATTATTTCATTCATTAAAAGATATTTACAAAAGAAAAATATTTATGTCTTTATAAAATATGTTTCGTTTTTAACGGATGTGATGATCTTTTAGATTCTAGGTCTAAAATCAATAATATCTATTAAAAGTTACAATTATTTTTTGGTTAGATTGTTTGGTGTATGTATGTATATAACTTTCAGTACTTGTAGAAAGGATTATTTTAATTTGCTTCTCTTAATTTATAATATTTGGGTGTTGTTTTATGTATTTCTCTATTAATTTAAAAAATTATTAATGACATAAAAAAATATAAAATATTTACAAAAATAATTTTATTTAATAATAAAATTATGATCTAAATATTTCATTATAGATTGTGTTTAACAATGTCTTCAGATTAAAATTAAAGAAAAAAGTTCAATTGATATTATGAAATTAAACTTTGCAAAATAACAGATATATTATTTAAAGTTATATTATTTTTTCCTTTCCCAATTATTCTTTTACTATGTTTTAATGCTCAACATCTTTTGTCAAATTCTTTTTTTTTTTTTTCGTTTCGGTAGTTGTCATTTTAATTAATCCATAAATAGGTAAGTCCCACCATATGCTTAAACTATAGATCAATGACACATATCCACGTAGCCTATTCTGAAAGTACTAGCGCTGTTAAACGGGTTAGTCTAGCCCGTTAAATCTATGGGTTAAATGGGCTGAACTGTTTTAGTCTGTTTTATTCGCGAGCCATAATTTTTTAGTTTAAATTGTTTATGGTTAGTCTGTGGGTTAAACGGGTCAACCTGTTTATTCTTTTATTTTATTTTTTAAAATATATTTTGACAAAAATATTACTTTTAGATTAAAAATCTTTAGTTGATGGGTCGGATTTTCGGGTCGGGTCGAAAAAATATAGATTAAAAGTGCTACTTTTAAAAAAATATATATAAAAAAATTAAATGGTCCAGCAATTCAACCCAAAATTTAAACGGACTTAATTTTAAAGACAAAGTCTACCCATTTAAATAGGTAAATAAGCTGACCCGATGGATTTGACCCATTTTGACAACTCTAAAAAACACCTATATACTTTTTAGAATTTGATCATCCCTATTCAATTGGTTGATTAAATAAATCATGAAATACACACAGCAAAAGCAAGTTAAGGTGTTAAGCTCCTATGACTGTTTTAACCTTTAATAACATCCGTATGAAGGATAAAGGTGGAAAATTTATTAAATATAACATTGAAATGTAAGATAACAAACATATTGGTTTGAAAATTTTCTTCAAATTTTTACAAGTTTTTTTTTTTTTTTTTGGACTTCAAATTTTCAATTGTTAATCAAAGGTAGTTTTATTTGGGTTTTTGGGTTACTAGATATGGGTTTATTTAGAGAAAGGTTTTTCCTTCTGAAGATGTGATTAGTTTTCTGTTAATTGTTTGGGCCTTGACTTCTGAAATTACCAAATCAGAGGCCCAATCCCCAAGAAATGATACAAGATCAGCCCAATATTAGGACAAAAAACGAGAGGAATTGATGAAAGAAAAATAATGATATGACAAAATAAAAAGGAAAAAAGAAAAATAATAATAGTTCCAAAATAGATTTTTGTTTATCATAATTATTAGGAGATATTTTCCAATTTCCATTTCCATTTTTCCCCCCTCCTAAAAGTTAATTAAATTGCATTTAAGAATTTATTGTTAGTTAGACAATAAATTATTCTATATAAAAATTAAAATTTAAACTTTACAAATTTAGTTAAACGAACTATGAATTGATTATTCGATCAGTTATAATTATTTTTTTTTTTTAATTTTTTGTTAAATATAATGATTAATTTCCCATTTTAATAGGATTAATTAATTTAAAAATGTTAAAATCTTTTCATGTACAAATTTTCAACCATTAAATAAAGAAAAAATAGAAGATAAATGTATCTCTCATTTTAGTGAATATGTTTCTTCTTTTTTTTTTTTTATAATCTTAAAGTAAAATTTATTTAACATTTTTTATAGACAGTAAAAAAAAATTGGATAAAAATGCTTATTATTATGTTAATATTCCAATGGAACATAATCTAATAATTTCTATTCAATGGAAACATGAGAATCCAACAAAGATTTTCATCATCTTGAAACAAACAATGCCTTGTTCTTCTTCTTCCTTACTTTCTCTCTCATCTTTCTCTCTCTTCCCTCCTCACACAAAACTCAACCCACCAAAACCATCATTCCCTCAGCGCTTCTCAGTCAAATCCTCCATTGACAAAAACAAAACAAGTTCATGGGTGAGTCCAGATTGGCTCACATCACTCTCAAGGTCCCTCACGAATGGAAAAGATGATGATTCTGGAATCCCCATAGCAAGTGCAAAGCTTGATGATGTTTCTGACCTTCTTGGTGGTGCATTATTCTTGCCTCTCTTCAAGTGGATGAAAGAGAATGGACCCATTTACCGTTTGGCTGCTGGGCCTAGGAACTTTGTTGTTGTTAGTGACCCTGCCATTGCCAAGCATGTGCTCAAGAACTATGGCAAATATGCTAAGGGTCTTGTTGCTGAGGTTTCTGAGTTTCTCTTTGGTTCTGGTTTTGCCATTGCTGAAGGCCCTCTCTGGACAGTAATGTTTCCTTCTTCACTGAATTTCTTATGAGCATGTTTTCAATTTTGAATTTTGAAGGTGTTTATGTGTTTATAAGGTTCATTTGGATTTTTGAGAATAGGAATCTCTTGTGGGGTTATACCAATTTGTGTGCTTTGTTTGTGCTTTCAACTTTAGAAACTTGTTATTTTGAAGTAATGAGATGCAATGCCTTTGTTGGCAATGGATTATGGTGAAATAGGCTTAAGTAATGCTAGTTAGATTTAAATTGGAGTTAAGCCATTATTAACCTGGTTAATCTAATTAGGAGAGTCATTGCACTTGAACCATCAACTTGTAGCTACAGTTTCTGGCTTAGTAGTAACTAGTAAGTGCTCAATCCAACAATTTGTGTCTGAGTGAAGGTCATTGCTTTAATTCCTTAGTAGGCACAAAATGTTGGGTACAAGTGCCGGTGGAGGGAGAGTGTTGATTGAACTTTGAAGGCTAACATTCATCTTTGGAAGGGTGTTTTCATGTAAAATGTATTGTGCTTACTTTATTGCCGGTTCACTTAAATTTTCGCAACGAGCCCAACCTGAAAACAACCACTTAGTTGTGTAAACCATGTATTCTTTTGGTTAGATTGGTACTGGTTGTGCTTGTGATGATTTTGTATACTTTCTTAGGCAACTAGCTCGTTATTACAGCTGTTTTCTGAAATGTATTAGGCCAGGCGCAGGGCTGTGGTTCCTTCTCTTCACAAGCGATACTTGTCGATTATAGTGGATAGGGTATTTTGTAGATGTGCTGAGAGATTAGTGGAGAAGCTACAACCTGATGCACTCAATGGAACTGCAGTTAACATGGAGGACAAGTTTTCGCAGTTGACTCTTGATGTTATCGGTTTATCTGTATTCAACTACAATTTCGATTCGCTGAATTCTGATAGTCCTGTTATCGAAGCTGTTTACACTGCATTGAAAGAGGCAGAGGCTCGGTCCACTGATCTTTTGCCATATTGGAAGGCAAGTTCTTTCTCATTTCGCCAATCCATGATAAGAGTTTTCTTTCTGTATTGGTTATGCCACTTTTCATTCTTCTTATTTTGTTGCAGATTAACTTTCTTTGTAAGATTATCCCTAGACAAATAAAGGCTGAAAAGGCCGTTAGTATTATCAGGACGACGGTCGAAGATCTTATTAAAAAATGTAAAGAAATCGTAGAAGCTGAGGGAGAAAGAATTGATGATGAAGAATATGTGAATGACACCGATCCTAGTATTCTCCGGTTCTTGCTTGCCAGCAGAGAAGAGGTTCATTTACTTGATGCTAAATTACATAAACTGAGATATTGATTGATCATAGCTTAGCCAAGTAAATTGTATCTTGAAATTTTTTTCTGGTATGAAGAGCTTTTCTATGTTGATTATTTTTCTTGATGGTTCGTATGTTGCAGGTTTCGAGTGTGCAATTACGGGACGATCTTTTGTCACTATTAGTTGCTGGCCATGAGACCACTGGTTCAGTGTTAACCTGGACCCTTTATCTTCTAAGTAAGGTACAAATTTGCTTTTCTTTGCTCCTTTTCTTCTTTCTTGAAGATAAGATTTCCGTTTTTTCGCAATCAACTTTATGAATTGATTAGTAAGCCTCCCTCCAATTTCTCCTCAGCATCAATGAGTTGCTCACTGCATATATTTTGTGTCTGTATTTATGTATTTTGACATATCATTATGGATCAACCTCCTCTGAAGCGAGGAAGTTGCTAAAGTGAGAAAGTGAGAATCTAATCACTCTTGAATTAAGATGGTAGGACTCACACATGATAGAAGTTACAAATTTAATAGTGATTAACCTCTTACTTTATTACTTTACAATTCTCCTCGCTTTAGAGAATCTTTTTCCATATGATTACTAGCATTGAGTGAAAAAATAAGAGTTTCACCATGGCTTTTCTGTCCCCCGACCCCCATTTTGCGCAGGATTCTTCGGCGTTGGCAAAAGCACAAGAAGAGGTAGACAGAGTTTTACAGGGAAGACGTCCCGCCTATGAAGATATTAAAGATCTTAAGTTCTTGACACGCTGCATCATCGAGTCACTCCGTCTTTATCCACATCCTCCAGTAGGTTCCTATGCTTCTCAGAATGATTTTGTAATAACTTGGGTTGATAACATTTAAATTGATGGCTAAAATTGTGAATAAATAAATAGCTAATTTTCATCCTGAAGGTGTTGATAAGAAGAGCTCAAGTTCCTGATGAACTTCCTGGTTCTTACAAAGTCAATGCTGGTCAAGATATTATGATTTCTGTGTACAATATACATCATTCTTCTGAGGTATATTCTTTTTCTTCTTTCATTTTCACTTTGCTACATGTTAATCCTAAAGGTGAAAACTCGCATGCAACTGTCTTTATGTGAAGTTGATAACTGAGAGCCGTTAAATGATTTGTCAAGTTTGACTAAAAGAAAACAGTCGAATGTGAGTTTTTACCTAAATCTTAATGCACTGTGTTGCATAATCAAGTGCTTTTGCCCACTTTCAAATTCACCATTTTGATCTATTCCACAAATGATTTTGCAAGGTTTGGGACAGGGCTGAAGAGTTTTTGCCGGAAAGATTCGACATGGATGGGCCGGTGCCGAATGAGACGAACACGGATTTCAGGTTTGCATCATGTCATTGCAACAACAATAGTAATTCTTTTTATCTGTCACTGTCACTTTTTGGTACATCTGTTACTTGTTGTGCACACTAGCTTAGACTTTAACGTTGACTCGAAACATATGACAGATTCATTCCGTTCAGCGGAGGCCCTCGCAAATGCGTCGGCGACCAGTTCGCATTATTGGAAGCCATAGTTGCCCTTACAATCTTTCTACAGAACATGAACTTTGAGCTGGTTCCTGATCAGAATATCAGTATGACTACAGGAGCAACAATACATACAACAAATGTAAGGTTTTAATTACAATCTCTATGCATACATTCTTTAAAATAAGGTAAAAATAAGGTAAAAACTCACATGCAGTTGTCTTCATATAAAGTTGATAGTTGAAAACTATTAGATGATGATTTAGTCAAACTTGTCAAATTATCTAACGGTTCTTAAATATCAACTTCACATGAAAACAACTGCATGTGAGTTGTGATCATTTTGACACCAGTATTCTTAACAATCAACATATATTCTTTTTGTTTCTGCAGGGTTTGTACATGAAACTGAGCAAACGGTAGACAAGGTTAACATTAACTATTTCTTAATTAACGAAATTGTTTAATAATAATAATCAGCATATTATACTCCTATGATGTTTCTTTTTCCCCCTAGATGATTAGCACAAAGGCACATGCTAAATATCTAGTAAATATGTATTCAATAGAAATTCTTTTTCAACAATTCAATCATTCATTATAATTTCTAAATGCTGTAAAGAAACTGAATTGAAAAGTGAAAAAGTACTCTTTTTATTTGCTTCATTTTAATTAATTTCTTAGTTATTGAAAAGAGAACCTTTTTTACATTTTCAAACGCACTAAGTGCTTGTTTGGGCGCTATTATTTTGATAAAAAAGATCTGTTTTCAAATGAAAAAAGATCTTTTTTTTTTATTTTTTAGCGTGTTTGGCAAATTTCTAGTAGTAAAAGTAAAAGCACTAGAAAAATAAAAAAAAAGATTTTTTTTGAGAAGGTGTAATTTACATCTTTTTTTAAAAGATATTTTTCTCTTAAAAAAAGATATTTTTCATCTAATAAATAAATAAAAAAGTACTTTTATATCATTATACTCAAACATAATTGATAGATAAAAAGATCTTTTTGCATGAGATATTCAAACATAAAATTACTTTTACTTTTCCATAAGATTTTTTAAAAAAGATCTCTAAAGAAAAGATCTTTTCTTAGAAGCTCATCCAAAAAAGCTCTAAATACATCGGAAACTTAAAAAGTTTATTATTATACTTATAAAATGTGCTCTTAAGACACAGGATAGTTAAACCCTTTATTTTTTGAGAGTGGCGCTCGCGCCAGATTACCGGCGGGCTAAGAAACCGCCATCAACAACTAAGTTATGGCCACTAATATAAGCAGATTGATGAGAAGCAAGAAACAAAGCTGTTTGAGCAACATGAATTGGCTTCAACACAATCCCCTTCAAATTGGCACCAACAGCACCAGCACTTTCAAGTTCACTTGCCTCCATACCAAGCTCTCTACACGCCAAAGGCGTGGCCACAACATAAGGCGAAATCGAATTAACCCTAATTCCATGAGCTCCAAGCTCACCACATGCCGAACGCACAAGACCCACAAGACCATGTTTGGCTGTGGTATATCCATGACTAGCCGCATTGCTACTAACCATAGCAGTCACACTAGCCGTGCAAATTATGGAGCCACGTGTCTTTGTTTCGACCATGACACGTGCCGCGTGTTTAATGCACGCGGCCGCTCCGTGAAGATGCACGGCTAGTGTGTTGTCAAAGTCATTTAAATCCAAATCAAGAATGCTGGAAAGAGAGCCAGCAACTCCAGCGTTGCTAAACATGATGTCCAAGCTTCCGTATTTGTTAACGGCAAAAGTAACGGTTTTTTCAACTTGTTTCTCGTCTCTAACGTCGCAGTAATGGTAACTAACCTTGTCTACGCCAATGGAAGTTGCTACTTGATGTCCCAGTTCATCGTTAACGTCAGCTATAACTACAAATGCCCCGTTTTCCACAAATACCCTCGCTGTTTCTGCTCCTATTCCACTTGCTCCTCCGGTCACAATTGCAACCTTGCCTTCCAACCTGAAATTCATACCGGACTCCATATATTTTATGGGAAATATAATAACAAAAAACTCATTACATACCACCCTTTATATATGGCAACCTTCTATATAGCCATTAATTGCTAACTTTTTACTATTTTCTTAATCACTAAGGTTATTAATTGAAATTAATGCTCTTGACCACCATTAATTACTAATGCTTTTTTTTTTTTACCAAAGACAGGAGACTCGAACCCGCAACCTCTTAATAGTATGGGGAGACTATACTATTTGAGCTATAACTCATTGGCTAATTACTAATGCTCTTGATAAGCTTTTACTTTTCGAAAATACTTTATTAAAGATGGTTTTGAAATATAACTTTTAAAAAAGTTGTAGGATCTATATTTGATAAATCATCTTTATATTATTCTATAACGGGTTACAGACACTAAATTGACCGTTTGTATATATTTTTCTTCTCAATTATTTCTTAAGAAAGTATTATGTAATGAATCATACATAAATTAATATTTAATAATTATTTATATTAAAATTTTATCAATAATTATAATATTCTAATTCATATCCTTTTAGTAATTATTATTATTATTATTATGATCTTTTTTTATATTTCAGTGAGTTAATTATCAATAATCAATAATTTTAATTCTACAACAAGTTATATTCTGGCGCTAAACATACTGACATGGCATATTTTGGTGCCGGTTTGCATATCCTCTTTTCAGTTATTTTTTAAAAAAGTATTATGTAATCAATCATATGCAAATTAATATTTAATGATTAATTATGTTGAGATTTGTTAATATTTTTAATATATCATGATTTTTTTATATTCTTTTAAAAATTATTACGACTCTTTCTTATATTTCTGTGAATGTTATATATAATGTTTTATTTTACCATCCATCAGCATAAGTTTTAGAGCCAAATATGCTGACGTGATGCATTCTAGTGTCAGTCTACATGTTGATACTATTTTGGAAAATATGTATTAAATAATTAGATTTGTAAAAATTTTTAATTATTAATTAGGTGAGATTTGTCAATAATTATAATATTCTATATCATATCTTTTTAATAATTATTTTAATTCTTTTTTATATTTCTGTGAATATTATATATATCTTTTAAATAATTCTTGATTCTTTCTTATATAATTTTTTAATATAGTATATTTTTTATGAGAAGTGATAGAAGATCATTAGAATTTATTATTTTTTATCATCAGTTAACCAACAATATTTAAAAGTATGAGATAAAATATGTTGTTGGATTAAAAAAAATATATGAAGTTATTTTATTTAAGGCAAATATATTCATAAATAACTTATTTATTAGAAGCATATTTCAGACATAAATATAAAAAAAAAATAGATATTTTTTTGTGTATTACACATGTATATATACTAGTTAAGCTAAAAATGACTTTAAATAAATATAAACAACGATAATTGTATTTGGTAAAATATTTTTTAAAATTCAAATAGACCATAAATAAATATAAATATAAGAATAAAGTTGGATATTTATTAATATATAAAATTATATTAGATGTTTTTAATTTTAATAAATATAAATTAATTTTAATTTTTTTTACTTTAGGTGCTTCAAAAGCATTCTTAATTTTAAACAAGTATAAACTCATTTTTTTTATTTATCAAACACCAAAAATAAAAGTATTTTTTTAAAAAAATTTTATCAAATCAAAATTAAATGACACTTCCTATGTCTCTATTTTAAAATATATACTTTCTTCCTCTATAAGAGTTAAATATATACACTTTAGTCTATTTGTTTTTTTTTTTTTTTTTGTGATTAGTCTATTTGATTAAAATACTCTTCAATAATGATGATAGTTATATATATACACTGTTGTAATAAATTATATTTGTTTTTAATATTTTGCCTTGTTACAAAAATATTAAATTCAAAATTTTTATATATTTTATAATTATAATAAAATATTATAAATAAATAAAACTTTTACATTAATAATAAATACATATTTCATTATTGTAGTTATTTTTAATATTTTATCATTAATCATGAAATATATAAAAAAGACAAATTAAGTATTTTACAACAAGTTAGAATATTTTATATTATATAATAAAAGTAATTAATAATAACATGAACTATATATTTATTCTTAGAGTAATAAATAATTTTATTTATTTTTAATGTTTTTTCATTAATCATACATAAAAAATTTAAATTGAATATTTTTTAACAAGTTAAAATATTTGTTTTATTGTATAACATATTAAAAATAAATAAATTTATTTCTTACGATAATAAGAATACATATTTATTATTATTATTATTATTATTTGAAACAACTAAATAATTATTACTAATTATAATGATCGATTATGGAAGATTATTTTTGTCAAATGAAATAAAATGTATTTTATTTAATTCTTGTAAAAGAGGGATAAAAAATATTATTTAGAATCCAATATTGAGTGCCATGCATTTTCGCAAAATTTAAATTTCTAATATAGTCATGTATTTATTAAAATAAAATATTTAAAATTTTCTATTGATAATAATCATAATATGCATTATTAAAACACATGTTAATTAAATGAGAAAGTCTAGGGAGCCAATGGCCTAAGCGTACATTATTATTAAAACACATGTTAATGAAGGTTTAGAAAGTATTAGAGATATCATTATTAGTGTTACATTATCCTGTCAGGTTACGCTTTTGGGATGAGTGGTTTCAGGACATGGTATAAGAGTTCCAGATGCGGAAGGTCAAGAGTTCGAACCTTGGTGAACCCAAAATTAACTTTTTATAACATGAGATGTTTATTATCCCTGGTATCCGTATGATTATTCTTATAAGTGATGTTCATTTGATTCATAAACCAAAGATTTAGCCTACACTTAGGTCATTGGCTCCCTAGCACTATTCTAATTAAATTTGTTTATTATACTAAGAGAATCTCCAATATTAAATTTCATTTTAATTTTAGTTTGTTTTGTATTCTACAAAATATCACATTAATATTTATATAATTGTATATATTATAAATAATAATTAAAGATTAAATATAAAATTTGTCATTTTAATATTTAATTTCAATGCAATTTAAAGTTTAATTTATATAAAGTGATAAAATTTAATTGATTTTTTACTATAAAAAAACCGTCTCTTTATATCATGACCGGTCACAATTTTTTATAATGTCAGATTTAAAACTTGCAAAAACAGTTTATTGGATTTGCTGTGATAAATTATGACTCAAATTGATCTGTGAATTTTATGCATGTGTGTGGTGGTGGACTTCATTGGATGTTCAAGTCCATGTTTTATTTTTCATCAAGGGAAAATGATGGTGAACTAGAGTAGCTGGAATTACATAAAACATTTTCAATTAAGAAAGTTGGCAAGTCTAAATTATCATAGGTAATACATGTAATGATTAAAGAAGGATATATAGGTGCTTTTACACTATTGAGTGATTAGATTAAGGAGCAAAAATAAAAAATAAAAAAAAATCATATTTCTATTTCCATTTTTTTTCTTAATCTTTCATAAACAAAAAAAATTAGTTAAAAGTTGAAGTTCTATGAATGGCCAAGTTATCATTTGTTAAAGAAAAAAATTGAAAATTAATATTTTTCAGTTAATAATCATTTATTATTTTTTCTTAACCTTTCTATCTATTATTTTATTGGCTAATTATTAATTAAAATAAAGTTGGTTTTTAAGCAAGACCCTTCATTAAAATAATAATTTGATAGCTAGCAAAAATTTCTACAACTTAAATCATTATATAATCATAAAACACTTTCTTCAATTGAAGGAAGTTATTAACTTATTATTATTAAAATATTCAATAAAATTACTACGTGTTAGATCCGAATTATAGTTTTCTTTAGGTGCAAGCATATCAACTTGTTTTGTTTTCTTTTTACTCATCATCCTTTATTTGCAAGTTGTGATGGTTTAGTCTTAATCCCTTGCCTTTGGTTTAACGTTATTTTGTGCATGTATCTCTTGTTTATTAGGAAATATTTTAATACTCATCGATAGAATTAACAATTGTTTTTTTTTATTCCTCCTCAAAAAAAATTATTATTAAAACACTTCTAAATAGATTTATGAGTATTTGATGATGAGTTTTCAAAAGAATCATGAATTGTACTATAGTTTAATTTAAAGAGTTAGGAGAATCCATTTTCTCTATGGTTGACATTTGGGGAGAGTTGTTGACTGGTGGCTAGTAAACTAGTAAGTACCATGACCAAACTTTTGGACCCAATAATGTGAGATAATATTTAATTTTGTCCCTCAACTTATACGCGAATCTTAATTTAGCCTTTGAAGTTTCAATTGCCTTTGATTAACTCTCAAATATTGCGAATGTGACTTATTTTAGTCCCTAAGATAATTTTCGACGCACAAACATCACAGAACGCTGATATGGACAGTCAAATGCTACGTTGGACTCTGTAAAACATTATTTTTATTTTGGAACTTAAATAGTCCAAAAAAACATCGTAAGTCTTAAAACTTTTTTCTTCTAAAATAAGTGATTCGACGTTGTTTTTGAGCTATTTGTGTACCAAAATTAAAACAGCAGCATTTTACAAGTTCCGACCTAGGAAGCACCGATACGACACGCGATACGGACACGACACGACACGGATACGCCGACACATTTTTTTTTATAAAAAATTGGATACGACACGTTTAGGATACGTTGTGAATTAAAATTTAAATAATATATTAAATTAATAAAATATCATATTGTAAATATAAGAGGAAATATAGTTGCATAAAAAAATCTAAAAATTATGCAATTATTAAAAAAAATAAAAAATTTTAATCTACTCTTACCATCTCGCTAACAGAAAATGTATCAATTTCTTCTCCTTTAAGTCCATCATCCGCAAATACCATAGCTTCTATGTTTGGTTCATCTAAAGATAAATACGAAACCTCATTCAGATCTGGACTGTTGTCATCAACTCTGCTTCTATTAATTATTTTATTTTTAAATTTAAATTTTGATTTGTTTTGATTTTAAAATATTTTAAAATAAAAAAAATCAGTTAATTGGGCCATAAAACCACAAAATCGAGTCGGACTCGTTCGAATTCATGGCAGCTTCACCAAAATTCTGCACCGCAAAAAGACACGCTACCGATACACTCGTTTGAAGTATCCGTCGAGTATCGATGTCGGATTCGTGTCCGACACGGATACGCCAGCACCATAGGAGAATCCGTGCTTCATAGGTTCCGACATGGTATTTGGTTTCCATATCAATGCTTAATTAACGTTTTTATGCTAGAAAATTTTCTATGGACTAATATGAGTCACGTTTGCAAAGTTTGGAGACTAAAAAAAATCAATTAAAATTTAAATGACTAAATTGAATCTCGCGTGCAAATTTAAGGATCAAATTGAGTATTAGCACCCAATAAGGTAAATTCCACCATAAAATACTACATAAATGAAGATTTTAAGAATATATATAACAACCTTAAATAATCAAATTCTATTTAAAGCATTTTTATTTGTTTTTTTTTTTTTAAGTTAAGAGTGAAACTCGAACCCGCAACCTTTAGATGAGTATAAAAAGACTATGTCATTTGAGTTATAGTTTGTTGGCAAAAGCATTTTCATTTGTTGCTTTTTGTATTTGATTTCTTATTATTGTAAAATCATAGCTAGAAAAACGTCGTCAATGTTAAGCAATGTAATGGCAAGAAGACAAAAATTGAGTACATACAATGTCCAAAAATATGAAAATTCATGTCCATTCTTAGGATTCAGCAGTAGAATAGTTAGCTGTTCCTGAAGATAGAATGTTTATGTATCAAATTATTCCCAGTTCCCATAGATTTCACACTCGAAATTGCGATGAGTTCGAGGCTAGGTGTCTTTCTTCATTTAATTATACCATTTTTGTTTTATACTTTGGGCACAGGCTGTTTCATATATGTATGTTTTCAACATCTTAGGTTAATAATTCATTTTACTAATAATATATATCTTTCCTGATTTATTACTATATGGAGGATAAAGTTTAAAAAGTTAATAATTAATGTTTTTCCTTATCAATTTCTTTGATATACTACATGTAAAATAAGATATATATTTTTTAATTTATACATATGAAATGTATAAAATAAGTAATAACTAAGTTTTGTGATTTTGACATATTTACATACCCTAAGAGTCACATTGCTTAGTGCATCAACCAATATTCTTTTATTGATAAAGTCGCTTAATTAGAATGATAATGTTGTTTTTTACTTTGTTGGTTGCTGTGAGTTGCAACCTCCTGCACATGGAAAATCTTTTTCTTAATATGTTGTAACCTTTTAGGTTCTAGGCCAACTACTTCATGACATGTCAGCATAACAAATCCCCTAAGTTTTTTTTTTTTTAAATTACAAATATTTTTTATTAAAGATATTTTTGTTTAAATTCATTTAATATATATATTGAGTCTCTCCTATAGTTCATCTACTTATGTTTTAGTCTATAATTGTGATTACAATAATATATTTTTTATAAAAAGTTCTATGTACACAAAAAATTGATTATTAAATCAATATGTATATATATGTATTGTTTAATTTATTTTTAATATATATTTTATATTTTAAAATATCTTTTATAAGAGAGAATGATTTTTTGTATATACGTAGTATGTTTATTCTTTTTTAGTTTGTAAATATATTAATGAGTAGAATAAATAATATAAGTGTTTTTTATTTTTAAAATAAAGATCGAATTTTCAATATTTGATTAAAAAATAAGAGAATAATTTTGTCATTCTCTAATTGATAATACTATTTTTTATTGTATGTCATTTAAAAAATAACAAAAATAATTGATAATTTAAAAAATTACATAAAAAATGACATTATCAATGTTCAAAATAACAAAATCATTCCTGAAAAATGACCTCTATTCGTTTTTAGTTACACATTTTTTACTAAATAAAAAGGCAAGAAAAAGAGGGAGAAAAAAGAAGGAGTAGTTTGTGTTGTGATGAAAGCTGTTTCTTTTAATTTATAACATATGTAACAGTATAATGATAATAATGAAGCATTCATATATACAGTTATAGTAATACACACAAATACAGAGAAAGAAAAATCAAAATTACAAAGAAAAAAGTCCAGGAGTTAGTAACTTTTTTAAATTCTGGCCAGCATGTAACCAGCAAAAAAAAAAATAAATTATTGGATAAAATCTCACACCAATCTCATACCATTAAAATTATTATTGATAACTATTTGATCACTATAAATCACAAAAATTGCTAGCCTTCTAACACTTCTCGTTACAAAGACAAATATATAACTCATTATTCTTAATCTTGAAATAATTTAACATATTTAATTAAACTAACATCTCTTAACTATTAATTTTACATAAATACCAGTGCACGGGAGTATTGACCTCTTTCTTCGTCTTCTCTCTTTTCTTTCTCTAACGCAAATAACAAAGCGCATAGCATAGCAGTTAACAATAACAATGCAATGCGTTTGAAAGTAACAATAAAATAACAACCTTGGGTACAATGACAATTCAGCTAACTAACACCAACATTCTCTCTCTCTTCAGTTGGTGGTGACTCTGGTGGTTGCAGATGCACAGAGCAATCGTAATCATCATCCATCATTACGATTAATCACATGAAACCTTACCAGTTACCAATTATGAACGTCTATGTGAGTCAGTGACTGAGTGTGATTCAGAAGAGAGACGAGAGAATGTTTCGGTTGAGTAAGAACAAGGCTTCTTCGAAATCTGCAGCTGATACAAGATTTGAGTTCAGATTCTCTCATTTTAAGGCTCTTCAGGTAATTTAATTTTTATTTTTCCCTTGTTCTTCCATTTACGTTGACAAATGTTAATGCAATAGCGTGTGAAGTAGAATTTTGTTTTTGTTTTTTGTTTAATTTTTTTTTTTCACGTTAGCTTAATACGCTTCGTATGTTCGCAATTGTTGATCCGCGGTGATGAACTGATTATGCATTTGGTGCGGAATTTGCAATGCAAGCCTCGGAATCGTAGATCCTACTGTTGTAATTTAGAAACAGCGAAAACTAGTGTTTTATTTGTTGATTTTTGTCAAAGAAGATGAAATTTATTATGTGAAGAAGTTTAGTATTTTGGAAATGGATGATAATTAATTAAGGTGAACTAAAGTGGAGTTGTTCTGTTGAGCTATAATATAGAATCCTTGAGACTTGAATGTTTTATCAAATGCAAGTAGCGGATCGTGTTGTTGGTTTGATATGAATAACAAGTGTTCATACATATTTTTGTTCACATTATTAATAATTTAATACTAAGTAGTGGGACAAATCATAATATTGAGTGACTACAGTGACGTGTTAAAAGTAAGCAAAGATGACTTATCTTTAAGTTCTAAAGTAGTTGTAATCAAGGGGGGAAATGATTAAATCACCAAAATTATACTCTTTTTATCCAAAATTTGCTGCTAAAAAAGTTGTATGTTGATTTTAGAATTGTTTTCAGTAGTAATTCAGGGCGCGGGGAAATAAAGGAAATAGATGGTTCTGTTAATAATAACAAATGTTGATTCTCTTGTTTGTAGGTACCCAAGGGATGGGAGAAGCTCTTTGTTTCTGTTGTTTCTGTAGAAAGTGGTAAAGCTATTGCAAAGTCAAGCAAGGTGCTGGTGCAAAATGGGAGTTGTCAGTGGTCAGATTCTTTTTCAGAATATGTATTGTTTCCAGGAGATAATTCTTCCAAGGAGATTGATGAATGTCTCCTCAAGCTTATTGTTGCCATGGTGCTGATACTATTGCTGTTTGCTTTTTCTATTGTGTATACTCTACTTTGTAGTTAAGATGTTTCTTTATCGGTTAGAAGTTTGTTTGAATTATAATGTGGCTTAACAGGGATCATCAAGGTCTAGTATCCTTGGAGAGGCCACTGTTAATCTGGCAAGTTATGTGAGTTCAAATGCTGAATCTCCACTTTCACTCAAGCTGAGTAAGTGCAACCATGGGACAGTTTTACATGTGAGTTATACAAATAAACTTGTCTTACTTTTATTGAGTGCAGATACCTGGATGGTTATGTGTTACTGTGGTTGGTTACCTTGGGATTTAATTGTAGCCAAATTTGGGGGAAAAGTAACATTGGAAATCTGGAATATATTGCTGAGTATTGAATGTATCTTATTAATTCCAATTACTCTTGTTAATCAACAACTTGTTTTCTTTGGGTAATCTCTGTTCATTCAAGCGGTATTTACTGTGATTTTACTTTCTGATATAGAGGCAACCTATGGTCTCTTATAAACAAAATTGCAACAATTACAATATGTTATTCATGTTTGAACGGAGTTGGGAATTCAGTGGTTATGTATTTTGCAGGTAACTGTGCAGTGCCTTACACCAAGAACAAAAACCAGGTTTGTACTAGAGGGGTGGTCTTTTGTTTCATTTCATCTATTGTTCTAGTAATCGTTTAGTTCCTACACCTTTTCAGGGATAGAGAGTCTAGTGAGACAGATTCCCATTCGAAGGCCATGAATGAAAATAAGCATGATGTGGCTATTAAGTCAAATGGCTCTGATTGTTCATATGTACATAGTGTTGGATCTTCCTCTCTTGAAGATTTGGAATCTACCTTATCCCCAGGAGAAGTTGAGACTAGGGTAAATTACAATCTCTTTTCCAATTTACTAGATCTATTCTACTGTGCAAATGATAATAGATTTCTGCCTATGCTTACATACTCATAAATAATCACTCTATTCATATGCCTATTCAAATCTGCAATCAATTATTCAAATTAGCTTTCAAGACTAGATAGCTCTCTCGTTTAGCATTTTACTGTTGGTATGTATGTCTTTATTATCATGATACTATTAACATGTTGCCTTTGATTGCAGGCAACAAGTTTCTCTGAATCTGTATCAAATTGCAGCTATACCTCAGCTGAGGGATCCACAGGAAGGGGGAACATATCCCCAAAAAGCAATGATGGACAGATCCAGGCTGGGAGACATGACTCAAACAGTTCCCGGAAAAGTGCCTCTAATCATGATTATCATGCTAATAACTCATCTCCATCAAATCACTCAGCATTTAGTTCCCTAAGTGTGCAAGAGTGCAGCACACCATCTTCTAAGATGACTAATTTGTCTAATAATCGTCCAGAAGGTGCAGAAGACACAAGTGAAGAGCTACGAGCTCAAGCAAAGATGTGGGAGATGAACGCCAGGAAGCTAATGGGTGATTTGGATATGTTGAGGAGAGAATTCTCAGATCAGTCCAAAAAACTGGCAGGTCTGGAAATGGACCTTTCGGCAGCAAATGTAGATCGTGACAGTTTGAAAAAAGAAGTTGAAGATTTGAAATTGTTGTTGGAGGATCCAATACTGAGACACAAAGCATTGGAAGGTTCAATATCTCAAGGTGACATTCCAGACATTGAAAAAGCACTAAAAGATGAATTGAAGTTTCAGAGAGACTCCAATGCCGATTTGTCTTTGCAACTTAAGAGGAGTCAAGAAGCAAATGCTGAGCTTGTTTCTCTTCTCCAGGAGCTGGAAGAGACCCTACAGCAGCGGAAAGTTGAGACTGACAACCTTTCATCATTGCCCTCAAGATTCAGTGAAATGGAGAGATCTTTCCAATTAAGTATAGAAGAAAATAAGAGCTTAACGAACCAGCTAGAACAGTTGGAGAAATCAAACAAAAATCTGCTGATTAAAGTGCAAGAGCTGGAACAGTCATTGGAGGACAAAATGCATGACACTGCGCATGAGAAGAGTCCAAATGACAAAACCCTTTCAGATGTTGAAATGGAATATGAAAGCAAATTATCTGCTAAAGAGGAAGAAATTCTAAGTTTGAAAGCAAAGCTGTCTGAATCTCTTCCAGAAAGCAATTATTCAGAGACTGTGTCCAGACATATCGAGGAAGCAGATCTTATGCGAGAAATCGAATTACTGAAAGAGAAAGTTCAAGAACTTGAGATGGACTGCAATGAACTAACAGAAGAGAACCTGGAGCTTTTATTCAAGCTTAAAGAAGCAAAGAAAAATCCTAAAGACGGAGGTCTCAAAGATCGATCTTTTGCTAGCTTTGAGTCTGAAAACAACTTATTTCGAATCTTCCCTTCAGAAAACATGCTCCAGGGGAAACACACCAAGAATATTAGTGTTGATGATAATGTTCCGACTAAAGAGGTTGAGGCTTTGAAACTTGATCCAGAAGTCAGAATATCGGATCTGAATATGGAAGTGATCAATAAAACATCCGAAATAGCAAATCTTGAGGCTAACTTATCTTCTAAAGAAAAAGAGATTGGGGTTCTGCAGAAGCACCTGACTGAGTTAGAAGGCAAGGTCAATGATCTTGAACGGGAAAATTTTCAACTTCAGGAACAAATGGAGATCTTTACAAAAGAAAGTGATACGGACTCTAAATTCTTATATCATTTACAAAATGATTCTGCAACTCTCAACAAGAATATAGAGTCCCATGTTTCTGCCAGTGAAACACTTACAAGAAAGTCGTTGGAGTTGGAAGAAGGAAAACATAAACTGGAGCTCCACATATCACAGATAGAACAAGAAAATGAACAGTTGTTAAGGCAAATATCTGTATTGGAAGCTCATCTTGGAGATTTGACTAATGAAAAGGAGTCTTACTTATCAGAACTAGAGAGCTCTAAGTCTCAAGCTGCGAGGCTTCGGGAGGAGATGTTAAAGATGAAGTCTGAGATGGATTATTCAAAAGAAGATTCTAAACAAAGGGAACAGTATTGTTCCCTCTTGGGAGTCAGGTTGCAGGAATCAGAACGAAGATTTGCTGATATCCGTGGAAAAATGGTAATCTTAGAAAAGAAATTTTCTTCAATCCAGGAAGATATTGCATCAAAAGAGAAGCATCTTGCGTTGGAGTTAGATGGCTTTATTGATGAAAATAGAAAACATATGGAGCAGGGTCAAAGTTTGTTGAATCAGATGCAAACGGAGAAGATGGTAGAAATCCAGAGCCTTGAAAAGGAAATTGAGAACCTCAGCATGAAACTTGCAGCAACCTATGATGAAAAAGAATTGATAGCTTCCAAAGCTTTGCTTGAAGTATCCACTTTACGTACTGATAAAGCTAAACTGGAATCTGCTTTTGAAGAAGTTCAATCTAAACTGAGTTTGTCCAAGACCGAAGTTAATGGGATGCATACTGAATATGAACAAAAGCTGAAAGACCTAACAACTGAACTTGTTGATCTGAAAATGGAAAAGCAAATGCTGATGAATGAACATGAAAATCTGTTGAAGGTGGTGGAGGATTCCAAATCAAGAGAGCTAAAACTCAAAAGCACTATAAATGCCCTTGAGTTAAAACTTACAGTCACTCAATATGAAAGGCAAAAATTCATGGATGAGTCTGGAAATCTAAAGTTACAGTTGCAGCAGACAAGTCAATTTGAGAATGAGATTGTGGCTCTCAGGAATGAGCTCAACTCTGCCAATTCTGAGAAAAAGAGATTGGAAACCTCATTGAGCATAGCTTCTGAAGTATGCAAAGATTTGGAGGCAGAAAAGGCGTCATTTGAAATAAAGATCTCTACCTTGGAGAAGGTTGTCTCTGAATTGGAGGACTGCAAGAGAACTAGATCATCACTTGAAGAAAGGCTTATGCAGTTGGAGAGTGACTTGAAGATTAGAGAAGAACTGAGATGTGTTCAGGAATCTGAGCTCAGCCAAGTCAAAAGAATAAACAGGCAGCATCAACAAACCTTACAGTTGCTAGAGCAGGAAAAAGTTGAGCTCCAGAAAAAAGTCCAAGCTATTGAAGAACTGAAACTGCTTAAGGAACAAAAGAGAAACCAAGCTTCTAAGTTAAACAGGAAAGTTTCGCCTGTTCATGAAGACATGAAGGCCTCAAAAGTTAGTACTTTTTTATTTATTTATTCATTCATGGCATTGTTGCATTGTGATGAGATGACTATTAATTTGTTTTCATTTTTATTTCACAGAATTCTGCGGTGAAGAATACCACTCCATACCGCAGTACCAGGAAAAAACCATCTACTTTGAAAAATGAGAGAGAAAACATGAAAGATCAACTGGACCTTCGTTATAGTAGCAAAAATCAGAGTGAGGTACGTTTTGAATACTTCATTCTATTCTATATCCTAGTCCAATATTACAAAGTATAGTTCATAAATTGCTGCCCATATCAAGTGATTGCATTTTCACTGAAAATCTGAAATAACGCTTTTCTGATCTTCTGTTTCATATCTCCTTTCTCTTAATAGGTGGAAGTGGAAACTGAACATGGAATTCTTGATGAAAGTATTGATGCTGTAGAAATAGATCCAGTATCAAAGATTCAGTCACTTGATAGTTCTCTGGCAGAAGCTACAGAAACGAACAACATACATGAAGGTCAACTTAACAGGTTAGAGGAACAGTTTGTGCCTTGGGCATGAAGTTTGTCAATAAATACTAGGAACCTTGACTTGATAAGCTGTGATTAATTATCACCCTTCTATGTTGTTTCCAATAGAAAAATTGATTGGAAAAGAATTTTTTTAGTGCCTTATAAGAATTGAATTTGGATAGTTTTTCACATGTACTAATTTCCGGCGCCATAAGTATATTATATAACTATGGTTAACAGGTTAAGACTATATTATATATAATCTACTTCCTTCTGTTTATGAACCTGCAGATCCCAAGGCCACGCAAATGGTTCAATAAAATCAATGGGGGAAGGAGAACTCGTGACAAAAGAAAAATTTGAACGTACAAAATCAATGCTAGAGGCAGAGTTAAGTGATATTCAGGAGCGGTACTTCCACATGAGCCTTAAATATGCTGAGGTAGAAGCTGAGCGTGAAGAACTTGTGATGAAGCTCAAAGAGGTTAGAAACAAAAAAGGCTGGCTCTCATAACACACCCAATTTCTTGCCCTTTGTTTGAGGCCACCAAGCTCAGGTACATTGTTTCACGAATTTGAAAGTGTCACATAGTTTTCAATATACAAAATAGGATGTATCTTCTGGAATGAACCATTGGTTTAAGAGTATATAATAAACACTATAGGAGTCATTGTAAATATCAGAAATTTTGAAGGTAAGAATATCACTCAGCAAATGATATTTTGATTGTCTTGGAATTTTTCATGTACATTATATATATTTTTTATATCCATAGATCTCTTCCATAACCTCGTATAGGTCTGCATTGTCTTAAATAATGATTCACTTTAGAAAAGTCTTATGGCCGGTTTGGATAACTTTTTTTTTACTTTTAATTTATGAAAAGTTATAATATTAATGTTTAATGTAATATTAAAAATCAAATTGTAATATTCTAAAAAACTATTTAAATATTTATAGAAAAATTAAAAAAAAATTATAATAAAATTTTTTTTATTACTCTTCTTTTAAAATAAACATTTTTAGGACTAAAAAATAAAATCAAACACAAAATAATTTATTTATAAATTATTTTTAATATAAATATTTATTATTTAAGCTCTTTTTTCAAAATAAATTTAATTAAACTGTTTATCCGATCTTATACGATTACCATTTGAATTATTTTAAGTCAAACTGTTAGTTTCCCTATGTGGGTTTGATAGATTAGCCAGATACCCAATTAATTAATTTATTTGACTAACTAGTAAAAATCAATTACTTATTAAACTTGCATTTTTTAATTATCAAAGCTTTGTTGAAGAAATATTTTCGTTTTCTGCTATATCACTGGCGATATTGGTGGCTGTATAGGCCTCCATTTCCAACATATTCTTTGCTTTCAAACAACCTTTTCCACCAAATACACCCAAATAAATAAATAAATTATAGGCCAACCAATTATAAGTAGGCTCCTACTGTTTATTTGGGCTTCAAAAAAAGTTATTCTCTTCTTCCTTTTGCTGTTTTTCACGAATAGAACTACTTCATTGTGGAAAATGAAAACAAATTCTTAGACCTCTGCAACATTTTCATCTAATGCACTATGGAAGCGATTCATTTGTGTTGAATGTTAATGATTAAACCCCACTTGTTTCTTGATTTATAAAGATTTGTCTCGAAACACTCTTTAAGGAGTAAATCCTATTACAAAAGGCAAGCATAATAGAAAAGAAAATGGATGCAACTAGCAAAGCAAAGGCAAAGAATAATGATGTGATTATTGATGATGTTTTTGCCACTTAAGATATAATGAAATCATACCCATGCAATAAGGAAAAAAAAAAAGCTATATAAAAGTATGAAAGTGAGAGCTTATTATTTATCAAAAACTAGCTAGGAGGGTTATGCTAATGCGATAAGACAGTCATTAATGAACTAAACTTAGAAAGCAAATGAAAAATTTGATGTATTTCATCCATAAAAATTTTTAGTTAAGGTTGATTAATTTGAATAACATGAAATACTCTGGGTTCATCACAGGATTGTCTAAAACAAATATGTTATTCGGGAAGAGGCAAATTTTCATAAAAAAGTAGTTTGTATGTAATATTTAAACACAATTATTATACTTTAAAAGGTCATATAATTCATAAATAAGTTAGTGAATATTTAAGAATTAATTTGTTAATAATGATTTTCACTAATATAGTGACATACATTTACAACGCCAATGTATTGATTTCGCCTACAAAATTGAAAAGTGTTTGATAACTTCATTTTATATTAGAATGAATCTGTTTATGTCTTTACATATTATTAAATATATGGAATATAAATCCTACTATTTAGTAATAGGCCACACCAAATTCGAGCATAATATAAATATGAGTCAATAATCTTGTGTACAATATAAATAAAAAGCATCAGTATATATATATATATCTCATAAGTTGACTAAGATTATATAATAATGATATCCCACTAGAAACATTCTCAAATACTTTTCAATTGCAGCATATTCACTGTTTATTCTCAAACTATTATATATTAAAGATTAGTTATTAAATCAGTTATTCATATAGAAATAAAATACATACAAAAATATAAAATATATATTAAAAATAAGATAAACATACAATATATATTTATACATAAATATTTAATAATTAATTTAATAATTAATTTTTTATATACACAGTGGATTTTTCTTCGTCTCTAATATGGGAATGCTCTCTTCACAACTACAAAATTATCAAACATGGATAGCTTTTATGAAAAACATTTAAAAATTAAAAAATTGCATTTAGACCGTTGGGAGGCTAAATTTTTTTATATGAGGTTGATATGTGAGTTATGCTGAGTTATGGAGTATTGGGGAGATATACACAATTGTGACAGCGTTCAATTTTTTGTTTTAGTAGAAAGAAATCGGACCGTCCGATTTCATTGCAGAGAGAGTGGAAACACAAATTAGACCCAAGATTTTCTGTCAGTACACAAATCGGACCCAGGGTTTTTGTCAGTACATAAATCGGACCCAGGATTTTCTGCCAATACACAAATCGAACCCAGGATTTTCAGTACCTCCAATCGAACGGTCCGATTTGTCTTGCATAATCCTCATACCCTAATAAAACACCATATACCTTCATAATTCTGCTATACACCAACTCTTTCTCCATATTAAAAAAAAAAAGTTCCCGTTGGGATGGATGGCTTATTTTGTTCAAGACTATATATAAAGCACAAGGTATAGGCAAAAAGAAGACACTTTATGGGAGGAGAATGGAAAAAGTGTTTATCATATGTGGAACAATATAATGGAGGTGACAAAGGCATATCCTTTGGAAGATGCTAAATTAGGAACCTCCTTTTTAAAATTTTTCTTTTTGAAAAAACAAAAATTGTCACACTACAACATCACAATAAGTACTTAAGGTCCTCTCACTCCTTTATTGCCATTATTGACCATAAAAACAAGCACATACACAAAGTCCTATAACTTCCAATTCATAGCTACAATCCCAAACCCTCTTACACCACCATCACCAAAAACATGTAGCTAGTAACATCCAAGTCCTCCATACCCCATGATGCTCTTCTCTTCATGGAAAGTAAGTTTGTATTATTTAGGATTTAGAGTTAAAGATAACTTTTTTTTTTCATACTGTTTTTTTTTTAATCATGGTATTTATAGGGCGAAACATCGAAATTTTGGTAGGCTTGTGCCAAGTTAAAAAGCTAAGACGACCTGACAGATTAGAAGATATCGTCGTGGTGGTAATGGTAATGGTGGTGGTAATAGTAACGATAGTTGGTATAATAGTATACCAAATTCCAAAAGAATAATAAGTAAAGAATTTCTCCTTAATTTATTAAGGATGATTTTCTTCTCCTGAAAAGGGCAACTTCAAATCCTTTGGCATTTTTCCATCAAGTCCCTCTCTACCTCCCTTCACTCTCTTTTGTGAATTCAGGATTTCAGAGAGAAAAGCAACATCCATCCATCACTAATTCACTATATTATGTAATATATATTGTGTGTTCTCTCTCTCTCTCTCTTTTTTTTATTTTTTTTATTTTTTTATGTAGTTCTTGCTTAATTTGGACTGTATGTGATTTCAATTGCAGGTTATGTCTACTATTATTATCACTATGATCAACTTTATAGTATAGTTTTACTGTATTGGTAGGTAGCAAATAATAATGTAATCTATGATGAATAGGCTTCTATATGGCCAAAGTGTGGTGTTGCTTTTTTAGGAACAATTTTTTTTTTTTTATGAAATGATTAAATATCTTATTATTATGTTTATTCTGCTACGGTTTGGTTTAGTTCTTATTAATTACATAATCACTCTAATAGCATCTACTTTTATTTGATTAAAAATGCATAATACTGTGTTTATCTAATATATTAGATATACTTTTAATATCTTATTCATTCTTATATAAAGTGTCTCTCATTAATTCTGATGTGAAGTATTATATAATGATTTGAAATAATTCTTCTTATTAATTATTCTCCTAACATTTAAAGAGGTAAAAATTTAAATAATTCAATATTTATTTAACAATTAAAAAAATAATTAAAAGAATGAGTTCGAATTTTAAATTACTTTTCATACTTTTAATATCTTATTGATCTCACCTCTCATTAGGAATAAAAATCAATATATTTAAACAAAAATCACGATATTTAAATAAAAATACCACGCATATTATTTTCTATATTACAATAAGCAAATGCATAATTCTATTGAAAGAAAAGAAAAATCAATAGCTGTATGGCAACTGCATGAATATATTACCAGTATTTTTTTAAAAGAAATTTTAAAAAATCAATAGAATTTATTATTTTTTATCAATAATATTATTTATTAATTTAAATTTTTTAATTTAATAATTTAATAATATATTTTTAGTTTACACTTTAAAATATTATTAACTAATTGTTAACTGAGAAAATAAAATTTCCTAGTTATGTAACATTTTTCTTTATCTTATGTATTTTTATATTATGTAGACAATATGAAATAAACTATGCATTTCCATACTTTAATTTTTAATGGATATTTGTTATTTTTAATAAAATACTAAAATTTATAATTACAAATAAATATGGATAAATTTATATCTAAATACAATGAGAATTAAAAAGAGTTTAGTAGATAATTTTTTTTAACCACAATATTTTTCTATATTTTATTATTATTATTTAATTTTAATTTTTATATATTATTAGTATAAAATAGTTTTACAAGTATCTAAATAATTAAATAATTATCACGGTAGTAAAAATAATTATTTTTTATTAATTGTATGCATAACTATAAACAATAGATATAATTGGATGATTTTATAAAATATTTTATATTATTTTTTTAGAGTAAAGTATCGTTTTTGTCCCAACGTTTGGGGTAAATCCTATTTGTGTGCCTAACGTTTAAATCGTCCTATTTGTATTCCTAACGTTTGTAAAAGTGATTCAATGTTATCTTGCCGTCAATTACACATCATGAGCGCTTTAGTTTGAGTTTTAAAAATATATTCTTGAAGTTAGAATACAAATGTCTGGGATAGAATCGATGATCTACTCCGAAAAATAACTCTTCAAATGTTGAAACTAATTCCTACAATATTTACATAATTCACTTTTCTAAGGACATAATTGAATTTAAACACAAATAGTGGGTATAATATTAAAATCGACCATATCCAAGTGAGACCTAATTGAGAATAAATACATTCAAGTGAGAATATAATCTGATTTGTTAGTATAATTGATAGCATGATAACATTGAATCACTTTTATAAACGTTAAGGATACAAATAGGACGATTTAAACGTTAGGAACACAAATAGGACTTACCCCAAACGTTAAGGACAAAAATGATACTTTACTCTTTTTTTTTTTATTTTTCATGATACTCACTAGGTCAATTTAAATTCTATTTAACGATATGTCGATAGTCAATAATTTACTAAATACACGGTATAAGATTCGAACCGTTTAACGGGTGAATTAACTATTGAATTAAGCCAAGTTAGTTAAATATTAGAGAGAAATTTAGGTGTAGTTAACTTCACCTTTAGGTAAAGTTGATAACTGAAAGCTGTTAAATAAAAATTTAGTCAAATTATTTAAATAATTTAACATTTTCAATTATCAATTTTACTCAAGTTGACCGCACATAAATTTTTACCTAAATATTATCCTAAATTAGTGAATAAAAAATAAAAAATGACAATTAGCATTTTTGGGAAAAGCTTATCCTTTTTTTTTTCACTGACGTACTTAACAAGCTGGGGTTACTACTAGCGAGTAAAAACCAAGCCGTAATTGTCTTGTTCTTCCTCAAATTTACTCGTTCTTCCCCAAATTTACTTAAACAAAGATCAAAACTTTTTTGGTATTACAAATCCAAATGGACCCCGACATTTCGCGGTGGCTTGCGGAATTCCAACTCCGGAGTTCCGCCCCCAACTCCGTCGTCGCCGACTTCCTTAAGTCCCTTAACCTCTCCAAACCCGATAACAAACTTAAGAAAACCCTCCTCCTCCGCATCCTCCAATCCGAAATCACCAATGCCTCAATCACCGAAGAGGCTCTTGAGGTACTCGAGGAAATCGAAGCCATTGACGGAAACGACGCCGTTCCGCTCCTCGATTTCATGCGCACAGCCTACTGCGCCATCGCCGTCGAATGCACAGTCAAGTACCTCTCCGCCACCTCCGACGGCGTTCCCAGCAAGGAGTACTTAGCCGCCATGGCGCGTATCTGGTTTGGGCGCGTGCTGAAATTGGAACATAGCCGGAGCAAGCTGTTCTCTTACGAGCTTGCACAGTGGATGGAGAACATCGAGGCTGCAGTTGTTGACACCGAGATTTATCAGAGGTTGGCGAAGTTGAATACGCGATACGATGCGTTTTCCGCGGTTAGGGTTTATCTGCAGAAAGTTTGGGAAACAATGGGGCCTTGTTTTCTTGACACGTTAGCGGAAATGACATTTAAGGGCATGAAGAAAGAATCGGCAAGTAGGGTTTTGTTGATGGAGGGTGTGGGGTTGAATGGTGGACATGAGGGGAAGGAACAGTTGGAAGAGAGAGCTGAAGGTTCTGTTGATGGAACCCAGGAGCCTGCAAAGGGGGAAAAAGGTATGTTCTATTTGGTGGATTTTGATGTTAATGGTCTTTCCTTTTTTGTCTTGCATGTGTTGCTTACAAATTTTCTGTCTTTTGGTTATTAGTGTACAATGCACAATAGTGTTAGATGTTTTGGTGTTTCAAGTTCAAATTTTGGTGCTGGATAGTGTTAACCCTATCGAGTTTTGAGTCTCTAATAACAAGAGTTTCTAAAAAGTATATGTTATTTGTTTTTTCATTGCTTGTTTAACTAAGGTTATGCATGGTTAATTAGTACTCTAGAAATAATAATTTAGCCACATGCTATTTCCACTTTTGCTTATTGGCTGAAGTACTAAGTTACTAAATGTGAAATGTGAATGGGAAAAAATGCTTCCTTTACTTGGTTTATGCTTTTACCTTTTGCTCTTGCTTTCCACATACCAGAGGACTCTTTTCAAGCATGGTCAGTTTAAGTTTGAATTTTCTTTTAGCAAATGATGGGTTTGCTCATTATTGAAAACAAGTGACAACTGATACAATTTATAATTCTGCTAATGAGTTGCTATCCTACTCCTATTCTTTGTTATTTACACGTGTATTATACTATGTCCTCATTAGCAAGCCAGAAAGGTGATCCTCAACTTCAACGCAAGCTCCCTGCATTTCTTAGATGCCATAGAGGAGTTAATAAATCTATTGCTGAGGAATTGGGAACAGAACATTCAGGGAGCAAAAATGGTACCAAGTTTAGTGCTGAAGTTAAAGTAGCTGAGGAATCTCTTCCTGAGGCATTGAATGTATCTGATGCTGTTGGATTGAAACTTGCACAGAAAGGTAAAAATCAAGAAGGACTCATGGAAAACATGAGTGGGGATGTAGATATGCCCAACTTAAATACTTCCAGGGCTATTGTTCTTTTTCAACCTAACGATGCCGATCATGAGAAGAAGTCTTCTGTTCATCATAGTAGAGTTCAAGTTCAATGTTCCAATTTAATGGAGGAGAACAGCACTGCTCATGAAAGCCCCAATTTG
Source organism: Arachis ipaensis (assembly GCF_059453495.1). Lineage (NCBI taxonomy): Eukaryota > Viridiplantae > Streptophyta > Magnoliopsida > Fabales > Fabaceae > Arachis > Arachis ipaensis. The sequence goes on from NC_142437.1 coordinate 124,754,500, forward strand.
ATGGAGCAAAACAGCACTGCTCATGAAATCCCCAATTTGATGGAGCAAAACAGCACTGCTCATGAAATCCCCAATTTGATGGAGCAGAACAGCACTGCTCATGAAAGCCCCAATTTGATGGAGCAGAACAGTACTCCTCGTAGGTATAAGGTAATAATGTTTTTATCAACTATTTTAATCTGGGAGCATAGATCTTGAGGGTGGTATTAGTATTATTATTATTATTATTATTATTATTATTATTATTATTATTATTATTATTATACCTGCTTGGTCTATGCATTCACTTTGTACTTCTTTGTATCTTTGCATTGGTATATTAGTTATTTTTTTATCATTGCAGAGGGATAATTCAAAAGGTAATCCCACTGGAGTGCAACTAAGAAGGAAGAAAAGAAGATGGTCTCCAATGGAAGAGGATGCACTAAGAATTGGTGTGGAAAAGTATGTGCTATTTTTAAACTAGTCAAATAAAAAGGTTTCAGGGTGAACTGTCTTGGTTGTTAGTTTTACTTGAAATTGAAAACTATTCAATTTAGTTAATGGTTTTGTGTTTCCATTATTGACCATATTTTCTTGTACAGGTTTGGCTCAGGAAACTGGAAAGCAATTCTGAGTCTTTACAGGAACATATTTGAAGATAGAAAAGCAGTATGTAATATATTCCCCAAAGTGCTTTGCCTTGTTTCTTTCTTGATGTAAGCATTTAGTACAACTCCAATGGTTTTGTCAGATTGATCTGAAGGACAAGTGGAGAAATATGATGCGGTACTGAATAGTAAATACTGATGCAGATGAATTTTTTGAGCATGCAGATGTCTTAGGGAGGTATGTTTCTTTGCAGTTGTCCTCTAAATTGTATATCTGCAGTTCTTAAGGTTATTTCTTTTAAGGCTCACTCTTAATTGTTTGAACCTGAATTTTTTTGAAGAAAGAATTGGTTTTGTCTGTAGCTTGGCTAAAAGATAGAACATACTGTTTGTTGTTGTATAAAATCACTCTTAATTAGTTGACATGATGAATAGACCTCTCTTCCCACAAGCTAAGCTTATCTATAATTCCCTTCTTTTCTCATGTTGCATGATTAATAGGTTTAATTGAATAATTTATAATAATTGATGTCAGTCGCTGCCATCTACTATATGATATGATAGAGTTGAGCAAGAGAGTTTCAGATCAGATATAGCTATCTCTATTTTAGAGATAAAACACTAGTCCCCATTATGGCGATAATAATTTATCACGTTCCACAATTAACTGATTAAACTTAGGTGAAACTGTGAAACACTAAGAGGAACATTTCATCATGTGCTTGTTGAAATGAATTAGGCCTTAACATTGGTCATATATAAAAGCATTGATATCTTATCAAAAAACTTCACCTAATGCTAGATATTAAATCTTTATTGTGTAATGGTTCCCTGAATTACAAGTGCTTCTAAACCAACTTTCCTGTATCCCTAAGCAAAGCACCTGCATCACCCACATCTAGCTTCATTATTAATTAATTTATTTGTTTGTAAAGTCTTTAATATGAGTGATGGAAAGTCATCTTTCGTCGTAGCCATTCAATGTGCATGGCATGGCCAAAGCTAATAGTGAAAAACATTACTGGCTTAATTGTACATGCCCATCTGCTTAATTGAGAATAAACATTAGCTGCTTATTTTGCATGATTGTAAGTATTAGGAACATTATATTGATTACCATTGTTCCCTTTAAAATTGAGTTCACTGCTCTGCATTTCCTGTATTCTCTAATTGTAGAAGGCATCAAATAGCTCCCACCTAGAACTTTGTTTCTAGTTTGCATTTCTAAACTTGTACCTCTGATTTCTAAACTCTTTCTTTTGTAGTTTTGAAATAATGAAGCAAAAAAAGTGGTTCACCAGTGTAATAAGCAGTCTTATAATCTGTGAACTATATGATAGAATTTATCTATCCATTAGTGATTCCTCTTGAATCCATTTATCTGGTGAATGAGCTAAATATTTATTTCATTGCATTGACTTCACCTTAGCCCTTTTGTTTGCTCTTTTATTTGCAGGACATGTTCTTTTGCAGCAGCAGATCCTTTGGAACCATCTCTAGTTGTCTTCACCTCTATTTTGCATTTTGTCCCACCAATCTAACATGCTTGTGTTTACATAGTTGGTAACATTCAAACACCAGGTTTTATAATGTGCAAGAGAATGCAAACATCGAATCTAGTTATCAATAACATTTTGTTGATATATATATATATAAGTAACAACTATTGGGGTGGTGTACATACAAATCCATTGCAATGTCCATATAATAGAATCAGAACTATTGATTATGCTTTCAGTATGTCTTTTATGGCCTGATTGGACCAACTTGATATTATTGTCCTATGCGATAACTTTTTTTGTTGATTACATATTTGTTAATTGTTATGCATTGAGACATTGGTGATCATTACTTACCCTTTTATTAATGTTGATTTTCATCTATTTGGCTGAATTTGATAGGATTTTGCTGTGAATTTTATAGTTATTTGCATGATTAATGCCAATATTCATTATGGGGGTAGTAAATTCATATAGGAGGGGGCCAATGTATTATAAGTTTATATAACTAAGTTTTTAAAATCGTAATATAATAATTTCAATGACTTGTTATTAAACTATTTATATATTGCTTTTAAGAAAATATTACAAGAGGAAAGGAATATAAGAAATGTGAATAATAATTAGGATTTCTAATTTTTAAAAATATCAAAAATAAAAAATTCAAAATTTCTTTATTTAAAATTAAAAAAAATATTTATTAAAACTCCAATCATTTTTCAAGAAATATTTTCCCACTTAAATGTAAATGTCACTAAGAAAAAGGTAATATATACTAAATCATCTCTATTCCCTATGGAGTAATAGTAGTAATTGACTAATTGGTGTGGCTATTATTGCATTCAGGCATTTTGAAATTCACTGACTTAGCTTCATTACCAAATTAAACTCGATCGTTTCTCATCTCCCTATTTTAATTTCTCCCATTTTCTTTCGTTTTTTTTTTAAATTCTTCCATTAACAACCTTTGGTCTCTACTGATTGACTGATTCCTTCAAGAAGGGAAATAAAATTACATCTTATCTTATTCTTATATTCTAAAATCAATAAAATTACACTTATAATCAAAAGAGTTAAGCTTCAAAGTAGTTTTCGATATTAGCGTTTGTACTAAAAAAGACTTCTAAATTCCAATTATACCATAAATAGTCACAAGATTAAAAGAATTATACTATATTAGTTTTTGGGACACTACTATACAGATTAAAGTGATATAGAAAGAGAAAATAATTTTTTTTATAATTATTTTTTATTATTTTATAGCAATTCAAAGTGTAGATCCTACTTTTTTTAATCTCTCTTTTATCCCATAAAAAGAAAAATCTGTAAACTTATATTTTTACCGTATAATTTACCTTAATTTTTTTATACTCTTTTCTTCAAGTTAATTCTTATACCGTGAGTAATCTGACACTTACCTTTTAAACTATATGAAATAACATCGTAAAATAATGTCGTTTAACCTTAACAATCATACATTTTTATGTGTGAGTTAAGACGTTTTGTAGTTCATTAAGACTAAAATAACGTTGCTTTTTCAAACTTCAAACATTTAGAACCAAAATTAAAACAATGTCGTTTCGTCTAATTTAATATGGAAGGTTATGAATTTTATGAAATTTTTTAATACAAGTGGTTAATTTCAAGGATTACTTTGCAATTTACTTAAAAAGTTATCAATAATGAAAATGAAAAATGTAAAGACGTAATCCAAATGTTGAGGATTTCTTGAGATTGAAAAGATTATTATACTACAATTATTATTGTCATTAGTTTAGTTAATATATTTTATATTATAATGATCTAAGTCAAATCTACTTGGATTTTAACAGTTGGTTTCAAAAAATTTCTTCCTATTGATCCAACTACTCGCGACTTTAATTTGGATCTAGTACCAATGTACCATAGATTGAGATCACCCCTAGTATTAATTTTCAAAAAACTTCTACACCAAAAAAAGAAAATTAAAAAAAATTATTGCTTATGTTACTTGTTGATATTACCTACGATAAAATAATTAATTTTTTAAATAAATGTATTATAAAATATTGAAAACTTTAAATTTTGTTATTTTTAAATAACAAATTTTTATATTAAATATCTTAACCAATATTTTTAGAATATTTCTATTAAAACTTAAATTTGATTAAGTTATTCATCGAAGATGAGTCATTTTAAAATGTTTGAGGAAATTATTCATATTTCATATTAATATGTGTATGACCTCAAATTTAAGTTTTATTTTTTATTTAGTTATTAATGATTTTCAAATAAAATTGATGAAATTAATTTCAACTTTGTGGATTTATAGACTCAAAGATTTTTTATTTTTTATTTTTTGGTGAAGGACTCAAAGATATTTTTTATTTTTTTGTGGATTTATAGCGTTTTAATGTTATATATGCATTGCACCAAATAAAACAAAAGTGAGGTTTAATAGTTGAATGTGTATTTTATATCAAGTATTTGTTCGAGTACTATTTTGTTGTTAGAAAAAGAATTTTTTTTTTAAAAAAAAATTATTTTTTATTTTTTAGTGTGTTTGAAAAAAATTTTGTAGTAAAAATAAAAATACAAAAAAATAAAAATAATTAGAAATTATAATTGAATCTTTTTTAAAAGTTTTTTTCTTTTTTTACTTAAAAATGATGTTTTTAACATAATAAGCAAATAAAAGTATTTTTATATTGTTATACTTAAATATAATTGTTAGATAAAAAGATATTTTATATTCTAAATATAAGATGAATTTAATTTTGATGTACTGTGAGCGTAAAATAGTTTTACGCGTACATCCAATTATATAATGTTACATAAGTGAAAATAATCATGTTTCATATTGATCGCCTAAATAGTCATCTTAAAGAACGAATGTTACATGATTATGTAAAAATATTTTACACTATTAATATATCAAAATTAAACTCATAAAAATTACTTTTATTTTTTAATTTTTTTTAAATCACTTAAAAAATCTTTTCGTAAAATCTCATTCAATTAAGCCCTAATAATAAGTAAAAGTAAATAAAATTATTTATTCACATATTAAGAAACTTTTAAATAACCAATTCATATATTTTAAAAATTACAAAAGGTAATAAATTATAGAAACGGTTAATTTAATAATTGCAATAAATAATATTTATGAAAATAATAATTTCTTATTAACATATTATCAATACTTTTATTAAAGAATGATTTTTTTGTACAAATTATCTGAATCCAATTTTGATATGTATGTTGTATCTATACTATTATTGAATTGATGTAAATAAAATATTTATACACATGTCTACTTAAATATCATATTTTAATTTTATATATTAACTCAATCAAAGAAAATAATTGTTTTTTTGTCTATCTATTGTATAAATAATTATAAATAATAAAATTTGTTTCAAAAATATTATATCTATATATTAAAAATTATTTATTATGTATTTATAAATAAATATATACATTATTTTACATATTTTAATATATATTATTTTTACTATTAATATGTATTATTTATAAATAACTGATGCTAATAATTAAATTTTTTTATACATATAATATGATTAAAATATTTTATATATATAAAAAATTAACTACTACATTAATTATTATTTTAAATATTTTAATATATATATATATATATATATATATTTTACTAAAAATAGGAGACTATATCATTGAATTATAACTCATTGACAATATTTTAATATATATTTAATATGATAATTAACTCTTTATATTATTATATACCGGTAAAATAGTTATTATGTATTTATGTGAAAACGTACTTCAAAATAGATTTAAATTATTTAATATTTAATTTTTAAAGCCGCATTCTCATCTCCGAAAGTAGATCCATCTTCTTTTCTTCGTCTCTGCTTCTCACTGCTCGCTTTCACTTACTTCTCTGACTCACTGAGTCAATTAACTCGTTCTTCACCCCCAAATCGAGATTCCCTGAAACCCTAAAACTCCAATTCCCACCGCATGTCACTACTTTACTTCCCAATTCCTTCCTCCTTCATCTTCTGATTCACTTCAATCGATTCGATTTTGCGGATCCATGGAGGAATCTCCATCTCCCAAACCAGAGTTCGAATCCACAACCACAACTCTAACATGCCGCGATTCCGAACTCAGCAACAACAACAGCTGCAGCAATAGCAGCTTCTGCAGCAGCGAGGTCATGCTTCCAAAGAAGAACACTAACAGCAACAACAACAACGATAGAGGTGAGGTTGTGAACGGTTACATTGTGTACTCGCGAAGGAAGACGAAGAATCTCCATGAAGAAGACGAAGAGCAAGAGAAGAAGGTAAGTTCCGAGGGCAGAAATGGAATTGTAAAGGTGGAGGAGGAAAGTAGTGAGGTGGTGGTGATTCAGAACGACGTCGTTTTGGGAAGGTTGAAGAGGAATAGGAAGCCAACGTGGAAAACGGTGGTGGATGAGTGTGAAGTTGGAGAAGAAGAGAAAGCGGTGGTTTTCAAGACGAAGTCATCGGAGAAGGTTGTTGTCGTTAACAGAAGGCCCGTCACCGTTAAAGAGCTCTTCGACACTGGTTTGCTCGATGGAGTTCCCGTTTTTTACATGGGTTGCAAGAAGGTTAGCCTTCATTTTTCATTCTCAATTCTATAGAGATTAATATTTTGATTATGCGTTAATGATTTTTTATATTGACATGCAATTAAATTGGTTGATCACTCTCTTATTACCATTTCAAAATTCTCTAAGAGTGCTTAATTAAACGATAATAGAGTACAAAATAAACTCTCTTTATATTGTATGAAGTTGAATGATCAAAATCGTAATAGTTTAGTCAAATAGGTGAAATTATCGGGCAGTTTTTAATTATTAAATTTCATATGAAGTTTGTTATATTATGTATTCTCTATATAAAGAGAGTTGGTAGTTTGATTTGAATTATAATTATTTACTCCTTAGAAATTCTATAATTATCAATTGTAATTATTTTTTGTGTTTATTGTTTAATGTAAAAATAATTAATAAAAATAGGGATTGACGAGATTAAAATAATAGTGATACTGAGACTGGGGGGAAGTTACGTCAACGGATTTACGTGGGATGAATCTTTTGCGAAATTTATCTGCCAAGAAATAATATAATAGTAAGAGTAGTTTGAGATTAAGCATGAATTATGAGTTTGAGTTCAAGAATGGTCTCTCCCTTTTCATAGAGAGGAAGCTGTGTGCATCTATTTTCACCAAGTGTGAGAAGCATGCATGCAAATGAGTCACTCATTTTCTTTTCTCAACTTGTTTAGTTGATATGTCTCGGATTGGAGTTCAAGGTTTGTAAACGGAGGAATGAACGTGGGAGAGTTTGTTTGAGTTGACCCAGCTAAAATTAGAATACTCGTGGTATAGATATTTTAGGAAAAGAAAATCATAAATGTGTAACAGATAGATATAGATTTCGGTACATGCCTCCTAAGGCATGCTTTTTCTTTCTTTTGTTTGGAAGTAACCGACTGTTACATGAATTTCGCATGTTCGTTTTTTATTTTTTATTTTTTATAGGTCTAAAGAAAAGGGTATTTTTTCTAGGTTATTATTATTATTTTTTTTTATTAGACATTAATATATTGAGAACTGATATCTTTTCTGTACTTTTTATATGAAAATAATAGTCTGACATGACACGACCCTTTCGGCCTTTCGTCCTTTTATTTGAAAACCTGCTACTTTATATGTGCTTCGTTGATACCCATTATTAATATCAAAAAAATATTTTTCTGGTTATTTTGGTTTGAGTATTATATAGAGAAAAAAACTTTGAACTTTTTTTATTTCAATTCCATTTAACAACAAAAAAATATCTTGTTCCATTGAGGGAAGTGGGTTACAAAGAACAGATGACATTATTACATACTCTTTTGACCACCTCATTCCGAGACTTCTAAATTATGAACCTACTTAAATGACACTATTGTTGAATCATGGATTCATGGTTAATTATGCTTTGATATCGATCTCATATTCAATGATAGGTTTAATCTTTCACCCACCGCTATTATTTTTTCATGTAATTAATTTTTGTTTTATACGTAGTTGTTTAAGAAACTCTCTTTAACCGAAACCCGAAGAATCTTATTTAAGCTCTTTTTTTTTTTTTTTTCCAAAAATATATTATTATACTTGGTGATCAAGATTACTTAAAAGGTGACTAATATATTAACACATGCGTATGTAATATTGTAAACGCTGTTAAATTTCGACATTAAAATGTTACCCATTACGAGTTTAAAAACAGGCTTGGCTCATTTTCCTCCTTGCTGCTGGCGCCTAATCTAGTGGGTTATTTGATGTGTAGCTCTCGTAGTTGCACCCTGAGTTTTATATGGTTCAATTGATGATTACAGGATTCAACTTCCGGATTACGGGGTGTGATTCAAGATGGGGGAATATTGTGCTCATGCTGTATTTGCAATGGCCGCAGGGTGAGTTATCAGTTGATTTTGAATAATGGGTAATCAATGGTTTCTTAGTGTTGAGACTTTCCTTTCATTTGTGTTTACTTGTTTCTTTTGTCTGTGTAGATTATTCCTCCATCCCAATTCGAGATTCATGCTTGCAATACATACAAGAGAGCAGCACAATATATTTGCCTTGAGAATGGGAAGAGCTTGCTTGACCTTTTGAGAGCATGCAGAGCAGTTCCCCTGCATGCTTTGGAGGTGGCAGTTCAAAATTTTCTTTGTTCCCCACCTGGAGAAAATTACTTTACCTGCAAAAGTTGCAGAGGTTAGTGCTTTGCTTTGCTGTTAACCGTTTATTATTATTTTTATTGTTAAGGTTTGCCTCACTGATCATAGGCTCTTAAGATGAGCAAATCTATAGGACCAACCCATTTACCCCCTAAAATTAACTTATATGTTCTCTAGAAATATTGGCCTGATTAGCACTGTTTAAATTGTTCAACTTGGTTACACCCTTTTCCCCCCCTCCGTCCTTATAAAACAAGAAATATTATTAACTAGAAGAGGATGATATTTAAGGTGTGGAGGAAAAATATCCTTGCTGCTTATTCGAAAACAAAAAAATGTTTGCCGCAAAAGACTAGGACAAACCAGGACAAACAAACAAAAAAGAGACACACAAACTACAATACCTCATAGAAGCCAATGTCTCTTCTGTAAGAAAGGTACTCCTCTAAAAGGATTATGCTTCTTACACCAAGTACGAGAAAATTTGGTTTATTATGTTTTGTAATTGAACTCTTTAAGTTTGCCCTAATTATTATAGGGTTTAATATTATTTTGGTTTAAATTTTTGTCCGTTATGTAATGTATTAGAATTTAAAAAATTTGGAGTGCAGTTTGCTTATTATATTTAAGATGTAATAGGGTTTATGATTTTAGGCTTGGAAGAAAAGAACAACAATTTTGGCCTGTTTGAGCCGAAAAGGTGGCCTGTTTAATTGTTTGGGTAAAATTTACTGATAACATTATCGAGTTATGTTCTATTTATTCTTGATGGTATATTATTTTATCATTGTTGTTGTTATTATAGGGTGTTTTCCTTCTTCAAGTGTGGAAAGAGTGGGGCTATTATGCCAATCTTGTGTGGAGGAAAGGAAATCTGAAAAAAATTCTATTAAGAGAGTTGACAAAAGAGTCAGGTATTCAAAATGAAATCGATGTTCTATAGTTATTTGCTTGCAAACACTGCCACAATCTATGTTGATAAGTGTGATAATGACACAGTCCTAAATGTTCACACCACATTCAAGGTGAAATGAAATGTTTCTGGTTCCTTTTTCCACTTCTTACTCTATTTTTTCTTTCATCGTTGTATTACTATTACACAACATTTCAGGTCTCCTAAACCAGTATTGTTTCCCAGTCCATCAAGCACTTCTGAACTCTGTAATTCCTCACAAACTAAGAGACGCTGGAAGAAAAGAGAAAAGTTGGTATTCATAATATTTCTTTTATCTTAAATATGATGCAAATTTTGTAAAGTTTCTGCACAACAATTTTGCCTTAACCAAAATCTGTGGTCATTAAGCATGATGGGTTTCACAAAAATAACTTTCTCCTGTCTAATTTTTAGGTTGTATTTTTGCTTTCTTGTTACGGTTTGTGTTTTCTTTTGGCTTACATTATTTTAATTGCATCATTAAGGTCATCAAAACGGGATGCCAGCTCAGCTTTTTCCAAGGGTGCTTCAGATCCTATTCTATTCCACAAGAGTTTGTGGAAGAGGAAAACAAAGTTTGTATATCTGGATTTATTCTTAAAATCATTGATCTTGTTGACATTCTTGTAAGTTCAATTGTTTACAATAAAGTCTCATTCCCCCTCTTTATTGTAATAATTTGTTATTACCAGGTCATATAAACTGACAGTAAAATTAAACACTGCTCCAGTTACTTCAACTTCGATGTTTCCAGTTACTTCAACTTCGACGTGTTTATCTTCAGAAAATAAGAGCCAGTGGAAGATCGCCAAAAAGTTAGCTCCTTGTCATCCCTAGATTTTTGTCCGTTATATATGGCTGTAGTGTTTTCTTTTTCCTTTTTTATTTCTTTTATATATTTTGGTGATGATAGTAATTCTATGTTTATTCAATATATTCTTCTCAAGGTATCAGCGACTGCATAAATTAATTTTTGAAGAAAATGGATTGCCTGATGGAGCCAAAGTAGCTTATTATGCACGTGGACAGGTTGTTTTTATGTGAGTTTCATGTCCAAGTTATTTATGTCTAATCCCATCTTAACTGTTATGTTCTTGTCAATAGAAATTGCTTGTAGGTATCAAAAGGGGCTCTGGAATTGTGTGTGGATGCTGTAACACGCTGGTATTGCTGCTTATCTTTTTCTTGTATGTGGGCACTGCTTACTGCTCAATGCTGAGGAATCACTAAGTTGCAAGAATAATAGGTCCAATTTTAAAATGTTGTGCAGGTCAGCCCTTCACAATTTGAGGTACATGCAGGTTGGGCTTCTCGAAGGAAACCGTGAGTAATATTCAGAAGCTATTTGAATTGCTTGCCTTCTTGTACAGTTGTACCTATGGTTTTCTATGTGGGTGGAATATTTTTGGCAGTTATGCATACATCTACACTTCAGATGGGATGTCTCTCCATGAGTTAGCAATGTTTATACTAAAAGAACGCAAATACACTGCAAAGTATAATGATGATCTATGCGTTGTCTGTTGGGATGGGGGGAACCTGCTGCTCTGTGATGGATGCCCAAGGTCGTTTCACAAAGGTCAGATGCAAAATTTATGAAAAAGAAACAAATGAAATGCTTGCTTATTTATTGTTTTTCTTCTTTTTTTAATGTATTTTCTCTCCTTTGCCAATTGCCTTATTAATTGCCTTGTTCTATACTACTACATTTTATTATCTTGATGCCTTATCTGAAGTTCTTAGCATATGATGAAATTGCAGCAGTGTCATAAACAAACAAAAATTTTTTTCCTCACTTCTTTTTACTATAATTGTCTGTTCATTTACTAAATTGGAAGAGGCTGTTGAGAAGAATATTTGCTTTGTTTAATAAATTAGAAGATAATTATCTTCGAACTGAACTACAATGTTGCATTGGTAATGTACAGAATGTGCGTCAGTATCAAGTATTCCTCGTGGTAATTGGTATTGTCAAATTTGCCAAAACATGTTCCAAAGAGAAAGTTTTGTTGCGGACAATGTCCATGCTGTGGCAGCAGAAAGGGTTGAAGGAGTTGGTTCCATTGAACAGATTGCCAGATGCATTCGCATAGTAAAAGATAGCGATGCTGAGATGGGTGGATGTGTTTTGTGCGGGTAATATTCTACATCTTATTGATTAGAAGTTTAGAACTATGAAGCCGAAGCCCATGTGGGCTTCACTTCTTACAACAAATTTCTTGACATCAGCATTGTTGTCATGTTTGTTACTTCTCTATTCAAGTTAATTAATCAAAAACTATTCACCCAAGTTGTATATTATAAAGGGGAACTTTTGTGTTTGTAGAGGTTCTGACTTCAGCAGATCAGGATTTGGTCCACGCACAATAATATTCTGTGATCAGGTATGTGGTTTTGTCTTTTTTGTTTTGTATTTTTGATATTGCATTGAAGGCCCCCGTAGCATGTACAAGCATGTTCCCTTGTTTGAAGAGGGCTCAATGATTTATTAACTTTGGGTCATGATTGATGCAAATATCTAACTCTAGGGATTGATTTGGTTCTGCTTAATTTTCTTGTTTGTTGTAGTGTGAAAAGGAATACCATGTTGGTTGTTTGAGGGATCATAAGATGGCATTTTTAAAGGTATTCAATATTTTGCATTATATTTATTTGCAAATTTAACCTCACTCTTGTTCTTCGGAAATAACATTTATGTCGCAAATGGCAGGAGTTGCCAGAAGGGATTTGGATTTGCTGCGATGATTGCACAAGGATACATTCTATTTTGGAGAACATCCTGGTTAGGGGGCCTGAGAGACTTCCGGAATCTCTCTTGGATGTAATAAAGGTGAAGCAAGAGGAAATACTTTTAGGACTACCTAATGAGATTGATGTAAGATGGAGACTTCTTAATGGAAAAATTGCTAGCTCTGAAACTAGGCCATTCCTTTTGCAGGCTGTGTCAATGTTTCAAGTAAGTCGTTGTCCGTCTGACTTGTTTCCATCTTCTTTCTTATTTACCTTGAGTGCATGAAAGTGATGATCATATTTTGTTTTTCCAACAAATGGCAAGCTGCTTCTTTTTTGTGTGTGTGTGTGTTTTTTTTTTTTTTAACACTTGTTCATACTATGCCTTTCTGATAATTGAAGGCGTCTTTAGATAAATTAAATTTTAGGGTAGTTTCAAAATATATTTATCTTCAGCATTGACATATATATTGGTAACATTTAGGATTTTATGTAATTTGTTTGGTGCCAACATTTCTGACATGAGTGGATAAGCTTCTGACAGTTGTAAATGGCCTTTTTGCTTGTTGGCTTCAAATGTATATCAGTATATGCCATTCTGCATGTTTGTTTACCGACTTTTATATATTCTGTTTGTGTGTGTATTTTTGCATGTGTAACATGTTACTTGCGTGTGTTTTTGTGTAATGAATTTTAAAACACTTGTGATTTGGTTCTTCTCTCCCCACTTTGCCCTTTGAATTTGCCAATTGCATAAGATCAATAATAGTTTAATACAAATTATTGGACTGCGGTACTTAGAGATCACTTGCATGTTTCAGGAATGTTTTGATGCTATTATTGATCCAGTTAGTGGGAGTGACCTTATTCCTGCCATGGTTTATGGGTAAGGAATTCCTTATAGAAAGAACATTTGTTCTGCTTTCCATTTTTCTCTTCAACTTCTTTGTTCTCTGTCTCATCTAACATCCCCCCCCCCCTCTCTCCTCCTCTCTTTTTCTTACAGAAGGAGTGTACAGACTCAGGATTTTGGAGGATTTTATTGTGCATTATTAATGGTCAAGTAAGAACTGGTTTTCTCTGTTTATTATTTCACGCTTGCTCAACGGTACTGTTTACATTTCTCTAATGTCCTTGAAGTTCATGTGTGGTATCTGCGGCTATGCTTCGAGTTTTTGGGAGAGATGTTGCAGAGCTCCCTTTAGTTGCAACGTGTTATAAGAACCGTGGAAAGGTAACTTGAATGGTTTCACAAAATGGAAGCTCGTTTTGAATGTGTTCAGCAATGATAGTCTTATTGCTATTATGCTGATTTGAGTAGTGGGATTAACTAGAAAAAACTGGTGGTGGTTGTGATATGATAACATTGGTTTGTCCTAAATAGGGTTATTTCCAAACGCTGTTCTCTTGCATTGAGAGGCTGCTGGCTTTCTTGAATGTGAAGAACTTTGTTCTACCAGCTGCTGAGGAAGCAATATCTATATGGACCGATAAATTTGGGTTTAGCCTGATGAAACCTGAGCAGGTATATATATACATACACACACATATTTCATTGTATAATTTATGAGCTAGATCAATACCTTGCCACTTGGTTTTGTGGCTAATAATTTAACTTAAATGGAAAAACATGATTTCAGCTTTACCCTTATGAATTATGATGCAGCTTAGCAATTATAGAAAGAACTTCAGTCAGATGATGGCATTCAAAGGGACAATTATGCTCGAAAAACCGGTTCCATCGTGTCGGATCGTCAATACCCGATCCTGAAAGGTCTCAATACAACAAAAGTCATTCATGAAAGAAGGGGAAACCCCCTAACTTTTGTGTTTACTATTACTCATTCTGCTGGTTCTGTACATGTATTTTAAGCCATTTTTGAACATTTGTTTTAACATTTATATTGTCGTTATCGTGTTTTACCGTTTTAGCTAAGCTACTCTATTAGTCTTGAGAATAGTGCTTTTACCAAGTTCCTGATGCTATGCAGAATAGTACAGCATGTCTTGGATTTTTAGATAAGCTTTTTAGTTAGTATAGCATTCTAATGCATCATTAAAAAGCATGAATAAACAAAAATTGCCAAAGCATCAAACCCACGTTAAGAGGAATAAATTTCAGTGTTTTTACCCCCCCAAATTTTAAGTTCCCACAACAACAAAATCGAGGAAATTGAAAAAAGGTGTACAGGGGAAGATGAAAAATTGAAGAGATGGCACGTGAGTTTCAACTGATCAGAATCAGAACTGGAATTGCCACTGGGAATGAAATTCAAGCGGCACAACATGAAGAGCTTGTGCGTTTTTTTTGTTGCATGCGCTTGCTGCTGCCGTCAACCAGGTGCTGTTTTTCTAAGGTGCAAAACGATGTGTCGTTGATGCTTACAATTCTGTTTTTAGTACCCCTCTCTACATCAACATCATCATCACCGGTAGATTCAAATATATACAAACTTGAAGTTTTTAACTTATGCCTCCCCTTTTGATGATTGATGGTCCTTAATATCTTGAATTAAGCATGAAATGCTCAAGCCAGATGAACCACCTTCTTCTAAAGACTTTCTTGCAATCTTTCCAAGTTGTATTGCCCTATCTCTTCTCTTTCTCCCTTCTTCACCACCCTCCATACACATCTCTATAGCTTCCATAACCCTATTTTTCTTCACCAAAATCCCACATTTCTTTTCATCACCAAACCTTACAGGAACCTCAACTCCTATTCTAACTCCAACCTTCAAAATTTCCACAACAAACTTCTCATTCAAGAATTGTTCAGCAAATAAAGGCCAAGTTATCAATGGTATCCCAAACGAAACACCTTCAATTGTTGAATTCCAACCACAATGAGTTAAGAAGCCTCCAATTGAAGGGTGTGATAGTATCATAATTTGTGGTGCCCAACCCTTAATCAAAAGTCCTCTCCCTTTGACCCTTCTTTCAAAACCCTCATCCTCTAACCATTTTTCTAGCTCTAATGATGAACTTTCATCAGCATTTTTTACCACCCAAATGAATGGCCTATTTGATGCTTCTAAACCTAACCCTATTTCTATCAATTGTGATGTTACAAGCCTACACAAGCTACCAAGGCATACATAGATGACTGACCTTGGCTCCATCAATGTTAGCCATTCCAAGCATTGGCTTTCTTCAATGGAAGGTTTGTTCCCTCTCTCAAACATGTCCAAACTTGCCTTGTTGATCAAGGAAACTGGTCCCATGCACCAAACCCTCTTGTTCATCACTCTTTGGTACTCCTCAATACAACCCTTTTCCAATTCCTCAAAACTATTCATCACAATACCATCGGAAGACATCTCCGCCTCGCGCATTTTGTCCCTATAATCATCCAAATCCGGAAGCGCAACAAAAGCTCCTGGAAGCTGTGCTCTTGATATCTCAATCTTCTGATGAATATGAGGAAGCCCCGGTATCACAAATCGCTCCAAGTCACTAGAGACTAAAGCATGTGAGTTGTGGAGCTTGATATTGTAGGAGCTTAGCAATGAGAAACATGACATGCCATGGAACACAAGCCTTGGAATCTTGAACCTTGCGGCGGTGATGGAAGTCCAAGATAGGCACTTATCGGAGATAATGCAACTTGGTGCATGATCATGAGTTCGAAGGTAGTGTTCCAAAGGTTCTTGAAGCATGTCAAGTGCATTGTAGAATCTCCTAAGAAGGTTTCTTGATGGCAAGGTATCTAGATTCTCACAGGCAAATGGTAGACCAACTTGTTGGCATGGGAATGGGATTATCAAGAGATAGATTTGGAGGCCTTGTTCAAATCTTGCTCTAAAAATTGTGTCCTCAAATCTTGAGGCATTCATTGGTGTGGTAACCAAGGTTACAATCACACCTTTTTGCTTTGCCAAGATCTTTGCTATGTCAATCATGGGAATCATGTGGCCTTGTGCAAAGAGTGGAACCAACACAAAGTGCAAGGCCATGGCCAAAGGCAAAAGTGTTAGGTGTGACTAGGTTGGGTTTTTGGCGTATGCTATGGTATGGCATGGTATTTAAATATAAACTATATTGTTGGGCTTAGTCATGTCTCACACCAAGGATTGACATTGACTTTGAAATTTGAATAATTCAAATATGTGATATCACTCGTATTAATTAGTGTTTTCACATGTATATATCTAATTCAATTATGGTGTCCTTTTTCTTTATACCCCCTCTAATAACAATTTTTCATTTGTAATTAAAATCATGAAATATTGAAACGCCATGGTAATATTATTATGCATATATATCAAATTAAATTCTTCAAGAATAGGGTATACGTGATTCATGGAGCGTTTTATAGATTATAACAAATGAGAGTCAAACTCAAATCATAACAATGTATGAGATGAAGACGTTTATAAGTAAAATGGATCGACTCCTTAATTAGCGTTTTTCATAAGTGTTAAGTCACCATATGGTGCCATATTAACCATTATTTTATAGCTCTTTTACCGTAATTCTTAACCCAACAAATTAAAAATTAGTTTATCGCTAATCTAAATCCCATTTAAAAAATTTGATACAAATCAATAAATTATTATATATAAAATAAAACTTAAATCTTAATACAAAAAGTGAATTTATTACTTATTTGACATATAAATTGGTTGTCTCATAGTGGAATCCGCGTTGATTTGGTCACAGGTTGCGTGACAAACGAGCAAATGTACATTTCTCTTTCTCAATTCTCATGTGATGTGCAGTGCCTACTATTATTTATAACTCGGTTTTGTTAGGTAGATAATGATTTTTTGTAAATAATGTGAATAATAAATTTTAGAATTGATCTAATGAAATAAAAAAATACTTCACTTTTAAATTATCTCATAAATTTTAATATTAGGATAATCATTTACATACCTAATGAATTAAACATCCAGTTATTATTAACTATACATGAGTAAATCGAATAAAAAAAATAATCATTCAATTAAAAATATTAAACATAATTATCTATATATTGAATTGAACATCTGATATATTTATTGTTTACATTATTTAGTGAAAAAAGTATAGGTAACTAACAAGATTTTTAAACAATGTGTAAACAATGTGAATTAATAAGGTTAAAAAGAGTAAATTTAATTAGTAACATTAAATTAGAGTGTAGTGTATTTTCATTTAATTGGTAGTTACGTTGTTCATGTTGTTCAAAATTTTCATTATTTCCCTAGCACTTCTCTATTTAATATTTTCATTGTCTATTTATACTTTTCTTTTATAAATCACTAGTTACTACCACCTAATTATCACCATAATATTTATTTTATTATTATATTTCTTTATGTAGTACAGTAGTAGTTGGCATTGTTTCCTGATTTGTTTGTGACTTTTGAACTTATCTAGATCTTAAATTATTGATATGTATCTTCTTCATGAAGCAGATAACATTATTGTACTATTAATAATATAATAATATTATTATTATTATTGTTAGTAAAATATTTGGTCGGAAAAAGAATATTAAAGATAAAATTGAAGAAGTTGCTTATCAAAAGCAAAATTACCGAGTATTTTTAAGAACATGTAAAAATGCCTAGAAATTTCATGCCTAATACGCAAAAATATTATTAATTTTATTAGATGATGACAAATATCATTTACACGAAAGTATGGAATTTCAAATTAAGTTGACTTTATAGGTGTCTGTTTTTTAGGAGATAACATGTCACACAGACTTTACCTTCCTTTTTCCTTTTCTAAAAGCTTTATAAAAGATGAAAAGTGTCACATGATTACACCAACTATATACTTATCAAAATAGTGAACTATACAAAATTGTAAAAAATTATATATGAAAGTGCTTATTAAATTAAGCTATTGTCCAGAGAATCAACCCCTTGTTTTCGTTTGCATGTAAAATTGAAGTTATTTTTATCAATATTTACTTTCACGTCAAAAAAGTAAAAGCTACCAACTCTTTATTTGACTTTGAGAATATGAACACAGGTACAATATTATACTAAGAGAAATTAATTAAATTTCTTTCTTATTAATATAATATATTAAAAGTCCTTCTTTACATTTAAAAAGTAGTTAAACACACTAAAATTTTCATCAAAACTACATTTCTACTATATAACAAAAATATCTTTAATTTCTATAAAAATTATGATGATATATAGCTGGATAACATCATGAAGTAGTGAAATATTATAAGTTTATAACAATATTTATTATGTGAATATTTGTATGTGTGGGTGAATTTTATCTAAATTTTTTTAAATGAAAAATAAATTATCTCTTATGATATGTTTAATAGTTATTAAATGAAGTAAATTATGTTATCATAGTTAATACTAACTTTTTATTAAAAGGGTTCTCTGATATTTTTAAGTCGAAATTTCTTTTTTTAATTTTTTTCAAGTGTGAGAGAGAAGAGATAAAATATTATTTTCAGGAAATGAAAATCCATATAATTTATAGTATCAATGGGTAGCCATAAAATCATAAAATATAACTAAAAAAAAACTTGAGACAAAAAATAAGAGTAAAGTATTAAATTGGTTTCTTATGTTTAGATTTAGTTTTGTTTTTGTCTCTCTAAAGTTTAAGCCTTTAAGGTGTCATTTAAATTTAAAAAAGTTTTATTTAATTTTAATATAGTCCTGCCGTGAAATCAATATTAAATAAGTAACGAAACTCAATTTTTAAATATAAAAAATTTATATAACCAAACTTTTCGGTTGCCGAAAAACTCTCTGTGATAGAAGATGAATTTTCCTGCAAAAAAATGAGTTCTCGATAATGTTGTCTATATATTTGAACCAAAGTCAGTGACTATATATATATTCTTTGTTCATCATCAAGTAGGGTATTTAACCACCATAATATTATTGTTGGAATTTAGAAGCTAAGTCATCTTCCTTGAAACTTGAAAGGAGTGTTTGTTGGAAAAGAGTAAGTAGTGTTCATTCATATATATGCATAGGAGATATATATAGATTAAATAGATGACTTTAGTTGTTGTAACTCTCCTTCCTAGTAAGCTTCCGAACAATTATATTGACGATGAAAACCAGCTTATGAATCAAGATATTTTCTCATTGTTAATATAATTATAAATAACGTATAATCCATATGACGCCAAATACGAACTGAAATAACAAAAAAAATCAAAATTTATTCTAGAAATTAAAATTAAACAAATAAAGTCACAAAAAAACAATTTTAAAAGGTGGACTATATAATAGGCAAATTGATCAATTCTCTGGAAGTTTCATTACATACATGAGATGATAAGACATTATGACTAATTCTTCAATCTTCCTATACATTATTAATACGTCATTATCAATAATGTAGATACTTGTGACATTAATGACGGCTACATGTGCCTTCAACGAATCATTTGTGTATCTTGCGTCAATGTCTCACAATCATAAATATATATTGTTGACGGATTTGACATAAATGATAAAAATTTTAAATATTTTAAAAAAATATTCATTCAATTAGGTGTTTTTATTGTTATAAAAATATTGGTACTAAACAATTTACACATATTTATTAAAATTTACACAGAAAATTTGTGTCCTTTGTTTTTTTTTTCTAAAAAATTTGTGTGTCCTATGAAGACCTAGTAAAAATTAAGGTAATGAATATAAAAACTTAAAACTTTTTTTTTTCACTCGAACTCAAGATTAAAGAATTTTTAGGAGAAAAAAAAATCTATAATACTACTCCATATATATATAGGATAGGATAATGCAATCTTCATGAGAAACACAACCACAATATACATATACATTCCTCTCTATTTCCAATAAGATTTCAACCTTGTTTAGAAAGGTACATACAACTAGGGTGTTCGCGGTCCGGTTCGAATCAATTTGAGTCAAAAACTCATCCGATTCGAACACTAATTTTACTTGCGGTGTGGTTTAGATTGGATGCTTTAAAAAAAATCCGATCCGATCCGATCCGATCCGATCCAATTTCAAAACAGTTTGGATTGGATTGGATTTGCGGTTTATAAATTAAAAAAATTAAATACATATAACAAGTCTCAACATCAAATTTTAAATAATTAACAATGACATAACAAGTCTCAATAATATCTTAAAAAGTCAACAATAACATAATGATAGAAATAAAATTATAAGTTAGTTAAAATAAATAAATAAATAATATTTTGAACATAAAATATTTATTAAATAATAATAATACATGAATAATATAAAAATCTATAAAAAATGGAACATGTTATAGGTATAATTGTAAATATAATAATAAAATAATAATATTATAGCACATTGTGCGGTTTGGATTGGATTGGATTGGTTATGAAAAGTAAATCCGAAATTCGATCCGATCCAGCGGTTTGTAAAAAATAGAATCCAATCAAATCCGAATTAGTACGGTTTTAATCAATTTTCGATTTGAATTGAATTAAATGAGTAGTTTAATTTGGATAAGTTTGGATTTGAACACCCCTACATACAACTGAGTACCAAATACTTTATTAATATTAGAGTTTCAAACTTGAAAAGAAAAGAAAAGAAAACACAAATAAACAAGGAAAAAATAACACTCAATGCTTCCAATGCAACATCACTTGATGGTATCTTCATAAGGTTTTAATTAATTAATTAATTAAAAACTTTGACACATGATTGAGGATGTCTTCAATTAGAAGAGACAAGTTGTTGTAAGAAGATCCACCTTCTTCAATTGCATTCTTTGCCAAATCAGCATACTCCTTAACCCTTTCTCTTCTCTTCTCTTTCTCTTCACCTTCTCCCATCACATTCTCAATAGCATCCACAACCTTTTTCCTTGTAACTTGAACACCATCACCAAATTTATCTTCATCACCAAAATGCACAGCATTTTCAACACCAATCCTCACCCCAATCTCAATAACTTGCACCACAAGCTTCTCATTGTAGAATTGATCAGCAAACAAAGGAAATGTGATCAAAGGAACACCACTACAAATCCCTTCTAATGTTGAGTTCCAACCACAATGTGTCAAAAATGCACCTATTGAACTATGTGACAATATCAAGATTTGTGGGGCCCAACCCTTAATCAAAATCCCTCTCTCTTTGACCCTTTCTTCAAACCCATTTTCACCTAGCCATTTCTCCATCTCATCCTTCCTATATGCTCCTCTTAACACCCAAATGAAGGGCCTTTTTGTCATTTCCAATCCCAAACCAATCTCAATCAATTGCTTTGGTGAAACCCTATTAAGGCTACCTAAACAAGCATAAATCACAGACCCTTTTGGCCATGAATCAAGAAACTTCACATATTTGTTCTCAATTTCATTACTAAACTCCTTGTTTCCTCTTTGAGCCTTATCCAAATCATCCTTATTTGTCAATGAAACAGGACCAAGACACCAAACTTTAGTAGTAGAACCTATTACCCTTTGATACTCTCTCACATATTCTAATTCCAATTCTTCAAAACTATTCACTACAACCCCATAAGCTCCTTTTTCATTTTCCCTAATTTTCTCTCTTACCTTAATCAAATGTTGGTTTGTGCCAGGGTTGAACAATGCTGGAAGCTGTGATTTTCTCATCTCAATCCTATGTGGCAAATCAGGAACAACAATAACTTGATCATCATCAGAAAATTTGTCACATACCTTAGAAGCATACAAATTGTGGTTGCACAAGAGATTGAAGCAATTAGTCCCATCAAATATTATTCTAGGGACATTAAACTTTGTTGCAATTTCAGCTACACATGGAATATTCTTGTCATAGATTATGCAACTTGGAAAAGGGTCAAGACTTTTTTCAATAAGATCTTCAATTGGCATTTGCATTAAGCTCAATGCTAAGAAGAAATTCTCCTTAAGATCCATTGAAGGTAATGTGTCTAAGCTTTCACAACCTTGAGGGATTCCAGCTTCAGAATTTGGAAATTTGACAACAAGTATTTGGATTTTTGAAGAATTTTGATGAACCTCTCTATCCAAGCTAGCTTTGAATTGAAGTGCATTGAGGGGTGTGGTTATTATGGTTACCTTAACATTGCGCCTACCCAATAATTTGGCCATGTCCACCATTGGTAAAATGTGACCTGGTGCCATTAAAGGGATGAATACAAAGTGAAGGTTATTGTTGTTGTTGCATACTTGTGGTGTTGATGAAACCATTGTTGCAATTTTCTGTGACAATAGCAAAAGATTCAAGAGAGTTTATATACTTGTTTAGATAAGTTTAATAAGCAAATTAAAGTAGCAAATTTGATTTGAAAGAGGATGCTTAATTTTGTGCATATATTCAGTTATTAAAGTAGCAAAGCATCACGTTTTATGTGGAATGGGCTAAGTTTTATTATTTTTAAGTGGGTTAATCATGAAAAAATTGTCTTCAAATTATTTAGTTGCTTATAGAAATATCTCTAATTTATGTTAACAATACACATACTCTTAAAATATTTAAATATATGAGAAATATATCTAAAAGTGATTGAAAATAATCTCCGTTAATAAAATTTACTAATGTGACAAAGTAAATGATTATATATCTATTTCACAGAAGTCACATAAACATTATCGTTTGCCACTTAAATAATTTCCGTTATCAAAGACGATACACTATAGTAAATATTATTGTCATGTTTTTGAATATTTAGAGGAATTTTTGTTGTTAATATAAATTAACAGTAATTTTAACAACAGCTAAGTAATTTAGAAACAGTTTTTATAATTACTCTCTTAAATATGTATTTTTTTTAAATGATATATATATATATATATATATAAATTAATTATTGTATTTGGAATTAGCTAGATCATCTAAAAAAAGTTGAGAAATTGACTACCTTTTGAATTTATAACCTTCATTATAATTTTCTTTTTTGAAAATATCAGCCAGTGAAAAAGGGAAAAATTGATAATGATAAATTTTGTAATTATTAATTTATTAGTGAAAACCTACAACAAAAATGTAAGAACACATTACACAAATCAAACAATTTTCTTAACCTTTTTATTTCTCCTTAGTCCCCTATATTATATCAACCCAACAAGTAGTGGTATCCCTAAATTATATGCCTCAAAAGGTCTTTGACTTGATTTTAGGAGATGACAAATAAAATTGATTATGCTTAAAGGGGATTAATTTCTTTTCTTCATAAGGGGCTTGGATAATAATACTCAAGGTAGCGTTTGGTGGAAAGACAGAGACGGAAAAACTGAGACTAAGAGACAGAGATTGAAATAAATCTCAGTATTCTGTTTGGTGCAAAGTGGGAGACAGAAATTGAAACAAGAATGAAACTCTAATTTAATTTGTACAAAGAGTAAAATTAAAATTAATTAATTAAAATGAGGATATTTTAGGTATAAAATATTATTAAAGTTTCAGTCTCCATCTCTAAAAATTTTAGTCCCCCGTGTCCCTACTTTTTTTAGGTACTAAAATACTGAAATTTTAGAGACAGAGACAGAAATTTTAGTACCAGTCTCTGAACTAACAAACATAATACTAAGTCTCAATCTCCCAATCTCTGTCTCAGTACCTCAAAACAAACGCCATCTTAGTAAACAAATAAAAAAAATTTGAAATGAATAAAATCACCTTAGTTATATCCTTACACTAAAGTTTCACTATAAAAATGATTGAAATTATTCTAATTTGATTCAACAAGCTAAGAAGGCATAGAAGAATGGACAGGAAAATTTCCAATGAAGAGAAAATCATGAAATTTTTTGTTCTTAGGCTGTTAGAAACTCCGAAAAAGTAAAGAAAAATAAACCTGAAATTTAGAACTGTCATACTTACATGATGATCTTACTCTTACTTGAATGATGGATTATAACTCTTTGGCTGTCTCTAATCAATTTTCCCAATTGCTTTCAATCTGTGCTCATAGTAGTTAGTAGTATTTGGGATATATATTCATAAATTAAATTGTAACATTTTTTTACAAATGATAAATCAAACTATTTTATACCAACTAATATGATGTTAATTAAAATGGTCTGTTTTGTAATAATTAATTGTATTGAATTCGAGACTTATAGATAAAACAAAAAAAGATAAATAAATTATTTTTATAATTAAATTCAACCAAATATATTTTTTTATATATATTTTCTTCTTCTTTTTCAATTGACTTTTATTGCGTCAATAAATTATTAGACTAATTTAGTTGAATTTAGTTATTAAATTAAAATAATTTAGTCATGTAACATCATTGAAAAAAAGAACTTTAATATAAATATACAATGAATTCGTTCACCTAAAAAAATGCAATGAATTCATTACTTCATATATTTCCTTTTATGAGAAAATCTAGGAGAATTTAAATTAAGGAAATAAATCAAAGATTTTGTTTC
Organism: Arachis ipaensis; assembly: GCF_059453495.1. Classification (NCBI taxonomy): domain Eukaryota; kingdom Viridiplantae; phylum Streptophyta; class Magnoliopsida; order Fabales; family Fabaceae; genus Arachis; species Arachis ipaensis. The sequence continues at coordinate 124,779,297 of NC_142437.1, forward strand.
CTTTGAAAACAATGCGTTTAATTGCATTATTATTATTTAAGGGGGTAAAAGTGAGAAAAATTTGACACAAAAGTATTAGTTACCTTTTTATATTTCATTAATAGATTGTTATAGATTAGATTACATCGGCTTACAAATATAGAATACTAAGATATGGATACAAAAATATAAAATTATATTTGACAAATAAAATATAAATAAAGATTTGTGTCTTAAGATATTAAATTATTATATTTATATTTTTTTTTATCATAAAAGACATAAAAATACTAGACAAAAATACAACTTATTTTATTATTATTATTATTATTATTATTATTATTATTATTAAATTTTTATAATAATACTTTTTTTTATTTTATTATTTTTTAAATTTTGTGTAAAAAAATTAAATTTTTTATTATTTATTTTATTTTATATTTATTATTAAAAATAAAAAAATTTATTTTTATATTTTTATTATTTGTATCTTATTTTTAGTATATTATCTTGTTCTATTTTTAAAATCAAATGTAGTCTTATATATAAATGATTGTTAGTAGTCACATGGGGAAAATAAACAAATTACGGGCTAAAATGTATATGTTATTTGAGTCATAGGGTGTTAAATGAAATTTTTTTTTTTTGGTTTATGAATTTTTTTTATCATTGTTTGTGATGCTTTTTATTACATCCGTGTAACTTATTTTGGGCCTAAAGGTCCTGTGTATGCTAGTCAAGTATTGGGCCTTAGTCGGTTTTGAAAAATCTACATGCTAATATAAACGAAAAAAAGAATAAACAAAAAAAAAGAAGAAAATGTAAATATCAATTGAACATATTAAATTATCTAACAAAAAAGATTAAATATTAAAACTGTGATGTAAGGAAGATAAAAAAAAATAACCAAAATTTATTTTATTTAGTATTTATTAATTATTACAATAATTAATAAATACTAAATAAAACAAGTTCTGACTATTTTTGACTAATTTATTTTAATTACCAAACATTTTTAATATTGAAATAACTACCCCACTAAAATTCCAAATTTATAAAATTGGATAGTGACACGAAAAACAAGATGATATAAATATTACAAAAACTTCCTTAGTTCCTTACACAAAAATGTGTGACAATATATAATCACTCCTTATTAGACAACAAAACATTAAGAAGTGAACTACAAATTCTTATTAAGAGTCATAAAAATTACATGGAAAAACTAGGAACTAATAATGTTGTATTCATTGTGTTGATGGCTTACCAAAGGTTAGTGTTTCCATGTGATCAAGTAGCATCTTCATGTTAAGATAAGAAGATCCTCCAACTTGCATAGATTTCTTTGCCAACTCAGCAAGCTTTCTAACACTTTCTCTTCTCTCTTCCTTCTTGGCTCCATCTCCAATCACTTTCTCTATTGCCTCCACAATTTTCTCCCTCTTAATACTAGCACCATAATTTTCTTGCTTACCCAAAGGGATAGCAATTTCATTCCCTAATTCTTCACCAATACACAATATTTGCACAATCAATTTCTCATTGAAAAATTGGTCAGCAAACATAGGCCAAGTTATCATTGGAAGACCAGCACAAATTGCTTCTAGGGTTGAGTTCCAACCACAATGTGTTAGAAACACACCAATAGCATTGTGTGATAATAGTAACACTTGTGGGGCCCAACCATGAATTATGAGTCCTCTGTCCTTTGTCCTTTCTTCAAATTCACTATCTAATAAGTCATCTTCTTTCATCACCCAAATGAATGGAAAATTGCATGATTCCAATGCCAAAGCAAGTTCTTGAAATTGTGCAAGTGCTAGGTTGTTGAGTGATCCAAGACAAACATAAACAACTGATTTTGGTGGCCATGAATCAAGAAATTTAAGACAAGAATCTAGGTCAACTTTAGATTTGTTACCTCTTTGACCAACATGTTGTGTTTCATTGTTATTGTAGGATAATGAAACAGGACCAATGCACCAAACCTTGTTACCTTTAACCTTCTTGTATTCTTTGACATAGTCTAATTCCAATTCCTCAAAGCTATTGATCACATACCCATATGCTGATTCTTGTGAAGTTCTAATCTTTTCATCAAGATCTTTGAGATCCTTTGCTTCAGGATTCAATTCCAATGGAAGTTGTGATTTTGTTAACTCAATTCTGTGTGGCAAATTAGGCACCACAATAGGCTTTGATTCTTGGACATTCTCATAGACCTTGGACTTGAACAAATTGTGCAACAATAGAAGATTCATGCAACTTGTTCCATCAAATATAAGCCTTGGGATTTTGAACTTCATAGCAACATTTTCCATCCAATAGTTGAATTTGTCAACTAGAATGCAACTTATTGGGGTTGCCTCAATCAACTCTTCTATTGGTGTTTGCAACTTGCTAAGAGCAAACATAAATCTTCTTATTAAGGCGCGTGAAGGAACTAGCTCCAAGCTTTCACACCCTTCTGGCAATCCAAATTCGAGAACTGGAATCTCGAATTGGATAAGCTGAATTCTTAATTTTGATGCATTGACAGTGTCAATCAGTGGCTTGACGCGTGTGGCGTTAAGGGGCGTGGTGACGAATGTTACAAAAGCTCCATGGTTTACTAGTAGCCTTGCTATGTCTACCATGGGAATAAGGTGACCAGGACACAAATATGGTACTAAAAGAAAATGGAGTTGATGCTTCATATTGTGGGATTCTAAAGCCATTTTTGTTGTGTTGAGACTTGAGAAAGAGAATAACAAAGCTATAATTAGTTACAAAACTAGGTAGATTTACTTGCTATGTACTATGTAGTTGGTACCTGAGGAAACTTTACCTAACCTACAATAATTACAGGCCACACATTAGTCCATTTTGTCTTTTTCCAATTATCTAGTTGTATATTTATATACCATAGGAATCTCACAAAAAAAAAAAATTTTTGGTGTCTTAGGAATCTCACAATTTAAATCAATATCCTTTTTTTTTTAGTTTTCCCAGAAACTGGTTTTATAAATGATATTTGTAAGTGAATATAATCATATTTTATACAAGGCTTCTTGTCTGAAAGTGACTTAGCAATCCTATGCCGAATGGAAACAATAGCAAAAAACAATTAAATATGAAAATTAATAATGAAATATATAGCCAATGAAGGGAATGCAACATAAAGATGATTATTATAATATTTTTAAATTTTAAAAATTATTTTATTAAATACATTTATTGTTTTGTGGGCTCTATACTTACAGTCACGGAATTCGGAAGATAAACTATATGATCCTTATTATATGACCATTCAAAATTATTTTTTTTATAATTAATTTAAATTAATCGAATAATTAACTTACTTGTTTGTTTAATTAAGTATTATAATTTGAATTTTTTTCTTATGTATAAGCATAAAGCAATTTCTTAGCCAATTGCAAGATCTCAAATCTATGATATACAGACACTGACACCGACACGGGATACATCGACACGCGAATTTTAAAATTTTATAAGACACGGAGACACGTATACATATAAAATATAAAGTATTTTTTAAATAAATCATAATGGTATTTTGATATTTTATTGATACTAAAATATAAATTAATTTTTTAATTATTTTTAATATCTTATTTTAATTATATCAAGTATTTAAAATATTTTTTGTTTTAATAAATAATAATACATACTATATCTAAATTTATTTTAAAAACATATGTTAAGAATAAGATTGGACACGCTGACATATGATGGTATTTAGGTGTGTCCAAGCATGTTCGGTGAAGAATTTTTTATTTTTTATTAAGACACGGTTTGGACACAGCAGACACGCATGTCGGACGAGTGTCGGTGAGTGTCGTGTCCAAAATGTGTTTGACATGCGTATACGGCAATTCAGCGAAGTGTCCGTGCTTCATAATCTCAAATAGATCTACTGATTATTTATTGGCCAACCGGATTGGGAGATACGATGGAAAATCAAATATTTTTTTTTATTATTTTGGTTGGTTTCAATTTGGAGGCCAAGAGGCCCAAAATAAAAAGACTAACCAGAAGCGTGAGGAGGCCCATCCCATTTGTTTAAGTATCCAATATCTATTATCAAGGCCCAATTAGAAGTGACAAAAAAAATGCCCAATTTGAAGCCTTAATTGGAATTAAATTTGGTCAAGAACGCGTAAGAAGTATTTTATTCCAACCTAAACAACAGAAACTATATATCTAATATAATTATCTATCTGTTTATGAATCGTGATAGATAAGTTAACCTTGGTCTACACAAATAAAACCATAACACCTCATTGAGATAACAAAAAGAATTGTCTTCGTCAAAAGAATGTTGATCTTGAAAATTTGACAAAATAACAAAAAAAATTGACACCGCCATGGGGATGATGAAACGTATAATTAATAGGACGATTCCACACACAAAACGGTCAATAGCAGCCATTGGACTCACTCAAAATCATAGCATTCATGCAACAAAATTGCACCACGTACCATACATGCATAGTTGAAGATTCAAGCCTCAATTTCTATATATACACTAATGCACATTAATTGCTACCACGTACTTCACTAGCTAGCTACCATAGCAACATTATTTTAGAAAGAAACAAAAATCATTCACTAATTTCACCAACAATGGCGAGTATTCGTGTTGTTGCTCTCTGCCTAGTTAGCTTTGGATTCCTTGTTTGTGGTACGTTTTAAAGTTCCAATCACATTTTGCATTTTTTTTCTTCCTTCTATATGTCTCATTTCTACATGCCTATAATGTTAGATATATGTCTATGTTAATATGTCTTTATTGTCAAATTTTGTATGAAATAAATTATATATGGTGGAAAAAAGTTTAATATTATCAACATTATTGGTCTATTTATTTAATGATATATAGTAAAGGGAAGCCATATAAACCATATATGCTAAAATTAAGACTTAATTTTAGTGCATAAAATTTTACATATTCATTCAATAACATTTATTTTTTAATATGAAAACTTATGTAATAAATATTATAAAAAATAATTATTTTATTGATGTAATACTATTTCTTATTATGTTATTATGTATATTATTAATAAATAAATGTATTAATATCAAGCTCTTGATTTTTGTTTTGTATGCAGTGATTGAAGGAATTCCAATTACTATCACAAACAATTGTCCATACACTGTATGGCCAGGATCCCAAGCTAACCAATATAGTCCACAGCTACCAAAAACTGGTTTTGAATTGTTGTCTCAAAAATCCGAGTCAGTCGACGTCCCGGCCAAATGGTCCGGAAAGTTTTGGGCCAGGACAGGATGTTCGAACAATAACGGAGTGTTCTCCTGCGCCACTGCAGACTGTGGCAACCACGTTGAATGCAATGGCGCTGGAGAAGCCACACCAGCATCTTTGATGGAATTTACAGTAGACACCAACGGTGATCACGATACTTACGATGTTAGCAATGTTGATGGATTCAACATTCCTTCTTCAATTACACCACAAGGTGGCACCGGAACTTGTAAAGTTGCAAGTTGTCCGGCCAACATTAATGCTGCTTGTCCGAACGACTTGCAATTTAAAAGTTCTGATGGAAGTGTTGTCGGTTGTAAGAGCGCTTGTGTGGCTTTTGGTAAGCCGGAGTATTGTTGCTCCGGGCCTCAACATAACACATCACAAACTTGCCCTCCATCAAATTACTCCCAATTTTTCAGCAATCAATGCCCTAATGCTTATAGCTATGCTTATGATGACAATAAGGGCACTTTCACTTGTTCAAAGCCTACTGCTTATGCTATCAAATTATGTCCATAAATTTGTAATTTGCTTAATTAATTCCTAAATAAGAGGGACACTATGTATTATTAATAGTATGGTTATGCCTTATTTTTTTCATCACTTGGTGAAAAATAAGTGCATATATTATATAGATATACCATTCTAGCGTGTATGTTGGTGAATAAAACACAATCACACTTGTTGATTGTAATGGTGATTTGTCTCATCCAATAAAGTTTAATTCTTTTCTTTTCTTTTCTTTTTCTTGTTACTTTCTTTCCTTTGACTAACTCTTTCTAACTCATCCCATTTATAATAATCATTCCGTTTATTCATTCCCTCTAAACACTTTTTATTCATTTCTTTAATAAATATATCACCATTTTCAGTGAATTTCATATATACACTACAACAATTTTGAGCTATTGTAACATATAGTATAGATAACACTTAAAAAATATTGTATATAATAATCAAAAACAACTTTTAAAATTTATTGCAAAAGAATAAGGCTATTGTAACTCTTTATTAACTAACGTGTCATAAGCGTTCTCTTTGATCAATTAGAAAACATGTAAAAAGCGTTACTTTAGTAAATTAATCAAGCAATGGTCTTCATATATTACCCTTTACGAAGGATGCTTTTAAATTTTTAATAGACTCTCATTATAATCGTTGCCTAAAATAATTCAATATTTTCTTTTAAGCAGCACGGCATACATTCATCACGTGGTTCACTCCTGCTACTAAATCGTGATACTCTTCCTTCTTCTTCTCTGTTGTCCTTGTTGTTGTTTTCTCTTTTTGCTGCTGCTGTTGTTATTGTGGTTTGAGGAGCGAAATTCGATCTCATATGCTTTGTTCATGTTGTGGCTCGCTTCTATTTACCTCATTTGTTACCGAATTCAGCGATTTCTTCACCGCCGTTAGGGATCGAGCCTTCGAGTTTGTCCTGGAAGGTTCTTTCGAGTGGATGCTTGCTCGGGCGGCGCGTGTGAGTTTCATGGTTGATTGCAGAGGCGCGTTGGTCTCCGATCTCTCCCAGACGAACGCTTGGACGGCGTTCAGAATCAAAATCATGAATAACCTAAATCCCTAACCCCAACCCTAACACAATTTTCCCAATTTCACAACACTGATGTGCGCATTCTACGTTTCTCTCTGCTCTGCCGAGTTCTACTCTACTCCGCCGTGTTCTTTTGCTCCGCCGTGTTCTTCTCCTCGCGTCGAGTTCTGCTTTGCTCCACCATGTTCTTCTGCTCGCGCCGAGGTTTGCTCTGCTCAGCTATATTCTTTTGCTTGCACCTTGTTCTTCGTTCTCTCGCGCTGAGTTCTGCTCCACTCCTCCGTATTCTAAATTGGGAGAAGTAGCTACTTATGCAAAAATAGTGAGAAATGTGACCTTGTTTTTCTTTTCCTTAATGTTTCAGAAATTTCATGTAACTTAATTAGATTACAGTAAGGCCATCTGCAGATAAATGTGAGGTATGTTCCTTTTGTCTTTAAATATGTCATTTAATTTTAAGTTTAAGAAATTGGAGAATAAACTCTCAGTTGCTGCTATTTTACAGGCAGAGTTGTTAAGCAAGAAATATGAGGAGAAGGACAAACATTGTAGCGGAAATAACATCCAAATTGATTGTTGAAGAAGCTAAATTTCGTGATATACAGGTAATTAGAAATTTGCATTATTATTTGGCAAATAGTAAAAGGATTTTAGGGAAGAATGAATTGTTATTAGCCTTGCTTAATGGATGTAAAGGTAATTATAAAGGTAAGAAGAATGAGATTTTGCAGTGGGAAGGGAGAGAAGAAAAGGATTTTTCTGTGGTCTGAGGTTCTTCTTGTGAGGATTTTGCTCCTACTTAATGTGTCTACTTGAAGAGCTTTTGTTTTTAGTAATTGACTGTGTGGGATTGGCTTGTTTTTTTCTAGTTTTGAAATTTTGCTGAAAATGAAGCTTTCTTCATCTGATTTTTGTCCTCCACCCCTGGAAGGTATGTTATGTATACACTCTTGCTTGCATATTCTTCCTTGTTCATCTCCCTTTCTATTCTCCACTGTTTTGGAGCTAGTTATTGTTGCATACCAGTGTTAAGGGGGTGAAAATGCTATTCTCTTTTAGATCTTGATGGACTTTGGTTGCTGAGAATTTTGTGTATATAATCATATGGTTACAGAAGAAAAGAGGGACTGCACGGGGTTTCAGTTTAAGCCACCTGGGTGTTGGGTTCCACTTCCATGGTTGAAGGTGGTCAAGTTAGCCATCTTCACATGCTTCTTGTGTTCTGCACTCTTCCTCTTAGTTGTCTTGTTTTGTCTTTACCTTTATTTCACTCAATTCTTTTACTTTCACAATTAAACTTTATTAATACCTACAATTTTCCATATCTTGACTCTCAATATCTATTTACTTTGGTATTCTTCAACTAAATGACTTTATCTATTAATACCTACAATTAAACTTAATGTCATTTCCAAAACAGATTGTGAAAACAAGTTTTTGAATAAATAATAGATCTATAAACTATCTAAACAAAATTAACTTTATTTATTACTTTTCTTTTTGGGGTGTCAAGAAACAAAATTAACTTTTAATAACATCACTTTAGAAATAGTGAGGAATTGATGGGAATTGGGGATGGTATTTGTCGCCAAAAAAGATAGTGCAATTCTCAAAGTCTTAGAAGTCATTTATTAAAAAGAAATCTTAACAAAACATTATTGTTCTTTCGTAGGCATGCGTTGGTTTGCTTAGGTTATGCAATAGCCATTAACTAGGGAAGGTCATTTCGAAATAGTTTTGGAGAAAAGCATATGATTTTATAACATATGAATGATTTTGATGGACTTTCATATGGTTACTTGAGGGCATTTGGTTACAGGAGAAAAGCGCGTTTTGGATTCAGAACGTTGGCATGCATGTGTTGGTCCCTTTGTTTCTTTACCAGTTGTTGGAAGCTGACTTGTGTACTTTCCACAAGGTCACAGTGAACAGGTAAGATTGTGATGTTGGAAGTTATATGCCTAAGTTCTTTTAGTTTATGTCTAAATTCTAAACTATAAAATAATAATAAGAATCCTTAGTTTTAGATGCTAGTTTGTTTGATTACTTGGACTTGATGAGTTACATGCATGCATGAATTGTTTGATTTTAATTATAATTAATTTTAGGTGTTATCTTTTTTATCTTGTTCTGCACCTTGTTGCTATACTGTAACTATTATAAGTTGTAACTATTTTATCTGTGTTGGTTAGTTCCAACGCTATAGTCAAAGAATGTAGGTTTTGTAAGTGCTTATTTGGATTTGTTTGCATGTCCCTAATGGATATTTGGTATATGAGTTATATAGAAACTGAAACTGGTTAGAATAATCATGCTTCTCACTATATTGTGGAACTAAAAATTAATTCATACATAAAAGATTTTCGAGATTTTTGAGCATATTTATCTGATTATCATCATTCATTTCTGTTTAATTTTCAACACAATTCATCTCATCTTGTTGCTTTCTTCTTAATGGGAGGACCTTAAACCTCTCTCTCTCTGTTCTTCGCACTGTGTTGGTTACTTCTCTCTGCATTTTGGGTTTGTCGCTGTTGGCGTCTCCATCGTGTTCGTCGCTACTCACCTCGCCTCGCCGTTGGGTTCGTCCCTGCTCGCGTCGCCATCTGTTCATCGCTGCTCGCATTTGAAGCTTCTGATTTTTGGTCTTCTCGCTTCCAATTTTCTCATCGCCTTCTGCTCTCAGCGTCTTCTTGGCTCCTAGCTGGGTGCTGATCTGCTCTGCACCGTCGTGTTGCATCACAGGTAGGCTCCTTGCTCTGTTCTATTTTCTTATGGCTAAAGTTGATGAGAAATTTTGGTTCTGCAATTTTTTCTTTGATGAGAAATTACTGCTTAATTATTTCTGGTCCTGTAAAATCACTACAATGTTTCATTGTTATGATATATTTATCTGCCTCTGATTTAATCACTAAATGATGGCAATTTTAGGGCTTGGAATTTAATTATTGTTGGTGGAATCTCAATTTGGAAAGTTAACAGTGGATTCATTGTTATTGTAGGTGTTGGAGTTGGTTGGGAATTCTTTCAGTTCAATTGAGTTAGCGCTAAGTTTTTCGCCATGCTTCCAATTACGTTCACTTCTTTTTTTTTTCTGCTTCTCTCTTTTTGCAAATTTTGTAGGTTTGCTTTCATAGCTACAATATTTGCAAATTCATCTCAAGAGCCATTTACAGGCATTTCCCTTTATTCTTCTTGCTTTCACTCATTCCAAATATCATGGACTTCTTTTTTTTTACCAACATATTTTTTGTGTTTTTCTGGTCATTGCAGAAATATAGACTTGGGAAAAGCGAACCACAACTTGAAATCTGTTCTAGCAACAACAAACATGAAGGTAACTTGGTTATGGTTTCTCAGTTATTATAACTTGTTCTGATGAATGATCATTTTTCTCCGTTGGTGCAAATTGCAGAGAAATGAACAACAGTAAAAGTCCTTGTAGCAGCAGGGAAGAAAGTATTGGAACACAGAATGAGATGACTGAGTAATAATTATAATAGTTAGAAAATTGATCAAACTAGTTGAATGCTTTAGTAATTGGTATCAAAAATTTCATTGATCAAATGTTTTGTTCAACAGAAGCATGCAAATTGCTGAGGCTCTCCAAATGCAAATGGAAGTGCAGAAGAAACTTTATGAGCAAATTGAGGTAGGTAGCTAAATTAAAATTGAAGCATAACAAGGATATGTTAAAGATCAATATGGATAATGATTTGTCAGGTGCAGAGACAATATGCAAGTGCTATTGCATGCACAGTTTCAACAAAAATTGGAACCAGTTTTGAGTCTGAATCATGATTCAGTGTATGCAAAAAAAAAAAAGGTTGTAACATGTGGGAAGTGGGGACCACCTTGAAGGTAATGAATCTTTCTAAATAGTTTGATACCATGAATTTTGTTACTCAATTCTAAGACTAATCCAATGGTTCAATAGTGCTTGGTCAAAGCAATCCATAAGATCTTGTCTCCTTCAATTCTCTTTTGGGAAATATTTTTTGTAATGAAAAATTTACTTGCAAACAAGTCATGTATGCATTTATTTTTATTTTTGAAAATTTAAAATTATAAAATTCACTTAAAAAGGATTAAAAGCTTTATAATATCCCATTCTTATATACTTTGTTTCCATTGTTGAAATTGTTTGGAAAAGAATAATTTTCAAGTATTGCTGAAGTCAAAATTTTATTATTTCTGCTAGCCCTTATTTATTGCCCTTTGTCTGAAATTTTCTATAGCACTGGATATAATGATGATCTCCCTTCTCTTCTACATTCATTTCTACAGCCCTTTATCACGGCAAGATCTTGTTAGTTAAAAAATAACAATGGAGAAGAGACAGCTTCCTGAAGCTGATGAAAAAGTTTCTTAACTTGATACTTTGATATGCTCAATTATACTCTTGATTCAAGTTACATTGATGAGTTGCTTATTATAATTTTTCAGTTTTAATGATAAGTTGCTTATTTTTTGTTGTGTATTATTTGCAGATTTAGCATATAGGACAAGTCAAGCATGGATGGATATAAAATATGCAAGTAGATTGACATCTTTTTAATAAATATTAATTACTATTTTGTTATGACAATTATTGTTAGACAAGAATTTTATTATTTTGTTGAGAATTATTGATGAACATATATTTGAAATACTAATTGAATTTTTTAATATCTATTTTAATTAGAGTTTTATTATTAGTTATTTTGTCTCTTATAATTTTTTTCTATTGTGTACAAATTTATTTATTAATTAAAATAATTACACATGTATGAACAAAAAAAGTTATTGTAAATTTTATATTTTTGTATTTTTATTACAAAAATAATTTTTATTTTTATCAAAAGGGCAATCCTTTTATTAATCGCATATTTTGAATATTAGACAACACTTGTATGGTTGCATATCCAAAAGAAAAAGCAACACTTGAATAGGTTGCATATCCAAAAAAAAAAAAGCAACACTTGTATAGGTTGCATATACAAAAGAAAAGGCAATACTTTAAAGGGCTACATATTCAAAACTAATAGGCAACACTTCAAAGGATTGCAAATTCTAACTTATAAGCAACACGTAAAAGAGTTGCATTTTATTGCAAATAGGCAACACTTTTTAGTAGTAACCAAAATACGAGAGAAGAGACAATACTGCAAAAGTGTTGTCTCAAACACACTTTTGAAGTATTGTTGTTTTTCAACCAAAGACAACACTTACCAAGTGTTGCTCTCAAAAGCGTTGCTTTTGAAACAAAAAAGTGTTGCCTTGATCTAAGGCAACGACTGCATATGCAACGCCGCCCAAAAACGTTGTCTTGGGTCCAAAAGTGTTGCCATAGATCAAAAGCAACATTTTAGCAGCTTTTAGGCAACACTTTTTAAATTTTGCCTCAACCTGAAAATGTTGTAGTGATATATATATAAAGAATTACCAATAATTGAAGTAAATACCAATAATTGATATTCAACTTTTATTTCTAAAATATCATCATAAAAAATTAATTAAAAATATATTTATTTTTCTAAATACTTTGGATAATAACTTTTTTCTATTTAAAAATTTCATATAATAAACAACTAAAAATTCTGATTAATAGACATCACTACAAGACACACGAAAAATTGCGACGGTTTTTTTGGGGATTGGCGGCGATTTTTAACCGTCCGCAAAATGGCATACCAGCGGTTCGTTAACCATTGCATATTAGGAGGTGGAGATTTGATCACAACCGCCGCAAAATAGAATTAGTTTATTTGCAGCGGTGTAGAACCGCTGCGATTTGGCTTAGAGGTTTTTTAAAAAAATTGCAGCGGTTTACAAATCGCTGCAATTTTAAAAGCAGTTTAAAAAAATATATATTGCAGAGGTTTATAACCCCCACAATTTTCACATTTATATTAAAAAAAATTGGCTTCATAAAGCTACTCAATTATATTGTTTCTACATCTAGACAAACACAAAAATAAGAACAAACTAAAAAAGGCTAAAATATCACAAGTAAAGTAATAACAAATTTAGTAATGACCCTATTAAAGATCCAAATTAGATAATACACTAGCAGCTTGATTCATCTAGCAAGTAGCAACACAAAATCTATAATTACAGGAATTTTTAACCATTGCTAACTTATTTTAATGCACTATAATCTATGTTGAATCTCTGCTCACTTTTTTTCTTTACTAAGAATAACAAAGTTATATGGACAAGTACTAAAATATAAACAATTATTATTTATGAGCTTGTTCATCATCTGAATATACTGAAACATATATAAATATAAAGCAAGATGAAAGATTTATCCCATGGTGCACATTACTCCAAACCGAATGCACTACAAATATAATATCAGTTTTTGTGGTGAAGTCCTTTATGCCAAGCAGACCTTTAAGCTGTTGCAGTGCAATAGTAATGGCAGCTCCGATGCGTTGGCTAGCTGGAACGAAAACAAGTGATTATTACATATAAAATTCGTGCCTTGAAAGCCTAAAAGCATCCTAGGGGAAATGAAGTCCTTTACATCCAATTTCATCCCTCAAAATGATAGAAAATAAAAAAGAATTATCATTCAACGCTCTAACAGATTCCTTCCCTTCTAGACTATGTTTCTCAAATAAGAATTATTTAGATCAAGAAGTTCTCATTTCTTACTGAAGTAAACCTTAAGAAACAAGAGCTAGAGACAAAAAGTGAAAGAACACACGCAGGTAAGCATTTTTATATAAATAGAAAGTCATTAGCAGCGCCTGTTTATTTATTGGGATGGAGTTGGATCCCTTTTCACATTATGCCTCATAATGCAAGAAACAAAAGCACATATCCTAGATGTACGTGTGAATTGAGTTTATGAAAGGAAGGGACAGGTTAGAACATTCCCTTCCCCTCTAAAACCTAAACTAATAAACACACCCTCAAATGTTACAGCACCCTCTGACAAACCCCAATTTGAGGTTTTATCTTGTGTTAATTTCAGGGGTTTTATCAATGATTCCACACACTTTCTATATGAAAATACAAGATTTTGCATTCCTTCCCTAGTTTTGCCTCATGAATGAAAACATGCTTATTTTGCACTAAAATAGATACATTTCTAATCTTCTCTTGATGCCATTCGATGCCGTGACTTGTGTGTTAAGTGGTTTCAGGATATAGAGTAGGAATGGGCCGAAAGAGAGAAGGAAGACAGGTACAAAGGAAGGAAGCATGAGGATTAAGCTTTGGAAATTTCCGCATGGGCGCGTGCGCGCACCTGGCGCGCCCGCGCGGATTGAGCAACGTGAAGCCAAAGCCAAGAGCCAAGTCACGAGCCGGCTTGAGAAGCGGCTAAGCCAGGATCTTCATGGGCGCGCACGCGTACATCACGCCTCCGCGCACATTAAAAGACGTCTCAACGGCGCGTGCGCGTACCTTGCGCGTGCGCGCCGATTTGCAAATATGATTTTTTAAGAAGTCACGTGACTTAGGCGTGGAGGCAGTTAAGGATCCCACTTTTGGAGAAACACCTTGGCGGGAAAAGCTTAAGAAGACCAAAGGAACAAGGGTTAAGGACACTTAGTTAGTTCATTCTTCTAGATCTAGATATTTTGGTGAGAGAGAGAGTTAGTTACACTTTTTGAGGAGAAGAAGAGGGAGATTCCAAGCTTCATTAGGGTTCATCCTCCTCTAATTTCTGAATTTTCAATGATTTTTTGGTGAGATCCACTACAATTCTCACTCCACTTTGTTCATGTCATAGATTTCCTTCTCTAGTTTCAAGTAGTAGATGCAATTGATCAATTCTCATAGATCTAGAATTCACTTTGTAATTTTGGATTTTGTCTCCATTTTCATTGCTACTCTATGAGACTTGTTGTTAGATCTTTGTGTTGCAATACTTTCAATTCGACTTTCCTTCTCATTTTGCTATGACTTTCCTTATTGCTCATCACATGTTTGATAAAATGACAACACTAGCTATGGAGTAGAATTTTCACACTTGGCATAGGGTTTGGTCCTTGGAAGAAGTTGAATAGTTGTATCAATAGTTGATTGAGAATTAGGGATTGCTAGTTGGCTTGGAGTGCACTAAAGCTAGGTTCACATAAGGTGAAGCTAGGACTTGTGACTCAAGTTGATTGCTTTCATTTGACTTCCCTCTATACCTAGGGGTTAACTAAATGGAGCAAGGCTTAATTGTTGTCAACATTGAATGGACTATAAGGATAGAATTTCTAATGCCAACCCTAAGCCAAGTCTTTTGATAATTGATTGTTTGTTTCTCATTGCTTTGCTAAAACCTTCAAAGAATTCCAACAAGGCTTACTAAATCAATAAGAGGCATACTTTGGCAATTCCAAGGGAGAACGACTCGGGAGACAAGTACTCTCGGATATAGATTGTAGATTTGTTTGATGAAGGATTTTGCGTCGGTTTAGACTATACTACGATTGATCATTTGATAATTTCTATACCGGCAAAAAAAATTCATTTGTCAAAATGGCGCCGTTGCCGGGGAGTTTGCTTAGTGTGCCATGTTATTGTTTTGGATTAAGCGTGTATATATGTACATAGTTGCACCTCATTGTAAATTGCTCAATTGACTAACTCCTCATCGTTACAATGAATTCCATTTCCCCTTCATTGCATGACGCGTTCACAACCGAATCCGAGCTTAGCCCCTTTTGATCCGGAAATAGAACGAACTTTGTTTCATATTAGACAAGCTCGGAGGCGGCTAAGATTTGGAAAAGGTGAAGAGGTTTTCACCACCTCAACCACCTTACTAGAAGTGAACATTGAACCGTCACTCAAAGAAGGCATTAATCATACTCCCATCATTCTCACTAACAATTCTTCTTTTGTTTTAGGTACTAATACCATGGACGCTCCAAGGAGAGTTACCATCAAGGAAGCGGGTGCACCGGATTATGTCCTTCAACCCCTTCATGTAACTCACCCCAATTTGAATGCGAATTTTGAGTTGAAGACCGCTTTGATCAATCTCCTACCCAAGTTTCATGGGCTTCCCGCACAAGACCCTATTCGACATCTCAAGGACTTCCACCGCATATGCTCGACTACTAGACGGGAAGGGTCCGATGAAGTTTCTATATGGTTGTTTGCTTTCCCTTTCTCTCTTGAGGACAAGGCCAAGGAATGGTTCTACACTCTTTCTAGTGAAGTTACCTCCGATTGGGACCTACTTAGAAGGGGGTTCTTGGATAAATTCTTACCCCCGGAGAAGATGGATAGGCTAAGGAAGGAAATGTCTTGTATTGTGCAAGGTGAGACGGAACCACTCTATGAGTATTGGGAACGGTTTCGCAAACTACTAGATGCATGCCCTAATCACATGCTCGACACTCAAGTATTGCTTGGATACATATGTCAAGGGATGCGAGAGCAAGATAGAACTCTCTTGGACACTTCTAGCAATGGTTCTTTGTCCAAATATAAAACCGCGGAGGAAGCATGACAACTCATTATTGACTTAGCCGAATCCAATCAACATATGAGGCGAAGAGTCAACCGTCCAAGGACCGTGAACGAGGTATCAACTAGTAGTGAAGCTACCGCTCTAACTCAATCCTTGAATGAGATGACATCCGTTTTGAGGCAACTCCAATTGAACCAACAACAACCACAGCAACCTCAATCATATCAACAACACCCTCCACCATCTCAACAACACAACCAACAATTGGTCCCCCAAAGAGTATGTGGCATTTGCTCTTGCTACTCTCACTACATGGATGAGTGCCCAAACCTTCAAGAAGACAACACTTTGGCGGCCACCCATAATTTCTATGACCGCCCTAATCAAGGGTACTACCAAGGAGGTAATCCTAACCAAGGGCACCCTTATCAAGGAGGAAGCTACAACCAAGGAAGTGGACACAATAATCAAAATTGGAAAGACAATCATCAACAAGGGAATAGGGACAACAACAACAATGGAGGTCAAAGATGGAATAACAACTCGCAAAATTTCTCACAAAACCGACCATACAACTTCCAAAATCAACCATACAACCAACAAAACTCACAAAGAAACTACCAAACATAACAACCACCACATCAAAGACCACCACCCAACCAATCACAAACTCCTCAACTCACATATGCAACTACCCCCTCCAACCAAGACGAAACACTCCGGACCATTATCCAAGGCCAAAAGGAATTACAAAACACACTTGCTTCCGGCCTCACCGGTCTCACCTCTACATTACAAGCTCTTCTTGCACGCATGGACACACCATCGACCCCAACTCCTCAACCCCCAATCCAAAGTGTCATTCCCTCTCAACCTCAACCAAATCCAAAAGGGGGCATCAATGCCATCACCCTTAGATCCGGTACACAACTAAAAGAAAAGGAAGCAAAGGACCCAAGTCCTATCACAACCGCTCAAGAGGAAGAGAGAATAGAGATATAAGAGGTAGTGGAAGAGGAGACACCACAAGCCATAGTTGAGGATGAAGCCCAACCAACAAGGGAGACAACCAAGACCAAAAGAACCTTGGAAGAAGGAATTGCTCAACCACTTCCATTTCCAACACTTGCAAAGAAAGCTAAAAAGCGCATGGAACTCGACCCCAAAATGGTAGAAATGTTCAAGAAAGTTGAGGTAACCATCCCCCTCTTCGATGCCATCCATCAAGTTCCTAGATATGCCAAATTCCTCAAGGATTTATGCATAAACAAGGATAGAATTCTTGAATTGGAAACCATCCCATTGGGGAGTTCTATTTCCGCTTTGATGGGAACATTACCGGAGAAGTGTGATGACCCGGGCCCTTGTATGGTCACTTGCACCGTCAGTGGAGTTCAATTTAGAGATTGTATGTGTGACCTCGGAGCATGTGTTAGCATCATGCCGCTCTCCGTTTATCGGGTATTGAACTTGCCCCCACTAAAAAGGTCGACGGCAAGATTTGTCCTAGCGGATAAAAGCATAATAACCGTAGCGGGTGTTGCGGAAGATGTATTGGTGAATATAAAAGGGTTGGTGTTTCCGATTGACTTCTATGTCCTTGAAATGCCGTCAAGCGAAACCGAGAGAGCATCCTCTATCCTACTTGGAAGGCCCTTCTTGAGAACTTCTAGATTTAAGCTTGATGCTTATTCGGGGAACTACTCATTTGAAATAGATGGAAGAATTGTAAGCTTTAGCCTAGAAGAAGCAATGAAGCATCCACCGGAGAACCACTCTCTATTTTGGTGTGACCCAATCGATAACATAGTAGCCGAAGTGCATCTTGCAAGACTAGATGAGAAGTGCATGGTCAAAGAAGCAAATGAAGAGTCAAGCGAACTAAATACCACACATCATACAAGCCATCCGGAGACTCAAACTTCAAGGAATGACAAGAAGATGGAATTGAAGCCACTACCACCTCACTTAAGGTATTCATACCTTGATGAAGCCCAAAAGCTACCCGTGATAATTGCACAAGAGTTAACTCCTCAACAAGAAGAAAAATTGCTGAATGTATTGAGGAAAAACAAAAGGGCAATTGGGTGGAGTTTGGCGGATCTAGTGGGAATAAGCCCCCAAGTATGCGAGCACCGCATATTTCTTGAAGAAGGAGCAAGACCGGTCCGACAACCTCAAAGGAGACTTAACCCAACCATTCTTGAGGTGGTAAAGAAAGAAGTCACTAAGCTACTTGAAGCGGACATCATCTATCCTATCTCGGATAGTGAATGGGTAAGCCCGGTCCAAGTAGTGCCAAAGAAGTCCGGAGTGACAACAATCAAAAACGAAAGTGGTGAACTCATAGCAACAAGAGTGCAGAATTCTTGGAGAGTATGCATAGACTACCGAAGATTGAATTCGGCCACAAGAAAAGATCATTTTCCACTACCATTTATCGATCAAATGCTTGATCGGTTAGCCGGTAAATCATACTATTGTTTTCTTGATGGCTACTCCGGATACTTCCAAATTCATATTGCTCTAGAAGACCAAGAAAAAACCACATTTACTTGCCCCTTTGGAACGTACGCCTACAAGCGTATGCCATTTGGCCTATGCAATGCACCGGCAACGTTTCAAAGATGCATGATGAGCTTATTTGCGGACTTTCTAGAGCAATCGATGGAAGTTTTCATGGATGATTTTAGTGTGTATGGTGAGTCATTTGAGCATTGCCTAGGTAACCTTGAAAAAGTCTTAGAAAGATGCACCAAAACAAACCTTGTCTTAAATTTTGAAAAATGTCATTTCATGGTCAAACAAGGCATTGTTTTGGGACACATAGTATCAAAGGAAGGCATCTCCGTAGATCCGGCAAAGATAAATGTCATATCCAGTTTACCTTACCCCTCCTCCGAGAGGGAAGTCCGTTCTTTTCTTGGACATGCAGGATTCTACCGGAGATTCATCAAGGACTTTAGCAAGGTGGCCTTACCTCTCTCTCGATTACTTCAAAAAGACACCGAATTTGAGATGAGCAAGGAATGTATGGAAGCATATGACACACTCAAGGTAGCATTGACACAAGCCCCTATTGTACGAGGACCCAATTGGACTCAACCCTTTGAAATCATGTGTGATGCTTCGAATTATGCGATAGGAGCCGCGTTAGCACAACGCGAGGGTAAGACTCCCTATGTCATAGCTTATGCTTCCAAAACATTAGACGGAGCCCAATCCAACTACACTACTAGCGAAAAGGAACTCTTAGCTATTGTTTTTGCTTTGGACAAGTTCCGAGCCTATCTTCTTGGTTCCAAGGTAGTAGTGTACTCGGATCACGCGGCACTAAAGTACTTGTTGGCAAAAAAGGAATCAAAACCGAGATTAATTCGTTGGGTACTCTTATTACAAGAATTTGACTTGGAAATCAAAGATAGGAGCGGTTCCTAAAACCTAGTGGCGGACCATTTAAGTTGCCTCGAACACACAAAAGGCGACACCACTCCTATCAATGATTCCTTTCCTTTAGATGCCTTGCATGCAATCTCGGAAGTGGTTCCTTGGTATGCCCCAATAGCAAACTATTTGGTTTCACGCACTTTCCCTCCCAATCTCAACAAACACAAAAAGGATAAGCTGAAAAGCGAATCCAAATACTATATTTGGGATGATCCCTATTTGTGGAGGTGTGGAGCGGACCAAATAGTGCGACGGTGCATACCTCAAACCGAATTCCAAGCAATCTTGGACGCTTGCCATGCTTCCGAAGGAGGTGGTCACTACGGGCCCCAAAGAACGGCAAGAAAAATCCTTGATTGTGGATTTTGGTGGCCAACTCTTCTCAAAGATGCTTCCCTCTATTGCAAATCTTGTCCCCAATGTATTAGGTTTGGAGATATTTCCAAGAAGGACGAAATTCCCCAACAAAATATGCTTTTTGCGAAATCTTTGACGTATGGGGAATCGACTTCATGGGACCATTTCCAAATTCCAATGGCTTTCTCTACATCTTGCTAGCCGTCGATTATGTGTCAAAATGGGTGGAGGCAATCCCCACCCGAACGGATGACGCTAATGTTGTGCATTCTTTTGTGAGGAACAATATCATTTGTCGCTTTAGCGCCCCAAGAGCAATCATAAGTGACCAAGGATCCCACTTTTGCAACAAAAGAATAGATGGCCTCATGAGAAAATATGGCATCATCCACAAAGTCGCCACGGCTTACCACCCTCAGACAAACGGCCAAGCCGAAGTCTCTAACCGGGAAATCAAGCATGTGTTGGAAAGGATTGTAAAGCCGAATAGGAAAGATTGGAGCACTAAACTCTCCGATGCACTGTGGGCCTATCGAACGGCTTACAAGACACCCATTGGCATGAGCCCCTTCCGGCTTGTATATGGTAAAGCATGTCACTTACCGGTGGAGATTGAACACAAAGCTTATTGGGCCGTAAAGGAGTGTAATATGAGCTTGGATGGAGCCGGAGTAGAGAGAAAGCTTCAATTGGCAAAATTAGAATGTATGAGATTGGAAGCTTACGACAACTCCAGACTTTATAAGGAAAAGTTGAAAGCCATCCATGACAAGAACATTAGGAGAAGAGAATTCGGACCCGGTGACCTAGTCCTTCTCTACAATTCAAGGTTGAGATTACTACCCGGAAAGCTTAGATCAAGGTGGGATGGGCCCTACCAAGTGGAGAAAGTAGAACCTTATGGAGTCTACCACTTGCGCCACCCATCAAGCCCGGACATCTTCAAGGTAAACAGGCACCGTCTCAAATTGTATCATGGTGAGCAAAGGAAGAACGCCAAGGAAGTTGAAGTGTTCCTCTTGAAGGATGCAACTCTTGAATAAACACTATAAGCTACTGAAAGTCCAACTTAAGGACGTTAAACAAAAGTGCTAGGTGGGAGACACCCCACCATGGTAAGATCTTCCTTTGAGACTTGTACATAGACACTTGAGTTCATGTTTGTACATAGACACCCCCCTTCATTTGTTGACTTCATTTGCTATAGTGCTTAAATGGCTGTATGGGGGGGGGGTTTGAAATGTTGAAAATGGTGTAACCACTTGAAAATTTAGGAAAAAAAAAAAAAAAACCACCCCTATGCGCGTCCGCGCACATGAGCGAAATCTGCCAATCGACGCGCAAGCGCACTGTGCGCGTCCGCGCCGATTGCCTTGTTTCCCCCCTAGTACATTTTACAGAGAGTTAAGCCATTCTCAAGCCTACACTAAGCCACCAGCCCAGCACCTTTGCCGCGTGCGCGCACCTGGCGCGCACGCGTCCATACAAAGCGAGCACGGAATGCGTGCGCGCGCCACAGCCGCGCACGCGCCCTTTCATTCTGCACTCCTCTCTGGGCCATTTCACAGAGAGTTGAGCCCCCTCCAGGCCCCTCTCATGCCTGGGGCACAACCACGTGGACGCGTACGCGCACTGTGCGCGCGCGCGCCAACACACGCTAAAGCAATCTCTGGTACTTCGTCCAGAGAGTTATGCCACCCCTGTGCCTCTCATGTGCCCCCAGCCCAAGCGCATGGGCGCGCACGCGACATGTGCGCGCGCGCGCGCCCCTAGTCACCTTACTCCCTGCGCGAGCGCGCACCGCGCGCGCACGCGCCGGTGATCGACGCCACCTTTAAGAAGGGCACACTCACCCCTTCATTCTCATTTCACTGCTCTTCTTCTCCCATATCCTTCTCCATCTCACAAGGTATTATACTAGGCTCCCTCTTAGTCCATTAATCTCTTGTAGTTCTTATTCATTTAGTTGCACCATCTTTTAGGTAGCTTCCTTCTTCTTTTCTTTCTCTCTTCCTCCTTTCTCTAGTTACTTCCTTCTTTCTTCTTTGTTCTTCATGAGCACTTAGGCCCCAAAATCACTTACATGAATAGATGAATGGTGTTGCTTAATTTTCTTGCAATCAATATGCACTATAATCATTAATAATGGATTGTGGAAAGTTACATTGCTCTCATTTTCACACAATCACATACTACTTGAAGGATGCACACCAAGTGTTCGATGAAAGGCACACTTGAATTTTGCACTCATTGTGACTACCTTGCCTCTCACCAATCACTTTTGAGTGCACCCCCACTTTCCACAAACCATTCTTTCCATTCTCTTGGCTTGCCTCCCATTTATGGTCCCTAAGGGTGTATGCTTCTCATGCCTCTTACTTGCATGCTTAAACTACCCTTGCACTACATGAAAATAATTTGCCTTGCTCTTCACACATTATCTTAGTTACATGTTGCAGCTGTCATGTAACAAAGATACCCATATTTTATGGCATAACTTTTCATTACATAGAGCTCATGTACCTCCACTTCTTTGAGTTTGATGTTTTCCCTTTCTTGCTTCCACAGGATGGTCATCAGAAAGGACAACAGGAAAGGCCCCAAGAAGCCAGCTTCCAATAAAGCACGCCAAGAACTAACGGCCAGGCCCCTCCTGAAGAAGACCAAGGGCCCCGTTGACGTTCTCGAGAAGGACAACCCTCCAAAGGATTCAAACAAGTTTCCCAACCGCTACTGCGAACTTGTTTACTCCAGAATTATTGAAAGAAATTACCATCCGGAACCCCTCCTAGTCTTACCGGCTCACCTCAGTCCGATTGTGATGCCACACATTGACCGGAGGCATTGGAGGTTCCTCTTGAGGCAACCAACGGAGGCCAATCTCTCTTGGGTGGTAGAATTCTACTCCAACTTCCACTCACCTCATCTCACATCAATATTTGTGCGCCGAAAACAAGTGTCGGTCACAGTGGAAACCATCCGAGAAGTCCTTGGGATTGCACCATCCACGGATGCATATGACGCCTACCAAGAAGTCTTGGCTACATGCGTTGACCGCGCATTCGATTGGAGCGCGATCCTCCGCGTCATTGCTTTACCCGACGCATATTGGATTCGGGGGACCATAAAGCGAAGACCCAAGGGTTTAGATGTCCGCCACCTCACTCAAGAAGCCACGGCATGGGCCCAAATTCTAGCTCACTACGTGCTCCCAAGCACACATGGGTCATCCATCACCGCCGAGCTTGCCTTATTGATATGGTGCATCTTGACCGAGAAACCGGTCGACGTTCCGCATGCCATCCGCCAATCCATGGGGCGCATTCATGCCAAGGGAAATCTACCATTCCCCGCTTTAGTGACGGCATTAGTTGCGAAAGCCGGCGTCAACCGGGAGACTAAAGATAGGCGAACCTCAATACCGGTCGATGGTGATATCATTCTGACCAAGAGATGCCTCAAGCCTCCGGAAGTCACCAAGGACATTGAACTACCCACACCAACTGGCCACGCCACCACTTCATCTACATCACAAAAATCGGCCGCCCAACGCCTTGAAGACCTTCACCACAAATTAGACCGCTATGAGAGGCGTAACCAACGCCGCTATGCTCATGTGAAGAAGCTTCTAAGCATACTCACCCCTCCTATGGAGGAACCCGATATCTCCACCTCCACCGCAACTTCAAGCGGAGATAGCAATGGCGTTGGAGATATGGCACACTCGGAGCTCCACCACCCACTGCGCCTAACCTCTAGCACGAAGGACCGTGCTAAGTTTTAAGTGTGGGGAGGTCGGCCGACCGATCTCCGTAGGTAACATCTGAATAAATCTGAATAAATTAGAATAGGTTGCATGATTAGGTTTTAGTTAGCACCATTCGCATGATAAGTCTGCTTGGTTGGAACAATGAAATTCTCTCTTAGGAAACCAACACTTTGGGGCAACCATGGCATTGCAAATTTTAAATGCTTTGATGCCAAAGTTGCATGAAGAATTATATTTTGGAACATGGTTTTGAGCTAAGAACACAAGCTTGTGAGATTTGAGCCTAATGGTGTGGTTACATCTTATAACCACTTATTTTTCCTTCTTGTGTGCATTATTCTCCTTCTATGATTGTGATCTTTGATTTGTTTGACTCTTTATGTCCATTATTTGGTATATTCATGCATTTATATGATTGAGGCCATCATTTCATTAGCTCACTCACCCAAACGGCCTTACCTTCTATCTTCCTTTGTTAGCCAAACTTGAGCCTACGATTAACCCACTTTGTTCTTAATTTAGCACATTACAAGCCTTAAAGCGGAAAACAATAAAAGTCCTTATTTGGATCTTTGATTAGCTTAGGCTAGTGTGTGTGAGTATCATTCAAGTGTGGGAACCTTGGGGCATTGGGTGGATAAAAGGGTATTTTGTATTATTATCGAAATATTGGGAATTGGGTACATACTCATGAATTGATCAAATGTAAAACCTTACGCATTGACGCTCTTGTATATAAAAAAAAATTGAGAAAAACAAAAGAACAAAAGAAAAAAAAAGAACAATATGGAAAAGAAAAGAAAAATAGAAAAAGAAAAAAAATAATAATAAAAAGGGGACAAAATGCCCCAAAGTGAAGCTCAAGAGGAATCAATGCATAAGTATTGTGAAACGAAAAGAAAATGCATGAGTATGTGGAAAAGTGAGGAATGGGTAGTTAGGATAGTACTTAATTGTATAGGTCATTATATAGGTTAGGTGGGAAAGTTTAAGTTAATCAAAGATTCAAATCCTAAGTCCACTAGCCATATATGACCCTACCTTGACCCTAACCCCATTACAACCTAAGGAAAAGACCTCATGATAATTGTATGCATGCATTGAATAATTGTTGATTGTTAGATGAAAAACAATTCTTGGAAAGCATGATTAGGAGAGAATTGAGAGAATAAACCCTAAACACCGAGTGATTAGAGTGCAAACACTTCCGGTGAGGGTTCGATGCTCAATCCTTTAATTCCCGGCTCTCGCGAGCATTCCTCATGCAAGGTTGCGCATATTGCATTTGATGCTTAGAACGTGGCAAGTCCTATGCTTTGGCCACCATCGTACCCCATGTGCTCGCATATGTCCTAAGAAGGCTAATTTGTTCCCAACCAAGTGGATAGTAGCACTAGTCATAGTTGCATGCATGTAAGTAGGTTGCACTTCATGAGTCTTATACTTTTGTGATCCCTCGGTCTTCTGTGTTTCTTTGCATTTCTCTAAGCATGAGGACATGCTAGAATCTAAGTGTGGGGAGGTTGACAAACCCCAATTTGAGGGTTTATCTTGTGTTAATTTCAGGGGTTTTATCAATGATTCCACACACTTTCTATATGAAAATACAAGATTTTGCATTCCTTCCTTAGTTTTGCCTCATGAATGAAAACATGCTTATTTTGCACTAAAATAAATACATTTCTAATCTTCTCTTGATGCCATTCGATGCCGTGACTTGTGTGTTAAGTGGTTTCAGGATATAGAGTAGGAATGGGCCGAAAGAGAGAAGGAAGACAGGTACAAAGGAAGGAAGCATGAGGATTAAGCTTTGGAAATTTCCGCATGGGCGCGTGCGCGCACCTGGCGCGCCCGCGCGGATTGAGCAACGTGAAGCCAAAGCCAAGAGCCAAGTCACGAGCCGGCTTGAGAAGCGGCTAAGCCAGGATCTTCATGGGCGCGCACGCGTACATCACGCCTCCGCGCACATTAAAAGACGTCTCAACGGCGCGTGCGCGTACCTTGCGCGTGCGCGCCGATTTGCAAATATGATTTTTTAAGAAGTCACGTGACTTAGGCGTGGAGGCAGTTAAGGATCCCACTTTTGGAGAAACACCTTGGCGGGAAAAGCTTAAGAAGACCAAAGGAACAAGGGTTAAGGACACTTAGTTAGTTCATTCTTCTAGATCTAGATATTTTGGTGAGAGAGAGAGTTAGTTACACTTTTTGAGGAGAAGAAGAGGGAGATTCCAAGCTTCATTAGGGTTCATCCTCCTCTAATTTCTGAATTTTCAATGACTTTTTGGTGAGATCCACTACAATTCTCACTCCACTTTGTTCATGTCATAGATTTCCTTCTCTAGTTTCAAGTAGTAGATGCAATTGATCAATTCTCATAGATCTAGAATTCACTTTGTAATTTTGGATTTTGTCTCCATTTTCATTGCTACTCTATGAGACTTGTTGTTAGATCTTTGTGTTGCAATACTTTCAATTTGACTTTCCTTCTCATTTTGCTATGACTTTCCTTATTGCTCATCACATGTTTGATAAAATGACAACACTAGCTATGGAGTAGAATTTTCACACTTGGCATAGGGTTTGGTCCTTGGAAGAAGTTGAATAGTTGTATCAATAGTTGATTGAGAATTAGGGATTGCTAGTTGGCTTGGAGTGCACTAAAGCTAGGTTCACATAAGGTGAAGCTAGGACTTGTGACTCAAGTTGATTGCTTTCATTTGACTTCCCTCTATACCTAGGGGTTAACTAAATGGAGCAAGGCTTAATTGTTGTCAACATTGAATGGACTATAAGGATAGAATTTCTAATGCCAACCCTAAGCCAAGTCTTTTGATAATTGATTGTTTGTTTCTCATTGCTTTGCTAAAACCTTCAAAGAATTCCAACAAGGCTTACTAAATCAATAAGAGGCATACTTTGGCAATTCCAAGGGAGAACGACTCGGGAGACAAGTACTCTCGGATATAGATTGTAGATTTGTTTGATGAAGGATTTTGCGTCGGTTTAGACTATACTACGATTGATCATTTGATAATTTCTATACCGGCAAAAAAAATTCATTTGTCACCCTCCCCCATCCCTCAAGAAAAAATACAGCAGAGCACTTTGAATATCTATGTGATGTTAAATATATAACTGTACAATCAAACAAAATGGAAATAAACGATAGAGTCGTAAGGGTCAGCAACAATATTTGTTACTAAACCTGATAGAAACAAGTTTGGTTTAGTTTACAAGAGGAGAGTTAAGTAGTCTACTTGCTGGTTTTAGTTCCTAATTGCTGTTAATTGGTTATCTGTTTGTTCCCTTTGAGATGCACTAGCAGGCATGAGGGAAATAGTCTTAGTCCTAGCTGCTGCCTATAAATACTAGTTGATTAGTTAGTTTTAGTTTTGGTCATTCTATTAGATCAGTTAGAACTACCGATTCTATTACTACCTGATCCTATCAAAACCACATCAAAATTCAAAACATCACCCAGTAACAAATTTCTATTTAGATTGAACAAGCTAAGCAACATAACGGAAAGTATTGATTAATTTACCGAATCATTAATTCGTAACAGATCCACTTCAACTCTGGTAGAGATGGTATATCAGCAGGAGCTTCTTCAACAACACTATCACCTTCTTTAGGTTTTTTCTTTTCCTTTGAAGCATCAGCATCAAATACTCTCGTACTAATTTTTCTTGAAAGTATTTGTGCACGAACATAATCTTGACGGTCTAGGCACAAACAAACCTGCACAATTTAATGCAAGAAATTCCTTATCCACAACTAAAATGCAACATCAAATTATGGCAGATGTCATCTCTAAAGGAAAGAGAATGAAGATGTCATCTCTAAAGGAAAGAGAATGATGTCTAGAACTTGTTCAAGAATGAAAGCAATTTTCTCGGTTTTTGCCATGGCACCAAAAGTTTTCACCTGTTATGAAGAACCATTTACACGAGTCAATTGACTACTAATTGCATAATCAAAACCATCACAACATTCAGTATCCACACCAACCGCAACTTCTTGCATCAAATCAGCAGCTTCAGCTATAAGCCCTTATTCCTCCTTAATCTTGGCAAGTTTCTTGACCAATCGAGCTGTCTCAATCTCAACATATATCTAATAAATGATACAAATGTCATATGTACATATCACTCAAGCTCAAGAACATAAGTTAATAAGAAGGAAAACTGTGAAAACATCACAAGCTCACCTTCCTTGCAGATACACTGTTCAAGGTTTTGATGAGTTCTATATGTGTTTCAATATCTGGTGTTTCATCAATAATCACTTGTTTTCATTCCAGCTGTTGCAGTGCAAGAAAGACCCACAAATTGGAAGTGCAGGGCGACACAGCGGCACCAATGCGTCATTAGCGAATTGAATTTTGCTTTCACTGTCTTTTGTTTTGTGTTCTTGGCAAGAACAAAAAAAAGTGTAAATTGAAACCAAATAAAAAAGAAAAAGGGATGGATTTGGAACCAAATAATAGAGAAAGAAATCTGAACCAAGTTAAATAAAGGCATAATCTCAACCAAGTGGCACATGAGTAGCGAGCAGATCTGGGACAGAAGCATCGTTTGGAATGCATAAGTGGGCGCTTCTTCTCTTGTGATGGGCAGAAGGAGAAGGAGAAGGAGAAGGAGAAGAAGGAGAAGGAGAAGACTTTGCGATGGGCGCTGGTAGAGCTGATGGAGGTTGGAGGCGACGCTGGCAGGACGCTCATGCACAGCTTAGAGGAGACGGCGAGTGGACCTGGTAGAGCAGAGGAAGTAGAGGAGCAAGGCGTACAGAGAACGCCGTTGAGAGATCTTGAGACCGCAACAAAGATAATGATGGAAGAGAGAGAGAGAGAGAGAATTCTGGTAATTGTTAGAGTAAACACAGGTGAGATTGAGATTTAGGAAAAGAAAAGGCGAAGTTACGAGAAAAATAAAATGAATTGTAGCTTTCTCTAAAATGGCTGCGTTAACCGCTACTAAATTGGTAGATAGCGGCTGATTTTAAAAACCGCATCTAAAATGGCGCTGCTATCTGTCACCTATCTTGTAGTGTATGTATACGTATTATTATTATCCACTGGTATAAATATAAATAATATAATTACAGGGATTGTGAACCTTATTATTACTTATTTAGCATATGTGGCTTTCAACGTATGAACATAAGACATGAATTAATCAACAAGAACCGAATCAAAGGCATATTCCAGTTGAGTAAACTTAAAAGGAAAATGTGTTATTAACACTGTACATATATCAGCATAATATTTTCCTTTTGGCGTATAATTAACAATAATTAAGAAAAAGATCCTTTAGTTTAATATATATATATATATATATATATATATATATATATATATATTTTAGCAATTATTTGTTGGGATTATTGTATGCATGTTAAGTATTGGAAGTATTATATTATATATATTGGGCATATATGAAATTGTAAAGTTGAATTTATTGGCAAGATCTACTAGCTATTTCGCTAGAACTTAATTTTTTTCCTTAAGAAAAAAATTTGCATTGCCTATCCCCAAATTTCAAAATTCCACGTTAGCTAGGTTTATCCAAAACGAACATTTATATATGTTGATATCTCTACGGATCAATGAAGATGTTTTGAATAAATGTAAGTTATATCACTTATTAGTTTGCATAAAGTAACATAATGTTAGGACGACAAAAAAAATATTCAATTTAAACGGCTTAAATTTATTTTATTTAATATTTATTTATTGTTTAATGTATTCAATAAAATTAAAAGTTGTAAAATTGGACAGTTTTTATTAAATTTTTTTATCAAATATTTTCATAAAGAGAATGTTTTTCATGATACATTATTATTGGGTAAAGACCATATCTAAATCATATCATCAATGTCGATGAGGTTACTATATATATTCATTATAATTAAGGCAAGGTGATGAAAGTACATCGATCTGATCTCAATAAGATAAACTTGAATTGATAAACAAAAGTTACATAAATAATTATATTTTTAATAGTTTCAATCTTATATCACTAATAATTATTATGCAATTCATCAATGCATATATAGTTGAAGGTTAATCTTATAAAAAAAATACGAAAATATTTGATAATCAAACTAAAAATAGTTATAAATTTATCTTATTTAGTATTTATTAATTAGTGTAACAATTAATAAATGTTAAATAAGATAAGTTCTAATTTTTTTGTCTTTTTAATATTACTGCAAAAAAAATTATTTAAATTTTTTTTATTTAATATTTATTAATTGTAGCGATAATTATTTGTAACAACAATTCATAAATATGAAATAAGATAAATTTAAACTATTTTAACTGATTTTTTTTTCTTCTAAATATTATTATTGTATGTATATATATGCCTCAAAGCATAGCAATGCACAAATACAATCCAATTTCATCATAAACAATGTCAACTATTCGTGTTTCTCTCTCTCTATTTAGCTTTGCATTCCTCCTTTGTGGTATATTTATGTTTTCAACTTTCAACAACATTTTCCATCCTACCTCGTTTAAATTAAATTTCCTTGTGTTTCCTTTATCACATGATGTTCTTTGGATCCAATATTATTTAAGAATCTTTATACATATGTCTCAAATTATATTCATATATACAAGATAAAAAGTTAATAGTGTAGTTATTAAAAGTGTTAACGTTCATATATATAATATCATATTATGGATATAAATATCATAATATATTATTTAATATTTTAATTTCTTTGTTTTCTCTTTGCATGTAGTGGGTCAAGGAGCACAAATTACATTCACAAACAATTGTCCATACACTGTATGGCCAGGAACACAAGCTGGTGCAACTAGTCCTCAACTATCATCAACTGGATTCGAATTAGCATCTGGAGCATCTAACACGCTGGATCTTCCGGCCGGATGGTCCGGAAAATTTTGGGCTAGAATAGGATGCTCTAATAATAACGGAGTATTCTCATGCGCCATCGCAGACTGTGGTAACCACATTGAATGCGGTGGTGCTGGAGAAGCTACTCCAGCATCTCTAATAGAAATTACTACAGGAAATAATAATGGTGCACAGGATTTTTACGATGTTAGTAATGTGGACGGATTTAATGTTCCCTCTTCAATGAGCCCACAAGGTGGCTCCGGTGCTTGTGGCACCGCGAGTTGTCCTGCTAATATTAATGCTGCTTGTCCGACTGAATTGCAATTTAAAGGATCTGATGGAAGTGTTGTCGGTTGTAAGAGTGCTTGTGTGGCTTTTAATACACCTGAATATTGTTGCAATGGTGATCATAACACACCACAAACTTGCCCTCCAACAAACTACTCTCAATTCTTCAGCCAACAGTGCCCTAATGCTTATAGCTATGCTTATGATGATAAGAGGGGAACTTTTACTTGCTCAGGAAACCCTAGTTATGTTCTCAAGTTCTGTCCTTGATTTTATGTACATTAGTTTGGGAGGAACGTAACGTATATATATAATTGTGTTGTGACTAATTAAGTTTTTTACTTTTGTTAGAAATAAGAGAAAAGAAAATAGAAAGAAAGAAAAGGAAAAGAATAAAAAATATATAAAGAGAAATCTATGTTTTTTTCTTTCGTATAAAATATAATAAATAGAAATTTAACATTTCTTTAATTATATCATAAAGTGTACTATTTTTTATTTAATAAAAGATGTTAATTTAAGGATGAATTTGAATTATGTTAAAATTAGACTCAATTCAGTTCATTCCTAACTCTAGTTTGGCAACAAAATTATTAAGACTTTTATTTTTGAGAAAATCTCTACATATAAGTGTTTTGCGTTTACAAGCTTTACAAGTTTGAAGAGAACGAAACCCACTAAACGCGCTGTTTATGTTTCGTGCCTCTTTTTCGAGTTTCTTGCCAAATTTGTTGGATCTCCTTCGTGCGTTCTCTCTTTGCTTCATTTTTTTTTTCATGGTTTCTGAAATCAAGCTTTGAAATTGTTTTGAAGATAATGGAACTTCAGAAATACACCCAATGATTACATAAATACACCCAAATGATTACAGAAATACACCTAAACGGTTACAGAAAAGATTACGAAAATACACCCAAACGGTTACAGAAAGGATTACAGAAATACACCCAAAACAGGGAGAGACAGTATATTTCTTTTTGAAATCTTTTAATGTTTTATTAGTTAAGGATGAGGCACATGGTAGAGACAATCTAAAAGAAAAACCTAGAAGAACAGTAAAACAGTACCTTGAATAATATTTCTTCGTTTTTTCTGGTGATTTTTTATGGAGATTTGTATCTTTTCTTCTTGATTTCTTCTACTCTTCGCGAGGAGTTGGAACGTTTCTGCAGAATCGTAGTTTGTTTCGAATGTCCCTTGAATCTTGACGGTTTATGTTTTGATTGAGGAAGAAGAGAAAGAGTGAACGTGTTGTGGAATGGTGATTAAGGCACGTGCATTGGACGTTTGATTCTACAAGAGTGGTATGCGTGTTTTTTTCTTAGACTTGAAGAAACTTGTATAACTTGTAAGCCAAAAAAGCTTGTATGTATAGCAGACCTATTTATTTTTTTATTTTTTATTTTTTATTTTTGGGCATTCTATCATGTGCGGATTAAATATTGGAGTTATTAGGCACATATGCGTGGAAATTTTGAAATTGATGAGTTTATTGGCAAGATTTGTTATTTGTGTGAAATTTCGCGGTGGATTTTTCACCTCAGGTTTAGTAGTTAGATAGCCTAGAAAACATTTACGTGTAACAACGGCAAGTTGAAGAAAAATAATCCATTTATTAACTTATTATTATGCACCATTTTATACGTAGAAAGACTTGGTCAACACATCATAATATATAAATACAGAAGGTGGTTGCTATATAGTGGAATAAGTAATAACTATTTTATCTCCAAATTAACATGATAAGCTTTTTATAAGATAAAAATAAAAAAAGTAAATCAACGAATGAATGCAGATAGATGAAGCAATTTAGATATTTAGAAGATTAACATATCCAATTTCATAATGTTCTTTAATTTGTCTGATCCAGAAAATTATGTTAGAAAACAAGAAAAATCTGCACCGTATATCACGGCATAAGGACATTTCTACATATATATAGCAGCCCCATATGGACCAATTCATTAGAGCCACGGTGTATTAATTACAATCCAATGAAATTGCACCACGTAACCATCAATATCGTTGAACAATCAAACCTCAAACCTTATAAATAGTAATAAGCATTGTATGGCACATTCATCACCATACAACTTAGTTACACCCAATACTATAATTTCTTGATCACTAAGCTAACAACAATAATGGCGATTACTCGTGTTGTTCTCTCCCTAAGCTTTGCATTCTTCCTTTGTGGTATATTTTCATCAAATTCAAACCACCTTAATAGCTTCCATATGTTAATTATCTCCTTTTATTTAATTTACTTTTTATTTTTTCTTGCCGTCATACTAGGAAAACAAAAAAACAATAAGTTTAGACAATTCAAATTTACTTTATTTAATATTTAGTTATTACATGATACATTAAATAAAATTTAAAATAATAAATTTTGCCAGCTTTTAATTTTTACCAAACATTTCCATTTTTCTTATAATTTCTCTAGTTATCACATTTTATTTGAAGTAGTAGTGTCTTATAAGTTATTCCACCTTCATTTTTATATATAGAATAATATTTTTATATCCATGATGTTAATGATGGATAGCAGAATATATGTATATTGTGGCAGACTAGTTAAATAATGGGTTAAATATAATTTTAGTCTCTAAAATTTTTTTTTTGTTTCCAACATTTTTTTGCATACAAAATCGTCTCTAAGATTTAACTTAATTTTAAAATTGTTATTATTTTAGAGACCAAAATCGTACGAAAATGGTGACAAAAGAAGTTGATTATGGACAATTTCGTCTTCTTCTTCCCTTTCTCCTTTATAGGAGTATAAATACTCTCTTTCTCTTATTTTTTTTATTTTATAATTTTTTTGGTTATGGAAACAAAAAAAAATTTCTACCTATATCTTAAAGACAAAAATCGTACTTAATCCTTAAATCATTTATTTATTTATTTTAACTTGAAAGTAGATTACTTATTGAATCCTATATACATACATACAAAATTTATTATATTTTTAAGTTCATCTCACTTTTTCAAAATAATAATTCATTGGACAATCATTTAATTTCTTCTAATAATAATTTCGAATATATATCTTTATAAATATATAACATTATTTCTCATTAATAAGCATGTATATTTAATTTAAAAATATACTATTATTATTATTATTATTATTATTATTATTATTATTATTATTATTATTATTATCAAACCCAATATTGACATTATTGACATTAAATCT
The DNA here is from genome assembly GCF_059453495.1 of Arachis ipaensis. Lineage (NCBI taxonomy): Eukaryota > Viridiplantae > Streptophyta > Magnoliopsida > Fabales > Fabaceae > Arachis > Arachis ipaensis. The sequence continues at coordinate 124,813,435 of NC_142437.1, forward strand.
CCTATAATATTATTTATTCAGATATATATGAATATTAACATGACATAATTTCTCTTTTCAGTTGCTCATGGAGCTCAAATAACTCTTACAAACAAGTGTTCATACACAGTGTGGCCAGGATCACAAGCCAACGCAAACAGTGCTCAACTATCAACAACCGGTTTTGAATTGCCAAGTGGCCAATCCAAAACAGTTGATGTCCCAGCACCATGGTCCGGGAAGTTTTGGGCTAGAACAGGATGCTCCAACAATAACGGAGTATTCTCTTGTGCTACTGCCGACTGTGGCAACCACGTTGAATGTAGTGGGGCCGGCGAAGCCACACCAGCATCTCTAATGGAATTCACCATTGCATCCAATGGTGGACAAGACTTCTACGATGTTAGCAACGTTGATGGATTCAACGTTCCCTCTTCAATTACCCCACAGGGTGGATCTGGTACTTGCAACGTCGCGAGTTGTCCAGCTAACGTTAATGCTGCTTGTCCGGCCGCATTGCAATTTAAGGGATCTGATGGAAGCGTTATTGGTTGTAAGAGTGCTTGTGTGCAATTTGGCACCCCCGAGTATTGTTGCACCGGCGATCACAACAAACCGGAGACTTGTCCGGCGACAAACTACTCCGAATTCTTTAGCAACCAGTGCCCTAATGCTTATAGCTATGCTTATGATGACAAAAGAGGAACTTTCACTTGTTCAGGAAGCCCTAATTATGCTATCAACTTCTGTCCATGAACTTAAATTAATGCATACATTATATATATATGGCATTAATATTAATTAATCAATAATTTTGCTATGAAAAAATAAGTGCATATATCAATGCATAAATAGATTCATAGCACATGCTATATATATATATGGCATTGTTATAGTGTTTGTCATCAAATGTAATAAAAGATATATAAGTTTTCTTCTTCTATATATATATGATTTTTCAACAGCAAATTTTCCCATATAGCACATAATTTTGTTCTTTTTATTACTCACATAACCACCTATTGCAAATTTACTTATCTCCTCCATATACTACTTTTAGTTTGTTTTTTTTTTTAATTAATAATTACCGGCATATCCAAGGTTGAGGGGGTTTATACTTTATAGTTTAATTAGTAATGTCTCAATTCATAGTTGATTCCAAAAATAAACGACAAGTCGTTAGCGCGGAGTAACCTAAATGAATTATTTTAAATTACTTGGACTATAACATGCATGGTTTAGATATTTGTTCGGGTTTTATTTATTTATAATTGAAATTCTAATACTTTGTGTTCATATTAGCAATATGCAAATTCTTCCAATTTTTTGGTTTCTCAAAAGGAGTCACTTAGATAAATATATCAAAAACGTCTTGTTTTAAAGATGTTTTTTAAAAATTAAAATTTAACACATATAATAAATTAAATTGTATTATTTTTATTAAAATTAGACTGGACAAATCAGTTTAGCAAAAAAATTAATAAATTAAATTTTTAAACCGAAATAAATTAATATTTTTTATAAAAGATTACTACAATATCCCTATTATAAAACATAACTAAAATATTCCTATATATATATATATATATATATATATATATATATATAAAACTTTAAATTCTAACTCTATAACGATAGAGAAGAAAAATGCTAGAATTTAGAATTCTCAAAATTAATATATAGAATAAGAGTATTTTAGTTATTTTATATAATAAGAGTATTATAGTCATTTTTAATAAAAAATAATATTAATTTAGACAAATTCAAAATTTGATTCATTATTTTTCGATCAAATTAATTTGTCTAATATAATTTTGATAAAAATAACATAATTTAAATAATTATATATGTTAAATTTTAATTATTAAAAAATATCTTTAAAAAAAGACGTTTTCTCTGTTTCTATGGGCTTCTCAAAAATATAATACGCGAAGACTCTTATCTTCACAAGTCTTATCTCTTTTTTTTGTTGTTTTCTTTTTTAAAATAGTTCTTGATCTACTCTTGTGAACGTACGTTTTCTCCAGATTTTTTAACTAGATTTACGGAAAAAGTGGCAACGTATACGTATTGTCTTAAAAATGAAATCTCTTTTAATTTGCTCTTATTTTTTTGAAAATATTTAGTAACAAAAAAATTAATAAAAATTCATCAAAACTTATCTTATTTAATATTTATTAATTATTATAATAATTAATAAATATAATTAATAAATATTAAATAAAACAAATTCTAACTATTTTTTTGTTTTTCTAACATTATCGTATTTTTTTTCTTTTTTTAATTATTGTATCAAGTTTAATTAGGGAGTTAGTTTTTTCAACTAACATCATCCAACTCTTTTAATTCTAATTTTTAAATTTTAAATTTTAAATTTAAATCCTAAACTATTTTTTTAAAAATAAAAATTATAAAAAGATAATTTTACAATAAAAAATTAATTGATATTAACTATTTAAAAATTGGTTTCTTATCTTTTTCTATAGTATCCATTACTACTATTCTTTTTTCTTTTCGTATATTACTTTGTTTTTATCTAGTCATTCTTTATTTAAAGATTAAAAGTTACAACGAACAAATCGGACTTTAGTTTTATTTATGAGTTCATTGAAAGAAAAAAAAAAACTCACTTATGCATGTGAAACCAAAACTATTATTGGAGAAAAACCTAACAACAGAAACTTGAGAGGAAAAAAAAATTTTACAACACGTCATAATAAAAGATTAACACGAAGATTTCTTCTTCCAGAAAACCATGTTGAAAATAAGAAAATATGCACAATGGATAAGTTTCTATACATATATATATATATTGCGGTCAGCAGCAGCCATGGACTAACTCATAGTCATCAATATGGCATTATATTAATTAATTTCACAAAATTGAAAATTCAACCTTCAATTACTATAAATAGCAAGGCACATTAATTGTTATTAGCACATACTTCACACACCATAGCATCATAACAAGAAGAAATCAATCACCAATTTCACCAACAATGGCGATCATCATCACCCGTGTTATTTCTCTTTTCCTTGGTTTTGCATTATTCCTTGCTTCTGGTATGTTTAATTTTCATGTATTTTTTCATCACATTTTCTTTTGGACTACTAGTGCCTCTTAATTATCACATGATCAAGCATCAAGATTATCAGAAATATTTGAAAAATGATAAAAATTAGCTTAAATCAACTTAAAATTGTCTTATTTTATATTTGTATAAATACATAGTATTAGATGTAATAAATATGTAATTTAGATATTATATATATAAAATTATAGATATTAAATTAAATAAGATAATTTTATATTATTGTCTTCCTAATATTACTGCAAAATTATATATATATGTACATGATTAAATAACTCTTGATTTTGGTTTTCTATGAAGTGGCACAAGGAGCTAGGGTTACCTTCACGAATAAATGTCAATATACTGTATGGCCAGGAACCCTAACTGGTTCTCAAAAGGCGCAATTGTCACAAACTGGTTTCACATTGGCACCTGGAGCAACCAATTCCTTGAACCTTCCATCCTCATGGTCTGGTAGGTTCTGGGGTAGAACTGGTTGCTCCAACAACGGCGGAAAGTTTACCTGCGCCACTGGCGACTGTGGCACTGGCCAAGTTGCGTGCAATGGCCACGGTGGAGCCACACCGGCAACCCTAGTAGAAATTACTGTGGCAGCTAACGGTGGTCAAGACTTCTACGATGTTAGTAATGTGGACGGATATAACCTACCTCTTTCGGTTAGCACCCAAGGAGGTAGAGGCACTTGCAAGACCTCGAGTTGCCAGGCTAATATTAACCGCGCTTGCCCGAGTGAATTGCAAGTGAAAGGCTCCAAGGGAAACGTTGTCGGTTGCAAGAGTGCTTGTGTAGCTTTTGGCAAACCTGAGTATTGTTGCACTGGTAGTCACAACACTGAACCAACTTGCCCTCCAACAAACTACTCTAAATTCTTCAAGCAACAGTGTCCTAATGCTTATAGCTATGCTTATGATGATCTTAGGAGCACTTTCACTTGCTCTGGAAACCCTAATTATGCCATTACATTCTGTCCTTAAATATTATAGCTTTGAGTAGCTAGAAAGGGATAGATCTTAATAACTAATTGTTGTGCCTTATTTATACTTGACAAAAAATAAGTGCACACAATTATTATACTGGATAAAAAAATAATAATACTAATAATAATAATCACGTCCCTTTGTGATTGCATTATTGTATTAATAATATATATAGTGATTTTCAATAATAATAAAATCTTATTATAGTGTTATACCTTGTTTGGTTTATGTGATGATACTAACTTAAGTATTACTCTTTCAATATTGTACGATACAAATGAACATGTCCAAGCTAAGCATGAGGTGTAACGTATTTATTTATGTTGTCTTTATTAGGATTTTTGTATGTTAGTCAGTAGTAATTCATTATCAAAGTTATATAGTTGATTCCAAAATCGATATGATATATAGTTAATGCAAACAAACTTTCCAATTTAACCTAACCCGCGGATCTTTTTTTCAGTCATTCATTGAATGATAAATCACGACAAGTGATGGAGATATGCGATTTAAATAACGGAAATAATCCCGCTACCGAGAAAGATGTTCACTTCTTAAAATATCCAATATATGTAGGCGGAAACAGGGGGAGGGGTCAAATTTATCCCGACGGGAGCAAGAGTAATAATACTGTGTATAATGCTACAGCAGAGACACATTCAGAAAATATATTTATAAAGACATTTTCATTAGATACAGCCATAAAAAAGACATTTTTATTAGATACATCCACAAAGACACTTCCATTAAATACCATCATAAATAAGAGTTGGTAGAAGTTGACAGAAATGTTGTTGATAACGTAACGGAATTGATATATATATAATGAAATACAATAATGCTAGGGAATCAAGATGGTTTCAGCAAAAAACTAGCCAAATACTTCGGGGTGAATCCAAAACCTCTACGTGGATGATGCTTATGCTAGGCATTAAGATATTTCTTTTCTTTGTAAATAGGATGGTTCTGAATCTGTTTTCTGATTTATCATGTTTTAGGCATCTGAAGAGGGAAGGAGAGTGAAGAGACGGAAGCTAATTGAATCAGTTTCCGTGATTCACATTGCAATGATACTGAACGTATCTCCTCATAATTTGAATATGATGAAACATTTAATAACCAATATTTTAAATCATAAATAAATAAAACTAATTACTATATTTATAATTAATTAAGTTGTTCTATTCTTGACTGATTTGGAGTCGGTTCATATATAATACAAATCATTTTTTGTTTTTCAATCATAATGATGACATGATATACGTTTATTTTAGACTTGGGGTGCTTCTTCTTTATGTTATGGTCCTTAATTATTACTCTCTCATAAATATAATGACTGATATATATACCTCACCAAAAAAGTATATGACTGAGATCACCAACGGTAGGTACAAAAAACGTAATAAGTAAATATTTTAGTGTATAAAAATAAATTATCATGAATTATACCACAACAATAAAATCTTATCTCATTAAATAAAGGGTAAAAAACCCAAATGAGCCAAGGGGAACTCATTTTTACCCAAATCCGCCAAAACAAATTTTAATACATCAATCCACCAGAACACATTTTTATATAATTCGAATCAATAGGATTCGAATTAGCTTTGCACATAATTCGAATTGATTCAATTCGAATTATGACCAAATACTCTTCCCACGTAGTTCGAATCAATTAGATTCGAATTAGGCATGCAAGGTTCGAATTATATCAATTCGAATTATATAGAGCACGTGGCTTAGGGGAGTTCGAGTCGAGTTGATTCGAATTACTTTCATATTGTAATTCAAAGTAATTATCCTTTGTGGCATATACAGTGATTATTGATAAATTATCTTTCAACCAGAGTTTCAAAGTTCAAATGAGATCGTCAAATTTAATTGATATCTCTAATACGGTCGCTAGAAAATCCTAAAAACGAGAGAGCTCAAAAACTGATAGAAATTTGTGATATATTAGTTAAAAATGATAGTAATTGGTGTGTGAAAAGAGACACCAAGGTACTTTATTTTATTTTTTATCTTTAATTGCTCTTAAATTATTTTTCAATTATTATTCAGATAATAAAAATCCTAAGATGATAATTATTGACTCATTGTTTTTATGATTAACTAATATTTTGGTTTGTTTTTGTTATATAGTTATAAAAGGGTACGAGTGTTGGTTATCTGAAGAGGAATATCATTGTTGATCTGACTGAATTTTAAGAAAAATACTAGGAAGAAAATCTTAAGAAGAAGAGAGCTGAAAAATTAATAGATGTGCTCGTTGAAATGGGAGATTGAAAGCATACGAACAAATTCAAAATTCTAACCTAATATATTGGAAATGGTGATTGGATTTGAGAGGAATTATGGTTTTAAAATTGGAGAAGAAGAGGTGTATTTGGTGCAGATTATGAAAATGACACTACTATCAAGTTTCAAGAGAAACATCGCATCAATTGAAAAAAAAATAGAAGATAATGTAAATCTTGAAACTCTGGTAGAAGAATAATTTATGAATAATCACGGTATATGTCACAAGGGGTAATTTACCCTTTATTTTAGAAATGGTAGAGTAGAATTCACCTATTTTTTATTATGTAATAAATTTATGTCTTAATTATTTAACTTACTAATATTTTTTACTAAACCAATTTAATATTATACTCTCGAGTCTTTGTATCTTTTAAATTAGATTTTATATAATTACCACTATATCTATTTTTTTAAAATCATTTATTTTTTAATATTAACATATTTAATATTTATATTATTATATAAAACAATAATAATGACTTACGTAACTATGTTTTAGTAATTACATTCTGCATTTTAAATTTTTTAATAAAAAATACTTTTTTTTTTTAATTTATATTTTTAAAATTTTTTTATAAAAATATTTTTTAAAGACTTTGATACATTTCGAATTATTTTGAATTGCAATATGAAAGTAATTCGAATCAACTCGATTCGAACTTCCCTAAACCACGTGCTCTATGTAATTCGAATTGATATAATTCGAACCTTGCATGCTTAATTCGAATCTAATTGATTCGAACTACGTAGAAAGAGTATTTGGTCATAATTCGAATTGATTCAATTCGAATTATGTGCAAAGCTAATTCGAATCCTATTGATTCGAATTATATAAAAATGTGTTCTGGTGGATTGATGTATCAAAATTTGTTTTGGCGGATTTGAGTAAAAATGAGCTCTCCTTGGCTCATTTGGGTTTTTTACCCTTAAATAAAATTATTTATATAAATCGAATAATATTATTATATCTTATTAGAACCGTTAAAATAGGTCAAATTTATCAGAACAACTCATTTATCTATTAAAACTAATGAACTTTTATCTTTAAAATTATACTTATTTAAATTTTGGGTTAAACAACTGAATCCAATTAATTCAAAAAATAACGAATTAAACAAATAGTTTGCTTTTTTTTTTTAAATGGTCAGACAATATTTTTTATGATCCAACTTGAAGACCCAACCCGACAATAAAAAAGCTATTTGTTTAATTTTTTTATTTAAAAATAATATTTTTTATTTAAATATTTTTTAAAAAATAAACTAAAAAGATAAACAAATTAGTTTGTTTAATTTATTGGGTTGAAAAATTATGGATAATGAACAAAACGAACTTAAACGGGCTAGCTTATTTAATTCACCGACTTAGACGGATCAAACCTAAATGGGTCGACAAACTGACCCGTTTGACAACCATGTATCTTATTGTATCATATTTATCGTAGAATCACATAATACATAAATTTTTTTTACCATCTCATATATGGTATTTTTAGGTTATCATATAATTGATTATATATATGTCTAACATAAATGTTTATATATAGTTAATTTCAAAACAAAAAGTTCTAGTAATTAGATGTATAATTTTTTATGTGTCTTCTCTTAGTATTAGTTTAAATCTTTTAGAGAAGTAATATCATGACATAATATTAGAATTTTTATGACTTAACAATCTAGAATTTTATCATTGTTGACTTCAAAAGAAAAAATTTAACATAAGACAAATAAAAAAAAATTATGCAAAAACTTATACAAATCGAAAAAAAAACTCTTGTAAAATAACATATTAAAAATATAATCATTTATATGTTTTTTTCTATCAATTTAAATTTTTTAAAAAAATAATATCAAATGAGACGCTATGTAATAATGAACAATAATGCATTTTTATTTTTAGATATTTCAAAGAATTACTAATAACGAAACCACAAAATGTAACCCATGGTATGTAGTTTAGCCTTGATTGAACAACCAAGGACAAATTCATTTTATTATTAAAAGGACGTGATTTTATTTTATTATGAAAATTGAAAAACGCCAGATGTAATTACTTGACACATATGGCAAGTTTTATCCTTTGATCTTGTCACTCGTTTGTGCCTATTACTAAGACTTTTTCTCCTCCCATAATGTTCTTATGTGTAGTGCGTTTAACTTTCTTTGTTGTTTGAATCTAATTTAATTAAATAAAAGAAAATAAGAAATCTCTATTGTGCTGAATTAATGGTCAGAAAATTATTACCTAATAATGAAGGATAATTTGCGACGGTTAATTAATTAAAATATGGTTAAGTTAGCTTCACCTTTAATTTATTGCCATTTAATTATTAATATGAGACTTTTCAAGGTAATATATCATGATGGAGTTAGCTACTAATTATATTCATCCATCTTTGTTAATACATTGAATTTTTTTTTCATTTATTGTGATAATATATTTCCCTCATAATATAATACTAATATATAAAGACAACAAGAATTGACATAAATGATTAAAATTAAAAAAGTATCTCTCATCACAAGAATATGATTCCGAATCTTTTTTTCTTATCAGAACTAAAATAATCCATTTATTAGTAGATTTGGCACATTCTATAGATGTGAAATTCACCCAAGTTCTTTTTTTTTTTTCTTTCAATGAAAAGTTATTATACAAAAGATTGGACTGAATCTAAGCTTCCACATATATTTCCTCATTTTTGGTTTAAAAATTAAAATTTACAACAAATGATGAAAGAGAGAGTAATGAAGATCATCATTATCATTTTATTATTAGTACTTATATTAATTGAGTTTGGCATGCATGCATATATATGTAGATGGTAATTCAATGTATTCTAACTAGCGCAATTCTCGCCATAAATTGAAGTGTGCTTGAAGTGACACATTCTTATTGATTTCATCATCATGTTGAAAAATGATCAAACTTCTAAAATGATACGTCTTCTTTTTTCTTTTGGTTTTTTTCCCTCCGAAAAGTTAAACCCATCTTCCTATATTTCCATTCTAATTTTAAAATACTAAATTAGATATATATTCCCATTTTTATTTTAAAATAAAATAATTTCTCTTCTCAAATTTTGTTCGAGGGAGATATACTATTTTCAGAGAAATATACAATTAACAACCCACGTTAAAGAGAGAATTAATATTTATTTTTATTTTTCACAGTATTTTTTAATCCAATAAATAAAAGATTATTTCATCGCGAATGTGAGCTCTATTTAAGAGTCTGTTATTAATTAATGGGTTGCTGCATATATAAAGTGAAATATAAATACTGACATTTGGTTAAACAGTGAATTGACTATTCAACCAACTCAAATTGATTAAAAAATTAATATTTAATTAGAAAAAGGAGATTTTCTTTTTTCGAAACATGTAGTTAGTTGAAAAAGAAGCAAGAAAACTATAAAGTAAGATCACCTTCTATTGTTATTGGGCTGTTCTATATCAACTAGTGGGCTATGAGGCTTTTTTCCAAACTCGTAGAATCGGATTTTGATTTTTTTTTTAACAAGATAGTTTTCTAAAGACCCAAAAAAAAAAAGGAGATGGTTTTTAAACCAATAAATTAAAAAAAAAATAAAAGAAAAATTGTGCAACCCCAAGACTTGGCACTAATAGTTAAAAATGTTAGTGTCGTAACTAACTTAAGTTAGTCGAGTAATCAGCTCACTCGTCCATTTAAATAAGTGTTAGAGGTTCGAATTCTATCTTGTCTATGCAACAACCTATTAATCAGTGATAGACTCTTAAATAGAATTTAGATTTGTTGTGAGTTAGTCTTTAACTTGTAAGTTTAAAAAATATCGTAAATAATAAAAAAAATTGTATCTTAAATTTGAGTAAGAAAATATCTATAATTCTTTAAAAGAAAACAAAAATGTATGTCTATATTAGGTCAATTTTTTTATGCATTAAAATTGGTATTTTTTTTTTTACCAAAATAGTCTAAAACTAGATAAATTATCTGTATATATGAATCTATCTCTTCTTTGCAACTTACCAAAAAAAAAATATATGCTAACACCTACACATAATTTGCAGATTATTGTAAAAAATAACCATTGATTAAGAAAGATTTTTCGTAGTTGACAAAAGGTATTTTTTTAAAAAACCAATTTTACATATTGCAAAAAACTCTTCATTGATCTTATATGTATTTTGCAAATTGCAAAAAGTTGTTATTACTGCATACACATAAATCTCACTAATAACCAATATTAATACATTATACTAATTTTCTTTTCTTATAAAAATTAATTTCGTGTTGATTATTTTAGAAGTATATATTAGTAGAAAAAATTATAAGTTCTATGAGGTATATATATATTAATTTGCCAAAAAAAAATAATGTCGTGTCGATCTAATTAATTTGTCGGAAGAAAGAAGAATGGAGATAGAGTATAGTAGGGACACCTTATGTATAGGTTGCAGGTTGCAATAATTGTTTGTGTGTTCCAGATAAAACACAGATTGGCTCAGAGCAATAAGTTACTATCACACTGCATTTTCATCACGGGACATGACACCCTCTTAATGTTTTTTTTTTTTTTTTTTAATCAAAAATAAGGATAATATTCGAATCCATTATCTCTAAATGAGTATAAAAAAATTATGTTATTTATATTATAATTTATTAGTTTTTTTTTAATAATTTACATGCATATTATAATATAAAAATATTATTTATACATTAAAAATTAATTATTAATATATTTATATATAAATATATATATAATTTATTTTATTTTAATATATTTTTATATTTTAATATACATTTTATATTAATAACTAATTATAATAACTAATTTAGTGTATATGTAATATGATTGATTGTAGTATCATTCAAGTAATTATGTGTTTAAGGTTTTGTTTTTAATTTATATGTTAATTATTATAATCTATTTTTATTTATTTTAGTTGTTTATGGTATTTTTTAGTTTAATAGATTAAAAATTAATCTGTCATAAATTTAAACTTAATTTAAAAATTTATTATTAATTAAAATAAATTTAAATTTCTAACACCTATTTAAATAAAAAATAATCAATTAGTCGACCTAGATCCAAAAAATACATAATTTCTCCTCCAAAAATTACTTCTCCAATTAAAAAACGTATTAAATATTTATCTTTAAATCAATAGGTCCCTGAATATATAGATTCTACATTAATCCCAAAACGTTGATCTTTAATTAAAAAAATAAAGGATTATGTTAGATAATTAATAACTTTTTTGAATAATATGAACAACAGGTCTTAAAATTGACCTAATTCAAATAAAACACACTACATTTTAATTTATTCACTTAAATCTTAATATTAGAATAACTATCCACATACCTAATAAATTGAATATCTGATATATTCATTGTTCACATTATTTAATATTTTTATTGTTTATCAATACTTTTCAAAAATAAATACTTAAACTTGACAAGTTTCTGGACCTGTCTTATATTCCGCTCCATCTTAGGTGATGAATTACAATAACACTTGTTAGTTGCTATGTCCAAGCCAAATAAAAAAAATAAGAACACTTATGGATATTCTTGAATTATTTTAAATATTTACAGATGGAATTAGAAAAGGACATATTTTTATATTATTATTTAAGTTATCATAGAAACGGTGACACGCAATGTTAATTATTTATTAGGAGAATTATTATGGATTATGGTCCACACTCCACAGGGCAGAAGAAAATATGATTGTTTGTTATCTGTTTTCTCTTGCTCTTTTGTATTGTCCCTTTTCGCTCTGTCAAATTCAACCAAAATAAATAAATAAAACAAGAAAAAAGAGGTTGGAAACAAAAACCATTCCAAAATAAAAGGGTCCAGAAGGTATCCATTTTATTGTCCTCCATTTTTGTCCCTCTTTTTTTTTTATCATATATATATATTGTCCCCCTTTTTTTTTATCATATATATATATATATATATATATATATATATATATTTTAATATTGTTAATATAAAATTATTTTATATATATATTTAATTACATAATATTATATTAATAAAAATAATTATTTTTTATATTAACTATGTGAATAATTATCTAAAAAAAAATTATAATTATATAGTTACTGTATAAGATATTTTACCATGTCAATGTATTAAAATAAACTTATATATATGATAAAAAAAATAAGAAATATTTGTTAATGGCGGTTAAGGTATATGCAATGGTTGAAGTTTGACAAAATGGGAATGACCTTAAAGAATGTTTAATTAGGGTGTGACTTTAAATCTTGTGTAATATATAATTGGTTGAGGTTAGCAGCCAATTATTATTATTTGGTTGGTTTATTATTTCTTACCACAACCCAAAATTATTTATTTATTTAAATTATTTATTTATTTTCTATTTCATTTAACTACTATATATTGAGTTATCCACCATTATGAGCAATTTTTTTTTTACAATATTCTTAGCATATTTTAGTCTCTTCTCGTTTTCAAAAGAAGAGTTGAGAAGATCTCAGTTTTATTCATATTCTATCAATCTATTGTTCCACTATGAATATTAAATTCTAAATTTGTTTGTTTTTGTCATTCTTTTTTCGTAATTATATATATGTCCATGTCAATGAGTTATAACTCAAATGGCATAGACTTCTCATACTCAATTAAGAGGTCGCGAGTTCGAGTCATATATCTTTTTAAATTTAACCAATGAGTAATAGCTCAAATAACATAGTCTCCCCATACTCAATTAAGAGGTTACGGATTCGAGTCTCATATCTTTGATGAAAAAAAAATATATATATATATATATCTGTCCATATCACTACACGTATTCTCACGCAAATCTATTTGTTTTCTTACTCCAAAATCTAACCACCAAAAGCTTAAAGTCACTTTATTTATTTATTTATTTATTTATTAAATTTAAACAGTCATCTAACCACATATAAATATATTGAATGATCATTTAGGGTGAAAATTTAGGTGAAGTCGATTTCATGTAAAGTTGATATTTGAGAGCTGTTAGATAAAAATTTAGTCAAATTAGTTAAATCATCTAACAATTTTCAGATATCAACTTCACATGAAATCGACTGCATCTGAATTTTCACCTTTATATAATCATAAAAAACGTAGTTAATTTTTATTTATTTATTTATTTTGATCCACTTTTTCAAAGTTTAATTTTGATCAAACTTCTAACATATCCGATGGCTTTTGTTGAATTCCAAAACCCAATGTGATTTGAAAATCAAATCTGAATTCTGAACTTTGAACTTTGAAGTAACATTTGTAGCTCACCAGTCACCGCCACGTTCTAAGCACCATCTATGTATAAAATATAAATTATTACCATACCTTATCATATATTTATTAGAATAATATTTTAAATCAATTTTAAAAAAATGTATTATATATAAAAATTAATACAAAATTTTAAAAATGTCTAAATATTTTTGTATTGTAAAATAATTTTAAAAAAAATTAAAATATATTAAATTTGACTAATAAATTAAAATTAAAAACTAATTTGATAATTATAATTTATTAAAGACCAAATATCTCACTAGAGAATTATTAATAAAAAATATTATATGATTAACAAATATTATTATTTTTAGTCAATATTTAGTTGATAATAATTTATATTTATATTTACAAAAAATTTATATACAAAAAAATATAATTTATATGCATATTTATTAATATTTATACATATAAATTAATAATTTACATTCATATTTTTTAAAATTTGTACATATAATTCTGTTTACCTAGAAAAAGAAGAAAAAAAAAAAGGACACACTATATATAAGCATATTGCATAATACATTATTATTGCAGCATATTGGAAAGTCAGAGACAATAGAAGAAAGTGTTGACTACCCAGCATCTTATAGGAGTTGAAGAAGAAGAAGAGATCAGTGAGATTGAGAAGAAATAATAAGAATGGATTTCAGTGAGTTGAGAAGAACGGTGGAAGAGGTGGAGCTGGTTGATGCACATGCCCACAACATAGTTTCCATTGATTCTAACTTCCCCTTCATCCATGCCTTCTCTGAAGCCTATGGTGATGCTGTTTCTTTCTCACCACACTCTCTCTCCTTCAAGGTCCATATCAATATCATCATAACTATTAATTAACTCCTCTTAATGTTCATTTATTTCTTAGCTTATGATTTTTTATATGCTATGTTTGATGATAGTGTTTCATCTATTTATGAACCTATAAAAACTAGTAGTATAGTGTGGACCACCTAACACTTTTTTAGGTGGATTAAGTTCTGCAATTACAGCATTATTAAGCAGATAAAATGTTCATAAATTGAAGTTTAGTTTGCCTGAGTTATGCATTTCAATTTCATCATGAGTGATAAACAGGATATGAAGTTGAAGAAATGAAATTTTTCCTTTCTCTATTGATAAACAGAATAGATTCTTGAGAATTTTCTGTCAAATTGATTTATTATGTGGTGCTTAAAATGTGTAATAAGCACTTGGAAGCTGGTAGTACCTGCTGTCCAAATTGGTACATAGAAAAATTAATGTATAAGGATGAAATTGTGTCTAGATACATTGATTTTGAACAGAAGATATGATTTGTTGACAATGGATTATTATGTAATATCAGAGAAGTTTAAGAGACATTGCTGAGCTCTATGGATCCGAGTCATCTTTGGAAGCTATTGAAGAACACCGGAGAGTCTCCGGATTACAATCGATCAGCACATCGTGCTTCAAAGCCGCAAGAATCTCTACCTTACTCATTGATGATGGACTAAAATTTGACAAGAAGCATGATCTTGAATGGCATAGGAGTTTTACCCCTGTTGTTGGTAGAATCTTAAGAATTGAACGAGTCGCCGAGGAAATCCTTGACGAAGTAAGATACTTGTAGATAGTTCTAATAGTTCTATTTCACATTTTCTGAATTCTGCTATATGTTCTTGAATTTCTATCTAATATTTGTGTCTCATGCTCTTAAAGGGTTTAACAGATGGATCTTCTTGGACATTGGATTCATTTACAAAAGCATTTGTCTCAAAGTTGAAATCATATCCTTTTATATGTTAATAAATCTCTGTATATGAACACATTAAATGTTTAGCTATGATCCTTAACAGTATGGTTACAGTTGCCGGTGAGATCTTTGGATTCAAAAGCATAGCTGCATACCGAAGTGGCCTGGAAATCAATCCAAATGTGACAGCAATAGAGGCCGAGGAGGGTCTCGGACAGGATTTAAGTGGTTAGTGGAGTATGCAGATTGGTTATAATATGTTCTGTTTTGGTATGTTCTTAATCAAGCATATTCTGTACTTTTTAGCTGGGAAGCCTGTTCGCGTAGCTAACAAAAATTTCGTCGATTATATCTTCTTGCAAAGTCTAGAAGTTGCTCAATCCTATGACTTGCCAATGCAGATACACACAGGGTAATCCATGGCTTTTAGTAATTAGTATACTTCTAAAGCTGAAAAGCTTTCAGAAAATTATTTGTTGGTACTAAATTTTTGGTCTGCTTAACTAGTTTTGGGGATAAAGATTTGGATATGCGACTGTCCAATCCTCTTCACCTACGTGCAGTCCTTGAAGACAAGAGATTCTTGAAGTCTCGGATAGTCATTTTACACGCATCCTATCCGTTCTCAAGGGAAGCGTCGTATCTCGCTTCGGTTTACTCACAGGCAAACCTTTTCTCAACTCATTGAATTATGTTAGTAAGTCTGAATATGTATTTCAGATTCAAATTTAGATATAACAATCTTGTTTTGCAGATTTACCTTGATTTCGGGTTGGCGATTCCAAAGCTTAGTGTACATGGCATGATATCTTCAGTGAAAGAGCTATTAGAGCTAGCTCCAATAAATAAGGTGACAAGAATAAGAATATTGTTATACTTCAAGATCATGATTTATTTAACTTTAGGACATGAAATTCAATGTCACAAGACTAAGCTAAGTTTTTGGATTTCAGGTTATGTTCAGCACTGATGGCTATGCATTTCCAGAAACCTTTTACTTAGGTTAGTTAACATCTATTCCTATGCCTGAATTTGAAGAATTTATATTCTGTAGTGTAAGATTAAGTGGTTGAAAAAATATTTTGCAACATAGGTGCAAAGTGGTCTCGTGAAGTTGTTTTCGCTGTTCTGCGCGACGCGTGCATTGATGGTGATCTCTCAATTCCTGAGGCTGTGGAAGCTGCTAAAGATATATTTGCACGAAATGCGATTCGATTTTACAAGATTAGTCCAACTAATAGTTTAGCTAGTTCAGAATACAATTTGGTTTCTAAGTTGAATACTAGTAGCTTAGAGTCTGATTCGTCACTGGTTCGTATCATATTCGTTGATGGTTCAGGGCAGCATAGATGCAGGGTGAGTTTAAGTTCCATCAAAGCAAATTTCAGTTATTCATGAATCATGACATGAGCTGCTATTAGAATTCCTGATATGGTGTCAAATTTTATTTCAGGTTGTTCCTAAAAAGCGTTTCGATGATGCTGTTTCGAAGAATGGAGTTGGTTTGGCGCGTTGTATTATGTCTATGGTTTCTTTTATGGATGCACCTGCTGAAGGGTCAGGTCTAACTGCAGTTGGTGAAATAAGATTAATGCCTGATTTGTCTACTAAATTAAGAATTCCATGGTACTTATAATCTTTCTTAAGCTGATTTTTTAATCATCTTACATTATAGTAACTTGTGGTGCAAGTAATTCAACTCTTTTATGTGATGATAGGAGCAAGCAAGAAGAAATGGTTTTATGTGATATGCAAATCAAAGCCGGAACGGCCTGGGAATATTGTCCGAGAGAGGCCTTAAGACGAGTTTCGAAGATTCTGAAAGACGAATTTAACTTGGTATGTCGCGATTGCGAAATTCTGATATTCGAATTCATATCTTTGAACCAAAGTACTTTGGTGTTCAATTTTGATTTGTGTTTTCCAGGAAATGAAAGCAGGATTTGAGAATGAGTTTTATCTCTTAAAGAGCATAACAAGGTATGTAATAATTCATATCACCAGAACAAATTTTCATGAAAATTAATTAAAATGTGAAGATGAAAAAAAAAGGGTGTAATTATATTCAGGGAAGGGAATGAAGAATGGTTACCATTTGACTCGAGTCATTACTGCTCATCGTCAGCATTCGACGCTGCTTCTCAGATATTTCGCGAAATTTCTGCTGCTATTCTTTCCTTGGGGATTTCAGTAGAGCAGGTAAGAAATGATCTATAAAATGGTAACAGCTTCGCTTGGTTTTAATCGAAAATCATCTGATTTTTCTAGAAAAGCTCTATATTCTGAGGGCTAGTTTCAAGCCTTTCTGTTCTATAAAATTGTAGTTACATGCTGAAGCTGGAAATGGTCAATTTGAAATTGCTTTGGGATACACCACTTGCACTAAAGCTGCTGACAACTTGATTTACGCGCGCGAAGCTGTCCGTGCAATAGCAAGAAAGCACGGCCTTCTCGCGACTTTTGCACCAAAGTAAGTCAAGTTTCACCATTCTTCTGCTTTTTTAAGACACTGCTATCTTACTTGAGTCTCAAGAAACAATTTGAAAGTGTGTATTACATGTGTTTTTCTTGTCTATATTGAAGGTATAAGCTAGATGATTTGGGTTCTGGATCCCATGTGCATCTTAGCTTATGGCAAAATGGGAAAAATGTGTTTATGGCGAAGGATGAATCGTCGAAGCACGGAATAT
This sequence comes from Arachis ipaensis, assembly GCF_059453495.1. Lineage (NCBI taxonomy): Eukaryota > Viridiplantae > Streptophyta > Magnoliopsida > Fabales > Fabaceae > Arachis > Arachis ipaensis. Next base: position 124,831,478 of record NC_142437.1, read on the forward strand.
CAACAACAGGGAAAGAATTTATGGCTGGAGTTTTGCATCATCTTCCTTCTATTCTGGCATTTGTAGCTCCAATTCCTAACAGGTTGCTCTTCCCATTTAAACCAAGTTTGTTAATGGGTGAAAACTCAGGTGCAGTCCACTTCAGGTGAAGTTGATAACTGAGAGCCGTTAGATTATTTGACTGATTTGACTAAATTTTCATCTAGCGGCTCTCAACTATCAACTTCACGTGAAGTCGACTGCACCTGACTTTCCACCTTTTTAATGACATCCGATCAGGTACTAACACATAAGCAAAAGTGGCGTCGCGACTTTTGTCTATGTGACAATACCTAATTAGATGTCTGTACAGAACTATGTATATAAATTAAACTCGAATTTTTTTAGAGGTGGAAACTCGTATGCAGTTATCTTTCTGTGAGTTGATATTTGAGAACTGTTAGATGATTTGACAAATTTGACTAAATTATTATCTAACGGTTCTCAACTATCAACTTTACATAATGACAACTGCATGTGAGTTTTCACCTGTCTTAGATTGTTCTTGGTTTTTTCAGTTATGATCGGTTACAACCAAACACGTGGAGCGGCGCATACTTGTGCTGGGGGAATGACAACAAAGAAGCTCCATTGCGAACCGCATCTCCGCCCGGAACTCCTGATGGCCTTGTAAGCAACTTTGAGATGAAATCATTTGATGGCTCTGCGAATCCACACTTGGGATTGGCTGCCATAATTGCCGCCGGCATAGACGGTCTTCGCAGGCATCTTCCGCTTCCTGAACCTGTTGGTAAGATCATGAATAGTACTTGTTTGTATCTGTTGGTGTTGCAAGTGTGAAGTTAGTTCCACATCAAAAAAAGTAAGGAAGAGTGAGGAGTTTATAAGATGAGAGACCCATTAATTTGACATTTAAAAGTTTTGAGTTGGATGTGGTGTCTTCTCATCTTATGTTATCTTTCTTGATTCCTCTTCTAAATCTCCTCGGTAGTTGAGAGCTCCCCACGGTGGCCTAACAGTATCAACACACAGTTTATATGATTTTTCAAACAGTTTGCAATTTTGTATAAGTTCATATGAAATAATGAAGTTATTATTTTCATTTATGAAACAGATACAATTCCAAATCCAGAAAAGCTTCAGAGATTGCCAACATCGCTCTCTGAATCTTTGGAAGCTCTTCATAAGGATGACTTGCTTAAGGAGTTTATCGGCGAAAATTTGATGGTTGCCATAAAAGCGGTCCGAAAGGTATGTGTATGACTTGCATAATTCTAAATTATTCCGTTTCAAAATGAGTGTCGCTCTGACTAAATATATATATTGAAAAAATTGAATTATTCCGATGTAATTATATTCAAATAAATTGATTTTTCAATATATCAATTTGGTCGGAGCGACATTTATTTTGAAACAGAGTAAGGAATTCGGAGCAGGATCATCGATGCGACAAAATTTGATACTTATTTTATGAATTTATGATATGCAGGCTGAAATTGATCATTACTCAAAGAACAAAGATGCTTACAAGAAACTCATACACATATACTGAAGCAATGGATAACAATTTATGTTTGTTATGATTTAGATTTAGATTTTGGTTGCCTAATCTTGTTCATAGTATTTAGTTTAAGTATATCTCGTGGTTATCTAATAAGTTATCCTTAATATATAGAGCTCGTCGTTATGCTTATATATGATGGAATAATTTTATTTGTCAACTCATATTTAAGTAATCTTGAGTAATCTTGATTGGAATGAACTCATTTTTTTAATGAAATGTATTATTTGTTCTCATTCTTTGTTGGACAATACATTTTCTTTTTCTTTTTCAAAAGTGGTGTAGGTCAATTTAGTGTATGAGGTAAAATAAAGGTAAATATTCACGCGCAGTTGTCATGTAAAGTTGATAGATAAGGACTATTAGATAACAATTGAATCAAATATATCAAATTATTTAATAAGTCACCAAAAAAAATTATTTAATAATTTTTAACTAATAATTTCACATGATGCCTGAAATTTCACCTAAAATAATTACACAAAATATAGTATCCTACAATCGAATTGGGCTTATAATATGATTTTGGTTAGTTTCTTTTTCAGATTTTTTGGATACATTTTTTTGTTCCTTTTTTTATACATTTTTTTGTTTGTTTCTACGTTTTTGGGATACCTAATTGGGCCGACTGTGTTTTTCTTCACAAAATCTAGTTACTGAGCCCATACACGAGGAAAAAAATGTAATACATGGATGCTTATTATATGCTTTGCATTTTCATCATTTCTCTCTAGATTTTGTGTGGTTAAGGTCACATCTTGAGAATTGGAAACTCCATAAGACATCATCTGAAAACTCAAAACTATGTCTCCAACCATATTAATTTATAGGGGATAGATAAGGCTTCTCTAAAAGTGAGAAGGTGAGAGCTCAACACAAAAACATTTAGTGGGTCTTACACATAACATATGTATTTTATTAATATATAGGTTGACATCTACATACTCTTTTCATTTTCTATACTAGCATATTTAACTTTATTTTATAAAAAATAATGTTACTTTTTTTATCTATCTATATGAACAAAACTTAATTGAGTGTTGGGGAGATGGATGCTAATCCTTAACTTACATGTTATATTAGAATAAGACAATTAGACAATGTGTTAATCAAATTGCTGTGTTTTATAGTGGAAGTTTCATCAAGGGAATCTTTTGTGACGAATAATATAAAGACAAATAAAGAGATAACCATCAAAACTTCTCTTCATAAATTAAATACAAATAAGAAAATGTTTGAAATAATTTATATAAAAATAAAAAAGAAATTCTCTTCATCCCCAAAAATGGTTAATTAAGAAGAGCATTTTTGGGAAACTACATAAGTAGTTTTTGTTCCCAATTTAAAAGCTTTTTCAAAAATAAATTTATAATATATGAAGAACTAGATCACAAACTATTTTGTTTAGTTTAATTTAGGCTTTTTAGATTTGGGAAAAGGCATAAATTCATTTTTTTAGCATAAATATTATTTTTATTCACAACACACATCATATGTTTATGTTTTCACTAAATTATCCTTGTTAGAATATAATTAGGATCAATTAAAATTATTTAGTATATCTGAATATTTATTATAGAATATTACGTCTTTATTATTACGATTCTCTTAGTCCCTATAAATACCTTTCTATATTGTATCATTCAGACAATTTGAATAAACAACTTGAATACACTCAATAATACACAAATTATTTGTCCAATTTAGTCTCTTATTTCTAACAGTCCTGATTATCAAAGATTAAAAAAAAAAAAAGTTCCATACCTTTATATTTCAATTTAGGAATTTTACCAAACAAAAGTTACTTTGATTAGTTAACTAATGTCTCTTTCTCTAAACTTTGCTCCTTCTACTCTTAAATGTCACTATCTCTAAGCCTTGTTAAAATTAAAGTAATAATAATATTTACCGACATATCAAGGAATACAATATAATAAAATCAATAATTAGTCATCATAAGGTGATGAATGTGGGACTGAGCTTTCACAAAATTATGGCCATAAAAATATATATATGAATATATATGAATATGATGAGAGCCATTGGCAAAGCTAAAATTGGCCACTTCCATTTGTCTTCCTTATATTCCTACCCCCAAATTCACTTGTCTCATTCATATAACTTAGCATATGTCCACGTGCTTAAAAAATTCAACAAATAAAAGAGAAGTGCAGAAATTCAAACAAAAAAGGAGTTACAAATTATTTAATGACAACTAAATGTTTTAAATTAATATTAGCTCATTTTTTTAAAATTTATTGTTTATTATAGATTTTAAATTATAAGTTTTCTAGAAAATAATGATTAAAAAGTTAATTTTATGGTGAAGAAATTAATTAGTATTTATTAATTAAAAATATTTTCTCTATATTTATTCTTTAATTATTTCTTAGAGAATTAATACTAAAATAAAAAAATTTCATTTATTTATTTAGAAATATTTCTTAAACATAGAAATATTAAAAATTGGACGTCAAAAAGTTAGCACGAAATATGGCCCAAAAACATTTTATTGTCGGTGTATATATATGCATGGTAAATATTATTATAATGCAATTGCGAAACTCGAGTATATATATATATATGGCTGATATTTTATTGATAACTTTAGTTTTCAAAAGAATAACCAATAATACTAACGTTCTTAATGTTGAAGATTAATGCATGGACACATGCTATCACTAGTATCTTGATGTCAAATTTTGATAAACAAAAAATGTTGAAATACCAACTAGTGGTCCCTCTAAAGCTAGAGATAAGAGTTTTTAATTATTTTACAATAATTTTAAGGGTTAATACTCAAATTCGTCTCTGAAAGATTATACGATCTTTATTTTCGTTCTCGAATAATTTTTTTAATCAAATTAGTTCCTGAAAGATAAAATGCAAGTCAAATTAGTCCTTCTGTCAGTTGGATGATGACGTGGCATGACACGTGTCGCTGACCTGTCACGTGGTGTGCCACGTCATCATGCCATGTGGCACTTAATGTGCCATGTCATCATTCAACTGACAGAATGACTAATTTGACATGCATTTTATTTTTCAGGGACTAATTTAATTAAAAAAATCATTCGAGGACGAAAATGAAGATCGCATGATCTTTTAGGAACTAATTTGAATATTAAAAAAGGTAAGTGTTTTTGTTTACCTTCTTTCTTGGTATAAATTATTCTTCACTTCCAAAAAAAGTTTCTAAAGATTATAAGAAAAAACTTCCTTCAAAACTGTCTTTTAATTTAATAAAAACAAATGTTTTACTTAAAAAAGAAAAAAAAAAATAGTTCCAGACTTCAATCTATATATATATTTCGTATGATAGTTGAATACTTCATATATTATCGAAACTAAGTCACCTTCTATTACTTTCTATTACCCACCGGAAGTCCATTTTTTATGTCCGGAAATAAATAATAAATTTTATGTTCAAACTTCTTCAAAACTAATAAAATATTATTGGACATGAGATTGGAATTAATTACTAATTAAACTATAGATTATACATATGTAAAAGAGACCTCTAATGTTTTAATTTTATTGGTTAGTAAATCTCTGTCATGCTTTGTAGATAATGTACTTTTTTTTTTTTTTATTTTGACCTTGTGTTGTACAAGAGTATTTGGAATCAATAATTAAACTCCTATATATTTCATAATTCAGATATTATATTTTTCTTTAAGCTACTGTATTAGTATGTATTCCAAGATTTTGAGGAACAAAATACAGAGATAAAATAAATAAAGTAACAAAGTTAAGACATGGACAAAATCTTGGATTTGATTCAGTTGGCTATATCAAACTTTGGAAATTTAGGACCACCTGACATATGTGTGCACAAATTATCTCGTGTGTTCATTGTGCGTGCGTTTGGTTGGTGTTTTTGGACACTAAAGACATGGATACGGTGGCACATGTCTATCGTTTGTTTGTTGAGACACAAATTTATGATAGACACGATGATACATAAGTATACACAAAATACATGTTTTTAGTGTTTCTCTATTGAACTGAGACATTGAGACATAATTTATAAGACACAAAATTTTACATTTTTATCCCTTCTTTTTTTAAAATTTCAATTATATCCCTAATTAATCTAACCCTAATTTCCCTTTTTCTCTCTTATTATCTTTTCTATTCCGTGTTTGTAACCCCAAAATCCTTCCAACCTCCACATTCCTTCTTCCATCCTCCTTCTTTCATGGGTGTGTCCCTCCTCCATACCACCGTCATAGTCATTGTCTCTCCTCTCTTTCTCATCTCCTTCTCTCTTTCTCTCTTCGCATCACTACACCCATCACTCTGCTTCTCCTTCCATTGTTGTGTCCCTCCATACCGCTGTCACGGACCGCCACCATTGATGCCGTTTTTTTTCTTTTTCATCCTCTTCTCTCTTTCTCTCTTCACACAGTCGCACCTATCACCACCATGGGTCATCATCTTCGGTCATATTTATTCGTCTACATTCATCAGGTGTTGCCCAGATCTGTTCATCTCCACTATTACTTGAATCAATTTCAATAAGAAAGGCGAAAAAAACCAAGAAAGCCTAAAATAGTAGTCGATCATTCTTGAGATTTGTCTTCTCATTTTCGTTTTTTTTTTTTATTTTAACCTGTTTCAGTTTTTTTTAATGAGAAAATTAAATTGCTGAACTGATGAATAAATGAAAATTAAAGATAGTATTTTGCGATGAAGTTAAAAAATTGCAGGTGACAGTGGTGGTGGTGGTAGAAAACTATGGTGGCGGCAACGTTAATGTTGGTAGAAGATGATGGTAGATAATTAATAAAGATAAAATGGACATTTGAATTAAATTGTTGTGTCTTGTACACTCATGCTAAACACGTTAAAAAATTTATGTCTATCTATGTCTATGTCTTTTGGTATAATTGTGTCTGTGTCTATATGTTCTGAAGACAGTAACCAAACGAAGCCTGTATGAACATGACAATATATTTTATACTTTCATCATTACCTTAAAATCAAACTTAATTAAATCTTAATATTAAGAGGTACTACACTGCAAAAAGAATATTATGGAGAATATTTTTTACCCAATAGTATGAGATTGCATTAATTAAGTACTATAATTATTTTAGGACAAATTACTTAATTAAAATAATTAAAAATTAATTTTACTAAATTATAACTTCCTAAAACTACATATTTATTTGTAACTTTTGTATAACTATAAAAATTGTTACATACATCAAGGAATTTAAACTGAACGTAATCTGCTATTAAATAGTAATCACAATTTACATTGAAATGAAGCTGGCAAAAAACTATTATAGCTTGTAACGATTTCTGAAAGAGGGATAATGTACATAAACCGCTACTGACTATAGCGATTTATGTTCAAAGGGAGTAAGGTAAAAAATGCTGAAGGCAGTAGCAATTTATGCTTAGGATTATTCTCTACATATACCTAACCAAGAAAATTGAGAAGTAGTAGATCTAGAGTATTATTTTCACATATGGATGGTGAGGAGAGTTTCCTAACTCTAGTGCATGTTCTGACAAAATTCAAAAAAGCAAAAGACACGATGTTAAATTTACGAATAGGGAATTACTGAGTATCTTTATCCGGGCATCGAATATGTTGTCATAATTAAAAATCAGCATATTACAAAAAGTTGGGGGTGTGTGAGATAAAGTGGGTGAAAAAGTTGTTTTACAAGATCTCTATTACTGTTGTGTCAATCGGTGTGACGTACGATATATTTGTGATAGGGTTCGATAAAGATATGCATGTCTTGTTTCATCGTAGGCGAAGTTTTCCGAAAGTTAGAATACACGAGTTGTTTGCTAAGTTAGAAGATGGTGTCGACAGCTCTGAAAGATCAGCGCCGAATCCTCAGTCGACTACTTAGGGGGTGCCTCAACTTCGATGCCTGTGGTTTTACCTGCTTGTCCATTGGTTGGTCTTCCATCTATTGCAGTTGGGATGACTAGTTCAACTCGTCTAATTCCTGATTTTATAGTTGAAGTTAGACCGAATCGAGTTAAAAATATCGTTGGTTGGTCCTCTATCTATAGTCAGTAGCAGTTTATGTGTATTGCGCCTTTTTCACAAACTGTTACAGCCTATAACGATTTCTGTCCAACTCTATTTTAATATAAATCATGAGATTGTGACTACCAATAACAGATTACATTTAATTTTAAATTTGTTGATGTCTATAGCGATTTATATAATTATAAAAAAATTTTAATCAAATATACAATTTTAAAAAATTGTAATCTGATAAATTTAATTCCAAATAATTTTAATTCAGTAACTTGCCTTTTACTTTATCATGAAAATAATACTTTTAATAATACTTTTAATAATATATATAGAGAGAGATTGTGAGCTTGTGAACAAAATTTATATAGTTATCTAATAATCGGATTAATGTATTTAGATTTTTTTTAATAAATAAGTTTAAAAATTTAGTTACTTTTACAAATATAAGAAAAATAAACTCCTATATATAACTAATTAGGGGAATAAAGAGAATCTTTTTCAAAATATATAACTAATTAAGCTTGAAATTAAAATTAAATAACCATGCAAATAACTAGCTAGAATAAAAATTAAAGTAAAGAAAGGGTTCAAATCCTTTAATTTTTTGTTTCTTATTCTGAGTTCTATATATATATATATATATATATATATATATATATATATATATATATATTAATTTTTTTTAAATTAATAATATAAAAATATTATTTATATATTAAAATTAGTTATTATGTATTTTTATATAAATATATGTATATAAATATATATGTTATATTATTTAATTTATTTTTAATATATATTTTATATTTTAATATATATTTTATATTAATTAATAATTAATTTTAATATACATCTAATATAACGACTAATAATAATATGTTTTAGTTATGGCATGAAAATGTTTAATTAGAATCAAACTCGTACAAAAGCATGCAGAAGCAGTTTCTACATATGAAGTTTCTTTGGAACTCAAATAATAAAAAAATAACGTTAAAGGAGGTAATATTTAAAATTATTTTATCTAATATAATACTTATAATTTTATATCTATAATATCTGTAATTATATATTTATTATATTTAAAATTACATAATTATTTAAATAATAATTAATAAATTTTAAATAAGACAATTTTAAATTATTGTCTTTTACATATTATTATAATAAAAATGCATGCAATAATGGTTCTTTATTTAAAATACATTATCTTCATGTGTTTACCTTTCATCATGATCTATCTATCTATCAGATCATTTGAACAACTATATAAAAATATATAATATGGTACTATCTTATATAAGTTATAGTCACTCTAAGTTTTGTAGGACCCATAAACCATTACATTAAAACCATATAAACTATATAATAATTATAATAGTATAGTATATTAACGTGAAGGTATAGAAAAGAGTCACAATTGGAAGAAGGAGAAGAAGAGAACAGTAGCGATGAGAAGAATAATGGACAGCTAAGATTACCCACTTTTGATGTAGTAATAAATAAATAATTTAATTGATTAATAATTATTATTTTGTCTTAGAAAGTGGATTCTGCGTAGTTATCACTGTATGTATAATCAAATCATTTGTTTATTCATTGATCATATGGCACAATTAGTTTGCAACCAAGGAAACAATTGCAATGAACACCTCTTTTGTATATATAAAAAGGATGTATATAAATATTAAAGCACACAGATATAAAGCTTTTAAAAAGTGAATATAAACACCCTTTTATGAAGAAGCTTTTTTATGGCAAAAATTATTTGTTGGCTTTACTATAGTTTAGATAACAGATAAGGATGATTATTGTTTTATGATAGGGTGATAGATGTTCTAAACAAAAACAGTGAAATAGTATGTATATTGAATAGAGTAATTACGCCAGAAGTACAAGTTTAGAGTTCAAAAATAACTAAGAACAATCAGAAGGAAATCAAGCTCATCAGTGACTTGAGCTCTAAGAACAGAAACAAGATAGAGTTCTTCAGTATAACAGTAATTGTGTCAAAATTGAAGGAAATAGGGAAATCAGAATCCGCCGAATCTGATTGCAGCAGTAGGAAGAATCCATAACCTGAGAGATGGAAGTGGGAATCAGCACAGGAAAGGGAAAATAACAGAATAGGAAAATAGAAGGAAAATTCTATGTAGCAGCTGAATGAGAGTGACCAAAGAAAGAGGGTTGAGAGAGAAGAAAGAAGAAAATACCACAATACGCCTAGTGCTTGAAATCTCTTAACAGCTTGCTATTTGATCTCTTTCTCACGCTTCTTTTGAGGTCCTGAATTTGAGGATCTGCTGCCATCTGTCCCGAGTTAGTTACAACCTCTTTTGCTGACGTTGCAAGCCTCTCACTTCCTTCTTTGCATTTAGCTATACTCGTATCATTTTAATAAAACAATTCATATATATATACTCTAATTAATTATCTGAAACTAAGAAGTATATATGTATACGGTGAATTTTATCATATCCTCTCTAAAATAAAGGGTAAATTATCCTTTGTGATATATACAGTGATTATTGATAATTATCTTTGTACCAGAGTTTCAAGATTCACGTTATCTTTTTTTTTTCAATTGACGCTATGTTTCTCTTGATATTTGATAACAATGTCATTTTCATTATCCCCACCAAATACACTTCTTCTTCTCTAATTTTAAAATTCTAATTCCTTTTAAATCAAATCACCATTTTCAATCAATTAAGATAGGATTTTGAACTTGTTCTTACGTTTTTAATCTCCAATTTCAACGAGCACAACTATCAATTTTCAGCTCTCTTCTTTCTAAGATTTTTTTTCGTATTAGAAGATATTACGCTCGGAGAGAAGCAAGAGGGTATGAGTTTGTATGACAGATATGAATTTGCACCATAAATAAAATTCTTGTAGGTAATTAATGGCATGAATAATAAAATAATTAATTAATATTTGAGGGGAATGTAAATATTAAAATACTTATTTCATTTTGTCTTATTGTTATCTGAATAATAATTTAATATTTTTTGTGACAATATAATAGTTTAATATATGCTCCCATCAATGCATTAGGTTTTTTTTGTTTAATTATTCTGCTGGTCTCTATAGTTTCACAAAATTTTCAATTAGGTCCCTATACTTTTTTTTCTTTTAATTGAGTCCTTGCACCAAAATTTTTTTAATTGGGTCCCTACACTTTTTTTTCCTTTTATTTAGGTCTCTGTACTAATTTTTTTAGTTGGGTCTCTATAAAATTAAGCCAATTATTACTAAAAGGGACTTAATTGAAAAAAAATTGGTGTAGGGACCAATTAAAAAGAAAAAATTATAGAAACTTAATTGAAAATTTCACGAAACTATAAGGACCAACAGAATAATTAAACCGTTTTTTTTTTTAAATTAGGAAAGAGGTGTATTTGGTGGAGATGATGAAAATGATACTGTTATTAAATTAAAAAAACATAAAAAAATAGAAAATAACGTGAATTTTGGAGTTCTAATGAAAAGATAATTTATCACACAAGAAATAATTTACTTTTTATTTTAGAAAAGATATGGTAGAGTTCACATATATATATTATATATAAAAGAAGAAATTATTACAGAATTTAAAAGTTACATACACATGGCAAGACAGCAAGAGAATCGAGGCACATGAGTGAAATATCCGAATAAAGTTAAATTCCAAACAAAGACTTTTGTTTTATTTACTGGGAATGGAAAATGGAAAGTACCTTTCCAGGGGAAAAAGGATCGAACTAACGGTATATATAAAAGGATGAAAAAAGAAAAAAGAAATCTGACACTAGAATAATTGATATTGACTTGAGATTATTAACCATTATTCTATAAAAATGTATAACAACATATAATGGTTAAAAAGTAAATACATTAAGATGGTAATATAAAAATGAAGAATCTCGATTTAATTTTATTTATAGTTAATAACATGTAGTTTTATATTGTTTTCTCTCTATATACGTATCTATTAAAAGAAAGAAAGAATTTAATATTTATATATGTAGTAATAGGGTATAACTTATATATATATATAAACTACACATAAAATTTAATTAAAAAATATTTGATATTATTGAATGTGAAGAATATCTAGTGAACCAAAAAGTAAAAAATGAATAACTTTTTTCAAACTATATATATATAGTGCCCACTACTTGGCCCTGCCATGTCTATGGTCCCCATTATTTCATTTTCAACTCTATTTATGATTATCATATTGAATATATTTATTATCATAGTAGTAGTAAATGAGTTTATAAACTATTGGACAAAACATTTAAGAAGCCCTAAACTCTTTTTAACTTTATTGATACACAAGGATGTTAAAAGATTATTGTACATTATTTACTTAGCTTGTATTTGATTATTGCTGTCAGCATAAAATTCTTAATATAATAAAAAAAAAAGTTAACCTCTGAATTTAACATGAATGATAAAACATTTGATGTTTTTTAACTTATCCTCATTAAATAATTTTTACTCTTACCACTACATTTTACTCTCACAATAACTTGATATCTTATTGGTCCAAACCACATGATAGAATATAGATTATGTATATTTTTCTTAAAAAAAATTGCTCAAATTGAATAAGATTTTTATAAAAAATTAACAAGAAATATAATTTTATTATTTTTATTTTTTCATAAAATTCTTAAAAAAATACTAAAAAAATAAAAAATAAAAACGTAATCTAAATGCACCCTAAAAATATTTTTGTGATCATTGTTCTTAATGTAAATTTTGAGTGAATACTTCATCCGACCTCTGACAATTATTTCGAAAGGACAACGAGGTCTCTAAGAAAAAAAAATACCCAATTCAATTCCTGATATTTTTTTTGGGATTGATTAGCCCATCTGCCAAAAAAATAACATTGATTTTTTTTAGGTTTTGTTATCCTTTTGAAATAATTGTCAGGAGTCGGATTGAGATTTTTTTTTGTCAAAGACCTCGTTATCTTTCGAAGTAATTCTCAGGAACTATTTTGAGTTTTTCTCGTAAATTTATATAATTGGCGTACAAGAGCGTAACAAAGAGGGAATTTAATAGTATACATATATAGTATGTCGTATGAGGGGAAGGTAAAGTTAGGCATTGGAAGATTATTAATATTAGACTTAGAAGAAAGAATGAAAATTCAAAATTTAGAGTTAAAGTAAAGGCAAACCAAAATCCAAAATCCAAAGGGTAGTCTTTGAGTTAGTTGGGGTTGGGGATCTTTTGTCTCAACATGGCTATTTAGGAATCATATTATTGCACTTATGACTTAGGTAACCTTCCATGTTTTAATGTCTATACTAATTGCATTCTGACTCAACAACATTGGACACTATTGTCTTTTCCTTCTGTCCTTATTAATATCTCTCTTTTCTAAGATATTTATTATTTATCTCAGCATTTGAACTTTGAGCACTACATTAATTTCTTCTATGTAGAGTAAATATATATAGTTTGAAACTATGAAACATGAACACTTTGCTGAGTTGTCGTGTCTATATGTCAGATATATTTTAGACATGATATTTATTGATATTTGTCCGACACGCATGTCTGCTGTGTCCAAATCGTATCTCAATAAAAATAAAAAATTTTTTTTCGGACACACTTAAATACCATCACGTGTCAACGTGTCCGGTCTTATTCTTAATATATATTTTTAAAATAAATTTAGATATATTATATATTATTATTTATTAAAATAAAAAATATTTTAAATACTTGATATAATTAAAATAAAATATTAAAATGTTATTACGGTTTATCTAAAAAATACTTTATATTTTATATGTATGCGTGTCTCTGTATCATGTAAAATTTTAAAATTTGTGTGTCGACGTATCCCGTGTCATGTCGTGTCGTGTGTCCGTGTATCATAGGTTTGAAAACTTTATACTAGGTGGTAACTCTTAGAAGGTTTAAACCTTCACTTTTTCCAAAGTATAGTTAATTAGTCTAACTTCATTAACCATATATAGAATCTGGATAATTCTAATCATATCTTGTTTAAATCATTTATACATAGGTAAGAAATATAAAATTAAGAGACAAAATTTTGACTTAATCTGTTAATCATAAGAATTTTTAACATAAAATTTTAATAATTGTAGACCGTACAATTTGTAATAAATAGTGTAATTAACTTCCTTGCAAAATAAAATATTTAAACAAATCTAAATAATTAAATATATATTGTGGGGCTAAAGAAGACAAATAGAAGATAAGTTGAGTAAAGAGTTAGCTAGATCCGATCAAGGACACTGTTTGTTACTACTTCTCTCATATTATTATTATTATTATTATTATTATTCATTTATTTTATTTTTTTTATTATTGTGTTTATTATCATTATTCTCTTTTCATTCCAAAGACACAGAAAGAGAGAAGAAGGAAGAAAAAGACTGAGTCATCCAAAACCATATACTTTGGAATCAAAGCTTAAGAGAGAGGGAGAGAGAATAATAAGTCTTTTTTTTTTGTATTTATTTGTTTGTTTTATTTCCACTCCTTCTTCTTCTTCTTCTTATTCTTTGTCCTTGCCTTTCATTCATTCATCACTTTGTGTGACTTTGTTCTCATTCCTTTTCCCTTTCAACTTTCAAGGTACTCTCTCTCTCCTTCTCTCACTCTGATTCAATTGTATTTCTGTATTATTATGTAGTTAGTGATATTACTGATATCCTGTTCTTGATAATGTGCAATCACTAATCCTTATATAAATTCAATTATTCATTTATGAATGTATATGCTTGACTATATAGATTGGTATTCAGAGTTGTTGCTATTGATGGAAACAAAGCTATGGAACTGATCAGATAATTTTATTATTGTTATTGGGATTGGGATTGAAGATTTGAAGTTGAGTGTGTGTTGGCAAATTCAGTTGCAATTGTAGTTTTGAATTGCAATTTTAAACCATGTTCAAGTGCTCTTCTTAAATTGTGCTTAATAGTTCATAGTACTGTATCAAGCTTTCTGATATTGTTTCATTTTTCTGATTTCGCTTCACTAGTCAAAAGGACAAAGAATTTCAAGGGTCAATCTCTTCTTGTAGCTGTTGAGAATTAGGGTAACTTATAATAATTTGATTGAATAAGGAAAAGTTTTTCCTTTTTCTGGTAATTATTATGCATGTCTGGCCCTGTGGCCACAGTTGATAATTTGGATGGAGCAGTTATCTCTGCAGAGAGAACAAAGTCTCTTGATGCCATTTCCGAGGTAGACGTGTCGTCCTTATTGAGAAACGGCGAAAGCAGTGGTCATTCATCTGAGATAGTTGGGTTTAGAGTTGGGGAAATCTTGCTTCCTAATGGAGAGTCATATTCCGGGTCCCTTCTCGGCAACATGCCGGAGGGTAGGGGTAAGTATGTATGGTCAGATGGATGTGTATATGATGGTGAGTGGAGAAGGGGGATGAGGAATGGAAATGGAAGGTTACAATGGCCTTCTGGCACGGTTTATGAGGGCGAATTCTCTGGTGGCTATATCCATGGTACAGGAACATATATTGGTTCGGATAGTCTTACCTACAAAGGGCGGTGGCGATTGAATCTTAAGCATGGACTTGGTTATCAAGTTTATCCTAATGGAGATATCTTTGAAGGGTCTTGGATCCAAGGAACGCCAGAGGGGCCGGGGAAGTATACTTGGGCGAATGGGAATGTCTATTTAGGGAATATGAAAGGTGGGAAAATGTCAGGGAAAGGAACTTTGACATGGATCAATGGAGACTCATTTGAAGGAAGCTGGTTGGATGGTATGATGCATGGTCTTGGAGTTTATACTTGGAGTGACGGCGGCTGCTATGTTGGGACCTGGACGAGAGGTTTGAAAGACGGCAAAGGAACGTTTTATCCGAAAGGTAGCTGTCTTCCGTCGGCACAAGAGGTTTATCTGAATGCCTTGAGGAAAAGAGGACTATTGCCGGATTTGAGGAGGCAGAAACAGGCTCATATTCATCATGCTTCTTCGGTTGATATGGGAAATGTCAAGGTCAGTGGTGATAATCAGAGTTCTAGCCTTGTTTCGTCCGATAAGCTTGCCAAAGGGAGTCTATTAAACATTGAACAATCGCGCAGCAAGAATATCTCTCTCGAAAGGCGATGGAGTCTTGAGGTGTCTATTGAGAAAGTAATAGCCCATGATTCAACAGATTCTATATTGGAAGGTAGTGAAAAGATCCCCATTTTGGAGCGCGAGTATATGCAAGGTGTATTAATAAGTGAGGTAGTTTTAAATAACAGCTTTTCAAATATGTCTAGAAGGGCAAAACGGCTGCAGAAGAAGCTCGCCAGAGAGATTAAAAGACCTGGTGAAGCCATCATTAAAGGTCACCGGAGCTATGATCTGATGCTTAGTCTGCAGCTTGGAATAAGGTACAATGCATAATCTTGACCCTTCTTCAAATTATAATAATTATTTACTCTAAAATTTTCTGCAGTGGATTTCTATATGTAATGTAAAATTTGGCTTCAATATTTCTAGGTATACTGTGGGAAAGATTACCCCGATACAGAGGCGAGAAGTTCGAGCATCGGATTTCGGTCCTAGAGCAAGTTTTTGGATGAATTTTCCTAAAGAAGGTTCTCAGCTAACTCCTCCTCATCAATCTGATGACTTCAAATGGAAAGATTATTGCCCAATGGTGTTCAGGTTAGTAGTACTTTGTATGATTATTCCTATTTCATCCGAATTTCAATTATATTCTTCTCCAAGGAACTGAATTTTTGTTTGGTTTCTTACTTTTTCATAATCTTCTGTTGATTATGGAAAAGAAACTTACACTCTGAATTGTATGCATATGATCTCATATATCCATGTCAAAATTACAATGCCTAGTTAAGATGGAATGATTATTCAGCATAACCTCATAATCATGTAATTATTTATCAAAATTTATGCAGAAACTTGAGAGAGTTGTTCAAGATTGATGCTGCTGACTATATGATGTCGATTTGCGGAAACGATGCTCTGAGGGAACTATCATCTCCGGGGAAAAGTGGTAGTGTCTTTTTCCTGTCTCAGGATGATCGTTTCATGATCAAGACGCTTCGAAGATCTGAAGTAAAGGTATGCTTATTTTACTTATATCTTGTTAATTAACATTTTTCCATAGGCTTACATACACAGGTTTTAGGCCTTAAATATAATAATCATATCATCATTATCAAAATTTGGTATGTAGGTTCTTCTAAGAATGCTTCCGGACTATCATCATCACGTGAAGTCATACGATAATACCCTCATCACGAAATTCTTCGGTCTGCACCGGATTATACCTTCGAGTGGTCAAAAGGTATTGTGATTTGAATTGCCAAATGCATCAAATATTTGAACCTTTATCTACATTTCCTTTAATAGAGAGGCTAAAATTTATATATAACTGTCTGTTTCTGCAGTTTCGCTTTGTTGTGATGGGAAATATGTTTTGTACAGAGCTAAGGATCCATAGGAGATTCGATTTGAAAGGTTCATCCCTCGGACGCTCTTCGGACAAGATAGAAATGGATGAGAATACAACTTTGAAAGATTTGGATCTCAACTACTGCTTCTATTTGGAACCTTCTTGGCGCCAGTCATTGCTAAAGTAAGGGAAAGAAGTTGCACCTTATGTTCATTCATTCATTTTTTTTTTATCTTCTCAAAATGTTCTGCAGGCAGATTGAGATCGACAGCAAGTTCTTGGAAGCACAGCATATAATGGATTACAGCCTTCTACTCGGCGTTCATTATCGAGCTCCACAGCATTTCCGTCCTCTCACATCATACAACCGTAGCATAACTGCTGATGGATTAGCAAGTCTTGCTGAGGAAGGTTAGTATGAGATGTGATCTTGAAAGTTATGATATGTTAAAAAGGATTAATATATCTGAGTTTTGTCTTTTAGTTAATAGTCAAAATAGTTCCTGAAAGATCAAAGCGAGTCAATTTAGTCCCGAAAGATCACTCTCAAATTGAATCATATTGGTCCTTTCATAAGTTAGATAATGACACGTGGCATAATCATTTTGCGACACATCATCATCTAATATTGCATGTTGATCTTTCGAGGACCAAATTGATGAACATATTCTTCTTGTTTGTACTAAAATTGTTTATTTGAAAACATTCCAAATGATGAATTGACAGATCCTCTAGAGGATGAAGTATCAAGCTATCCGCAAGGCCTTGTTTTGGTCCCTAGGGGATCAGATGATAACAGTGTTGTTGTAGGATCACACATCAGAGGTAGTCGACTGCGCGCTTCGGCTGCCGGCGATGAGGAGGTGGATCTGCTTCTTCCAGGCACAGCAAGGTATGGTTCCTTCTAATCTTCATAACTTCATATATAGTTCTCCAGCTAACATCATTGCACAGCCGAATCGGCCGCAACGCCACACCTATTCACATAACAGTTAGGACTATATGGTTAAACTAGAATTGTTGAAACACCACCATTGATTGTTAAGCAGACTACAAATCCAGTTAGGAGTAAACATGCCAGCAAGGGCAGAGCAAATTCCAGGAAAGGAAGAGATGCAAACATTTCATGAGGCTTATGATGTGGTGCTCTACCTGGGAATAATTGACATTTTACAGGACTACAACATGTCCAAGAAAATTGAACATGCCTACAAATCGATTCAGTTCGATTCGATTTCAATCTCGGCCGTTGATCCCGGATTCTACTCCCGTCGCTTCTTGGACTTCATTCAGAAAGTGTTCCCACCAAATGAATCTCTAGCTGGTTGATTTTCAACCAAGTCATTGTTTGTTTAGTCCAAAAATTTGAACATTGTCACATATTTTGTTTTTGTGCATTTTGTCTATAAATTTTATATGGTTGGTGGTCACATAGGTATTGTATTCATAGATAGCTTTGTGTCTCAAATCTAATGCTTTGAAGCTTGAATCATGAAATGGATAATATTGGATCATTTTTATCCTCCATCATTTTTTTTACGGTATTTTCCAACCCAACAAATCAACGACTAATTCACCGCAATTTGAGTTTCATTTAAGGGTCTGTTGTTGATTAATGAATTACTGCATACACAAGATGAGATTTAAATCTCAGACATTTACTTAACAAATGAATGAGCTAACTATTTGACCAACTCAAGTTGTTTAAATAAATTATTATAGCCTTCTCGTTTGATTCTTTTAAAATTAGAATTGTTAATGACTTAATTAAGGACAAGAACCCGGCATTAAGGAGAATATGGCAGAAAGTTAGGAACTTCAAAGTTAGAATTAATTATGTGTTACATGATGGCTATGTGCATTATTATTATTGCTCGTTTATTTTAAACACCAAGCATCTTATCTTGGGTATGGTTAGGTGTATGTTAAGGATCAAATGACCTTCAAATATACAAGGATCCATTTCCTCTATAGTTGATTTTTTTTTATAAAATCTATATATTGTTTTAATTTTTGTACCTTGATTTTACAATATTAGCCAATTAACTTATTCCATGTATAATAATTCATATATATGGTGATTATTAGTCAAGTACTTTTATGGTTTATATGATGCAAGTTATCTTTTCATATACAATGATGCAAATAACATAATTAGAAAATAAAATATGCATTTGCTCGAATAATTTCTAAGCTGAAAAAAGAAAGAAAGTTGAGGCGGAGAAAAGGAGAGAAAGAAAAGAATAGAATAGAACTCAAGCAAAGTTAGCCTTTTTTTTTTTTTAATTTTTGGCTTCTGTCTCACTCAACTCTCTCATACCAAACAACAAACAACATTAAAATTCTTTGTTAAACATTTATATATTTTATCATTTTTAAATTCTAGTGTACTCTCCACCTTAATATTTCAACTCTTACTTTTCATCTTTAAATCATGTTAGACATTTAATTGAAAAAAAAAAAATGTCAATGATTTTAAACAAATTTAATACATGTTCTCAAAACTTTCCTAGTTACACATTCTTAGTTTATATGAGTATGCATAAACTACAAATAAAGAACATACAAAAACTTCTATTCTAATTAATATTGCTAAGAGCCTTTATGATTCATTGCTGTATGATACCTTTTCTTCTTTCTTTTTCTCTCCCTTTCTTTCTTTCTTCACTTAAATAGGTTCCTTTGGCATTGTACTTTCTATTTATTTATATATATATAGAATCATTCATTAGAGAAAGAGGAGGGAGGAGGTACTTCATTATCAGCATCATAAGATCATTCACAGAGTTTATTTGAGAGAAAGATGAGTTTATCTTCAGGTCAAATCAGTAGTAGCTATGATCTCTCATTCAAGATCTTGTTGATTGGTGATTCAGCTGTTGGAAAAAGTAGCTTACTTCTAAGCTTCATCTCTAACTCTACTGAAGAACTTGCCCCCACAATTGGTAATTCTCTCATTTGAGATATACTAAGGATGCAATTGTTTTTGTATTTTTATTTTTTGTTTTTATTTTTTTATTTTGTCTGTTTTTATAATTTTATGAAAGAAACAAGAAAAATAGGTGTTGTCCCTAGACAGTGTCTTATGGTTTATTAATAACTATTTTACTATTTTGTTCCTTGTATTGCATTGCATTTGTCATTAAATTTTAGAATTGATGATTATTCTATCATATTTCTCATACTAATTTGTATTTCATTTAATTTCCCTTGTTTTTATGTTATGAAGGTGTTGATTTTAAGATCAAACAGCTCGTAGTTGGTGGCAAGAGATTGAAACTAACAATTTGGGATACCGGTAACTTATAACCAATTCATTTGCTTCCAAGCTCTTTTTCTTTTCTTTTTTCTTTTCCCTTTAATAGTAACATTACAACTGTTGTAGCTGGACAGGAAAGGTTTAGAACACTAACAAGTTCTTACTATAGAGGAGCTCAAGGGATCATTCTTGGTATGCTAAATTAATTATGTAAATGTGATGGTTTTAATTTTTTCTACTAGAGACATGTCTTTGCTATTTGCAAATTGCATTGAAATTTCTTTGTGGAACAAAATCCCTCATGACATTTGTTGTTACAGTTATAGAATTCTTTTGCTATATATATTTGTTTTCAGTTTATGATGTCACCAGGAGAGAAAGCTTTACAAATTTATCAGAAGTATGGTCCAAGGAAGTGGAACTCTATTCTACTAATCAGGATTGTGTGAAGTTACTAGTTGGAAATAAAGTTGACAGAGTAAGTTCTTGTGTTATAATTAATATTGTTCTTGAATATAGTGAAGACATACCATGATATTTATGTTATGTATATTGTATATTAATTTTCTTTGATGCTTTGCAAAATTGTATCTTTCTTTTTAGGATTCTGAAAGGGCTGTGAGCAGAGAAGAGGGTTCAGCTCTTGCTAAAGAGTTGGGATGTTTGTTTTTTGAATGTAGTGCCAAGACTAGAGAAAATGTGGAAAGCTGTTTTGAGGAGCTTGCATTAAAGGTAGGTAGAATTTTCACTTTAATTTTCTTTTTATTTAAAGGACAAGAAGTAGAAATTCAAATTGTAGATAAATTGTTACCTTATAGCTAATATAAACCATTTAACATATCATAGATAATGGATGCTCCTAGTCTTTTGGAAGAAGGATCAAGCACAGTAAAAAGGAACATTCTCAAGCAAAAACAGGAACCTCAAGCATACCAACAAAGTGGTGGTTGTTGCTCTTGAAATGTTTGTTCTAATTGCTGCCAATGTCTTTTGGCTGCTTAACTACTTGTATCTATCACTAGTTCACCAATGAAAATTTGAAACAATAATACCTAATAGCTTGTGTATATATTTATTTCCTTGACTTATGTTTAAGGGGATTTAGCCTATGTTACAACCATTAAAGAGGTAATTATTTAGCCGTTAATCACAAGTGATTCTCTGTTAAATCATTTCTGAATGTCAATCAACAGCCATATAAAATTAGTATACAATAATCCAGATGTTTTGGCCCTAAAGCAAAATTGGCAAAAAGAAAACCGAATATTTCTACCAATCACAATACTAAGGCTATCATATTAAGCTTCCATAGGAATGGTGGTAGATTCCAACAGCCTCCTAGCATCTGTGCCCGGATCAGGTAACTCTGGCGGGGACTACCAAAGAAAACAATCCTCAGAATTTGATGAAAACTAGAAAAGGTTTATTATTATGTATTAGATTCCTTTAAAATTTACATACCTTTCCATATAAGTTTTGCTTGGTGGGGGAAGCACCATGAGACAGCAACAACCTAATTACATCAACATGCTCACCTCTTGCTGCATGATGAAGAGGCTGCAAAAAATAGTCACAATCACAAGATCATGATGATAGAAAAAGATCAGGTGAAGTTCATAAGGATAAAAATCAGAAAAATCTCAATCTATAGGTGGCTCGAGACTACGAAAAATTGAGTATGAAATCTATAAATACTCACCGTGTCACCCTCGGAATCAACTGATTCCAGCATCCTTTTTATGATCTCTGCATCACCAGCTCTGTTCAATAGCAGTTGGACTATCTGTGTATAACCTGATATGATCATCAACATGCAAAAGAAAAAAAAAAATCACAAATTGTGCAACAACATTCATTTTAGCTTTGAAATGCGAGCGGAAACTACCTCCAGCACAAGCATCGTGCAAAGGAAGTGCACCATCTTCGTCGTTGGCCTCCAAGTTCGCTCCTCTATCTAGAAGTAGCTGCAATTTGTTAACCAAGATCAATCATCCGGTATCCACGGAATAATCATGCTGCATAATTTGAGCATGTGAAAGTGATAATAAGCAATGGAAACAAACCTGGGCGCATTCCAAATGGCCATACAAACAGGTCAAATGTAATGCTGTATCCCCATCCTCGACCGGCTCATCGATACTACCTTGCAAGTTATCTGGAAATCATGCAGTACAAGTGTAAGAATCAAGCAGAAAGAACACCCTATGTTCTAGTGAAAAGAGTACAAAACCATAGCAGACAGAGTGCAATAGCTTTCAGTAAACATGCATGTCTTCATGGCCACAATATAATCACGGCGGAGAATGCGAAACCCCCCCCCCCCCAATTCAATCTCTAAGGAGCCATGAATATTGGTCCCATCTCCCATGGTTTTAAACTATAGTCAATAACCAAACACAGTAAGGAAGCAATCATATTTGTGGCAGAATCAACCACATTTTCCCTCAATTTCATTATTCAAGCAGAAACCATAATCTAAAATAATGATGTGACCAAAATTTTGGCTTCTCTTAAGGATCAAGGTGAAGCTTTTAGCATCTTTCGTAGACTAATATATACCCGCAAACAAGTTTCTTACAATGAATTTGAGAGGTTTAGACTCGTATCAGATTTCGATTCAGATGCCACAAAAATTTACATGCAAAAAATTTAACAAATAAAATTACAAACAATTATTTCATACAAGTTCAGCTGAAAATAGGGTTTGAGCTTTAGCGGAGGCAGCTCAATATACATGCAGAAAATAACAATTTGGAAAGTATAAAAGAAAACATAAAATTGAAGAGAGAGAGATAGAGAGAGAGAGAGAGAGAGAGGAGGACCTAGGGCGGTGCGGAGGGCGGAGAGGTCGCCGAGCTGAGCGGCGGCGGAGAGGTCACGAAGGTGAGGAGGAGTGTCGGATTCATGTTCGATGAGTCCTTCTTCTTCGAAAAGGTTGTTATCTTCGTCATCTTCGTTTATGCCGTTGCGCCTCCCCGGAACCGCCATTGATTCCTTTCTTTCTTCCTCTTCTTCTTCTCCTTCTTCCTGTGTCTCTTTTTGGCGGCGCCTCTATTTTCTAACACTCAGATTATTTTTTTGGAAATGCTAATAGATATTGGGCCTTTAAACGGCCCATTGGGCCCATCAAACTTCCTAACTTCTTCTAGTACAATATAACTTGGTTTTGGGCCTTGACAAAAAAAACTTGGTTTTGGGCTGGTCTAATCTCTTAACTGTATGAGAGTTTAATTTAATTTGTACATACATCAATTTATTAATCAAAAAAAATTTTAAATAAAATTTAAATTTATAATAAATTAATCATTGATTTATTAGACTAAAAAATATTATGAGAAACAACAAATATATTTTTGATTACTTGAAATACTTTTACTAAAAAAAATTGCCTTAATTAGTGATCTCAAATAATGAGTTAGAGTTATAAAAAAAAAAAAAACGAAATCCCTCAATAAATTCCTACTATAATATTCTGTGTTGAACACATAAGTAAAATTATATCTAGTAGAATAATATTTCTGATTTCATGTGAAGTAGAATATTACTCTTACTGTATATAAGAACATCCCTATTATTGGTGAAAGCTATTACCATGATTAGATTGACAATTAGATATATAGATGTCAACGAAAAATGTTGGGGATATCCAAAAAGCTAAATATTTAGAGAGAAAAAGTAACTACACAAAGTGGTGAATAATAATGAATCTTAAATACTAACAATAAAGAGCATGTCAACAAAGAAAACTTAAAATCTAAGGCATTTATAATAAAAGGATTCAATTTGAATGAATGAAAAGAATGTTGAGTGAACAACAACAATCAATAAGTACAATTCTAAATGAGAAAAAAGAATAATAGATAAAAAAATAAAATAATTGACTAATTATAAATTCAGTAATGACAATCCACCAAAGAAGGTGCAGAAGAAGAGAAGACAATAACTTTCTCCCTTATTTGAAATGGGAACTTAGATGATGATTCTCTTTGATCATCTTCCGGTGATGCTGGAAGATTCAAATCCAGCTTCAAAAAATGATTCCTTATTGGTTTCTTGTTTTTGTCACCTTCATCAAAATTTCTATGCCTTCTCATATGACCCCCTAATGCTTGGCCGGATGAGAATCCAGCACCACAAATAGAACATTCATGTAGCTTGCATTTTCTACTATTATTAGCACTATTATTATTAGTACTACTTCTTTTTGTTATTATTGTGGTAGTATTTGATGATGATACTTGCAAAGATAGCATGGTGCTTGTTGTTTTTGTTGTTGTTCTTGTGTTGAGGTCCTCTAATTCATGATCATGATCATAAGCATTATTATTACTCTTTGATTTGTTGTTTGGTAATAATAATTTCTTGTGGCTAGCTCTATGTCCACCAAGTGCTTGAGATGAAGGGAATGATTTGTTACACGTCTTGCATTGGTAGTAGATGCTCTTTTTCTCATGATGATCATCATGATGTGATGATGATGATGCTTTATTATTATTATGATGATGATGATGATGATGGTGTCCTTGTGCCAATAGAATGAGACAATAGGCCATGTTTTCATCATCTAATGTTGTTGTTGTTGTACTAGTAGTTGCACTAGTTGGTGGTGGCATCATCATCATCATGTTGTTGTTGTTGCTTTTGATGATGATTGGTGCAAATTCAAGTGGTGGTGGTGGTGATGGCGAAGGCGAAGGCGGCCGCGGCCTCTTGCTTCGTTTGCCTTTAACAACAAGAAGTTGTTGTTGTTGTTCCTCTAATTGAACCTCCTCCATCTTGTTGTTGATGTGTGAAACTTAATTGTATAGTGAGTGATCACAATTTGAAGAAGAATAAGAAGAAGAGGAGAAAGAGGGTGTTGGTGTTGTTGAATATGGAAGAGAGAGTGGGATGTTAATAAATATATGGAAGCTAATAAGGGTTTCAAGTTTGAAGTAGTGGATGCAAATTGCATGAGAATAAAGAATAAACCCTGGTTTTAGCTTTGCCAAACTTGCTTTTCCAACCTTGCAAGTTATATATATAGAAAATAGTGTGTCTTATACAGTTGTGTTAATAATTGTGTAGTGTATGTATAAGGGAACAGAAACCTAGCTTCAACCATTTTTATAGGGTAAATTTAGTTACATACATCACATAAACTTAAATTTAATTAAGGTTTAATTACTTTGTTCGTTTATATAATTTTACTAAATTTTTAATTAGATTTTTATTTATACTTTTTTTTAATTGAGTTTTTACACTATTTTTAATTTTGTAATTAAGTCATTTTCATGTCAAAACGTTAAAATTAACGAAATATTTCTTCCAAAATATATGCGATTAAAGATCTAATTAAATTTTTAATTATGAATATTTTTAATTTACGAAAAAATATTTAATTAATTCTAATATTTTTTACACTAGAAAAAACTTAGTTATAAAATTAAAAACAATATATAGATCTAATCTAAAAAAAAATATAAAGACCTAATTATAAATTTAGTAAAATTACAGGACCTGCATAATAATTAAACTTTTAGTTAATATCTCAGATGTAGAATTGGTAACATGATCAAATTTTATTTTGAAGGCATCAAAAAGAAATGGATTATTAAATTTGATGAGTATGTGTGAGAATTATTGTTAAGTAAATGATAGTGAGATTCGGTTGGTTTTTGAAGCAAACTTGTTACTTTTCCTCTAAGGTACTATCTACTATTTTGAAGAGTTGGTTTTGCAAGCCTGGAACCACGGAATATTCAACTTCCTAATAAAATTAAACCTTTTTTTTTTAATATTCATTTACTAATTTTTATCTACTTTAATTTGGTTTTGCTTTTCTTGCTGGTTTTATTTTTCATCACTAAATTTTAACTAACTTGGCTTGTGGTACCAAGCTAGCTAGCTAGCTATTAGTTAGTACAGCTTAATTTGATTAATTTTGGACCCAATCCAATTAACAATTAGTTAACAAAGTCCAAGTGTGGAAACTATGGGTTGGACATGATCCTTATGACTTGTGACATGAGATTATGTTGTATTATTAATTATAGTTTATAGTAGCTATATTAATTAAATATTATAAATAGAGTGCTAGTGGTTATGTTCATATAGTTCACACACTTGCTATAATGAGGGAATTCATGTGAAGTTGACCCAAGTACCCAACTACTTATATATTTTTGCAAATTATATTCACATTTTAATTTTAATTGGACAAAACTCCAACAATTGCGCCGCATATACATCACCAATTGATTTTATTCATGATTCATATATCATATAGTCTTATTATTGTTCCCAATCATTTGGTGTTGGTAAAAAGCACATTTTATGTGCTGAAGAATTGACTAATATAAGGTTATACCGTCATAATATAAGTCTTTACCATTTTTTTTTTTACTAAACATAGAAGATTCGAACCTGCAACCTCTTAATTGAGTATAGAAAAACTATGTTATTTAAGCTATAATTCATTGGCAATCTTTATTATTATCTATTACATTTTTTTTTTGCTTCTGATGAAATCAAATTACCCATATTCATATGAAAAAAGTCTTTTTAAAGTGAAAAAAAATTGTAAAATAATAAATAAAAAATTAATTATCATTAAATTTATAATTTTTATTATTATATATAAATTTTACTATTTTAATTCAAAAATATATATATATTTTTTGGGTATGTAGCTCAAAGATGATTTGAAATTTTTTTTTTTTACTAATTTTAATTTTTCATTTTAGAGTAACTTGACCCATTAGTATAAAATAAATATACATAATAAGTTAAGTAGCAAACCGTGTTGAAGTTATGGCAAAGCTATGAGCCTAATAACAATGGAATAACCAGCCATATTATTAAAAGAAATAATATTTTGTTAAACAAGGAACCAACAATAATAATAATTAATTCAAGAAAATACAATTAAAAAAAAAAGCTGTGGAATATGGGGTATCTATATATTGATGCATCATGCATGATTAGGGTTCCATAGTGGCATAATATAATATATAGAATATACTAATATAGAGTACATAGAGCATGCAAATTAAAAAGATCATTGGATAGAAAATGAGAGATTCTTAGCGTAAGGAATTTATTAAGTTATATGAATGGAGAGGTTGTGAGGGGCGCGTATTAGTGTCTCAAAGAAAAGTATCAACCTCTTCACTGCTAGCTTTAATTTTTTTTCTCTTTTTTTTTTTTGTTGTTGAATATATCATTTAGACACTTGAAAAATTATGTGCAAATAAATATTTGGTAGTTTTAATTGCATTATTAACAGTAAATATGATTAGCAAGTCATGTCAATTATTGGTTAGATTCAAAAGAAGGGTGATGAAGAGTTATTAAGATACATGAGAATAATAATTTGCAAGCAATGAACAACATTGTGGCTGTAGTTTAGTGGTAAGAATTCCACGTTGTGGCCGTGGAGACCTGGGCTCGAATCCCAGCAGCCACACTTTTCATTTTATAATACAAGTCTAGTAATTCCAGCAAATATGTCTAATTTGATGTAAGTAAATTATGTCTTATATTAAGTAAATTTTAGTTTTTCAATTATTATATTTTAGAGTATATCAATAGTTTAAAATTTAGGATTTTAATAAATTTAAAGTTTAAAATTTTGGATTTAAATTTCGAATGTGTCGTATTTCTTTTTTTTTTCGAAACGTATTCATAATTCATCAAATAACATCTTTTTCTAGTATTTAATATAATATAATTTGTTTTTTTAAATAAATTTTAAATTTATTTGAAAAAAATAAGTAACTTAACTAATTTAATATTTTTTTTTGTCTGGATAAATTTTTGTTCTTTTAGAGAATTTGAAAAAAAATAAAACAGAGTAAGTGGAACATAAATGAAATTAGTGTATGGTATAATAATATTTTTGTAGAGTTAAGTATTTTATAATAACTTTATGATTTCGTTGGTAAAATAATTATTTTAAATAATAATTAACTAACAAGATTATAATTGAAAATTTGAGTTGTAACTACAAATAAAAAAGAAAATTGTTAACTAATTATTGTTTGAACATTATTAGTTTTAACTTTATTTAATTTATGAAAGACTTAGTTTTTAACGTATATATTGAAAAATTTTTTAGAAGAACGAAAGAATTAATTTGTCTAAAAAGGAGAATTATATAAATTTTATAATAAAAATTTATTACATATTAAAGTAGTTTACTTCAAAATACTCATTTCAATATTTATTTAATAAAAAAATTTAAGATATGAACAACTTTTTTTTAGGAGAAAAAAAAAAGCTGTGTGATATTTAATTGTAAATTCTACCGTGGATGTAGTTGGTCATATTGACTATCTCTGATGTTTTTTCGTACGAATCGCTACTAGGACGTGCATGGTTGGGTGAAACTGAGTTTGATGTGACTAAGATTTGATCTAAAATATATACTGAGTCTATTTATTAGATCCAAATTCAGCCTTAAATCCGATGAAATTTATACATTTTCGGGCCACGATTATATCAGGTAAAAACCGGGTGAAAACCGAACCATTAACATTACATTATCTTGATACATTCTTATAAGTTAGTATGTGAAAATATCCAAATTTCCAAGATTCCAACTATTATTTGACATGATAAAATTTACTTAGAAAAATATAACAAGAACCAACCATTTTCTGAAATTAAAGCATAACCATAATCAATACTAATATTGTCTAATAACATTAAATATTTAAATCAATACAAATAACACAATATTATGCATTAGTCTAAAATCTTATGCATTTTAAATATAAAACATTAACTTATAGTCTTATAATAACTAATAACACAAAATATTAAGCTTTACAATACTTAAATTCCACATAAGAATAGCCATCATCCATCACTAATAACACAAAATATTAATTGTGTATGATGACCGGTCTACCGGGCCGAGTTTGGGTGACCCGAGTTATGACCCATATCCGACCTAAAATAATGACAGGGTCTATTTTTGAAACCCTTATCCGACTCTAGACGACTAGACCCAATAAAATCACACTAAATTAGCTCCTAAAGTGTTCGGAGGCGGGCCAAATCTTCAGACAGGACCGGACCATGCACACCCCTAATCACTACACATATATAAATACCTTATCCATATTAAAATTAATAAATAACGCAAATATAAATGAAAAAGAAAAAGAAAAACTTATTTGTCTTATGTGATGTGATCTTTTTTTTGTCTGTATGTTCTGTGAGTTGTAGATTGAAGAGATAAATCTTAGCAATTAGCAATCGAAATTTTTCGCAATGCACGGATCTTCTGCTAGTTAGTATTCATAATTCATCAAATAACATCTTTTTGCAATATTTTGTTATATATTATATATTAATAGTAAAATAGGAAAAAAATTCTACAAGTAATGTATTGAATGATTAATCCCTTGAATACAATAGTAATTATATATATGCCAACATGAACAATAGTCTATATAAATCAATTATGTAGTGAATCTATTCCTTGCGTTTTGGGTTATAAAATTGGATTCCTCTTCCATTCAGTGGCTGTGTAGGTCTGGCATTCTTCTCAGCATGCTGCCATAAAAAGAGCATATAAAAAAAATATTATAATCATAAAAAAAAAAATAAAGTAAGACAATTAATTAAACTATTTAATTTTTTTTTGTTGGGTTGTATTAATAGTGCAATAAAAATACTTACATCATGGACTGCCTCTCTTAGTAAATTGATTTGCTCCCTAGACACAGTTCCTACCTAATAATCATGGAAATAAATAATTGTTCAAATTAATCACATGATAAAGAATTATATAATAAGGTTTAATTACTCTGGTCCTATAGTTTCATAAAATTTTCAATTAGGTCCCTATACTTTTTTTTAACTGGTCCCTGTACCAATTTTTTTTTCAATTAAGTCCCTTTTAGTAGTAATTGACTTGATTTTATAGGGATCCAAATAAAAAAAAAGAATTGGTACAGAGACCTAAATAAAAGGAAAAAAAAGTGTAGAGACCCAATTAAAAAAAATTTGGTGCAAAGACTCAATTAAAAGAAAAAAAAGTATAGGGACCTAATTGAAAATTTTGCGAAACTATAGAGTAATTAAACCATATAATAATTAATAATGTCAGTCATAGGGTTTTGATGAATAATTAATGGTACCTTTTTGTTAATGGTCCAAATGACACCTTCAGTACAAGGAGGAACAGTGAGGGAACCCATGTATCTGTAATATTTCTTGCCACCAAATTTGATCTCTGAAGGATCAAACACTCCTATGTTCTTTTCTTCTTCTTTATCCACTAAGGATTTTATGTAATTTGACAACTACAATAATAGTTTCAACCACATTTAATTAATCAAAATCAATTTCAATTTTTATTTAATAAAATATAGAAAAGATTCACAAGAAAAGTTTTTTTTTTTTCTTGATCAAGAGCAATTTTTTTTGTGTTGACTTACCTTAGAAAGTATAGGGTTGGGCCTGCCAATCTTGAACAGAAGCCCAACAACAGCAACCTTGGTCTTTCCATTTGTCTCTGGGCTTTCATGAACCATGTGAAGCTCCATGTCATACCTAGTATTTCCATGACCAACAAAAAAAAAAAATCTAATATGTTAATTAAAGAATAGTTTCTTTTCAATATTTTCTGACAAAAAAATATATAGACAAAATAATATATATATAAGTAAATAAAGATTTTGACAGAAGAAATATTGAACCTTCTGCCATTGATGGTGTGTTCTGAAGGTGAGTGCCAATGACATTGTTTTAGAAATAATTGAGTGCCATTGATGTCTATTGATCCTGCATCTCCATTCCATCTCAGCTGCACCATAAACAAACATTTTAGATCTTAATCAAGCTTGTTATTAGCTGTGTCCAACCGTTTGTATTATCAATAACCATCATATTCAATTACTAATAATTAATATATCTTAATATTAGATATTTTTTCCTGTTGCCCACAATATCCTCAAATCCGACAGATTGAAAACTAATCTGTCATAAATTTAAACTCTATTTAAAGGACTCACCAATAGGTTGTTACATATACATGGCGGTAGGGTGTTATCGGTTCGGTTTGGTTCGGTTTTGGACAAAAAATCAACCAAACCGATATGTTCGATTCCTACAGACACACAACCGTTCGGTTTGCTGTTTTTACAACAACCGAACCAAATCGAACCGAACCAACAGCGGTTTAGTTTGGTCGGTTTTTTCGATTTTTAATTTCTAATGAGAAGAATATGAATCACAATAATTAGAGGTTTAAAATAGTCAATAAACTGAAATAATAAGAGTAAAACATTGAAATGGTTAGGGGTTTAGGATTTTTGTTGTTAGGTTAAAGGTTAAAATGGTTAAAACATTGAAATGTATGCATATCTTCGGATCGGTTCGGTTCGATTTCTATCAAGCCAACCAAAAATCAAACCAAACCGATCGGTTTTGTCAAAAAAAAAAAAAAACCAATTTTTCGATTTTCAAATCGATTGTTGTAATTTTTGATTTGGTTTTGCGGTAATTTTCGATCCGATTTGGTAACTTACACCCCTACATGGCGGAATTCGAATATCTAACACTTGCTTAAACAGACAAATAAAACGAATGAACTGACCGCTCGACCAATCCAATAGTACAAGAAAAAAGTTATTATTACCATGCATCTTTACTATTTGGAAACAAATATCAAAAGGGAATTGGTTAATTTAATGAGAAATAAATAATAAATAAAAGCAATGAAGATTAAGATGAGTAATGATGATTAATTACCGAAATATCATGCCCTCTATTAACAAGAGTGGCATTGTGAGGTTTATAGTTCTTCCTTAGAACTCCCAAGTTTGGAACCACAGTCACCCTTTTATTTGACAAATCAATGGGAGATTGCATTTCTCCATTCTTGCATGCTTCCCATTCTTTATGTAATTCACCCCAATGTGAAGGACCCTTCTCACTCCCTTTTATGTAATCAAACTCTCTCTCATTCTCTACACAAACAAACAAACACATACACATCATTAATTAATTAAAAATACAACAAGTAATTTGGAGTTGATTGATATTGTGCTTACCAACTTCCTCCGCTGAAGTCCAAATTTTTGTTGAATGGATGAGAAAGATGGTTACTAGTATTTTGATCCGGCTTTGGTGTTTCATCATGTTGATGAAGATTATTGGGACTAGCTTGAGAGAAAACTATGAATAAATTAATTAATTAATTAAAAGTAGATGATGGATTGATGAAAGTGGGTGATGATTCTCATAATGGAAGGAATGCGTGTGTATATATATATATATATATTTATATATAAAAGCATGACTTTAATTAGATTGGTTTTGACTTTTGAGATTTGGTTAAGGGAAACTAGGAAGGTTCCTAGTTCCTAGATTGTTGAAATTTTGTTACACCAATTGGTGTGAATCGTAGATTTTCTAAGTTTCTATGGTGTTTTACTGTTTTTTTCTAACCATAAACCAATAAAATGATCAAAAAAAGGACAATATTAAAACCGAAAAGGGAAGGACATACAGCTACAGGCTGTCCATTTCATAATATAAATCTTGAAAATCTGAAAAGAAAGGGTGGAGAGTTAGGTAGAGCAAATAAAATGGAAAATCGGGTACATTAAGATTAATTAATTTTGAGTAATAGTTTTTTGCTTTTTTCACACATACACAAAACGCGTGACATTAATTAATTATTAGTTTTTATCTTTTGGTTTTAAAATAACTGTTATTTTTTTTTCCGTTTATTAAAAAATTAATGTATCTAGCGAATTTTATTCTGAAACGGAAAAAATAGTATTTTTAACCATAGAAAAATTTTATTATGAAATTTGTTATGGACCCGAATTTCGGTCTTAATGGCCCAATGATAATTCGGCCACCAAGCGTGAATCATTCTTCTCAAGTCTCTTTTTTTTTTTTTTTTTAAAAAACTAAAGATAAGAGACTCGAATCCGTAACTTTTTAATTGAGTATGGAGAGATTATGCCATTTGAACTATAACTCATTGGCTTATTCTCAAGTCCCTTAAATCAACGCATCATCAACTTGATATTCGAATTTAAATTTTTTCTATTTCCTAATAAATTAAGAAATAAGATAGACAGTCAAACATATATAAAGAAAAATCACCGAATACATTGCACACACATTCACTATCTTTATTTTTTAGATTTATTCTGATTTAATCGTTAGAATGTTTTATAAGTCATCATTTACCTTTCATATAATTAGATAGTGAATAAATTTATCTCAAACAAAATTTGCATTCTTTATATAACAAAAGTATCTTCATTACCTACTTCTTAGTTTCATTATGTTCTCTAAAATAAATAATAAATATAAAATTCAGCCATATTATTTATCAATAAGATTTTGAAGACATATGGCAGTATGCAACATATTATTATTCATTTATTTAATTTGGTCTTATTTCCTATTGCTTTCTAAGTTAACAAACCATATTCCATTCTCATTGTCATAAGAGAAAAAAACTTCGATTCTAATTTTAATTTTAATTTTTCCATTCTCAAAAGAAAGAAAAAATGTTTAGACTAAAGTTTGAATTGGTCTAAATTTGTGACTAAGGTGAAGCTGTGTTGCAAACAAGTTTGTTTGTAAAGTCTTGCAAAATATTATTATTTATTAGGGTAGGTTGGAACCCCCACACCCCTTCTTTATTTCTAGACAAAATTACAAAACGTTACTCATCAGGTAACTATTTTCCTTTAATTAGAGCATTTCTTATAATAGAGAAACTTTTTTTTTTCGGTTTTAAGGATCTGGATTACTCTATTGGATCAAAAGTAAACAAATGAACTAATCAAGTTTGTTGAGAGAAAAAAAAAAAAAGGAAAAGTATGGGGAGTCAATGGAATATTTGTACAATGCGTATAATAGAGGTTTAGAGAATATTAGAGATATAATCATTAGTGTTACATTTTTTCATTAGCGTAAGTTTTTGGGATGAGTGGTATCATGACATGGTATCAGAGCTTTAGATCCGAAAAGTCAAGAGTTCGATCTTTGGTGAACTCCAAAATCAGCTTAAGCTTTTGGGATGAGTGATTTTATGATATGAGATGTTTATTATTCCTAGTACTCTGATGGTTATTTTAAATATTATGAGTGATGTTTATTTTGTAATTTTTGTAATTTATATAGTCCATTATACACATTGTACAAATATTTCATTATCTCCCTAGCAGGACTAAAAAAAACTAAGGACGTAAGGTATCATTATGTTTTGGTCAACGACATCAAGAGGTATTTTATTTTGCCCGCGATGTAACCTGTTGTTTTGGGTTGTTAAATATATATGTTGATAGATAATTTAAATATATATTTATATGATTATATGAATTATTGTACTAATGAGTACTTTAAAATTGTGTTTAGATTCTGACTTCAATATTAAAATAATAAACAAATATTATGGAAGATGTGTTGAGTCCTCCAAGTGTATGAATGTCGAAGGAATCATACTATAAAAAAAATATATAATATATATTAATTAAAATCAATAATTAAAATTTTATGTTTTAGGAATATTTAAAATTTTTTTTTCATATTATTAGACAAACAAATGAGAAAAATGAGTTCTAACTTGCACCTAACAGAAGAGAGATGTATTGAAAGGCGAAATCAAAGGTTAAATAGCTTTAAGAAGAGAACCACAACACTCAATTCTTCCATAAAAAATTCAAAAATAGGATGAGAAGGAACGGAATTTAGAAATTAGAGAGTGTAAATGGTGAAACAGTAACTACAAATTCAAAAATTACAGGAGTAGCTGAGGAATATTTTAACGAGATCTTCTCTTCCACATGTCAAACCGAATCGGATCCTTATTTCACCGACTTTGAACCTAAGGCTACAACTTACATGAACCGTAGATTGCAAAGATCGGTTACTATAAAAGAAGTTAAGAAAGCTACTTTCAGTGTGCATCTCCAAAATGCTCCGGGAGAAGATGTCATGACAGCCAAGTTCTTCCAGTGTTACTGGGACATCATTAGCAGTGACTTATTTTGAGCAGTTTGAAGCTTCTATGCAGGTGGATGACTTCTTAAAAGCTTAAATCACACCCATATTTGTCTCATTCTAAAGTCCCAGATGCTAGCAACATGACTTAGGTGAGACCTATTAGCCTCTCTACGGTGGTCTATAAAATTATCTCTAAAATTCTAGTTTTTAGACTTCAAGGTTTGATGAAAAATTTAGTAAGTCTTAACCAGAGTGCTTTTATTAAAGGCC
Source organism: Arachis ipaensis (assembly GCF_059453495.1). NCBI lineage: Eukaryota > Viridiplantae > Streptophyta > Magnoliopsida > Fabales > Fabaceae > Arachis > Arachis ipaensis. The sequence continues at coordinate 124,866,954 of NC_142437.1, forward strand.
GCTTGATCTCGGATAATATCTTAATCGCACATGAATAGATGCATTATCTTAAAAGTAAGAGGCAAGGGTTGGAGACTAAAATGGCTGTGAAATTAGATATGAGTAAGGCTTATGATATGGTGGAATGTCATTTTCTTTAATTCATGTTAACTAAATTAGGCTTTGATGGTACTCTGATTGCTTGGATTCAAGAGTTAGTCACAACTGTTTCTTATTCTGTCGTTGTGAAAGGTCAACCATATGGTTTCTTTAAACCAAATTGAGGTCTCCATCAAGGAGACCCTCTATCCCATATCTTTTTTTATTCTGTGCAGAAGGTCTCTCCTTCTTGCTACACAAGGCAGAATAAAACAATCTAATTCAAGGTATTCAAGTGTCAAGGAGGTGTCCCAAAGTCAATCACCTACTGTTTGCGGATGATTCGATCCTATTTTGCAAGGCTTCTACGATCTCGTGCGAGAATATTTTGGAACTCTTACATACATATGAGGGCTTTAGTGGACAAAAAGTGAATCTCAACAAATCTTCAGTCTTCTTCAGTCATAATACTCTGGATTTACTCAGAAATCAATGGGCAGCGGCTTTAAATATTAACCACATTGGGGCTACAGACAAATATTTGGCCCTTCCTTCTATTGTTAATAAATCTAAGAAAGCTACCTTCAGCCTCATTAAGGATAAGATCAGGAAGCGTATTCTAGGTTGGAAAAGAAAGCTACTGTCAGCAGGAGGTTGACATACACTACTCAAGGCAGTAGGAGAAGCAGTCCCTATATATACACTGTCCTGTTTTAAGTTCACAGACACACTCATCTCAGAAATTCATAGCATGCTCTCTCAATACTGGTGGGGACAGCGAGGTACAGAGAGAAAAATAGTGTGGATCAGCTATAATACTATGACAAGACATAAGAAGGAAGGGGGACTTGGGATCAAGGGCCTTAGGGTGCATAATCTAGCCTTACTAGGGAAGCAGTTTTGGCGAATAACAACACAACCAAGTTCACTCCTATCTAGAATTTTAAAAGGAAAGTATTATCGAAATTGCAATGCGTTAAAAGCTAAGATTGGAAACACACCTTCATGGGAGTGGCGTAGCTTGCTAGAGGAGCACAAAGTGGTTGAGAATGGGCTCTCTTGGAGCGTTGGCACAGGCTCAGAAATCAAAATTTTTGAAGACCCGTGGCTTCCACCTCCCTATCCTTTCTCTATCCCTCCACATTCAGCTCATCAAGCTACAGATCCAACAATTTTTTGGGTTAAAGATCTAATTACTTCAAATAGCGAGTGGAACACAAATATGATTCAACAAGTCTTTACCGAAGACATTAATAGCAGAATTTTATCAGTTCCGATTGAAGGAGATAGTGATAAAATTAAATGGGTTTTGCACAGATCAAACACTTACAGTATTACTGCAGGATACCATATTGTTTACAACTTTTTCCACGAGCCCCTGGAGCTTTGCCCTCCAACTCTGCGTCTGAGGGACCTTTGGGCGTCCCTGTGGAAGCTCTCAGTCCCCCACAAAATCCAAATCTTCCTCTGGAAAGCTTGCCATGAATGTCTACCAGTCTCCTCTCTTCTCTATCATCGATTCCCGTCCACTAGTGGAATCTGCCCTTGCTGTCATGAAACAGAGGAAACCCAGCTTCATTGCTTGGTTAGATGCAGAGAAACACAAGAAATCTGGGGACAATCTCAACTCAATTGGTGCTTACCTAGCTCGGAGGTTATTGAATTCAGCTCATAGTAGTTGGCGGTAGTTCGAGCGCACGGTAGTACAAGAGGTGCATCGCTGCTGCAACAGATTGCTATAACCCTTTGGTTGATCTGGAAAGAACGAAATAGCTGGTTCTATGAGGGCACACGTCGCAGCCTAGCAGAAGTAGTAGCTTTGGCAACGAAGCTAGTCCGAGAAATGCGAGACCTTCCCCGTCACTCTTCTCTTTAGTTCTTTTTACCAATGTTTCACTTTTCTCTTTTGATATCAAATTTTGGTCTATTCAGACGACCTTTTAAGAGATCCCTTTTTACTTATTTTTGTCCTTATAACGTGGACGCTGACTCCTTCTATTTCTATTAATGAAATTTCATTGCCTTTGAAAAAAAAAAACTTGCACCTAACAGAATGAGGTGAATAATGCACTTTGTCCTTTTTGCCTTGTTATTCCTTTCATATAGATGACAGGTATAAAAAATTTTCATCATGTGATAAAATATAGATTGTTTTATTACAGTTTTTCGGATGTATAAATTTTATATGAAAATTTTACTTTTAGTTCAGTGGTGTCTATTTTGTAAATAATAAAAAATTTGTAATGCGAAATTTGAAAATATAAAATACTTTTTATTTTTGGTATTGTATGAAATACATATTTATTAAAAACATTTTTTCAGTATCGTTTGGGCCTGTTGTTTAAATATTGGCTTCTATTTTTTGAAATCCAAATCAACCCATTAACCCCAACTCAAGGTATTCAATATTCATAGCTATCCCAATCAGAGAAAAGTCAAGAATTCCTTGCCAGGCCAGGACGGAATCGTAACAAGTGGCAGTGAAAAAAAAATGGTGATGATTTCTAATGACGACGGCGGTTCGCATTGCGGTAACGCACGGAGTCAGTCGACACAGTTATAACGAGGTACGGGAGCTGCGTCTTCTTCACATAGGGGAGGCGATGTCACGGTGTCAATTTGTTGAAAATATCGGCATGGAAATGGAGCGAAACTGCATCCAGTAGATTTGAAGAAGAAGGGAAATCAAGTTGTTAGCATAAGGTGGTTGTGTTTATTTTTTTTTTTAAATGTTCTAATATTATATTAGAATCAAGTGTACATTTAACTTATTTTTTCAAAAATTAGTTAAAAAATAAAAATTATTTTAACAAATTAGAATATATATATATATATATATATATATATATATATATATATATATATATAAAAGAAAACTTTTTAAATTCTAATATGAATATACAACCTCACCAATTCTAGAAGATATTAATATAGCCATGGCATAATCAAATAATTTTTTCTTTTATATACTAATTAATATTTAAAATTTTAAATAGTATCAATACTAATTATATTTGTTGATATGATAAAAGTATAAAACAGAAGATCATTAATTAATTATATAAAATTCGTGTCTCAATTGATCAAATTTATAAAAATTACATATAATATTATATTTTGTTAGACCATATGAATATCCTAATAGTCACAAAAAAAAAATATAAATGTACTAATTATCAAAAAAGAAGAAAAAACATCTGAATATGACTTGTTTTTTTGGTTTGACAGTCGAATATAATTAAACAAAAATATTTCAATTTGTGTTTTTGTTCCTCTAAAAAATAACCCGACTGTTCAAAATGGAGAATTTATACAAATATTAATTTTTTGAAATGTCATTATATAATATATGACAACTGTAGATATTTTTGTTTAAATGATGAAAAAACCTAATAACAAAATACAAACAAATATCAAGTTATCATGCATCATTCACCTCATTTTCCGAGGTGCAAAATTATAGGAAAATTTTAAAATATATCGTTATACCGATTAAAAATTACTGAAATACTAGTATATTAGTATATTTGAAAACTTTCCCAAATTATAACTCACCAATGAGAAAAAAGTGTATGTGAGGATATTGGTCAAAGTGGTGGAGCCACTGTACTATTTCATCGGTGACACCATAGTAAAAAAAGTATCACATTTCTTGCAGTGGTTGCATGTGCCATTCAGTCTCAAATAAAAGTCATAATTGCTGCTATGGATTGCACCAGTTTCATATTGAACCAAGTAAAAAAGGGCTAGAAATTAGGGTAAAGTTTTTATTGTTTCTATGTATTTTTGTTTCCACCATTAATTGTCAGTAAAAAAGCGATTATTTATGTCAATATTTAACTTTGAGGTTTTAAAATATACTTTATGCATTTTAAAAATTACAATGGAATAAAATATACATATACATTTGTTATTTAAAGTTGGGTTTGCGGCTCTATATAACTTCAGGAATCGTGTAAACATGTTGCAAAGTATTTTAATAATTTCTTATGTTTTTAGTTCATATTATTAATTATCTTGTGTTTTCAACATTCCTAACATTATCTCCCAACATTTTACTTATTTAGTATTAATAAAGGTCGAGGATGCCAAGCAAAGCATGCGAGTATGATTACTTTTATTTATTTTATGGCAGATTATATCGTTCTAAGTTCTAACTAATAATTTCCATTTAACAGTGCCTTTTGTTACTTTTTTTTATCTTGTGACGGATTTGCGGGTGTCACAAAAAGCAAAAGTAGATACTTTACTCTATATTATTCTAATATATTACATGGTATGATTTGCTAATATCTATCACAAATTTTACACTTATTAAGAGAATAATCTTAATCATTTTTATAAGATAATGTTTATCTTTTAACTTAATGTTTGAAATCGAATTATACTCACTTAACCTAAGAATGAAGGTGAACATGTGACAAGATGCAATGGAGGTCCAAAAGGTCAAAAGGAAGTTAATTAAATGCAAGGGGCAAGCAAGAATCAAGAATGTTGGAAATTCACCAACCTTTTTTCATTGCTACGAGTCAATATTCAATAGTCATTGGTGAAAGAAATAGAACTTTTTGTTTTTGATATTAGAGTGTTTTTTTTAAATGTGACATGTTTGGGTGTTATTCTCAGGAATCGTTTAATTAGGGAAGTAGAAATTAGACCGTTTAATTTGTTAGAAGTACAGAAATCAGATCATTCGATTTGTGTTAAAAAATTAAAAAATTTAAGATTCAGAAATCTGATCCTCCGATTTATGTATTTTTTACAATTTTAAAAAATATAAAAAATTACAATATTAGAATATATCACTATTTCTACTATTTCTACTTTCATGCAAAAAAAAAGTCAAAGAAATAGGAGCTATTATTAATTTTTTATTATTATAAATCAAAATATTAAATTAAAGTTGTCAGTATGAGGAGTACCATCACCACCCATTATGGTGGTACCAACAACATTGTACTGTGTCCATTGTCCATACATAACTTTCTTGGAGACCTCACAACTCTCAAAACCTAATATTAACCTTTTTGTGTCCTTATTTAACGGTTAACTTAACTCTAGTAGAAATTTAGAACAACTCAATGTATACTCCTATAGTTAATGTAATAAATAAAAAAATGAAAGACCTTGTTTCACAAAATGTTGAAGAAGGTTTAAACAATAAACACTTCGTTACACACTATTTTTTTTCAAAATTTTTGAATATTATATTAAAAATCTCTAATTAATCCTTAGTCATCCAAATAATTGATTCTTTGGCTTGTTCACGTTGAGTGGGTAGTAAATAGAACTGCGGATTGAATGGCTAGATATGGTGACAAGAGTAACTCTAATCATGTTATTTGGTATGAACCTTGTGTTGATTTTCAGCAAATCATCCGCTTGAATATACGATAGTGTTTGCTTTGTTTCTTTCCATGTTTAGGTACAAAAAAAACGATTCTGATAAATAACAACGTGCACAAACTATTTTAATCAATAACAAAAATTATTCAGAACAATTAAATAATTAATTAAAAATTAATTAAGAATTTTCAGTATATGTACCGCTTTTTCCTACTGAGTAGGGATTTTTGTTCTTGTAAAAACTATGAGAACTTTTATTTTATGTCTAATCCCTATGATCACGGAGCTTCTCCATTTATGCACCTAAGTGAGAGAGAGAGAGAGAGAGTGAAACTCTTCCAAAGAAGCAGAAGAATAATGTTCCAAAGAAGGTGCATTGTGGTAACAATAACATATGTATTATTGGGATGCATTATTGTGGATCATGGAAGAGCAACAATGGTGAATCTCACACTCCAAGGACAACATCCAAACCCTGAAGCTCTTGTTACACAACTTCATAGGTACTACTTCTCACTTCTTACTCCTTCTCCTCTTATTTCATGACCCTACATTACTTAAAGTTAGATCTTGAAATTCCAGGACATGCTCAATTTCTTCTTCTTTTTTAGTTTATTTTTAAAATTTATTTTTCCTTTTTTATGAAATAATTATCTTTTTGGCTTGGAGTTTATTATTTGCTAGTTACTAAGGGGAGAGATTCAAGTTTAATAATGCACTCACAATAAAATGTAGGTGTTGCTAATAATTTTCATTTATAACTCTCCTCATATATATTATTTCAAATAAATATTTTTTATGCACTAAATTAATAGCACTTTTCTATCATTAGAATAATTAGAAATACTAATGTAATTAAGATGAGTCATATAACTAAAGTATCTTATATTATGACACTTTTTATTTTTGTAGTAAGATTAATGCTTCAATAGCAAGAAGGGAGATGTTAGCATCATCATCATCATGCCTAACAGGGAACCCCATTGATGATTGCTGGAAATGTGACCCAAATTGGGCCCAAAACAGACAAAGGCTAGCCGATTGCGCAATTGGGTTCGGTCAAAACGCAAAGGGGGGAAAAGGTGGCGAGTTCTACATAGTAACCGATTCGTCAGACAATGATGCTGTAAACCCTAAACCCGGAACCCTAAGATATGCCGTGATTCAAAATGAGCCACTTTGGATAGTGTTTCCTAGTAACATGATGATTAAGCTTTCACAAGAACTCATATTCAATAGCTTCAAGACCATTGATGGGCGTGGTGCTGATGTGCACATTGTTGGTGGAGGGTGCATTACTCTTCAATATATTAGCAATGTTATCATACATAACATTCACATTCACCATTGTCACCCCTCAGGTAATTAAGAAATTAATTTCAAATATTATGGTTAGGTTAGGTTAATTATTTTCGGAGATAGATCATGGACAGTAGATTTATGTCCTTTTTGTTTGTCCGAATAAACCATTGGCATTTGTCCTTTTCTTAAAAGATAAAAAGAATTAAAAAATTTGAAAAAAAAATGAGGCTAAAAATTTTTGATATAGAAGTAAAATGAGTGATATATTTTAACATATAATTTTTGGTATTTTTTAAAATTGTGGGAGTACACAAATCGGACCATCCGATTTGTGTTTAAAAAAAATTAAAAAATTCAGGGTACACAAATTGGACCATCCGATTACTATAATCGGACCATTCGATTACTCTCCTTCCGATCGGACCGTCCAATTTGCTTGACGCAGTCAGGTGAAACACCCTATGTCTCCGTAACTATGCCATACACCATTACTTACTCCATATCAAAATAAAAAAAAAAAAAAACTGAAAAAATGAGACATTACCTTTTTTCCATTTTCTCACATTTGTTTTTGTATTAAAAGTAATTGATAAAAAGTGATAGAAAATAAATATTGTTTTATATACTATAAAAAATGTATATGAAAAAAATGCAAATATCAATTTTCAAAATATATTGCCTTAAAATAAGCATAATATTAAGTTTTTGTCAAAATTTGTATTATTTCTTTATTTTAATAAATGAAAAAGCCTTAAAGTATCTCCTAAAAAAGGACAATATTAAGTTATTTTTTCTTCTTTAGATATGTGTTTATTCTCAACAATTCAAACATTTTGATTCTTATTTCAAAGCAGTAACCAAACCTATTTTCCGCTTTTTGAATAAAGTCAGATATGGACAAAGATATAATTGATAAACTTTGTCTCTATATATTTTAAATAGACTTATTTAAGTAATTAAATAATATTAATCTCTCACTTTGGATACCCAAGCTCTAGATTCACACTCCTAGAAAGTAAAGTAGAATCTTGAAATCTAAAATCTAAATAATATAATACGGGTACCAATATTTTCTTCTCCCTCCCTTTTTCTTGAATTGTGCTGCTAGGAAAGTGAGGTTTATCATTGTGTTTGTTTGTTACCTTTTTTTTTTTTCTTTTTTTCAAATGTGTCCTTTCACAAGTGGCATTAAGTTATTTGAATATTAATAAAGTTAAAATATATTTGTTTATTTTGAAAATAATAAACACATTATATTATATATTTAGTCTGATAAATATTTTTTAAAAGTATATTATTTTTTTAAAAAATTATTTTTTATACACTGTCAATATAAAATCGTTTTTCACGTACATCCAATCAAATAATGCTATATTAATAAAAGTAATTACTTTTTATATTGATCGCATGAATGATCGTCTAAGAGAACGACTGTATTGTATTAAAATTAAACTCTTCTGTTTAAGATACAAATCTTATCAAATGAAATACTATTAAACTTTTTTTCTTTACAGGTAATGCTATGGTGCGATCGAGTCCAGAGCACTATGGATACCGCACTGAATCGGACGGTGATGGCATCTCCATATTTGGATCGCATGACATCTGGATCGATCACTGCACTCTATCTCGTTGCAAGGATGGGCTTATTGATGCAGTTATGGGCTCAACTGCCATCACTGTGTCCAACAACCACTTTTCTCATCACAATGACGTAATGCTCTTGGGCCATAGTGACCACTACTTACCTGACTCAGCCATGCAGGTAATCCAGTCCAGGCCCAATTACCCAATTTGAGCCCAAGCCCAACATCACAAACATGCACCTTAAAATTTAATTATGCACCAACGCAAGTTGGCACAGATGGATGAGGGTCTGTGTCCCTTAACCATCTCTTCCGGGTTCGATACTCACTGGAGGATGGGAATGGAGCTTGCTTGCTTGGGAGGGTCGCCCACTTTGCCTCTGCAGTACCCGAGGGATTAGTCATTGGGTTTCCGGCCTGATGGATACCCTGGTGCAAACCAAAAAAAAAAATTTAATTATGCATTTACCAAAAAAAAACAAAATTTAATTATGCATATTGCATCCTCAAAACTAATCCGTTGCCGATCAAATTACAAACTAATCCGTTGCAGATCAAATTTTCTTTTAAGAATTTATTGTTAGTGAATGAATTGCTATATATAAGTAGTTACTAATCATTTGTAGTTAACTTTCATCTCATTTTTAACATACTCTCTGTAAAATTATTGAGAAGAAAATTTTTCTTTTCTTACAATCTAGCCACCAACCTTGTTGCAGGTTACCATTGCCTTTAACCATTTCGGCGAAAAACTCGTCCAGCGCATGCCACGTTGCAGGCTAGGATATGTTCACATAGTCAATAACGACTTCACTGCTTGGCAGATGTATGCGATCGGGGGCAGTGGATCCCCTACTATTAATAGTCAGGGGAATCGATACACTGCTCCCGACAACTCATTTGCCAAGCAAGTGACAAAGCGGTTGGATGTCGGGGAAGGCGAGTGGACAGGGTGGAATTGGAGGTCAGAAGGGGATGTGATGGTGAATGGAGCATTTTTTGTTCCATCAGGGGAAGGTGCTGAGGTTAAGTATGAGAAGGCTTATAGTGTGGAGCCTAAGTCTGCTGATCGCATTTCATTGCTTACTATGTCTGCTGGAGTTCTTGGTGTGGCTAGGTATTAACATTAATATTATAAACTAGTCTTATTAAGAAATTGATATGCAGTTCATATTTGAAAATGTAATGAGGTTAATTAACATGGTTGGTGAATGAGCAGGGACAATAACCTTGGCATGTGGAGTAGAGGACCCAACGACGGTGGCAGTTATATTTCAACAAACGGTCCAGAATTCACTGATGAAATGTCAAAGGCTGCAATGCTGTTTCCACCTTCACATACTATCACATTTGTATCTGTTTTTGTTACAATGCTCTGCTTGTTATCTCACACAATTACTCCCCTAATAACATTAGTACTATAACAATTGTTTATTGAGTTTGCTTATCTTTCTTTGACTGTTAAATGAAAAGGACCCTTAAAAATTAGGACATCCCTTTAACCAGTACATTTTCAGAGCCTTTCTTTCTTCAACTTGACTTGAAATATGCAACTTTATCTAATAGTTCCCAATTTTAGTTTCATAATAGAATCTCTTAATCATCATTTGGTTTAATTTCATAATATTCCTCCAACTATGCGTGAGGAGAAAATGCATTTATCCTCTTATATTTTAATTCAAGGATTTGAAAAGACAATATATTGTTAATAAATTAAGCAAAAGTGGGAGCAGATTAATGGTGGTCATCACTCTAAACAACAACATATCTATTTTTCTTTTTGTAATTTTCTTATTGATTTTTGGATTATATATATATTGACACGTCATCAGGAATACATAGCAGTTAAACTCGTCTATTTTACCTACTGTCCAAAATTGATTATATTGCGTGCTTGAAAAGAGAAAAAGATCAACCCACCCTAAAATACATAATTGCATGACTCTTTTTTTTCTTAATGTTATGATATGGATGTCCATATCCATTCTATGTCTACTCAGCAAGCACTCTTGAAAAGTACATGCATTTAAGAATGTGCGGTGCATGCTTTTCAACCTTTGAAAATGTGAACCTTGAACTTGTATAAATAGAGGCTAAACCTCTGTACGTGATACAACACAAGCAAATAACAAAATCACTCCTCTTTTATGCTGCAATCAAATACTCTTCTCCTTATATTTTTACTACAATTCTTTCTCTTCTTTTATTTTATAAGTATTTTAAATTCTATTTTCTATTACTCTTTGCATATAATATTAATAGCAATATTAATCATCTTTATTATATTGAGATTGCAACAATAAACAAATGCGATTCTCTCTCTCTCTTTATTTTTAATACTTCTTTCTATCTTTGTATATATATACACAATACAACATATAATTTTATTATATATATATAAATTATTATTGAGCTAATTATTTTAATACTAGAGTCTTCTATTTATACAGCTTTATTATATATATATCTTTTATTTCACAACACGTTATCAGCACGAGACTCTGATCAAATTTTTAGAAGGCTCAGGTAACAATTTTTCATTATGTCAAAACTCTCTCATCTTGAATTTAATGCTCTTGATATATCTGGAAACAATTATTTATCATGGATACTAGATGCTGAAATCCATCTTGATTCAATGGATCTTGGAGATACCATTAAGGCTGAAAATAATGCATCCCAGAAGGATAAAGCTAAAGCCATGATTTTTCTTCGTCGTCATCTTGACGAAGGATTGAAAAATGAATATCTTACATTAAAAGATCCTGCAGATCTTTGGAAAGACCTTGAAGAAAGGTACAATCATCAGAAAACGGTGATACTTCCTCAAGCCCGGTATGAATGGACGCATTTGCGTTTACAAGATTTTAAATCTATAAATGAATATAATTCTGCAATGTTTCGAATCACCTCACGAATGAAATTGTGTGGGGAAAAAATAATTGATCATGATATGTTGGAGAAAACTTTCTCAACCTTCCATGCCTCGAATGTGCTCCTGCAGCAGCAGTATCGAGAGAAAGGGTTTAAGAAATATTCTGAGTTAATTTCTTGCCTTCTTGTTGCCAAACGCAACAATGAGTTGTTATTGAAAAATCATGAAGCGCGCCCAACTGGCGCCGCCCCATTTCCTGAAGTAAATGCGGCAAATCATTACCCCAGAAGAGGTAAATGGCAAGCTTTTAATAACAAGAAAAATTATGGAAGGAAAAAGAATTATGTTCAAAAGAGAGGATCTCACCAGAAGTGGGACAAAGAAAAGAATATCGGGCAGAATAAATCAACCGAGGAGAAGTGTTTCCGCTGTGGTGGAAAGGGCCATTGGTCACGTACCTGTCGTACCCCAAGGTACCTAGTCGATCTTTACCAGGCATCTTTGAAAAAGAACGACAAAGGAAAGGAAACAAATTTTGTTTCAAATGATGCTGAGAACTCCACCACTCATTATGATGTATCTGATTTCTTTGAGGATCCTGAAGGAAATATTGGTCATTTGATCAATGATGGAATAGTTTAATATGTGGGATTGTGAAGCATATATGTAAATAAATAATGTAAAGAACTTATTGTTAAGTTTTATTTTCTATGTATTTAAGTTTCAAATGTGATGTACATAAATAATGAAATATTAATATTTATGGATTTTGAAATTATTAATTGTGTCAAATTTTAAAATAAAATTTCAGTATATGACATTATTTTATGTACATTGTTTCTTAGAAAAATAATTCTGATCAAGTATTCAATTTAACTGTGCATACTACTCATTTAATTATTATTTGTTTTTGAAGAGAATGGCAAGGATATGTAATGAAGATATATGCCTTGCGGATAGTGCAAGTTCACACACTATTCTCAAAAGTGATATATATTTTACCCATCTTGTGCCAAAAGAGGAATATGTTAACACCATTATTGGCTCAGGCAATGTGATAGAAGGCTCCGGAAGAGCTATAATTTTGTTTCCTGGAGGAACAAAATTTATAATAAATAATGCACTGTTATCTACCAAGTCTCGAAGAAACTTGTTGAGTTTTAAAGATATTCGACGAAATGGATATCATATTGAGACTATGAATGAGGGAAATCATGAGTATTTATATATCACAACTCATGATTCAAATAAGAAAGTTATATTAGAAAAATTACCCTCACTTTCATCTGGGTTGTATTATACCAAGATTAGTGCAATTGAATCACATGCCACTATAAACCAGAAGTTTATTAGCCCAAATGAATTCATAACTTGGCACGACCGTTTGGGTCATCCGGGAACAACCATGATGAGAAGAATTATTGAAAACTCTCATGGACATTCACTAAAGAATCAGAAGATTCTTAAAACTAGTGAATTTTGTTGTGCTGCATGTTCTCAAGGAAAGTTAATTTTAAGGCCATCACCAGTAAAGATTGGATTTGAGTCTTTTGAATTCCTGGAAAGGATTCAAGGTGATATATGTGGACCTATTCATCCACCATGTGGATCTTTTAGATATTTTATGGTCCTAATAGACGCATCTTCGAGATGGTCACATGTGTGCTTATTATTTTCTCGCAACCTGGCGTTTGCGAGATTATTGGCTCAAATTATTCGATTAAAAGCACAATTTCCAGAAAATCCAATCAAAGCAATTCGTCTTGATAATGCTGGTGAATTTACTTCCCAAGCTTTTGATGCTTATTGTATGGCTAATGGAATAAGTGTTGAACATCCAGTAGCTTATGTTCACACGCAAAATGGGTTAGCAGAATCACTTATTAAGCGCCTCCAATTAATTGCTAGACCCTTGCTTATGAGAACAAATCTCCCAACCTCGGTTTGGGGGCATGCTATTTTACATGCTGCAGCACTTATTCGTTTGAGGCCAACGAGTTACCATCAGTTCTCTCCTATGCAATTAGCTTTAGGCCAGCAGCCAAATGTTTCCCATTTAAGAATATTTGGGTGTGCGATATATGTTCCTATTGCACCACCTAATCGCACCAAAATGGGACCCAAAAGAAAATTGGGGATATATGTTGGATATGATTCTCCCTCTATAGTGAGGTATCTTGAGATACAAACTGGTGATGTGTTTAAAGCCCGGTTTGCGGATTGTCATTTTGATGAATCAAAATTTCCAACATTAGGGGGAGAGAATAAGCTTCCTGAAAAGGAACTTAATTGGAATGCATCATCGTTGATGCATTTAGATCCTCGATCAAGGCAATGTGAACTAGAAGTTCAAAAGATTATACATTTGCAAAGAATAGCAAATGAATTGCCTGATGCATTTTCCGATACAAAGAGGATAACCAAATCTTACATACCAGCGGAAAATGCCTCAATTCGAATTGATGTCCCAGTAGGACAAGTAGCCACTGAAGCAAATTCACGCCAGAAGCGTGGTAGGGCGGAAAATGCCCCAATTCGAATTGATGTCCCAGTAGGGCAAATAGCCACGGAAGCAAATACACGCTAGAAGCATGGCAGGTCTGTCGGTTCCAAAGACAAAAATTCTCGAAAGAGAAAAGAGGTAAATAATATTCCTGTTGAAAAAGACATAGTAAAGACACCTGCAGTTGTCCAAAATTCTGATATAACGCCAGAAGACGTTCAGGTACCTGAAAATTGTGAAAATGACGAGATCTCGATAAATTATGTCTTTACAGGAGAGAAATGGGACCGAAATAAGACAATTGTCAATGAAATATTTGCATATAATGTGGCATTAGATATCATGCATGAAAGTAAGGATCTTGAGCCAAGATCAGTTGAAAAATGTCGACAAAGAAATGATTGGCCAAAATGGGAAGCAGCCATGAAGGCTAAATTAGACTCACTTGCAAAACATGAAGTCTTTGGACCTGTAGTCCGTACACCTGAAGATGTAAAACCTGTTGGATATAAGTGGGTATTTGTGAGAAAACGAAATGAGAAAAATGAAGTTGTGCGCTACAAAGCTCGACTTGTGGCACAAGGTTTTTCACAAAGGCCCGGTATAGATTATGAAGAAACGTATTCCCCTGTAGTAGATGCGATAACATTGCGCTATTTGGTCAGTTTATCTGCATATCATAAATTGCATATGCATTTAATGGATGTGGTAACAGCCTATTTGTACGGCTCATTAGATCGGGATATCTATATGAAAGTCCCAGAAGGACTAAAGATATCCAAACCATCCAATGAATATTCGCAAGGGTTATACTCAGTCAAATTGCAAAGATCTTTATATGGTCTAAAGCAATCTGGACGAATGTGGTATAATCGTCTTACTGAGTATCTGGCCAAAAACGGATTCAAGAATGATGATATCTGTCCGTGTGTTTTTATAAAGAAATCTGCATCTGGATTCGTTATAATTGCTGTGTACGTTGATGATTTAAATATTATTGGGACTCCTGAAGAGATTCCAACAATTATAAAAATTCTAAAAGAAGAGTTTGAGATGAAAGATCTTGGAAGAACTAAATTTTGTCTCGGCCTGCAGATTGAGCATATAAAAAGTGGGATCTTTATTCATCAAACAACATACACAGAAAAGATCTTGAAAAGATTTTATATGGATAAGTCACATCCATTAAGTACCCCAATGATCGTAAGATCTTTGGATGTGAAAAAGGATCAATTCCGTCCTAAAGAAGAAAATGAAGATATCCTTGGTCCTGAAGTACCATATCTTAGTGCCATTGGAGCGCTAATGTATCTTGCTAATAATACGTGACCCGATATATCATTTGCTGTGAATTTACTAGCAAGATATAGTTCCTCTCCAACCAGAAGACATTGGAGTGGAATCAAACAAATCTTTCGATATCTTCATGGGACGGTTGATATGGGATTGTTTTATCCCTATGGATCCAAGTCACAACTAGTTGGCTATGCAGATGCCGGATACCTGTCTGATCCACATAAAGGGAGGTCTCAAACAGGATACCTATTCACATATGGTGGTACAGCTATATCATAGAGGTCCACGAAACAGACGATAGCAGCAACCTCCTCTAATCATGCTGAAATACTGGCGATTCATGAAGCTAGTCGCGAATGTTTTTGGCTGAGGAGTCTGATTCAATATATTCTGTCATCATGTGGACTAATTGATCATAAGATAGCTCCTACTGTCCTGTTTGAAGATAATACAGCATGCATTGCTCAACTTAAGGGGGGTTACATCAAAGGTGATAGAACAAAGCATATTTCTCCCAAATTCTTCTTCACTCATGATCTTCAAAATCAAGGGACAATTGATGTCCAACAGATCCGTTCAAGTGACAATCTGGCAGATTTATTTACAAAGTCACTCCCAAAATCCTCCTTTGAAAGATTGGTACATGAGATTGGGATGCGCCGATTTCGAGACATTAAATGATGTCGGCAAGAGGGGGAGACTGTACTCTTTTTTCCTTGGTCAGGTTTTTTTCTCATTAGGTTTTTCTTGACAAGGTTTTTAATGAGGCAGTCCCCATTACAAAGGATATTGTACTCTTTTTCCTTCACTAAGGTTTTTCCCACAGGGTTTTCCTTTAATAAGGTTTTAACGAGGCAATAATCCTAAATGGACATCCAAGGGGGAGTGTTACGATATGGATGTCCATATCCATTCTATGTCTACTCAGCAAGCACTCTTGGAAAGTACATGCATTTAAGAATGTGCGGTGCATGCTTTCCAACCTTTGAAAATGTGAACCTTGAACTTGTATAAATAGAGACTAAACCTCTTTACGTGATACAACACAAGCAAATAACAAAATCACTCCTCTTTTATGCTGCAATCAAATACTCTTCTCCTTATATTTTTACTACAATTCTTTCTCTTCTTTTATTTTATAAGTATTTTAAATTCTATTTTCTATTACTCTTTGCATATAATATTAATAGCAATATTAACCATCTTTATTATATTGACATTGCAACAATAAACAAATGCGATTCTCTCTCTTTATTTTTAATACTTCTTTCTATCTTTGTATATATATACACAATACAACATATAATTTTATTATATATATATAAATTATTATTGAGCTAATTATTTTAATACTAGAGTCTTCTATTTATACAGCTTTATTATATATATATCTTTTATTTCACAACACTTAAGACAATTATTGTGAATTGTATTTGTATATGCCCTCACAGTTGCGACCCATAATTAGAATATATGGAGATTATGATCTGTATCCATTGGAACTCATGTCTTAACTATTCTCATTCAAAGGAATGTAAAAGAAAACTATCCATACTAGAATATGTACATTTTTTTTTTCAGCCATCAACCTCGTGGCATAGGTGCCTCTTGTGTCATATGAGAATAAGCAACTTTCAGTTACAAATTTACAATCACCTTTTAGCTTTTGATACATAGTTGCTTCAATCATTTACTGCATAATGCCTTCAATCATCAAGTCCTATCTGAATGCAATAAAACAAAAACACTAGATTTTGTTATTAATATGGTAACAATAAAAGAACAAGAAAAGATCTTTTCCGTATTTCTCTTTGTAAAAGGAGAAAAATACATGAAAGTGTTTCACAAAACATCCTTAATCTGCAGACATTGCTTAGAACTTGTAAACAAAAAATTGCTAACAATTTCCAATAAGTTACATTAATGACTGCTCTCTTCAAAATGCTGATTATCCCAAAAGAGAGAAATATAAGATATTCGTGGTAAAAAATTAGGCTGGAAATTATATATATGTATATAAAAGAAAAAAACCAATAAATTATGACACGATTATGGAGAGTGGCGTACTCATCATTCTTCACCTATTAAATTCACACTTGCAGTTTCAGTAGTAATCTATGGAAGCTAATCTGTGACCATATCATCCACCCCATTTTGTGCTGCAGCATCTGCTATTCTCTTCCAATTTAGTTCCCTCTGCTCTTCAACATCTTTGGCGTTAGCCTCTTTCTCTGCATGTTGTCTCTGACACTGTTCGAACAACTCAGCGTCCATTTCCAAAAACATCTTGCGAACATTCATAGTAAGCCCGTGAACAGCCTGGTTCCAATGACTCGATATATTTTTCTCAAGTGCATGAAATAATATTGGTAATATTACGGCTCTGTTTTGGGCAATTAAGCTCACAATGTGCTCATTATTCCACAAAAAGAGAGCCCGCTCGGCAACCTGCATTGCAAATGTATCTAAGCAAAGACTTCTAAGGGAACAACATTCAATGTGATTTTAATCCATTGTTGGATTGAAGGTCACTTTTTACTACAAGATTTTGAAATTTTAAGTTCCTTTATTCTTTTAGCTAATGTAAGGGAGATATTTAAGGCCAAAAAGAAGAAAGAACCAATATTCAGCCAATGGTGTAAATTCAAAATTTACGTAAGCCTTAGTGATATTCACATCAATTGGTTAGAACGAAATTTCCAACATTTTTCAAGCGACAAAATTCTGCTTCTTGAAAATGCAATAAAAACATTCAACATAACTATCTCCATACAAATATATCCACCTGATACTGCAGCTTAATAATCTACATTTATAAGGGAACAAAGCAACGGTTAAGCTAAAAGGCTGAACAAATGGAAAATATTAAGGATATTGAATTGTAGTACCCCTCCCCCAGATAAATAAATAAACAACAACAAAGCCTTATTTCCACTAGGTAAACGAAATATTGTCAAGGAGCATATAAAAAACTTAATTCAAATGTATTATAAGATAAAATGAAAAACTATTAAGGAAAAGAAGAAAGTTGACATGAATACAAATGTGCATATTTGCCCTCTATTTTTAAATTTTTGTGTGTTAAAGGCTTCCAATTAAGTGAAATATTAGATCATGCATATTTTTTCACATATCAATGGATAACATGATACAGAAGTATTTTTTCTTATCAAACAGTGAATCACTACTAGATGCAAAAGGCATAAAAAGCAACTTCAACTACAAGTCCATAGCTTCATCAAAATCGGATTCAATCAAGATAAACTTTAGAGGCATGCAAAGAGAAAAAAAGAATATGACAATGGAATATTACTAATTAAGCAGTTGACACTTGACAGTGATACTTATACTACTCCATCTGAAACTTATATGCCATAAACGAAAATGTATCTTTACATAGGAAGTAGAGGCTGAACATTTCAAATCTATAACCATATGAAACGTTACCACTGCAAATTGTTTTACACTGTCAACTAATCATATATTATCTGGTTTGCTTGACTTTTAAGATAGCAAGGGTAAGAATCCAACAATTTCACTTATGTGGTAATACATGATTAGAAGAGCACGTCAATTTCTTTTTATCAGAATTCAATTCTACATAAACATACATATCACTATGAAAACTAGAAACTTAAATTTCCACAAACCTGAAAGTGAGAGCTATTGAGGCAGCGGGAAATCTGTCTAAAAAGGGGAACCATGCAGCGCTGGAACTCGGCAGGCTGCGTGGCCTCAAGCACTTCCTCGAGTTCTCCAAGGAAGAGAACCTCCTTCTGGCAATTGGTAACAGGCCAGTACTTGAGCAAGCCCCTAATAACGGTATCTGCAAGCTTGAAATCCTTCTCAACAAACTGAGTAATGCAGTAAGACAACTGCTGCTGGTACATGGCGAGCGACTTAGGCTTATGCAAAGGCAACAAAGCCCTCACAAGGAACAACTTATGCTCCTCCTTCATTGGCAATGCAAATCCATTAATAATACTACCAAGAATCTCCAAAAGCTCACCAATTCCACTATGCCTCTCAGTCTCATATATAAACCGATAGAATATATTATTAATCGCCTTCCTAATAAACGGTCTATGAACCATGAATTTTCCATATATACGGTGAAGTATAGTTTTCAGATACTCACGCTCCCTAGGGTCCTCTGTGTCAAACAAATCAAGCAATTTCAACACGAAAGAGTGATCAATGTACCGTTTCGCAACCTTCGTATCGGTGTCTGAAGAAACAACGTATCGCAGGAGAAGCTCGTAAACGAGTTGCAAGTGAGGCCAAGCGGGATCCATAGAAGGCTCCTCCTCCTCGGGGTCGGTGGCTTCTTGCCCGGTGTTCTCGTACGACGCCGGAGGGAGGCACCGGAAAATGTTAACCGAAATCATTCGAATCATTTCTTCTTGGCAATGCTCCGATAATTTTCCGCAGCCAGATTGGATGAACTCAACGAGCTCCATCAGCGTTTGCCGCTTGATCTCCTTCTCTCGAACGTTCTTCAGCGTGTCGGAGAAGTTGAGGACGAAGCAACAAACCTGAAGCTTACGGAGGAACAGATTCTGCCGTTCCCCCACCGGAACGTCGCGGAACGCCGGCAGGACCTCCATGACACCGGACGGTGGAGGCGGAGCAGACGGTATTCCAGCGGAATTTGGCGCTGGCGCAGGTAAAGCTCCACGGGAGGCGTGGTTGACGACGACATTGTTGCCGGTGCCGGCGATAGCATCGGCGGAGTCGGACTTGGAGGGCTTCTTGTTCCCTCCTCCCATGAATTTCTTCAACATTTTGCCGGAAATTTGAGCTGGAACCCTAACCCTAAGGATTGCGATCCACCACAGGTAGCAGTAGCTGCTCCGATTTGGATTTCGATGGATTCGGCAAAGAGATTCTCATAAGATGGTTCTGTAATCCATGAATGCGTCGTTATTCCTCGATTTTTGCATCGCGAATCCCAGGAGAACGGATCTGAAATAAAGCTAAGAAGATGATGACGAAGTAGAAGATGGAGATGGAGAATGATAGCGGTGGAAAGTGCTTGTGGAGATCAAGGGAGCTAGGGATCGGAGTAGGGAATCATCGGAGATGTGGTCGCCGGAGCTGTGATAGGTCTGAGGTGTTTCCCGGCGGGCGGAAGCGCCGCAGTGATGTCTGCAGAGAGAGAGAGAGAGAGAGAGAGACAGAGAGAGACAGAGAAGAGAGTGAAGTGAGGATAATTAAGATTAAGAGATTAGAGAAAGGTTGCGATATTCACGAAAAAGTAAGTAATTATGGATTTACACTAATACCAGTTGTAAATTTTTTTTAAAAATATAAATTACTCATTTTTTAAAATTTGAGTACGAATGTATTTTAGAAAAACAAGGTAGTTCGACTAAAGTCACTAAACAACTAATTTAGTTTGTGAATTTTATTTAAAGATTTGTTGTAATCAATTAATTGCTTTTAAATGCTACTTATACTAACATTTCTTGTAATCAATACAAATTAAGTTTTAGAAAATACTACACTGTCTTTTCATATCTTATTAACATTCATCATTAAAATACATAACACAAAATATATCACAATGGAGAATGTCACAAGTTTAGAGATGAATTTGCTAAAGTGAATGAGATGAATGAAAGCCACAAGAGTGTCTATTAATGGGTAGTGTTAGTTGAAGTTGGTCCGTGTAATACGTGGCTTGTAAGTGAAGAATAATGAATTAAGATTTGCCCACGTGGCACACTTTGTCGTATACATCACTCACTGCTTAGCTGCCACATCTTCTGTTATTTTAGGGTTCATTTAAAAGGACCTCTAGTTTCACTTCAATTAGATTTCTATACTTTTTTTTTAATTGAATCTACCAAATTTTTTTTAATTGGGTCCCTATATTTTTTTTTCTTTTGTTTAGGTCTTTGTACCAATTTTTTTTTAGTTGAGTCTCTATAAAATTAAGTCAATTACTGCTAAAAATGACCTAATTAAAAAAAAATAGTCCAAAGACCCAATTAAAAGGAAAAAAAAGTACAGGAATCTAATTGAAAATTTCGCGAAACTATAGAGACCAATAGAGTAATTAAACAAAAAAAATTAATTTTTATATTATATTTAATTTAAAATAAATATAAAAATAAAATAAAAATATTTATAAAAATATTTTTAGTTATTAAATAAAATATTATTAAAATTTTAATTTTTAAAAATTTTAATTTCTTATTTTTTTATTTGAAGAGATTAAAATTTTATGTTTAAAAATTTAATTTTAATCTCTAATCATTAAATATAATATTAAATTTCAATTATTTAATTTCAGATTCAATCTCTAAAAACAAATACTAATTTAAATACCAAAAGCTTTATTGAATTGTGTGTTTCAACATTGGATTTTATTATCATTATGAACTCATATAGTAGAAGTTCTAATGTCAATTTTTGTGTGCAAATGATATCTACATATAATGTTCTAACTCTAGGTTAATTCCTAAGTCTTATATCAAGTTAATTGATGTAATTAGTGGGGATATCTAATTTGGCAAAGAAAAAGCTGTTTTTTCTTTCATAATAAAGGTATGTCATATATATTATTGGGTAAAGTATATTTTTTGTCCCTGAAGTTTGACAAAAGTTTCAAAAATACTCTTAAGTTTTATTTTGTTTCAATTTTATCCCAAAAATTTTCGATTTGCATCAAATATACCCTTAACGACTAATTTTTCAAAAAATTTAAGACTAATTCAACAATAATTTCATAAGAACAACACTCAACACAAGAAAATCAAGCATAATTTTCATGCATAATTTTCATGCAAATTGAAAACTTTTGGGACAAAATTGAAACAAAATAAAACTTAAGGGTATTTTTGAAACTTTTGCCAAACTTCAAGGACAAAAAATATACTTTATCCTATATTATTTTATATAAAAAGAATTGAAAAATATTTAGTATATATTTTTAATTTTTTTATTCGTGTCCATAAAAATTTTAACCGAAATATAATTTACCAAAAAATAAATTCTTTAACATCTTAATTATTTTCACATTTATTTTTATTATGTACATTTAAAATCCTAGTACTTAATAAAATTTAATCAACTGTTGGGCCACCATTGATTAATGTAGCATTATCTCTTTTTGATTCAAGAGATGATGTGTTATATAAAGATTAGATCCATGTACAATTTGACCAAAGCATGGATAAGAATTGATTAATCAATATATTTTTGTCTATTCAAATTTGAATCATGAAAAAAAAAAAAAAAAAAAAAAACCTACTTGATTCAATAATAAGTTTAAAGCTTGAAACCATATAACTTATAGTTTCACTACTTAAATCATCAAACTTTAGTGGTTTGCCTTTCTTCATAAGTTGAGGGGAAAAAAAAGGTGAAAGATGAGAAATGTAATATACGTGACAAGAAAATCAATAAAGTGATGAAGCCCCGTGCATATATATACTTTATTTTATATATATATATATATATATATATATATATATATATATATATATATAGATATGAAAACATTTAAATTTAATTAGTCATTCCTCTTTCAAATTTAACAATCCATATGCATCCATCCCTCTGTTGTTACTTATTGCATCCTTTTGTGGACTATATTAGTAGCCTCAGTTGTTGGGCATAATCAAAGTCTAATATATAAAAAATTAGTTGCCGCAAAATACTAATTCAATGACGGTTATACTAGCGGTTACTGGAAATTGCCGCAAAATCTAATTTCCGCGGCCATAATCAGGGCAATATCCTAAGCCGTCGGTCTTTGATTTTGCAGCAGTTTAAAATTACCGCTAATTATAAAAAAAATCGCCGCAATGTAACGTCTCTCTTATAGTAAGTCATATTAAATGTATACTATATTAATATAAAATATATAATAGAATATAAATATACATTAAAAATAAATAAGATAATATATATTTATACATAAATACATAATAACTAATTTTAATATATAAATAATATTTTTGGACTAAAAACATATGATTAGAATAATTCATTATTATTGATTGATTTAAATAAATAAATAAAATTGAGTCAGCATAACTCGTCTTTTACTAGGCACCATTTTGCACCTATATGAATTGCAACAGAATGTGACATGTCTTCACTAATCACTTAGTCAAATATGGTTGGATTAATCCTACTGTTACGAATTTTTTCGGGTCAGAATTTATTATTGGGCCCAAGTGTTTCAAAACTGAGTACTAAAAAAAAAAAACTCAATTTTTTCGATTATGTCAGTGATTTTATAAAGCCTTATTCGAACTAAGAGAAATTAAATTTATGGGGCCATTAATTTATTATTGGATATATTTTTCTAAAGGCATGCCAAGGGTGCAACAGTGCCACAGAAAATGAAACCGGAAAATATCATAGGTAATTAGTTAGATATTTAATATATTATTGTCCAAGTCAACAAGAAATTTAGTCAACTCCAATTATTTATAGATTTAGTACCTAGTATATATAGTAGCTTGTTAGGTTGATTGGTCGGGTTGGCAAATAGGGTAACATAAATATTGAAACAAAATTGGTTGGTGAATATTAGCCACAAGATATTCTTATTTTCATGCCATGCATGATGCATATGTAGGGCTTATATAATTATATTCTATTATATATAGTAATGAATAAATCAAGCATAGTACATAATGTATATATTTGTCGGTTTGAAAATAAAAAAGGGTGATACTGTGCTAGTGTTATTTAGGGGTCAACAAGGGACCTAGCTAGAGATTATTATTATTATTATTTGTTAGATTAATATAGATTTCAACTTTATATACTTGTTGTTTTGCACTTTAATGAAGCATTCAACGGAATCACATTAGATTTCAGAGAATGAACTGCAAATGCGGTGGCCTTTAGATTTTATTTATTTATAGTACTAATTTTTAGCTAAACAAACAACTAGAGAAAAGAAAAGGTTAACCATTCATAAATAACTGTTTTTTTTTTTAATGCTTATGTTGTTATGCATATAGTAGTAGAGAATGACTACCCTTGTTCTCTAGTTGTTTTAGTTGGAAACTTGGAATCATATTATGTGTTTGTTGCCTAAAATAATTCTATTCAAATCGAAAATACTAAATCATAATATGGTCAATGGACTTTTTTTTCATCTTCTTTAAAATAGTAATATTTTATTGTTGAGAAAAACCCAAAACAGCCACTGACAATTATCTCGAAAGACAACGAAGTTCTTGACAAAAAAAAATCTAACTCGACCCCTGATAATTATCTCGAAAAGACAACGAGGCCCCTGTGCCAAAAAAAAGTTAATGTTGTTTTTTTGGCACAAGAACTAATCAATCCCAAAAAAAAAATTTGGGACCGGATTTAGTTTTTTTTTTTCTTGAGAATCTCGTCCTTTCGAAATAATTGTCAGGAATCGGGTAGGTATTCACTCTTAATTATTAGGTATAGTTCACAAATTTTTTTTCATTTTGTGTTTTTCCCATAGTATAGACTATCTTCCCATTTTATTGAGTAATCATAGTATATTTCTTAGTAAAAAAGACAAACAAACGTTGGTCCTTGGTTTGGGCCTTGGGCTTTTGTTGGGCTTTACTCTACTCTGTTTCAGACCTATATATACGTATCTATAACCCCCAAAAAAAAATTGAAATTACCAATTCGAAAAAAGTAGTAGTATACCATGAGAGAAATATATCTATCCGGTCATTCTAAGATGATTATATTACTGTGATTACGATAATAATAGTGTTTTAAAAAATATTACTAAAATTAAAGTAATGTTTTTTTATTGTTAAATAATTTCTTTTTAAATATTATTTAAAAAAATTACTAAAATATAAAAAAATATATGGCTTTAATTTTAACAATACTTGCATAATCACCGTAATCATTATATTATAATCATACTAGAATCTACCATATCTATATCATGTGGAGGCAGCTCTATATGAAAGGGGAATAAAACTTTGAAGGATTTAGATAATTGGTTCATAGAAAAGAAAAGAAGCGCATAAGAGAGAAAACAGAGAGTATTAAATCTTCTACTATACGAGTTCATTAAAGCAACATGAAATGAACATATAATAAGTCATACATCAAGAAAAAACTATGAATACATACAATTTTTTTTTGTTCACTTTACATTATCTTTATTATTTGACACATCTATGTTGCCTGTGGTAGTGGCTGCAAGATTTTCACCTTTTGTAGATCCCATTTCTGCCTCATGTGTCTGAATTTCAACCCTAAACTTCTTATAAATGTCACCTTTATAGAATTCCCTAGTCCTCAAGACCAAAATAAATGAGACTAAACAAGCAACTAATGTTGATGCTGTGATTATGAAAAATGGCAACCTATAACATTGTACTCCTAAACAAGTTAAGTCTTGTCCAACTTTTCTTTCTAGTCCTTTCATTTCCAATTGCTTCAAAGCTTCTTTATCATACAAAGAGCCTGTTACTTTCACATTTAGTATGAATGATCCAACAGGGCTAGCCACAGCTCCAAAATTGTACAATGTTGAGTAGTACTTGAGTCCGAAAATTTCGGATATGATTGCAAACATTAATGGCCATATGGCTCCAAAGCAGAATCCGATGATCACGGAGGCGAAGTATAGTGAATTTGGGATTCCAAGCGCGATTAGAAGGTGGCCGACGCAAGATAGAAGCATGACAAGTGAGAGCATCAACGGCCGGGGGAACTTGTATTTTTTTAGGAATACCTCGGACGCGAAGCCTGAAGAGGCGCGTCCGAGGTAGTTCCATATGCTAACTAGGGATACAAATGTTGTGAGGCTCTTCTTGGGATAACCTAGTGATTTACCAATTTGTCCCAAGTTGTCTAGTGCTGTTAATGTTCCACCAACACCAAATGTTGTTGCTATGAAGAGGATTAACATGTCAATGCTGAAAAGTGCTTGCAAGATTGTGTAGTCCTCTCCCCTGCTTGGGGGTTTGAATATGTTGCTTAGACATGAAGTTCCACCATGTGATATGGCACTGTTGGAATTTGGTGCTACCTGTTCAGGTTAATATTATCAAGTGTGAATTTTATTTATATAATATTTTTGTTTGCATATTTCTGTTAGTTTCTATTAAAAAATATATAATAAAAAAATACACTTTATAATATTTGTTTTGAATTTATTAAATAAAAAAAATTTAAAACCTTTCAATAACGATAAACTTACCATATGATGTTAAAACACATGTTAACTAAAGTAGCGTTTGTTTTGAGGTACTTAGACAGATATTGAGAGACTGAAACTCAATATCATGTTTGTTAGTTCAAAGACTGGTATTAAAATTTCTGTTTTTGTTTCTAAAATTTCAGTATTTCAGTACTTCTAAAAAGTGGAGACACAGAGGACTAATAGAAAAGTCTAGGGGCCAGCAACTTTGTTAAATTCTGGCCAGCATGTAACCAGCAAAGAAAAGTGAGTCATTGGATGAAATCTCACACCAATCTCACACCATTAAAACTATCATTGATAGCTATTTGATGGCTACAAATCACAAAAGTTGCTGGCCCCTAACATTCCTCGGGGACTAAAACTTTTATAGATAGAGACTGAAACTTTAATAACATTTTATACCTAAAATACCTTCATTTCAATTAATTAATTCCAATTTTACCCTTTGTGCAAATTAAATTAGAGTTTTATTCTTGTTTCAATTTTGGTCTCCCATTTTGCACCAAACATAATATTAAATTTTTTTTCAATCTCTATCTCTTAGTCTCTGTCTCTCAGTATCAGTTTTTCCGTCTCTATCTCTACAGCAAACCCTACCTAAGTCCTTATTTATATTTTATTCTTCTACTAAAGAAGATTTTTTTCTCATTATTTATACATTATTGTCTTATCTTAACTACTAAACACAAACTTATTTTCTCTTAAATTTTATATTAAATTACTTACCAATCTAATAAGATATTGAACATATTAACTAATATATAACATCCACATAACAAAAGTATTACTAAATTACTTGCACTTGAAATTTGAACACTACCTGTGACTGTGATTCTAGTTGGGACAATTCATTAGCAGGAGATGGAACCTGTGTGACAACTTTGAATCCAGAAGAAGAAGAAGAAGCATCATTGATGTTATTATGATGATTCTTCAAGATGTTAAGTTCCTCTCTAAAGACAACAACAAGTGGAAGAAGGAGCAACAAGAGAACAAAGATGCCATCAACAATGTACTGAACCCTGTTGAAACTCAACCTGTTCTGTAACACAATCAATAGCATCAGAAAAGCAGCAACACCAAGTGATATATACAGAAGCTTGTAGAAAACTCTGAGCTCCTTCCGTTGCGGAACGATGTCGAGGATCCGAACCGTGGGTAAAAACAAGAAGCTTATAACAGCAGGAAGATATCCAATGAGCAAGATGAGAGCCTTAGAATCATCATCATAAAAAGCATGGTAGAGTTGAGTGAAGATTGCACCACTTAGTCCAACATAGCCTTTTAGAAGCCCAATAACACTTCCTCGGCTTCTTGGGAAGCTTTTCACACACGTTACCAATGCACCAGTGTTGGCAAATGATTGCGAATTAGCTCCTATGTGGTACAAATACAAATACGAATACGAATATTAAATACGGTACAATAATATCTTCATCACAAGTCAAGACACTTAAAAACAAGATATAAAAGAGAAAGACACAGAATTTAATATTTTTATATTTTGTTTGATAATAAAGTAGAATAAATTATAAATTTTATATATTTTTTATTTTTTTTATTCAAAAAATTTGAAAAAAAATATAATAATAAAAAATATAATTATAAAAAATTAACAAAAATAATAAAAAAAAATAAAAAATAAGTTATTCTTTGTTAGTATTTCTGTATCCTTCTTATCATGATGGACACAAAATATATAAATTTAATGTCTTTGGACACAATGTCCCTGTCCACGTCTCATTTGTCAAACACGACTTTGTGCTCCTGTCTTAGTGTCCCATCCCTATAAACAAACGCAACCTAATAGTTTAAATAACTTCTAAGGCTGCGTTTGAAAAAGGAGACAGAAACTAAATTAAGTTTTTGTATTATGTCTGGTATAAAATATACTATACTACGTTATATCTCAATATTATGTTTAAATTAAGATAAATATAGAGATTAATGGACAAATTTAAAATTTAAAAAATTAAATAAGGATATTTTTAAGACAAAATGTTATCAAAATTCCAGTCTCATCTCCAAAAATTTAAGTTCTCTATATCCTTACCTTTTAAAGATACTAAAATTTTAAATTTTGAGACTAAAATTTTAAATTTTGAGACAAAATTTTTAATTTTAATTTCTAATTAACAAATACAATATTAAGTCTCATCTCTTAAACAAACGCTCTACGTATTTATCAATTTGATTCTCAAAGGTTCAAACTTATCTCACGTGACGTAAAATGAATTACAGATGATAATATGTGGCAAAATGATTATGCTATGTTTTATAATCTAACTCATGAAATGATTAATTTGATTCACAACTGTATCTTTCAAAGATAAATTTAAAACGTTTGATTTTTTTTGGAGAATAAATTGATGCAAATGGAACATAAATAGGAAAGTATAGAATGGAAGGATTTGTGCACCAATGTAGAAGTATAGGCACATTTGCCAAACGTGGGGAATTGCAACGTGGCCAGTGACAGAGAGCCAAACCATGAAGTAACCAAAGAAGTTCATGGCTGCACCAATGGAGAGAATGACCCATGGAGGTGTGAGTTCATTGATAAGCCCTGAGAATATGCCAAGATTTGCACCAAGGTCCTTGAAGAAGCTAATCAAGTTGAGGGTAGATTGGTCATATCCCAATGAGGATTTGACTTCATTGGAGTATAAACCAAACATGTATGTTGCTCCTGAAACTGACATGATTAAGCATGAGGCAAAGATCATGAACCACCTCCCAGTTACAATTTGGTAGCTCAACTTCTTCATTTTTCTAATCTCTTCTTCTACCATTTTTTGCTTCTTAGGAAACTTAGGCTATTTTGGAACCATGCATATAATATATGTACACATGGGTTGGCTATTGGCTAATATATATTATTTCTACACACAACTATATGCTGTATTATTTGTCTTTATGGCCAGACATATATTTAAAAGAAAAAAAAGAACATTATTGTTTTATGTATTATTACTATTCACATACAATGACATCTTAATTATTCTTTAATTTTTAAACCTATCATTGTCTCCCTATTATGCATATCTAATAGTCTTTTATTTAAGGTATTAGTGTTGCAAGTTGTGTATGTGTCAACATAACATTGATTTAACTAAGGTTTCAAATTCTATAAGAATGTGATGGTGGGTATTATTTCTTAATATTAATAATGGACTAACAAATATCAAATCCACCTAATTTTTTTTAATATAACAATTATAAAGTTGAGTAAAGTTGTTTTTGTCCTCAACGTTTGGGGTAAATCCTATTTATATCCCTAATATTTAAATCGTCCTATTTGTATCCCTAACATTTGTAAAAGTGATTCAATGTTATCCTGCCGTTAATTATACATCATGAGCGCTTTAGTTTGAGTTTTAAAAATCTCTTCTTGAAGTTAGAATACAAATGTATAGGATAGAATCGATGATTTACTCCGAAAAATAGCTCATCAAATGTTGAAACTAATTCCTACAACAATTACATAATTCACTTTTCTAGGGATATAATTGAATCTAAACACAAATAGTGGGTATAATATTAAAATCGAACACATCCAAGTGAGACCTAATTGAAAATGAATACATCCAAGTAAGAATAATTGAAAAATATAATCTGATTTGTTATTATAATTGATAGTAGGATAACATTGAATCACTTTTATAAACATTAAGGATACAAATAGGACGATTTAAACGTTAGGGACACAAATAGGACTTACCCCAAACGCTAGGGACAAAAACGATACTTTACTCTATAAAGTTTTATCTTACTAAGACAAATTAATTAATTAATTACTTGGATTAATTTTTTTTTAAGTGTACTCAACCATTTTTCTTTTTAGATTCTAGTAAAATTAAACTTTGAATGCTATACATATCTTGATATGATTGACAAAATAAATGGCTACTAGATAAGAAAAATATACACTATAGGATGCCATATTATAAGGTTTTGGAAAAGAAATTAAAGTAGGTTTCATGTGGGAACTTTATTCTCCACCAATTGATAAGCACTAGACAATGCTCCTTAACCAAACATCAAGGGAAGAACTTGGATTCAGTGGGAAACTTGGGAATAAATTAAAGGAAATCAAAAGATATATGCATTGTCCTTTTGTAATTGTATATATACTCTTCTCTCAAAAAAGGGAGATAAGGTATTTAAGATTTTTCTTTCTTTAAGGAGAAAAAAAAAAATTGTTTTGAACTTTCTATCTAGTTTGATCATGCAAAAAGAATTTGTTTTCTAACTTCAAGGGATATAAATTAAAGCAACAATAATAATTTGCTAACTAATTTCTATTTGATTGATTTACTTTTTAGTTTTTTTTAGAATGTTTATTTTTTTTTCTATGTAATTGGTTCTATTTTTTTTTAGTTGTTAGATGATGAAGTATAAAGTTATTTATTATTATTCTAATAATAAAAAGTAGGTATTAAATTAATATATAAAATAAAAATAGCACAAATAATATAATTCATTAATCGCATATACAGTTAGAAATGATTGCTTAATAACACTTAAGCATCAATGAATCTTGATTGAAATGGTCACACACTTGGGAAGAATCTGTTTGAAAGGTGGAAAGGGTCACATGCTAAAGAATATATATCAACTTTTTGAAGAATAATAATTTTACTTTTTGGATAAAATCACTTTTATTTGTTGTATGGAAGAAATAATCAAATAAAAGATTCAACACCATTATTTCCAACACTTTATATTTAGATAATATAATTTAAAGAGTAAGCAAAATTCATCCAATTTAATTTATTTTTAATATATATTTTATATTAATAACTAATTTTAATGTCCACTTATTTTAAAATAAAAAATCATTCTACAAATTAAAGCAAAAGTAAGCATATAACTGAAGATATATATATTCTTTTCCTCATAAAATAACAGCTATATATCTTCATGATGATCAGAAGAGTTCTTCAAATTAAATGGAAAAACAAAGCAAAAATGTTTTACTTTTCTTCTTTCTTTTTGTTTTGTTTTGTTTTAATTTCTTTAGCAAATCATCTACTTAGCAAAATCCTCATAATTAATAAGATTGAGCCAAATTGAAGATATTTAATCACTAACTACACTTCTTTATTTTCAATAATTATATATATGCCAAATGATGTGTTAATCAAATGAGACAAAACATGTGACCAGCCATGTGATTGCATTGGTTGTAACTTGTAACTAGGTGTGTTTAAGTATATAAATTTTTTTTTTTTATTTTTCACGGTATCCCCCAACCCGACAGGTCAAGAACTAATCCGTCGCAGATCTGAGTTCTATTTAAGGGTTTGTCGTTGACCAATGAGTTGCTGCATGCATAAGGCGGGATTCGAATCCCCGACACTTGCTTAAGCGGACGAGTGAGCTGACCACTCGACCAACCCAAGTTAGTTTGTTTAAGTATATATAATAAGGGAGTTTCAAGTGTACCGAAAATATTAGTGTTCTAGTTATTTTAACTGTTGATCTGAATTATAAAAAATATATATAATATATATTAATTAAAATTAACGGTTAAAATAACTGAAACACCAATATTTTTAGTACACTTAAAATTTTTCCTACACAATATATAAAATATAAATCTTTGACTGGTTTTGTATTGGCAATTTGATAAAAAAAATTTCAAATTAGAACAAAGTGTCATACTTCAATTCACGAGACAAAAGCATCATCACTTTGGGATAAACTCAATTAATCAATGTACAACATAAATTAATGGTTCACTAACATCTCATCATGGCTTTTCACAGCCAACAATAATGGTGCTTGGATTACCCACATTCATTGGTAATTATGGAAGATACTAGTATACTAAAGCTACCATTAACTAAGTGGGTTTGTTTTATTGATGTTATTACTATCTACAACATTAAAATGGATAATGATAACTATATACAAGAAATTAAAGTAGTTTATTAGTTTAAAGGTTATGCTGCTGTTAATCATAAAAAGTATTAAGGTTACTTGTATTAAAAATTTTTAATGTTTTCAATATATTCTTCATACAATCATTAAATACCCAACTAAAAATTTTAATCTTTTAATTTTTTTCCATTTAATATATGTTTTAATAAATAATGTTCTAAAGGTACTTGTTAACTCAATTCTGACTAGTATAAATTGTGGATAGGGTAAGTATGAGCACAAAATTTTATTCATGCATGCTATAATTTCAGTTAGTTAGTTATTAAGTTAAAATCACATAAATGAGAGAGAGAAAGAGAAAAGAAGGCATATTGTATAGTATATAAAAAGTGATTATTAAATTATGAAATGTAAGCGATAATACGAATCAATTTGAATTGGTTTAATGATTAGTTTACTACTCTATTTAAATATAAATGAAATTTAAATTTATGATAGATTAATTTTTAGACGGTCAGATTGAGAAATACTGCAACTGTTTTGAGGTATTGAGACAGAGACTGAGAGACTGAGACTCAGTATCATGTTTATTGGTTCAGAGACTGGTACTAAAATTTTTATCTCTGTTCCTAAAATTTTAGTATTTCAGTATTTGCAAAAAATAAGGACACATGGGACTAAAATTTTTAGAGATGGAAACTGAAACTTTAATAATATTTTATACCTAAAATATCCTCATTTCAATTAATTAATTCCAATTTTACTATTTGTACAAATTAAATTAGAGTTTCATTCTTGTTTCAATTTATGTCTCTCACTTTGTACCAAACAGAATATTAAGATTTATTTCAATCTCTGTTTCTTAGTCTCTGTCTCTCAGTTTCAGTCTTTCTGTCTCTGTCTCTCCACCAAACGCTACCATAAGGTACTATATATTATCATGAAGTATTGACATGTGTTGGGAAGTTTTGCACAAGATTATAAATTTCAATTTTCATATCCACTGATAATTTTCTCAAAAATATAATGTTGAATGAAAGAATTATTATTAGCAAATGAAATTTCATTGACGCTTATATGTTAGAATAGAAATCCTTAATGATTTTCTGCAGAAGCTAAGCAATTTGGCAATGTGGTAATAGAAAGGGATGCTTTGGTGCTTTCTAGAGAAAGTGAAAAGGGCAGCTACCAAATTAGTAGAATAATGTTATAATAGCCACAATTTTAGCATAGGGCATGGACTTTGCATGGTGATAACCAATAAAAGTGAGTATCCTTTCAATATTTTGTTTCCGAAAGTGATGAAAGAGTTATTATTTAAATAACCAATTATTAAGTATTTAAGCTAATTAATTTAGAGATAAGTTGAATCTAGGGGTGGCAAGCGGGGAAGTCCGCCTCGCTAGAAGTCCGTCCCGCACCGCCTAGTGAGGCAGTTTCATAATTTCAGTCCGCCCCACCTAACGGTATAAAAAAATATCTTCTGTTTTTTATTTTTAACTATTATAATTTCTAAAAGTATAAACAAATTATAATTTTTATATTCATAAACATTAAAGTCTTTGTAATTATAAATATTGTTCACAAAGCAAAATAGACATAATCCAAAACATAATTATAAATATTGTCTCTAAAACAAAATAAACATAATCCAAAACACTCAATTTTCATCTTCATTCTCTTGTAAGTTGGGTTGGGAGAAGTTGAGTTTTGGCAAAAAAAATTGTAACAATACCCCTTACAAAAAAAAATACTAAGCTCGGCGGGGAAGCCCGTCCCGTCCCACCAAAACCTGCGGTTTAAGCGGTGCGGGTTAGGCGGGCTTTTACTATTTGGCGGTCCCAATTTTTCAACACAATTCACCTTTTTTTGGCAGGTTACGTGAACCGGCCCGGCATGTTTAGATCCGTTTGCCACCCCTAGTTGAATCATATAAAAAGTCAAGTAACTTAATACCAAAAAAAAAATCATATATACTTCATATATAATAAAAATCAGCCATTAAATTATTTATTTATATAAAATATATACTAAAAATAAATTAAATAAATAATATAGTTATATACAAATATATGATAATTAGTTTTTTAATAATATACATAATAGTATTTAAAAAAAAATTATAATAAGTAGTTGCAAAACAAATTAAGCGATGTATAGCACTCATTTTATTATATGACAGAAATATTGAAGATTATTTGTCATGATTACATCATATCTTATTGCCATAAGATCATTGATCCGTTCTTATCACTTATGTGGGCAACATATCCAAAGATCCTATTCAAATTAAAGTAACCCATTGGAACAAATTTTCCACAGTAGCTTCTCAAACATGGCCTATAGAATATTCGCACTTGGAGACATAGGACCATTAATTAAGGATGTAATAATTGCTGTATGCAAAGAAGGATTCAAATTGAACGATTACACTACTATATATAATAGCCTAATTAGATGCCTTTCCACTAATTAATCAACTTTAATATGGAATTAATCAAAAGAAGAGAGAGAATAAGATAAAGTTCCAATTTGCCTTATTTGAATAATTGATAAAGAAGATAAATAACTATTATACACAAGATAGTAACATACATTATTATTATTG
Organism: Arachis ipaensis; assembly: GCF_059453495.1. Classification (NCBI taxonomy): domain Eukaryota; kingdom Viridiplantae; phylum Streptophyta; class Magnoliopsida; order Fabales; family Fabaceae; genus Arachis; species Arachis ipaensis. Next base: position 124,901,613 of record NC_142437.1, read on the forward strand.
AATATATATAAATACACACACACACATGTGATGATAATAGATAAAGTTTTTTTTAAATATAAATAATAAGTATGATATTTTAGCTTATTATAATATTGTGATGATTGTGTATAGATCAGAGTATGTTATTCTATCTGGTTGATCAGCTAAATCGTGCAGATATTAATCATAATTTTATAGACTTGAACTAATTAATAATAAACCTACTTTAAATGTTAGAGTGGGTGGCTATATATATAAGGATAAAAGAGGCTTTGAAGCAATGATGAAAAGTGAACATTGTTTCAAGTGTGGGATTGGTTTATACTAAATATCTTGCTCCTTCATAGAATCTTTGTCTAAATCCGATTTGAAATTTTATCCGCTGAAGTCATTATGCTAATAATTCTTTTAACCACAATGGATTACGCATATTTTCCAAATATATGTTTGGTACTTATTTGTAAATTAATTTTGACAAAAGTGATAATGTTTGGACAGTAGTAAGCAAAATTACTTTTAAATATATAATTACCGAAAAAGTTTTACTTAAAATATTATTTTGTCCAACTTATCTTTCTATTATTATTATTATTATTATTATTATTATTATTATTATTATTATTATTATTATTATGAGTTTTAGATCATCTCTTAAACTGATTTTTTTTCAAAAATAAAAATTTTATATGCAAAAATCGATTTTTCTGTAAAAAAAAAATTCAATTTCTCTGTGCAAAAACTAGTTTTTCTATGAAAATTGATTTTTTTAAATTAATTATTTTTTAATCGGTTAAAAATCAATTTTTAAATTTTTTATTATTTAATAATCAATTTTATCATATAAAACTAATTTAGTTAATTAACCAAAAATAGATTTAATTTTTTGATTAACCTTAATTATGCGTACAACCCTAATTATGAGTTGTGACTATGAAATGGAACTTAGTGTCAAATTCAAAAGGACAAAGCAACTTCATTCAATCCTCTTATCACTTGAAAGAATTTTCATTCTTTTACCCCAAAGTAGTTCACATAAATATCTCGTCAACATTAGAATTTAATTTCGTTTACCTTACTTATATTAGGATAATTAATTAATATTAATATAAAAAAATTCATATCACTTTTTTTAATTTAAATTCATGTTTATACTTTTTTTTTTTTGTCAGTGGATTGGACAACCCCCAATTCTAGGTACACAACACACCCACACACTCCTCACACATTTATCATATTTTTCTCTCAAATGCAACCTCTAGAGTTTGAACTCTAGACTTTAGTGGTGGGGAGAGGGTGAAATGGCACTTGAGCTAAGGCTCTTCGGCATGTTCATACTTTTTTTCAGCATAGTTACAAGCTTGATGGGCCAAAGCCCACTCCATCTTTCACTCTTCCCTCTTGTTTTGGTCATTATCACCACAATTCTATAAAACTTTTGACCTTTCAATATGAATTAATTGGGCTTTTATATAATTAAGGCCCAATTCAGGCCCATAATGGTATCCGCGGTGAGGATTCTGATTAGTGATTAGTACAAAATTTTAGTCAAAGCTTAAAGACATAAAAGAGGATTAAACTGTATAATGTATTCTCACAATAGTGGACCCTTTTGGTGTCTTTCTCACCACAGTGACCTTTTTCATGTCTTAAATTGGATGCAATTACTCTATAACTCTTGCATGTCTTAATTGAGTTTTCCACTACTACTTTTGATTAATAGCTACCATGGATGATAATAATGGAGAAGCAAAGAGAATGGAAGAAGGTTTGAATGGCTCTATTGTTATTGATCATGATGAAAAGGACAAAACGGTCATTTCTCATGAGAAAGATCAAGGAACAATGAAACAGAAAACAAAGAGAATCGCAACACTTGATGCATTTAGAGGTTTCACTATCGTGGTCAGTCTTAATTATTGATAAAGTTTAATTATTATGTTAGTTTTTATATTTTTATCGAATTTTTAGTTAAGTTCTTATATCATATTAGATTTTATAATTAAATTTTTGCTGTAATAAAAATGTTGAAATTAATAGAATATTCTGTTAAATTATACAGAATATTCAGTCAAGTGTTAAGTATATTTATTTTGTTTATTAATGGAATATTCTGTTAATTCAACGTTTTCATCACGATAAAGACTTAATTAGTAATTACAAAATGGAAAAGTATAGGGTACCAACATATTATCTGCCAGCCAACTCTTATTTATAATTGTGTTTTATGGAAGTGTGTTCGTGGATGTGTCTAATAATTAATATATTTTAAATACATATATAAAGAGACACATTCAGAAAATATATCTATAAAGACACTTCTATTAAACATAGCTATAAAAAAGACATTTTTATTAGACACATCCACGAACACACTTCCATGAAACACAATTATAAATAAGAGTTGGCAGAAGTTGGCAGATATGCTGTTAGTAACGTAGCGGAACCGTTACAAAATCTAATATAGTATAGAACTCAATGAAAAAAAATATAAAAATCTAATTAAAAATTTAGTAAAATTATAGGGACCGACAGAATAATTAAACATTTATTTAATTTGTATTATGAGCTTATATTATGTGTATAATTGAATGTAAAGGTGATGATATTGGTTGATGATGCTGGTGGGGCTTATCCAGAAATTGATCACTCTCCTTGGAATGGATGCACATTGGCTGATTTTGTTATGCCTTTCTTTCTTTTCATTGTTGGAGTTGCCATAGCTCTTGCATTCAAGGTAACTAAAATGTTACATCAGCTATCATATATTATACTAGTCAAAATTATATTATGTTATAATTAGTGTTGATTCAATAATAATGCAGAGAGTCCCTAAGGTTAAATATGCTGTGAAGAAGATATTCATTAGAACATTGAAACTTCTCTTCTGGGGTATACTTTTGCAAGGTATAATTAACCATAATAATTTTCTTCTTAACTTTGTCTCATCAGATGCATATACACATTAATATGTTATGATTAGAACACTAATAAAGTTTTAACCTCAGGTGGATACTCTCATGCCCCTGATGACCTTTCATATGGGGTTGACATGAAATTTATTAGATGGTGTGGCATTCTTCAGGTCCGAGTCATCCTCAAACTAATTAAATTATTATAATATAAATTTAATTTCTAAATATCAATATTAAATTCTCCTTTAAACTAACATCTAATACCAATTAATTTTTACGCAAATTAATCTCACTTAATTTTTAGGATAAAATATATTTTTCTTTTTTAATTTTGTTCCTAACATTTTCGATTCATTCAATTTTATCTCGAATATTTTTTATTTTTGTCAAAACTATCCCTAAAAGTTCTCAATTTTGTCCTCAATATTTTATATGGAATTGACATCTATGAGTAATTTTGACACAAATAAAAAACGTTAGGAACAAAATTAAATAGAACTAAATGTTAGGAGTATTTTTAAAGAAAATTACAAATGCTAGGGATAAAAAATATATTTTATCCTAATTTTTATTTAAATTATATTGTCTGATTGTCAGATGTTAATGCAAAAGAGTTTTACGTCGAAATTGAACTCATGATAAAATCGTTAATTTATATTTATATTCTTGAATAACAATTATGAGAAATTTAATTTGTATATTATATATTGTGTGTGTGCATGCAGAGAATAGGTCTTGTATACTGTGTTGTTGCTCTAATAGAGACATTTACCTCCAAGATTAGACCAACCACCCTAAATCCTGGACATCTATCCATTTTTACTGCCTATAGATGGCAATGGTGAGAGGGGCAAATCCAATTCTACTGAAATTAAATGGTTGAGATTGTGATGTGATTGTAAAAATTCTTTGATTAATTATTAATTAACACTACATGTTGCATAGGTTTGGAGGATTTGTTGCATTTGTGATTTACATGGTCACAACATTCAGCCTCTATGTTCCAAATTGGAGTTTTGTGGACTATAATGAGGAAAAGCCAAAGAGATATACAGTAAGTTTATGCACCTCTTGATTATTTGAAATGTTGTCAAATAAATTGTTAATTTAGCTATAAGTTGATCCACAAGTTAGTTTACTTATCTGTTTAAACAAATATTAAGAGTTCAAATTATGCATGTCTATGTATACAGCAATTTATTAAAAAAAACCACTTAAATAAAAATACTTAAAATATATATTTTTTAAAATATTTTTTAATAATTAAAATATAATATATGTAATTGATTAAATAGTATTGTTTTTGTCATAATTAAATTAGATAAACCAATTTAACTGAAAAATTGATAAATCAAATTTTAAATCGGTCTATCTATGACTAAATACTCCTATTATATATATATAATAGGAGTATTTAGTCATTTTCTATAATAAGGATATTGTAGTCATTTTTTATTAAAAAAATATTAATTTAGATTGGTTTAAGATTTGTTTCACCGATTTTTTTACCAAATCAATTTTGTTTGATCTAATTTTGACAAAAATAATACAATTTAATCAGTTACATTTATTCAATTTTAATTACTAAAAAATATTTTTTAAAAAAGACGTTTTAGACGTTTTTATCTTAGCGACTCCTATTCATTAATTAATGATAATTAACATAAAAACCTTTAAATGAAGATTAAATTTAGAATGAATAAATTTTTAATCTATTGGTGACTAATCATTAATTAAATTGTTGTAATTATTACTACAAGGTAATATGTGGCATGAGAGGAGACTTAGGAGCAGCATGTAATGCAGTTGGCTATGTGGATAGACAAGTTTGGGGGATTAACCATCTTTACTCTCACCCTGTTTCGTCACGCTTGAAGGCATCTTATGTCATTTCATTAATTAATAACTTTAAACTACCTATTTTTATGCTTTTCATTAATTATAATTATTTCTTCATTTTAATAATTTACAGGCATGCACATTAAGTTCTCCAAGTCAGGGGCATCTTCGTAAAGATGCTCCAACTTGGTGTCGTGCTCCCTTTGAACCTGAGGGCCTGTTGAGGTTTGTCTTTTTTTTTTTTCCCCTTTTTTTTGGGAAATGTAAAATAAATAGAAAGATTTATTAGAAGAAATTAACTATTTTATATTTTACTTTTTTTTTTGTTCATTTTAATTAGTTCCATATCAGCTATCCTGTCTGGCACCATTGGCATCCACTATGGTCATGTATTGATTCACTTCAAGGTTAACTACTTTAATTTACTACTTTATCCCTATAATATTATATTATATTATATTATATAGAAAGACTAAATTGTTGTAATTAATTTATAAAACATTATTATTTTATCATCAGAGGCATTCAGAGAGGTTAAAGCAATGGGTCTCAGTGGGGTTTGTGTTACTAATCCTTGGCATCATCCTTCATTTAACACATGGTAAGCTACTGATAGAAGTAACTGCCATTAACTGATTCTGGTAATTCAGTTAATTCGGTTACATGCCTAAAACAGATTTGCTTTCTTCTATGCTAATAAGTAGTTGATCTGCAATTAGCTTCATTGAGACATTAACTATAAATTGTAAAACAAGGAATAAATTAAAAGTTTAATTATTCTTTTGGTTCTTATAATTTCACCAAATTTATAATTAAATATTTATATATTTTTTTAATAATTGAGTTTTTATATTGTTTTTAATTTTGTAATTAAACCTTTTTAAATGGAAAAAATATTACAGTTAACTGAATATATTTTCGTAAATTAAAAGCATTCATAATTAAAAATCTAATTAAATCTTAGACCACATTTTTTTTAAAAAAAATATTCTGTTAATTTAATACTTTTGACATGAAAAAGACTTAATTACAAAATTAAAAGTAGTGTAAAAACCTAATAAAAAAAATGGTAAAATATATTTTTTGTCCTTAAAGTTTGGTAAAAGTTTTAAAATTATCCGTAAGTTTTATTTTGTTTTAATTTTGTCCCAAAAGTTTTCGATTTGCATCAAATATACCATTGACGGCTAAATTTTCAAAAAATTTAAGACTAATCTAACAATAATGCATAAAAATTATAATTGATTTGCTTGTGTTGATGGTTGTTCTTATAAAATTGTTGTTGAATTGGTCTTAATTTTTTTGAAAAATTAGCCGTTAGAGGTATATTTGATGCAAATTGAAAACTTTTGGGACAAAATTGAAACAAAATAAAACTTAAAGATATTTTTAAAACTTTTATCAAACTTTAAGGACAAAAAGTATATTTTATCCTAAAAAAATATAAAAATCTAATTATAAATTTAATAAAATTATAGAAACTAACAGAATAACTAAACTTAAATTAAACTCCATTATCTGTATGAAAAATTAATCTGCATGGAAAATTCAAAATTGAAATGCAGCTATCCCAATGAACAAGCAACTATACAGCTTCAGCTATGTTTGTTTCACAGCTGGGGCAGCAGGAATTGTATTCTCTGCACTCTACATACTGGTAAGTAATTAAGTCAACAATAACATAAGAATATTATTTATTTATTTATTAAGTAGCTAGAAGAATACAATATTTCAACAACTACCTAATTAATTATTATCTTTCATCTCTAACAATAATATTATATTGTTAATGGAAAAATCAGATTGATGTTTGGGGATTTAGAAAGCCATTCTTGTTCTTGGAATGGATAGGAATGAATGCAATGCTTGTGTTTGTTATGGCTGCTCAGAGCATCTTCCCAGGCTTTGTTAATGGATGGTATTATAAGGATCAAGATAACACACTAGTAACAATCTACCTCACCCTTTTTATTATTTATTTAATTTTTTCAGTCTTTCAATTATATCACATAGATTATATATTAGTGTTGGTTATGTGTAAATAACTAAATCCATATAATTTCACTTAATTTTTAATTAAAAAAATTAATCTAGTCTTGGCATATTTGAATAAACTTTTGCATAATAATAAAGCCCTTAAACACAGTTTAGCATTATTACTTTTTCTTTTTATTTATTTTGTAATATTTTGGTTATTCCAAGGATTTGATTACAAAATTCAATTCAATATGAGGATCTAATAATACAAATTTTCAAAATATAAAAACCTAATTGAAAAAATTATTTCGATTAAAAAATAATTATAGAGACTCACAGTATAATTAAACCTATATAAATATAATATATGCTTTAATTTTCATATTTTTATCCAACTATAATAATTCTTTGTCTCACTTTAATCTTGATCTCAATTAGCTAGAAGCATAATATATAACAATTTTTTTGGGATGATATGAACCAGGTAAATTGGATCCAAGAGCATGTGTTTAACAATGTTTGGCACTCAGAGAGATTGGGTACTCTATTATATGTCATCTTTGCTGAAATCACTTTCTGGGGTATGGTTGCTGGTATCTTCCACAAATTAGGAATATATTGGAAACTCTAGGCTAATTTATTTAGAAATCAATTAATTATGTTAATTAATTTATGGTGAAAACTCACATGTAATTATTTTTACATATAAAATTTATAATTAAGAATCGTTAAATAATTTGACAGATTTGACTAAATTATCATTTAACAATTCTTAACTGTTAACTTTATATAAAAATAACTGTACGCAAATTTTACCTTAATATATAGTAATATTTTTCTAATTGTCCTATGAATTATAGCTAGCTCAATTTATCAATGATGTTAAGATATTTCTCATCAGTTATTTAATACATGTGTGTAACTAAAATTAAGCAAATATTTTAATTAAATAGAGTGCACATGTCTATTAAGAGAAATATCATACTAATTCAAGGAACCCCACAATAATATTATAACATCATCCATAGAAATCAATGAACAAACTAAAGCAAATGTTTTTGGATGGAAAGAGCCCCTATCACTAAAGTTTTGAGTCCAATTCATCAAATTATTTCAATAGCATTAAGATTGGTGGGGTATAAGACTACAACGTTGTGCAATAAAATCATGAAAAATGTATCCTAAGAAAATATCTAAGAAGAAATTAATTGATTAAGAACAATTGTCCATATATTAAAGACAAACTCATGAACTATTATAAGGAAGTAAAGGTAAGATATTTGTGTTATGGACTTATGGCTACTATAATAGAAATAAATTCAATTATATAATTCTACTACTTTACAATATATTACATTCCATTTTCCTTTATTTGATCTTCTTGCTATATATGGCCTTATCATTTTTCTTATATATACATATAAGTTAGAATTACAAATGTGTAACTTGACAAATATGATATGATAAAAATTAAGGAGCATGTTATATGTATATGTACAATTGTACACTAGACTATGAACAAAAACATGGATCTATCACTCCCAACCCATCAGCATTTTCCAAACTCCTTCTTCAATCTTGTTCCTCGGAAGAGATAACCCTTCTCCTCCTTCATCAAGTAAGATTCTGTATACCTCCCATTCCCGGTCTCCGATCACATGTCTTCCGATTTCAGCCTGTCGCAATTACAGAAAACATATCAAATTATTTAACGATTTTTAAGTCTGTCGTATATCTAAAGTAAATTATTCATCCTTTAAATTTGGTGACTACTCAAATTAATATGTTTTGGCGACTAAACTTAAAACATGTCAAATTATTTAACGATTTTTAATTATTATCTTCCTCTAAACTCTAAAGACATCTTCACGTGAGTAGTAATCAGAATATGAATAGTTACCGAAAAAATGCAAGTTTGAAGCATGTTGAGAGCAAGAGTAACGTCGTAGAAGACGAGGGGGCGTCCCTTGCCGGACAACTCGACAGGGTTGGCAACGAGAAGCTCCGTGTCGGGTCCTCGGCTATGGACGCCTACTCTGACTGGATGGAGTAGCTCCGTCCTAAGCCGGGACGACAAAGAATGCTGCTTCTTTGGATCTACAATCTTCTTCCCATCTCCTTTTGTGATGATGAACAAATCAATGTCACATTTTCCTCTCTCTTTAACATAGAATCTGCCATAACAAATCTGAATGTTGTAGTCCTTAAGAGTTCTCATGATATCATAGATAAGACCTTTGTGATCTTGGCACATGATTTGGACAAGAGTATGAGCAGGACTAAGAGTGTTGTCCATGGTGATAGTCACTTCATCCGACCGTATTAGTGTTCTGTTTCCAATCGTTTCTTCATCGGTGATTGCCGCCGGAAGAAACGATGATGCCGGCGAGCAAACATCCGCCGCCGGCCCTACCAATTCAATGTCTATATCAATGATGGCATCCTTCAATGTCCCTCTTAAATATTCTTTGGTATCTTCCTTTCTCTTTTCGGTATGCATAAGTTCTCTGCAAAATAAAAATAAGTTTGAGTTTAATTTTAATACACTGACAGTACCTAATCATCAGATTCATTCTTTTAGATGTAAAAACCTTGTATCTGTGATGAAAAAGAGATCCATGACTTTGCCATCAGGTGTAGTAGATACCTTCACTTTCTTTATGACAAGCTCTAGTTCACATAGAGCCTCTGTAACATCTGTCACCATTCAAACAAAAATCATTTACTTTGTTAGTTCTCTCTATCAAACCCTATGATCTGTTCCATATATTAGTCCTCCAAAGCCTAAACAATTGAGAATAAAGTAATTTAGTGAAGGGAGTAACATCTAAAACCAAAGAGAAAAATCCAAAATAGCTCCTGACAATTACTTCAAAAGACAACAAGGCTTTTGACAAAAAAAAAATCCCAATCCGACCTCTGACAGTTATCTCGAAAGGACAACGAGGCTCCTTTGTTTTTTTTTAGCACAGGGCTAATCAATTCCAAAAAAAAATTATCAGGAGTCGAATTAGATGTTTTTTTTTTGGGACCTCGTTGTCCTCTCGAGATAATTGTCAAGGGAACCAAAGGAATATCAGAAACCTCAAAATCTTGATTCTTGACTTTGAACAAAAATATATTGAAAAGACATGTAAATATGGTGATTGAAGAGTTATGGAGAATTACCATGTAAAAGGCCTTTGCGATCATAGCAACTAAACTTGAGAAGAAAGACATGAGGAGGGTTAGGTGGATGGAAATCAGAGGAGTAATAAGAGATTCCAGAAGCTGAGGAACAAGAAGGGCATGCCCCAATTAGCCTCTTCTTCAACAAACTCCATCTTGTATTCTCTTTCCCAACCACCCACAATACTATGTAACACCATTTCCCATCTGTTGACACATCTAATAATTCATTCAAAAAGAGTCAACATTAAAGCAAAACAAAACAAACCCATGTCTCAAATCCAAACAAAAGACTAAGAAATCAGAGAAAGATTAGATTTTGAAATTACCTCCTCTTACAATGCTAAGACCAAAGAAGAGTATGATACGACACAGATCAGAACCAAGACCAGTTTTGTCAGGACAGTTCACTGTTATCACTGTTGGATCTCCTTCTTTCTCTGCCTCCCTGAATATCACTACATCATCATGCAATATTCCCATAATCTTCTTCTTAGGATTATATATAATTCACTCTTCTTCTTCTTCTTCTTCTTGTTGAAGCATATGAGAAGGAAAAAGAGAAGTTTCTGTTTATTTAAGTGATAATGATGATGGCTTCTTATTCAATGGTTGTTATTGGTAGTAGTATCTTGTTGAATTCTATATAAGATTCAACAATTAATAATGAATAATATTATATGAGAGAGTAATGTGGAGAATGAAGAAGCAGAGAGTTTAACTGCTTCTGAGGGAGGGACAAATGTTTTTAAGGTTGTAGACTTTCTATATATGTGGTTGTAAATATTATTATATTGTAATATATATATTACTATTTATAGTAGTGTTTTTTAATAAAAAGAATTTTGTTGCTTCAAGCAATATATCTCAAAAACAAATGGAAATTAAATACGAGATTAATTTAATTTATAATAAATTTTATGCTGATGTTTAATCATATTAATTATATTATATAAACAAAGTAATAATTCATTTAAAAAGAAATAATTTTTACTCATGTGATAACATGTGTTTAGAATATATAACGTGGAAAATATTCAAGTTTTTTATGTTAATAATATAGAAATAATTAATAAAATCTTAAAACTTTTTTCTTTAAAAAAGTATTCTATGTAATAGCAAAAAATAATTACATCAAAGTGTATAATACCCTTACCCTCTCATAAGTCACAACATCTGAAATCTTTAATAATAATAATAATAATAATAATAATAATAATAATAATAATAATTAAAAAATGAGAAAGATAAAGTTAAATTTTTTATTTTTTATATGAATTATTTATCTCTCCCTAGTAAATGGCATGAATTTCCTCATTAATGATAATGATTTCCTCATTAATGTTTAATATATCCTGATTCTAACAATAATGTTTAACAAAATAGAATTCTGAAGTGTTTGTTGGTAACAATAGATTTCATAATATCCTAGTATAGTTTTAAATTACCTCTTAAAATATTATTAATTTTAAAAATATTTAGTAATCAAAGAAAATTAGCTAAAAACAGTCTTACTTTATTTAGCATTCATTAATTATTACGATAATTAATTAATGTTAAATAAAGTAAATTCTGCCTGTTTTTTTTTTGTCTCTCTATCGTTACCCAATTTCGGAAATAAAAATCTTTCATGTTTGTTAATTTAAAATCAATCACATATAACCAAAAGAAAGCACGCTAACACAATTCAAATTGTGTAGACATCTCATTCGTTTAAGCAACAGTGTCATTATTGAAACCCGGAAAAGAAAAAAAGCAGATTTAATAATGATTCATTTCTTGATAATGATAATGGACACGTATTAATCTGTCTATCTACTACCTTTAAATTTCATCACATGCATGTGCATATTTTTCTTTGGAATAAAATAAAATAAAATGAACTTAAAACACACAACAAAACAAAACAAGCCTTGCTTCTGTCTCATGGGAACACAACCAAAACAAAGTTGCTAATAATACCAACGAGGAACCTAAATTATGTATATAATTTCTTTCTTTTTTTTTTGTATTTGGCATAATTGCCTATATAATTTTATTTGTAATTCATACTACTATTAAAAAAAATACCTTGTGATTTCCTACTGATATTATAATATAGTGTGTGTAAGATTATCACTTGATGATATAGATAAATTTAAATTTAATTAATAAAAGATAATGTAAATATATAGTTGCTTTAGAAGTTTGAATTATCAATAGTATACTTTAAGTAACGAAATAATAGGGGTGAGGACGGGTCGGTTTGGTTCGCGTTGAAGGTGAAATTAGAATCGAACTGATCAAAATGTAATTGGTTCTGTTTGATTCGGATTTATATTTTTTTTGTGTATGTATCTGAACCAAACCAAATCGATTAAGAACGGATTGATTTGGTTCGGATAATTAGGTATCCGATAACTTTGAAATCCATAAAAAAAACCAAATTTTTATTTTAAAAATTCAACAAGTACAATAAACATATAACATTAATATAAATAATCTAAACATGTTAAACACCAAATACATTAAAAACTAAACTCATTAAAATCTAAACATATTAATAGTGAATAATCTCACTAAAAACCACTAAAAACCATATATATATTTTTATTTTTTTATTTAATTAATATATGATTGGATTCACAGGTTGATTCGAATTCCGCACTCCCAAAACTGATACTCGAACCAATCACTAACAAAGGCCATTGATTTGGTTCGAGTTGAACTCGATTACCTGTTGATTCCAAAACCAATTTAATTAGTTCGGTTCGAATTCAGACAGATAATCAGATACCCGCTATCTATACTCACCCCTGTAAAATAATATGATAGTATAAATTCAGATCAGACAATTAACTAATGCAAATAGAGTATATTATATCAAATGTTCATCTTGAATCAAATGAGGACTTGGAGTCAATTAAGAGGATATGTATGTAGAGTTCTTAGTCATTAGCACACACAAAAATGTGATTACTTTTATTTTGTGCATTATTATTATTAATATTATTATTATCAAGATTTGTGTATACTAAAAATTAGTCATTTATATAAAATATATGTTAATATATAAATAAAATATATATTAAAAATAAGTTAAACACTATATATATGTATAGACAAATAATGACTGATGATTTAATAGTTTATTTTTTGTTTACATATAATATTTTTGTATTCTTATATACTATAACCAAAGTGATTGACTTTGTTAGTTGTGAATAATATTTTATAGACAAATTATTAAAGTGCGAAGACGACATGCTTTCTAACCTTTAACTTCTTTTTTTGTTTGTTTCCAATAAAATAATTTAGGTGAATATACACTCGTAAAAGGGAGAAAAATTGCTACAAAGTTAGATAGACAAGCAAAATGGAAATATACGAGTGTATCTCTAAATCTTCTAATTTGCTTTATTATCTAATATTTAAAATTTAATTTGGACATATCGACTAATAAGTAATTTAACAGCATCTTTAAGAAAATATATAAACACCTAATAATTAGAAAATGACGCCATCCAATAGACTATGCTTGCGTCACTTCTCTCCAAAGCTCTGGTTCTTGTATGAGCTATCATCTTCTTCACGTGGGAAGAATTAAAATTATATAATTAGAACCACAAAATTCATTTTGTATGGTTGATAATACACTCATACTTCCACTTGCTTCCCCACCCACTTAAGAATTAAGAAGAAATTTCAATGGAATCAATATAAGTGTTGATAAATGCTCATAACTTTAGATTTTCATATGATAAAAATGCAAGTTTAAGGGTTTTTTTTTATGACAATTTTTCATTTTTTTATGAGAAGCATGTGTGTATTTTACGTTATGGAAAATGTGAGTGCTAGACATGGATGTGAGACAGTCTTTTCTGAAACAATGAACGAAGAAATTTGACTATCTGATTTTTTTGTAAAAAAAAATTAAGCCTTTAAATTTTGGCGAAAAAGGTAATCGGACCTTCGATTTGTGTTTAAAAAATTAAAAAAATTTGGGGTACATAATCGAAGGGTCCGATTTGTGTACCAAAAAATCGAACGGTCCCATTTTTGCTCCTAACACCACATTTACGTAGAATACTTATACACTCCATAACTACATCCTACACCATTCCCTCTTCTACATCTAAATTAAAAAGTGTTCTTTTTATCAATAATTTATAAATACCTCTATAAATAATACTTATCAAGTTTTAATCTCAAAGCTTATTAACTAATCAATACTCAATTGACCTAAACGTTTGTAAAAAAATAATAGAAATGTTCGAATCAATATTTACTCCATGCATCTATATATCCTCCTATTGATGCTGTTACATATGATAATAAGAACAATAGTAAGAATAATATATATATTGATAGAAGGTAACATATGGTGTAGAATTTAAAGTGAATTTAATAATGAAATAATAGGATCTTAGGCCGATTTGGTTTGTCGTAACTTACAACCACAGAATACAAGTGGACAATGGCTCATTTACTCGTGACCAAACTGGCAACCGGCGGCGCCAGTACTGAATACTTTAATTAATTATTTAATTACTATACTTTTTTAAAATATGATTATTTATGTATCTTTTCGTATTATTTTAAATTTCAAGAGGAATAATTTTATGACATAATATCGAAATTTTTATGATCAAAAGTGCTTAGTTCAATTTATATTGATTTTAAAATAAAAAAAAAACTTTAGTACAAGATAATTTTAAAAAAAATACCTATAAATAAAGTTTTGCATAAAAAATATATTAAAAATACAACAATTCATATATTTCTTTTCAATCAATTTAAGCTTGTAAGAAAAATAATTTTATGACACATCTTAAAATGACGTATAGATAGCAAAGCTTTGAAGATATTTCAAAATAAAAACAATTTTATATATATCCTTGTGGAAAAAAAATATATTTTATAGAAAAAAAAAATGGTTATGTTTCCATAAGAAAACGCCTTTTACACTTTCTAAAGTGTGAACCAAACAGATACGTAATTATTTACCTCTGCACTACTAAAAAATTTGGTATGTAATTATGTATGACCAACATCAAATAATTTTGAAATTAAAGGCCTTTCATCAATTTTCTTCTTCATATATAGACTCCACTACCATGGCTTGGTGGGTTAGTGACTTGTATGTTTGATCCAAATACTCCTACTTCTCCTTTTTTTGCTTCTGTCACCAACTACCTCAACATGAATCCTCAAGTCAATAGTGCATTTAACTTTGAAATACACAGAAGCAAGATTTATCATTTTATTAGAGTAGCGTTTGGTGGAGAGATAGAGATGGAAAGACTAAGACTGAGAGACAGAGACTAAGAGACAGAGATTAAAATAAATCTTAATATTCTGTTTGGTGTAAAATAGGAGACAGAAATTGAAACAAAAATGAAACTCTAATTTAATTTGCACAAAGGATAAAATTGTAATTAATTAATTGAAATGAGGGTATTTTAGGTATAAAATGTTATTAAAGTTTCAGTCTCAATCTCTAAAAATTTTAGTCTCCTGTGTCCCTACATTTTGGAAATACTGAAATACTGAAATTTTGGAGACAGAGATAAAAATTTTAGTACCAATCTTTGAACCAACAAACATGATACTGAGTCTCACGTCGCTCAATCTCTGTCTCAGTACCTCAAAACAAACGCTAAGTAGGTTAAGAGACATGAATATATGGACTTAATTGTCACAATACCATTAATCTTATTGAATATATATTTTTGTAACTTATCTAATAAATTATATAGCAGCCATTTATTTTATTATTTTTGTATAATCTCATTCCTTGGTAGCCAAGTAAACAAACCAAATCCAAAGACCAAAAAAATTAACTTTATTTGATTATTGTATATTGGTTGCAAAGGATTCATTAGAATATTCCACCCCATGAAAAGAAAACACCTACTTGTTATGAAATGTACACGAACTTTAGAATATTCTGTAAATTAGTTAATTATAGGATAGTTATTTAAATGGGTGTAAGTGATTCTTCTACATAGTCTTATAGAAACACCATGAAATGATGTCATGACTTTAAATTAATTAATCACAAGTAGGGGAGCGTTGGAGCCACAAATGCTTTGAATTGAAGTCATTTTCCAGAAACTTGGCTTTACTTTTGATCTTTACAGATGGACAAGGAGGAGAGGGATGATTTTCATTTTTCTATAAACGATGTGGTCATGATGATGACCTTAAATTCAAGTAACGTTAAGAAGGGTCCCATGAAATCACTTCCATAGATTCTCATGATATTTGTTGGGGTGGGGAGTTCCTATACATGCTTTTTTTTTTAACAATTCTTGCGCACTTTTTGGACAGAGTTTTTTTGGGACAGACTTAATTTTTTTTTTTTTAGTTTTCCACGGTATCCCTCAATCCGGCAGGCCAAGGACTAATCCGTCGCGGTACTGAGCTCCATTTAAGGATTTGCCGCTGGCCAATAGATTGCTGCATGCACAAGGCGGGATTCTCTGAAGTGCATAGGTATTGGTTTTGGCCAGAAAATGGGCACTTTTTTTGGGTTGGGATAACTTGTTAGGCTTCGATACTCTTGTCCCTTGAGGGTGTAAATTTTGAGTCCAAAATCCAACATAGAAGCCTTTTAGAGTGAAAATGTTCAAAAATATTTCTACTCTGTTTCTTAACAATCAACATCTCTGACAAAAAAAAAAAAAAACAATCAACATCCTCATACGTATAGGACCCAATTAAAAAAAAAGGATAATATTAAGAGATAACTCTCTCCCGTTTTAATACAAAAAAAAAAAAAAAAAAAAAAACAGATAACTCTCTTAGTGAATTTGGATTGGTCTAGTAATTAGCTCCTTAGTTCGCTTAAACAAGTATTGAGAGTTTGAATCCTGATTTGTGTCAGTTTTCCAACTAGTTTTATGGTTACGGTCTTGTACTCTTAATCTAAGTTATGTTAGATCGAAATTTGGCAAAATGCAACAAAGGAATCTCGCCTTATGCATGCAGCACTTCATTGGCCAACAACAAACTCTTAGGTTGCGTTTGTATACAGAGACAGGACACTGAGACAGGGACTCAGAGACACAAAATCGTATTTGATAGAGGAGACATGGACAGAGACAATGTGTCTAGAGACACAGAATTAATGTATTTTGTATCTATCATAACAAAGACACGGAGACACTAACAATGGACATAACTTATTTTTCATTTTTCTTTCATTATTCTTGTTAATTTTTTATAATTATATTTTTTATTATTATATTTTTCGTATCAAATTTTTTGAATGAAAAAAGATAAGAATAAATTAAATTTTCATAATTTGTTCTAATTTATCACCAAAAAGAATATAAAAACACAAAATTAGTCTCTTTGATCCATGACAGATTAATCTTTGTCCCGTCAAACTAAGAGATAACATGGGAGAAAAAAAGAGAAAACTCTTCTAATATCTTTCTTCTGATTAGTGATTTAAATATGTAATTAAGGAGTTCCTATCGCTAGCTTCTAACTTTGTTATATATTATGAATTGAAGGCATTCTATGAACATTTGATTTTACGAGCAATGGATAAAAATATGAATAAAACAAATACCTTCTAACAATTTTCAAAAGAAAATATGAATTAAGTTTTATATAGTAAAAACAAATGTAGATTAAATTTCAGAATCATTCATTTATTCTGTAATTTTTTTATTTTAATATTTTGCTAAAAGATTTACAATAAATATAAATTAAATAATAAAAATTAAATTATAAGGTTACCGAACGGGGTAACCACTTTTTTTGTAAGTTTTAAATTTTTTTTATTAGTATCATTTTAAAAAAAATTTAAATCCTTTTAACAAAATACACGACAATTTATTTTACATGTAAATTTTTTTAGTATCTAAAATAATAATACTTTAGACACTAAAAAAATTTACGTGTAAAATAAATTGTCATGTATTTTGCTAAAAGGATTTAAATATTTTTTAAATTGATATTAGTCAAAATAAAATGTTAAAAACCAAGAAGGAGGAGCAAACACAAGTTCCAATGAAAAGTAAGTTAGTTTGGCATTTCCACTATTCTTTGTTTTGATGTTAAAAATTAATAATTACTTGCTTCCTTTGATTATACTCTGAG
Organism: Arachis ipaensis; assembly: GCF_059453495.1. Lineage (NCBI taxonomy): Eukaryota > Viridiplantae > Streptophyta > Magnoliopsida > Fabales > Fabaceae > Arachis > Arachis ipaensis. The sequence goes on from NC_142437.1 coordinate 124,919,585, forward strand.
TTTGATTATACTTAATTTAAAGTTTGATTATACTCAGGTTTAATGCTATATTTGATTATTGAGTTTGATTATACATGTTTATTAAGTTTGATTACACTCAGGTTAAGTGCTATATTTAATTCCTGAGTTTGATTATACAGGTTTGCTGGATTTAATTATGCTCAAGTTCAATGTATTTGATTATAAATATTTTCTTATTTTGATTACAATTAGAATTTGATTATATATGTTTACCAAGTTTAATTATATTCAGCTTACAATTAGAATTTGATTATATATGTTTACCAAGTTTAATTATATTCAGCTTCGGTGCTATATTTAACTGTTGAATTTGTTGAGTTTGATTATACCTGTTTGCTGACTTGGATTATGCTATTCACCACATGAACCTTGTTCAATATTTACTACTTATAAATGGTTTAATTATAGTTCAGTTGAAACCAAAAATGAATTCAATCTGTCCCCTAACCCCTAACATTTCGACATATCTTAAATACTACCAGAACACTTATTTGAAAACAATTAATTAAAGCTAGTGCAATATGAAAATCACATATTTCTCGTAATACTAAATGAGGGATTAAAAAAAACATATTATAAACCGATAATACTCAATGTCTAAAGGACAACTCAACAAACTCTGTTTTGTAAAATGAAAAACAAAATAAACCTTGAACAAAGATTTTTTCAGTGTCAGAAATCTACTACTTTCAAACTTTCAATAAACCTTGATCTAACAAAGCCAATAAAAGACTGAATCCACTATGCTTGGAACAGAAGTCCACATCCTAATTCATTCTCCTGATAAGCTCATTGATGTAGTTCTCCCTGTTTCCGGCATCTCCTCCTTCAACATAGTGGTTCCTCTTCTTCTTCAGGCCACCCAAAGGAGCCTTGAGCTTAAATGGCCAAAGGAAGTTGTTTGCTTCCTTAAAATGTGGTCCAACTGTGATGATCTCATGGATAAGATCTTCGATGCAGATGATTCCATGTTCGCCCAGTGCCTGAAGCGTCATCCAAGGAAAGCAGTGAGTAGATAGAATGTATTTGAATTGTATATTCTAATGCTAAAAATAATATTACAGACCTTCTCAATGATGGAATTGTCGGTTAGGGCAATTCTCTGCTTGTTCAGCTTACCAAAGCCCCTCTTGTAAATAAGCTCTTTTACACTCTTCAGATTTGGGTATCTACAAAAGGAGAGGAACTGTTACGCTTAGCCCAAAAAATAAGGGATTCATCACATTCAAAAAGGCATGACGGCAAGTTTACATACCCATAGGTCACATATGGTTCAACCCTGTGAAGCATGTTCATTGTGGCCTTGTTCACCTTCAGAAAGACACCATTGAAGATCTGTTGCAAAAAAGAAAACAGAGGCAAGGGAGTAAAACATTAGTATGGGTACTTTACACGGTGTAAATGGCAAGATTTCAAACAGGTAGTATTACAAACAAGTACCAAAAACATTACATATTTTCTTAATTGACTATGTCAAACTTCCATGACACTATATAGCCTCAAGACTTTTGGGCAAATGCAGTGATAACACACATAAAGCCAAAGAACAAAAACATCAACACTCCCTTGGGGAACATAACAAGTGACAGAGAGAGGTTTGAGAATATGAGAGCAGACGTGTTTACTCCCCATTTTTTGTGATTCAACAACAAACAAAAATCTGCCTGTTCTAACAAATTGAATAGTGTTTAACAAACCAATAAACAGGGACTTGAATTCAAGTTGAAGCACCTCAATGATCATCACATTAAACATGGTTATAAAACAACAGTCATGAACTGTACTACTAACACCAAGTAAACCATAATAATGCCCACACAAGAAAATAACACAATAAAGCTCAACATTCAATGATTATAAGCAGTACCTGTCTCAACCTCAACAACTGCAAGATCTTTCTTGACTTGGGGTCCATGGCATTGATACTGAAAAAACACAACTCGAACAAGTAAGACCCAGATTACAGAATCAATTAAAACTTGGGACATAGTATTAATAGCATAAATATGGAGTAACAAAGGAAACAAACACATACCCACGGATACGGATGATAAACAGGAGCTTAGCCTCTGGATCAACATAGAATCCACCTTTCAGCTTTGCTTCCCGCTTCAATTGGATCAGCTGCTTTTCCTGTAATATAAAAGCGGGTCAATGTGGCGGAGAAAAATGCAAAGCGCAATAAAGGAAACAGAAACAAACATTAAAACAGAGAAAAAGGGAAATAGATTAAGGTGAAATGCAACCTGCTCCTGGTATTCATTTGCATATTGCTTTGCCCTGCTGTAAATGAGCTTGCGGCTCTCAGCTCTTTTCTTCTTTGCAGCATTAAGCTCCTCCTTTTTCTTCAAGGCCCATTCCTCCTCCCTCTTCTGCTTCTTAAGCACAGACTCAGGAACAATTGCTTTCACCTCCTCACCCATCTCTGCCATTCATTCAAAATAAAAATCTCAGTTATAATTAACATCCAACAAAGAATTCATTAGTTTCAATTATTATACTGCCACATTTCAAACATACGATAATTAACATACAAAGTCATCACGTTGAAATCAACAAACACAAATACACAATAACTAACAAAGTTTTAATCCAATGAAATTCAACGACAAGAAATTAACATACGATAATAAAAGAAGTTTAAAAGTTTAGTAGTCAACATAAGATAAAATAAATATATATTTTCAGTGTTTCAATGAGGACTGGCGCAGCAGGCAATGCAGTCAGAGATCTGATGCTTGTAGATTCATTTGGAAGAGGAACTGGCGCAGCACCAATCCATCATCATAACACAAAATCTCTTTCATGACCATTTATATGCTATTTTTTGTTTTCGTATCCTGTAAATTTCTGCAGATTTAAACAATAAGAAAGGAATTTTCCTAAACAAATACATTGAACAATCAGAAGCAATTTTCCTAAACAAATACATTGAACAGTGAACCACAACCAATTTCCCTAATCAAATAAATATACACATTCATAAGTTAAAACCCCCAAAATACAACAATTAGAACCTAGAACCCTAACAATAAAAAACACACCTTCTTTAACAATCAGAACCTAGAACCCTAACAATTAAAAATAATACACATTCATAAGCTAAAACCCCCAAATACAACAAACTGCATAAACAAATACAACAATCAACAACAATTAGCAAATTCAAAATACACTGAACATAGAACATAAATTATTCAAACAGAAGCAGAAATTCAAACAAATCCAGCCGGTTGCGACATTCATGACTATCTGAGATACCATGAGAGCCGGCCAGAGCTGCAGATAAACCAGGAGATAGAGCTGGAGTTCGAGGATATATGCATTAAAAATCAAAATTGGAAACAAAGAATCATATAAGTTTAACAGAAGCAGCAGAACAACAAAATAAAATAGGTTCAACAAATAATCAATAACATTTCCAAAAAATCAACAATATGATTCTTTGTTAAAAGAGCGACACAAAAGAAATGAAGCCCAAACAAGGAATGAAAATCAACAAACAATAGATCTGGAAATCGCAGAAGATTGAAGGAAGCACGAAGAGTGAAGAGAATAGACATTAACGGAGGGAATTGAGAGGGGACGAACCTGCTGAAAGTGGAACGCGAAGTCGCTCAGAGAGAGATTAGGGTTTTTGTGTACGGCGACTGAGATCAGAGGCTAAGTGCGGAAGGAGCTAGGGTTTTTGTAGTGCTCACTTCAGCTTAGCCTTCTCTTTCGTTTATTTACCATTCAGGGTCCCAACATTATTTTAATTTGTTTGGGCTTTAGCGTTTTGGATAAAGCCCACTATTGAGGAGAAAATATTAAATCAGTGGCCCAATTTGATATTTTATAATAACTAAAAACAAAAAAATAAAAAAACTTTCTCTGAGTGCTTGAAAGTTAGATCCTGAGTGTTGCTACTTGCTAATGCTATTTTTAGTTCGGTCTCTCAATAAAGTTGTTATAACGGAGATAAAAATAACAAAGAATGACCTCAAAAAAGTTGAGGGTTTCTTCACAGCCTATGAAAATTTATCTTTGTATTGGGTTGCCTGATTAGAGAATTAAACAAAGAAATTATATTTGTTTATGAAGTGTGTTAAGCTTTGCTTGACTTAGTAATGTTGAAACACTTTTAATAGAGATTGTTTGTTTTCAATTCCAAAAAACTCTTTTTTTTTTTCGGTCTGGCAAAAACGACTTTCGATTGTGGAATGTAGTTGGGAAAAAAAAAGAAGATCGATTTAACTTTAAAGGGGTTTAAACATGGGAGGCCTAACACTTAATTTTTCTCATTCCCTTTAAAAAAATTTCATTAATGCGATCAACCACAACTGATTTCCTTATGATAGAATGCATATCAAAGAATTAAAGCGACGAATCAAAACAGAATGCATATCAAAGAATGCATATCAGCATAAATAAGAAGTTAAGAATTAACAGTCAATAGCATATTCAATCAAGCTACCAAGCCACCAAACTAGTATCGATGTTTGACTTCATTCATAAATTAGAAGTTAGTTAGCATTTTAAAAATAGGAAAAAGAAGCTGTCCACAAAAGCATGAAAGAAGCTGTCCAGTAAAACAAATTTCATAAACAAATTCACAAAAAAATTTCAAAAGAATATAAAAATCTTCACTTACAAAAAGTCTGAAACACAGCCGCCAAGAAGCAGAGGAGGAGAGAGGAGCGCGCCGGGAATCCGCCGGACACAGAACCGTCGAGGCCCGAGAGGCAAAGGAGGAGAGATGAGCAGAGGATAGAGTAGAGGCAAGACCAAACAGCGCCGCCGGGAGTACGATTCGGTGAGGGCTGGCGAGAATCGTGATGAGACAGGGACCGGCGACTGGGAGACCGACGACGATGAGCTGCTGCCTGAAGGCTGAAGGAAGTCGAGGGTCAGGGTCTCTCACTCTCAACTCTCAAGGTCAGGGAAGGGAAATTAGGGCCGGCTGTTGTTTGTGGTTGTGGGAAGGAAAAGTCAAATATTTTTATTTATATGATATGTAAATTTACAAAAATACCCTTAAAAAATAAGATGGCAGCCCACCCCACCCCGCCCCACCTTCACCCGTGGTTTTGGCGGTGTGGTTTAGACGGTTTTTTAAATTTTGGCGGGCTCAAAACCTTGCTCCGACCTGCCTTTTTTGGCGGTTTCGGCGGTTTGACTCGGCGGGTTCGTCCCGTTTTGCCACCCCTACATTCTATTAAAATGATCGATCAAGGCACGTTATTATCTATATAAAATATAGCATTCTTTTTTCTATTTTTATCTATCACTTACAGAATGTAGACCAAAATGATTTACGTTATGAAACATAATAACCTTGGGAAATGAAGTCGTGGTGACAAACTTTAAGCATATTCTCCTGTAAATTACAGAATAACATATTGAACATTTCTAGTCAGTTCTCATGCATCATTTTAAATTATACAGATAGCATTGTATTTGATGTCATTTTGATCTTTTCCTAGTTGGTGAAAGTTGGGAGCATTGCAACCACATATTGTTGATACTGATAACAATGGACGTTAATCCTGCTTGACATCTACACTTGCAGGTTTAATAGGTTCTACTTGAGCTGGTTCAGTATCGGCCTCAACCTGCCATAACATTAAGGTTTGGAGTTAAAATTATATTCATAAAGTTTATGAAGTTGAAGCATTCATACAAAAATACAAACATAATACAGCGCACGCATGATGCAACACCTCTGATGTGTGTTCCATGAGCGTTTACAATCACTCGTTTTCTTTTAAAATGTTTGATAAGTATGTAAAACATTAAGAATAAGTGAGTGTGGATACTCTTTATACAGATTGCTTCTGACTTAATTGGATATCACTCCAGGAATTTCACGTCAATCACCCTGTTTATTTATAAGGATTAGGTTTTCCACTTTTCCTTATTGCATATCATATTGTTGATGGCAGCTCCAGAACAAATCACAAATCAAGATAGTGCCATGCATATGCTAGGCAACAAGATTCAGAACCAATACCAGATCTAAATTCTAACTCCAGTTATAAGCTATAAGAGATAAGCTTGAAAGTAGAATACAAAATATCATTTTGTTCAACAGCTTTCCATAACATTATGTATTCAAGTTACTAAAGAGACACTGAGGAGATTAATGGGGTTCATGACCCAGTACACCATTGGCTATTTCCTGTAAACAGTGTTAATTCTCTCTTACCAACCAGGATGAAATCATGGACAACTACGCTACTAGAAATTCAAAGAATTTACCTTAAAAATGAGCACAAATCCTCTATCATTATAATTAAAATGGGATTTCTCATTATGATGCACTTAAAATTTTGGTTTGGAGAAAGTTTGCGCCACTTCAATTTCATGGAATGCCCCCACAACTCATTAGATGCTCATAAAAAATACATTTACAAGTGAGTTGCTAACAAAATAATCAAGGAATCTAACCCGAGTTATAGTGAAGTTTGAGCATTAAGTAAACTAGATGAGCGAACTCACGTTGGGTTCTATTTCTAACCACTACCTCGTTGAGCTCAAGCAGCAGAGATTGTTAGCCATCAGTCCAAGGTGTTTTTTTCCCCCAAGGGAAAGAAGGGAACTAATCCTTTTCGAGCACAATCAAGCATTCTCTCCACAACTAGAACCTAGATTTTCCCCATTGCCGTAGAGTGCCTCTACTACTACACCGTAACCCTTGGTGATAAAGGTCCTAGGATCAATTAAGGTTAACTAATGATTTGCCAATTATACACCCCAAAGGAAAATGAAAAAGGAAACAAAGATAGCTTCTTCACTCTTAATTTTGTAAAAAGGAATTAAACCCCCCAGTCCCCATGGTTGTTAACAACAGATAAGTTGAAGTTCACACCTCAAGTTAAACAATAACAAGGGCAAATTCAAAGTTCAAACAATATCCTATTGCATAGCTGTATATCATAAACCAGTTGCAATAATAATAATAATAAAATTCATTCATCATCGCTTACTTTAGCAGTATCCCTCTTGGCTGCAGGCTTGTATGGACATGCTGCAGGAGCCCTCTCTGGTTTCCTATACTCCCAACCAAAAAGCCTATAGATTTTCCCCTTTTGAAAAAAAAAAAAAAAAAAAAAAAAGCCATAAGCATCAATGTTAGAACCAATTACAAAAACAACACAAATATATGAAGCTTAAAAATTACTATGTTTTAAGGCTTTAGTACACATTAATTAATTAAACAAAAAAATATTCACCAGCATAGAAAAGAATTTTGCTTACTAAATTGTAAAATAACTACCATGAGTTAATTCAGATCACTAAAGTAAAGGTGAAATTGAGATAATAGTTACTACATTTTAGTTGAAACTCCAAACTAACAAATATTCATGGATTTCAATTTGTTCAGAAGAGTAACCAACCATAAATCCATACTGCACTCATCGGATCAGAATGAGAGTGAGTGAGAGAGAGAGATGTGAGATTAAATGATTTGATGTGATATGTACTATACTGAGTTGAATCGCAAATCAATCTCTATTAGGAGCATTGCCACTTATAAGATCTATTTTTCTTGTAAACTAGAGAGCAGTGCTCACTCTGCGTAGGTTCATAGAAGCATTAGTGCTATGCAGCTTCCCTCTGATGTATTTGGTTATGTGTATCTTTCTTCTTATTCTTCGTTCTTAATAGTCAAAACCATATCTAAGGATGAAAAAATAAGAATTAGAGTTGGGGTGAGAGTTATATTCATGATTGAATATATTTTGTGTTGAACTTATTTTATTTTCCCTCCCTATTTTGAGTGGTGGCAAAATGTTTTTCTAAGTTGTTTTATTTTATTTTCTATAAAAAATGTTAGAGAATTATTAGAATTTATTATTCTTAGCCATCAGTTAGTCATCAATGTTTAAAAATACAAAATGATGTATGTTATATCACTAAACTAAAAGAATTAAATTGATGACTAAGTAATGGTCAAAAACAATAAATTCTGATAGTTTCTTAGCATTTCTCATTTTCTATTTCTTTTTCGGGCACTCGGGCTGCTTAGTTAGATAAAGCCTCAAATTAATTCTAAAATATACATCATCTCAAATATTACTGTAATCCTAACAATAGAAAAATTGCTCGTTTTATATTGTAATTTATTCATTTTTCAGCCTCCCATGTTATAGAAAAAGAACAAGCATAATTACACGCCATTTTCCAAGTGAGAAGTAAGCCTGATGAGAAAATAGAGTGCGTTATTAAGCCAAACACAAGAAACATGAAGCTAGTGTCGGCAAAACTATTTTAAGGAACTTGCTTTTGCTTCATCTTTAACATACCATAAACCGATGAAAGCTAATTTTATACGCGGGATGCAAAAACGAAATGAACATGATGCGAATATATTTCACTATCTTATGACAAATCAATAAATTTAACGTCAGCAACCTGGAATGCTGGTCCCCATTACTATAATCAGATAATCCACATGCTACACATTTCCGGCATCCTGTACATGCAAAAAAATTAATCATGCCAGTAATAAGTGGGGGAAAAAAATTCTATTTGGTTACGAATTTCTCGCTAATCATTGAGTTATCTTGCAAACCAATTACTTTTACTTTCCTCATTCTGTCTCTGTCTTTCCAGCTAAAGGCGGAAGAAAGGATAATGGTTTCTATAAAGGGAAAATCGTGTTACCCTTTGATGATACTGCTTGCCACCCAATGCTGCCTATTCCTTAGTATCTTCTACCTCTTGATGAAGTTGGTGAAACGAATATAGGAATGACGATCGCATATTTGCCATTTCTACTAGTGTCTCTAGTGCTGCAAAGAATTTCATTCGACAGAATGTGTTATATCCTGGTTATCAGCACATTTGCAAGGGAAGCAAGGAGATTTAAGATCATCAATTCTTAATTCTTATATGTCTACCTCTCTCAAATGACATTTGGGCGGCTCGAAGCTTTGGCGGAATTAAAATTCCAAAGACTGACAATGACTTCGCTCGCTCCCTTCGAACCTGTGAATATCACCAACAACATTTATACAATAACTCAATTCAAAGCTTAGAAACTTGTACAAGGGAAATGTCTATAATTTGTTCACTCCATGATTCCATCATGGTAGCAATGATATTAATAACAATCCAGTGCAAGAAGAAGAAAGTGTAGAATACTTACTACTACATCATCATCATCTGCGAGTTCTGAAAATTTCTTTGCAATGGTCACCTCAGCAGTTTGTACAACCACCATGTATAAGAAAATTAGAAACATCTAACAGAAGTACTTAAAAGTACACAGCAGCAGAATCAAATAACAAATGAAGCAGAAGTTTGGTTGTTTCATTTAAAAATATGGTTAAATTAGCACAACCCTCGTTACTCAGGTAAGAATGCCATACCAGAAGATTTGGTGCTATTACTATCTTCATCTTCTTCAACTTCTTCAGAGGATACCCATTTACGCAACACGAACCATGCTTTTGCATCTACCGAGTCAACTTCAATATTCAAACAGATAAATAATCAAGAAGTACACAGCAAAAGGATTGAACAATTACCACCATGTTCCCCTATAAAAACACAAACTTTACCATCATATTCGGTAATCTTCAACGTTGTAGAAGCTGGATGGAATTTGAGGTCCAAAAGAGAAGTATTAAGGCGTGCAGTTCCCATGGAATGCCTCGCACTCGCTAATTCCATCCATGCCTGTCCAAAATTAGGGCAAGTGAATTGCAGATTTGTGAGAAGATTTTAGTTTTTTAGGGAATTAGGAAGAAGAATGAATACCTACTTGTCCAAGTGTGGAAGAGAGAGAGTGAGAGAGGGAAAGATAGCTATTAAGCGAGTCCATGAATTGCAACACGAGTTTCTCTTCAGCTCCAGGCTGGAGTCGCACTTCCCGTCGATTCTCAACTTCAACCCCCTCCTGCGGCGGTTCTTGATCGCCGCCACTTTCGGGAAAGAGATGCCGTTCCTCCATGAAAGTTAGTTAGTTCACAATTCCAGCCTCCGATCTCTGCAACGCTTGTTTGATCTCAATCTTCCATCATTTTCCAATGACCTACAAAAAAGAACAACCAAAGTATTCATCTATTCCAAAGTACCATTCCCTCATCCACCGAGTTAAAGCCCACGGCAAAAGAAAAGAATGGAAAAGCGAATAGGTAAAAGAAATAAAGAGAGGGAGAATCCAAGAGAATCTAACCAGCTGACTTCTGAAACGTTACAATCTTTTCAACATAGCAATAAAATCACAACGACAATAAAATCACAACGATAATAGCAACTTACCCACCAAGATTTAATTGGTGAAGGCTGCAAAAGTAAATAGACAGGAAAACACCAAGATTTTATCAAGTGTTGATGCAGCGACTTGCGCGGCGGCGGCAGATTGCGCGGCGGCGGCAGATTGCGCGGCGGCGGGCGCAGGTTGCGGCAGCGAGGGGAAGAGGAAGATATTGAGATTTGGAGTAGGGGAAGAGGGAGAGAGAGACGGGGATTGAAAATCCTAGCGGAAGTTGATAAAGAGAGGAAAACCCTAGCAGACCTCTTTTCTCTAAATGCCTTTGAATTTGAAAATAAAAGAAAAAGGGGACAAAGTTAAAAACCAATAATTTAAGGGGTCAAAATTTAATTAATAAATTTTTCAAAAAAAAAAAATGGGGTACATTTTATAATTATTTTTATGATGGTTAATGATAAACCTACAAAAATGTGGGAGCAAGGAATCCATGGCCGTGGATTATAGTTGGGAAAAAGAAAAGATCGATTTAACTTTAAAGGGGGTTTAAACATGGGAGGCCTAACACTTAATTTTTCTCATTCCCTTTAAAAAAATTTCATTAATGCGATCAACCACAACTGAATCATTACTTTTAAAATATTCACAGAGTAGGCTCCTTCAAGCCATTACGTATATATATCTTCTTGCTTTGTTCTTTTCCACTTTAATCAAGGTTCAAAGTAGGTTGAAATTTGAAACTTTGTTGTTTCTTAGTGTATCAATTATATTCAATTAACATAATTTCCTTTTATTTTAAACCGTGTAGAATAAGGAAGAAGATTGACGAAATAATCACAACCCACCCACAAAACAGCAACACAGCAGAATACTAAACAAAGCATTAACAAAATTAAAAAAATGAAGATCAAGTGAGCAAGCACTGACCTTCGATCTGAGGCGGCGAGCAGAATTACCAGATGAATCAGCACAAACACAAACCCAAAATCACAACACAGTTCAATAACAAGTAGCACAAACACAAATCACAAACACAACAAAAAGAAGAACAGAGCAGTGAGCAGTTAAAAAAAGAGAGAACAGAGCAGTGAGCAGAAAGCTAGAAACAGAGCGCGTGAAAAAAAAATGAAGAACAGAGAGCAGTGAGCAGGCAGTGCTGACCTTCGGTGACCAGACTAAGACGACGGCGCGAGCAGAGGGAAGACGAGGAAGACGGCGAGCAGAAGACAGGCGAAGACGACGAACACCCAGAGTGCAGACGAAGACGACGACGGTGAGTCAGACGAAGATGAAGCTGTTCGGCGAAGGGGCTAGGGCTTAGTGTGCAAAGGCTTCCACGGTTCGAAGAGAGAGAAAGTGAAGGACTGAAGTGAAGGCTGCTTTTTTCTTTATTTGAACCCTAAACGTACAACGACGCCGTTTATTTGACTGAAGGTTGCTTTTGAATTGATCTCTCGTTTTTTGTAAATATTTGATAAAACTAATAAGTAAAGCTTACTAATTAAGTAATTAATAAATTTGGTTCAGTGGCTAAGAATTTTTTGCACATACTTAAGGTCTTTGGTTCAACTCCTATATATATCATTTTTAAACATATATTATGAAGGTCCTTGGTTCAACTCTTATATATATCATTTTTAAACATATATGTATAACATATATTATGGAGGGTGTGCTCTACCCGCTCCGCAGGCCAACCCTCTCTGCGCCCAACCCTACTCGCAGCGGATCAGATTGGGTACCCGCGGATAGGTTTCATGCTGCCAGGCCTACAACTGATTTCCTTATGCATTCTATTAAAATGATCGATCAAGGCACGATATTATCTATATAATATAGCATTATATTTTTCTATTTTTATCTCTCACTTACAGAATGTAGATCAAAATGATTTACGTTATAAAACATAATAACCTTAGGAAATGAAGTCGTGGTGACTAACTTTAAGCATATTCGCCTGTAAATTACAGAATAACATATTGAACATTTCTAGTCAGTTCTCATGCATCATTTTAAATTATACAGATAGCATTGTATTTGATGTCATTTTGATCTTTTCCTAGTTGGTAAAAGTTGGGAGCATTGCAACCACATATTGTTGATACTGATAACAATGGACGTTAATCCTGCTTGACATCTACACTTGCAGGTTTAATAGGTTCTACTTGAGCTGGTTCAGTATCTGCCTCAACCTGCCATAACATTAAGGTTTAGAGTAAAAATTATTCATAAAGTTTATGAAGTTGAAGCATTCATACAAAAATACAAATATAATACAGCGCATGCATAATGCAACACCTCTGATGTGTGTTCCATCTTCCATGAGCGTTTACAATCACTCGTTTTCTCTTAAAATGTTTGATAAGTATGTAAAACGTTAAGACTTAAGAATAAGTGAGTGTGGATGCTCTTTATACAGATTGCTTCTGACTTAATTTGATATCACTCCAGGAATTTCACATCAATCACCCTGTTTATTCATAAGGATTAGGTTTTCCACTTTTCCTTATTGCATATCATATTGTTGGTGGCAGCTCCAGAACAAATCACAAATCAAAGATAGTGCCATGCATATGCTAGGCAACAAGATTCAGAACCAATACCAAATCTAAATTCTAAACTCCTGTTATAAGCTGTAAGAGATAAGCTTGAAAGTAGAATACAAAATATCATTTTGTTCAACAGCTTTCCATAACATTATGTATCCAAGTTACTAAAGAGACACTGAGGAGATTAATGGGGTTCATGATCCAATACACCATTGGCTATTTCCTGTAAACAAAGTGTTAATTCTCTCTTACAACCAGGATGAAATCATGGACAACTATGCTACTAGAAATTCAAAGAATTTACCTTAAAAATGACCACAAATTCTCTATCATTATAATTAAAATGGGATTTCTCATTATGATACACTTAAAATTTTGGTTTGGAGAAAGTTTGCGCCACTTCAATTTCATGGAATGCCCCCACAACTCATTAGATGTTCATAAAAAAAATATTTACAAGTGAGTTGCTAATAAAATAATCAAGGAATCTAACCCGAGTCATAGTGAAGTTTGAGCATTAAGTAAACTAGATGAGCAAACTCACGTTGGGTTTTATTTCTAACCACTACCTCGTTGAGCTCAAGCAGCACGTTTGTTTGCAATCGGTCCTAGTTTTATTTCCCCCTGGAACTAATCCTTTTCGAGCACAATTAAGCATTCTCTCCACAAGTAGAACCTAGATTTTCCCCATTGCCGTAGAGTGCCTCTACTACTACACCGTAACCCTAGGTGATAAAGGTCCTAGGATCAATTAAGGTTAACTAATGATTTGCCAATTATACACCCAAAGGAAAAATGAAAAAGGAAACAAAGATAGCTTCTTCACTCTTAATTTTGTAAAAGGAATCAAACCCCCCAGTCCCCATGGTTGTTAACAACAGATAAGTTGAAGTTCACACCTCAAGTTAAACAATAACAAGGGCAAATTCAAAGTTCAAACAATATCCTATTGCATAGCAGTATATCATAAACCAGTTGCAATAATAATAATCATAAAATTCATTCATCATCGCTTACTTTAGCAGTATCCCTCTTGGCTGCAGGCTTGTATGGACATGCTGCAGGAGCCCTCTCTGGTTTCCTATACTCCCAACCAAAAAGCCTATAGATTTTCCCCTTTTGAAAAAAAAAAAAAAAAAAAAAAGCCATAAGCATCAATGTTAGAACCAATTACAAAAACAACACAAATATATGAAGCTTAAAAATTACTATGTTTTAAGGCTTTAGTACACATTAATTAATTAAACAAAAAAAAAAATTCACCAGCATAGAAAAGAATTTTGCTTACTAAATTGTAAAATAACTACCACGAGTTAATTCAGATCACTAAAATAAAGGTGAAATTGAGATAATAGTTGCTACATTTTAGTTGAAATTCCAAACTAACAAATATTCATGGATTTCAATTTGTTCAGAAGAGTAACCAACCATAAATCCATAAGAATGAAAATCTGAATTATTTTGGCTATGCTCACAGAATCTAAAGTAATCAGAATTTCTGATCCGATTCGGTAGGATACATTACGAAACAGAAGAACTTACCATGATAAAATCGAAGAGGAGAGGGAGGATGTTGACGATGGGAACGAGGAACAGGGGCAACAAACAAGCCAAGCAAACCTACAAACACATATTATGAGAATTACTCAGCGTTCAATTCAATTATTAAATTCAGAATAAAACAAAAAATAAATAAAATCATAATTGAAGTAAACAGAAGCATGAATTGAGCGATTGAGTGAGGGGAGAATTACCATGTTTGCGGTGAATGAATGTTTTGGGAGCTCAAAGCTGACAAAAGAAAACCGAAAACCAAGTAGCGTAGAGATTCAACAAGGACAAGGTAGGTGGCAATTTGGTAATTCCAGAATCTCAGTTTGGGCCGTTTTGTCCTTTGAGCTTGGCCCCAAAAAAAATAAGCTGCACGAGAAGAGGTTGTGATACCAAAAACAAAAAAAAAAGGATATGTCCAAAACCAACCAAAAAAAGAAGAGAATGAAAACCTTGACCAAGACTTTTTCTGCAGAATAAAAAAAATGTCGTTACATTTACCAAAAAAAATATATCGTTACAAGGTAGAAAAATTATAGACTGGAAAATATTACAGATTAATTACCAATTTGGTGCCAAAAGATTCAGCTGCCAGCCAAAAAATTTTAAAAGATATTATCAACAAAATATTCTAATTTAAAAATATGATAAAAAAATTAATAAATATATTTTTTTTGTAAGTAACAATAAAATTTTTATATTTAATAAATGATTTATGGAATCTAAATTTTTGCAATAATATTTGAATAAATATTTTTTTTTTGTAAGTAACCACAAAACTTTCATATTTAATAAATTATTTATGGAATCTAAATTTTTGCAATAAATATTTAGAAGTAAATATTTTAATAAAATTTAAAATAAAATATCCGAAAAATTTTAAAAGATATTATCAACAAAATATTCTAATTTAAAAATATGATAAAAAAAATCAATAAATATATTTTTTTGTAAGTAACAATAAAATTTTTATATTTAATAAATGACTTATGGAATCTAAATTTTTGCAATAATATTTGAATAAATTTTTTTTATTAAGTAACAACAAAACTTTCATATTTAATAAATTATTTATCGAATCTAAATTTTTGCATTTGAATAAATATTTAGAAGTAACTATTTTAATAGAATTTAAAATAAAATATCCGACCTGCCGGATTCGAACCAGCGACCTAAGGATTAACTGGCAGATTACCCACTACAGTCCTCCGCTCTACCAACTGAGCTAAGGTCGGATTTGTTGATGGCAAGTTGTTGATAAACTTATATTAGTCTGAAACAAACAATATTCTTTTACCATTACTTTTCATGGCCTTATATATGCAGAGTAAATTTTATGTGTGCGTAGAACATTTACTAGAATTTTATGGATAAAGTATTTTGGGTCGGTTATTCTTTTCTTTTTTTAATAATGTAATCATCTCTAAATCTCTAATTGTTGAGTAAATATTCCTTCAAATTTCAACATTTACTATAATTTTTTTTTCACATACTTGATAGATGATGATGTAATTTACACCTCATAAGTAAGAACATTTCCACATCGTAGAGAAGCCTAATGAAAAGAAAGTAGGAGAGAGTGGAGGATTATTGTATTTGTAATGCTAACCATATCTATTTGTTTTTTGAGAACATTCCATATATCATTTTCACTTTATTGATAATAATTCATCAAAAGCTCCCCACTAACAACCCTATTTATATCATCATTCATGCATTATGGGGCCTCTACATTATTTCCTAAATTATTTTTCTTCAACAAGAAGTTCATATATGTTAAATTGGAGGAACCATCACGTTTCATCAATTTATAGTATGCAACTTTAATAATTGTGTTGTTAGTTACATATTCTTTTTGTCTTTGTACATTATTATTAATTATCACCCATGTGAATAATATATATTATATCAGTTTGGTTTACCAAAAGTTGAAACCTTATTTTTCAAGAGAGTATTGTTGTGTCACTGGCCAATGAATTGTTGCATACACAAAACGGAATTCAAACCTTCGACACTTGCTTAAGCGGACGAGTTAACTGATTATTAGATCAACCCAAATCGGTTATTACTATCTAATATATATTTATCTAGTTTAGCTCTTTCATAGCACGTTCCTCTAATAACTTTACATTCATTACACTACAACATTTTCTCATATCTAATATAAACACAAAGAAAAAAGAACTAAAATTTCCCTTATTATACTAAAGAGTTACACTTATTACAATTGTTATGAACCAAAATGTTAATTTAAAATTTTAAATAAACCAACAATAAAAATGGTTGCATGTATTACACTTGGATACACGTTCTATTTAATTTTGCACTTGAAGGTTCCTTGGAGTAAATGAAATTAAATGAAAGAAACCAATTGAAAAGTTTCAGAACTACTGACAATGTTTAAATTCTCTTATAGTTATTGCCATGGCATTTAGTTTCATATATTCCAAAATAAAGTAAGGTGAAAACTGAAAACTGAAAAGGGAAAATATTTAATTTTCAAGAAAAAAAAAAAAGAAAGATGAACAAGAATACAAGATTCATGTGAATCAAACTCTCATCCATAGTTAAAAAAAAAAAAAAAGTAGAAAGTGGTCACATTCAACTTACACAGTCAACAATAATATAATGAAGTAACTATGCATATATATGCACAATTACATACCTAAATTAAAAAAAAACATGTAAAATAAAATAAAAGAAGGAAAAATATCATTACATAATTAAAGTAACAATATGACATAACAAAATGAGGACTGTGCTTATAATATTCGCACTCATAACTCAACTGTGCCACCATTCAGCTGACATAATAATTATTGACCCTCTGCTTCTCATTCTCTTTTCATTATTTTCCTCTTCTTCTTTTTTTACCTTCTAAAAACAATAATAAAAAAAAGTCCACACTTTTCATCAATGTTGCTTTCAAGCTAGGGGACCCCAACTCAAGTCATCACCACAAAATATAAAAAGCTTTCTTAAAAATATATAAGAAAAATTTTGACTAAAATTTCAGTCCTCACAAAATTAAAAATTATAATTTAATCCCTCCGCGGGACCAATTTCATTTATTTTTTAAAAATATTTGAACCAAAACGACATTAAAAGAAATTAATGTCGGAGATAACAGAAGGGATGGTTTGTAGGTGCTAATTTTTGGTTTTTTTTTTTTTTTATTGTTAAAGACTTTGCTGCTCCACTTTATTGTGTTGAGCTATTTTGTTAAAAAAAAAAAAGAAATTAAAATTCTATAGGGACTAAAATCATAATAAATCACTCATTTTACACCCAAAAACGGTTTTCTTAGGGCCTTAAATTATTAATAAAATAATTCACTTTATAATAATAAAGTTTATATATAATTATAATTTAACCCCAACATTCAGGTGTTAATCTATGGTCCCTTTTGGGGTCTTGGCAATAGTTATAAACCATATGGTGTCTTTGGACCCACCTCATGGTCCAATATTGTTGCCTGGTCAAGCCACCGGACCTATATGGTGAGGCTGAGACTGGGTGGCACCACCGTGATGCATAGGCTGAGCAACCACTAGCCTTGAAATTTGTGTACCTTGCAACAAAAGGTTGGTACCTATAATCAGCTTTGTACTTGCCATCTTCAGTTGCCCATGATGATGCATCCCATATTGAACCATAAACCCACATTGGTCTTAGTGGAAATGTGTAAGCACTCTTTCTAGGGTACCTTCTTATTGGCACATCATCCACTAGGAATCTGATACATTATTATTGTTTAATTAATATAATAATAATAATGATGTTAGTTTAAAAAAAATGTTTAATTACTCTATTAGTCTTTATAGTTTTATCGAATTTTCAATTAGGCTTTTATACTTTTTTTTTTATTGAATTCCTATACTATATCAGATTTTGTAACTAAATCTCTACCGTAACAAAAACGTTAGAATTAACAGAATATTATATTTAATTATACAGAATATTTAGTCAAGTGTTAGGCATATTTGTTTTGTTTAACAAAATATTCCATTAATTCTAATGTTTTTGTCACGGCAGAGACTTAATTACAAAATTTAATATAGTATAAAAATTCAATCGAAAAAAAATATAGAATCCTAATTGAAAGTTCAATAAAATTATAAAGATCAACAGAGTAATTAAACCTTACAAAATAATGTATATAAACTTGTTAAATGGGAATTACTTATAATAAGGATTAATTAGTAGCACATGGCTAGCTACTAAAGTTAATTTTATAATAACTTTAATGAATGGTTTTAAAATAAACAAGTAGATTAGTAAATTAATGAGAAAAAAATCAGCATACAATTAGCAAAATTTATTTCAGTTTTAGCCGATGAATTACTACATATATAAAATGAGATTTAAATTGAATTACTACATATACAAAATGAGATTTAAATTTATCACACTTATTTAAATCCAAGATAGTTCATCAAATTGTTTTAACATGATTAAATATGTCAAATGCCTCTTTAGCTTTTTTTCCCTAAATTTCAGAGCAAATGAAATTATTTCCCTTTCATCTTTTAAAATATCATTAAAATTGTGCCTACACTCTGGTGCTTAATATTGTTGCTAATAAGGACCAATGATGTGAATGACACATACATATATATAGGATCCGAAAATATATTTTTTTTTATAAAATATACTTTTTTTATTATATAATATTTGTTCACATATTTTTTTAAATTTCATTTAAAAAATGTATGATAAAAATTACGCTTTATAAAAAATTAAAAAAAAAAAAATTTGTGAACAACCATTCCACGTGGAATCCAACCTTAATTATTATATATACACTATATTATTGATTGGTTTATTCTTTCTATGCTTTCTCTTAAATATGCTTCAGCCTTCAGCAGAAAATGAAATGTGGCTATCATGTTTCTACTATATTCTCTATTGAAATAGGTCTCAAAAGTCAAAACAGTAATCTTGTTTTGACACTTATTGAAATGCTATACCTCTCATTACCACTGTGTTTCTATTATTAACTAACAATGCATTATTTTTTGGTTAATGAGCAATGGTTTTTAAAATACATTTTAATTCAGAGAAAATGATGTGACATTCTTATTCAAACTTAAATAAATAATAAGTTGCAATTATTGAGTTGAAATATAACATACATTATTATTTCTATCTCACAGATTATTGTGACTATATTTTTCTTATTATTTTTTTTTTGTTGTCTCGGTATCTTTCAATTTAACAGAAGAAGAATTAATTTACTGTGGATTTGAATTTTATTTAAAAGTTTGCTGCTGACTAATGGATTATTGCATGCAAAAAGCAGAATTCGAATATTCGATACTTATTTAAAATGACGAATGAGCTGGATACTCGACCAATCCAAATTAATTAAAATTTATTTATTTTTAGTAGTCTAGATTTTGAGCTCTATGACAAGGGAAGCAAATATACTAGAGATATAGTTACTATTTTAAATTAAATGAAATTAGCGAAATTCTTAAAAATATAATTTAAGCAACAATAATAAAGGCAATATATTTTAGTATGGAATATTTGAAGGGTAGGACAAAACAAAAGAACTTTAATTTTGCTTAGAAAAATCTATTGTTTTTATATAATTTAAAAAAAAAAAGAGTCACAAGAGGAACAGTGACTTACATGATTTCTTTAGGAGACCAAAGAATAGCATAGTGATGAAAATCTTTGGTAGGATCAAACCACAAATGGAACTTCATCTCTCTTCCTATAATCGTTCCATCCCCACTTCCTCTTATGTAAACATTTGTTTGTAAAGTATAAGGTTTTCCAAATGTGGTCCCAAGAAACTCTATGTCCACTTCATCATGGAACCCAGGGTGTGCTTCATTGTTAGAAAGCTGCAATATAATTAATTAATTAATTAAGCTAGCTAAACATGATTAATAATGTACAAAGCTAATTCAAATTATTCATTTTGAAACTCAAATTAATTAATTTGATCATATGATGAAAATATTATACATAGAAAGCTGTTATAACTCCTGCAGTGTAGCCAGGGTGGAGCTTAATTGAAGCACCAAAGTAACCTGATCTAAATGGACGAACTGATTTGAATCCACTCCCTGTTAACCATAAAAAAAGGATACATTTCAATGATACATAGTAAATAGATTATTAACACATTTAATTAACCAAGAAAATAATTTTCTTTGTTGAGAATACTTGTGTATTTACAATTTAAATAGTAGATTTAATTATTTTGTTAGTCTTTATCATTTCACTAAATTTGTAATTTAGAACTTTATACTTTTTTTTAATTGGGTACATTATTTTTAATTTTATAATTAGATCCTCGCTAGTGTAAAAAAAAATTATAATTAACAAAATATTTATCCTCAAATTAAAGCATCTACAGTTAAAAACCTAATTATATCTTAAACCACATATTTTTTTAGAGAAATATTTTATTAATTTTAATATTTTTATACGAAAAAAACTTAATTATAAAATTAAAAGTAGTGTAGAGACTCAATTAAAAAAAAATATAAAGACTTAATTAAAAATTTGATAAAATTATAAGAACTAACAGAATAACTAAATCTTAATAGTACATTTAATATTGTTTAAAAAATATCTATATTTATTCTTTTTTTTTCTGTAACTTATATATATATATATATATATATATATATATATATATATATATATATATGAACAATGCATTAAATGTGGTTAAAAAAAATATGTAAGTATATTATTTCTTATAAATATATATAAAAAATAATTTTATAGGCATTTTGAAAAGAAAAATTAAATAAGTATGTGATAATGTGTTGAATAATGCTATATAGTAGATAGATAATGCATTTAGCAAATTAAAATTAAACAAACCTGAGGTTCTATCAAGCCAAATTGTTAATGCATTATTGTTGTCAAGTGCTTGGTGTTGAGGACCCCAAAGGTTTCTAAATCCTTTGTAAAAGTTCATAGACCTGAATTTGTGACTTGGCCAGTATCCTGGTGAAGGAGGCCAATATCCTCTGCTTGAATAACAAGGTTCCATAAACAGTGATGAAGAAATAGCAAAGAGAAATAATAGTAGAGCCTTCATCATATGAATGAATGAATTTGATGAAGTAGAAGTGATGTATTTAGAAAGAAAAGAATGATGTATGCTGGTGATTCTGGTAAGTGTCTATAAATGCAGATTTGTGTGAGTGTGAGAGTGAAAGAGAAAGACAGAGACTTATCAAGATCATGAACAACAGAGTATGGTAGTAGTACATTATTTTTATATAATAATAAAATAAATATGAGAATAATTAATGGGCCCCCTTCTAAAGAGATAAAAAATTGTGGTGAATTTGAGGAGGGATTAAAATACTAGCTAATTAATCATATTAATCATTAATTGAGGAATGGTGCATAGTCCAAATATTGTAGAATGTTTTATTAATATTAAAAAAATAGATACTAACAAATTAATATTTTTTAGAGAAAAACCCAAAACAGTCTTAAAAGACAACGAGGTCCTTGATAAAAAGAAAATTCAACCTGATTCCCGACAATTATCTCGAAAGGACAACGAGGTCTCTATGAAAAAAAAAATCAATGTTATTTTTTTTTTGCACATGACTAATCTGTCCAAAAAAAAAATCAGAAATCAAATTGGATGTTTTTTTTTTTAAGAACCTCGTCCTTTTGAGATAATTATCAGGAGGTGGATGGAATATTCACTCTATTTTTTATCAATATTTTAAATTAATACTTTATTTTAAGAATTTAAGATTTATAATTTAAAATTTAATAGTGACAAAAAATATAAAGTTTATTGAATATGCACCACTATTAAACTTGGTTTGAAAGTTTGGAGAAGATGATGGCACACAGAAAGGAGGTAGATGAGGGTGCTTTAAATGCTCCCCAAAAAGTAAAAAATTGTGTCTGTCTCTGATCTTTGCAAATAGTTGCTGGAATAACCCCCCATTTTTTTACAATATATAAAAGTCTTTTCACCATCATCTATCTACCTCTTCATTTTGTCTGTTTACTAGTCACTATGAAAACAAAAGTGGGGATCAGATTTTGTAGTAAGTAGTAACGGAATAATTCTGCATAGTGGTACCGTTTTACTAATTTTATTTTTTAGATTCTAATTATATTATAGTGATAATCGAGATTGGATTTTGGATGTTATAGTCATTTTTTAACCCCTTTTCGATCTAACTTAGTAAATAGAATAATGATTTAGTTATATTTTTGCTACACTAATTAGTGTGAAATAATGACGTTTTCGTTTTCACATCCAATGAAGGTTAAAATGATATTATTTTAGTTTTGGTGTGCATGATATCAAGTTATCAACTCGGTCTAATCTGTTCGGGTAGGGTAAAATTCAATCCGGATATGTTTACAGGTAGGGTAGGATATAGATTTAGGGTGTATCATACCATACTCTATTCGCATCCCATATATAACATATACGGATTTAGAGTGTATCCTATCCTACTCTATTTGCATCTTATATATAACATATATTTTAAATTAAGTATATAGTGAAGGAGATAAGAGTTGAAACGACAACCTCCCTCATATAATAACTTGTTATAAGTGAGCAACCACTAAACTAGTTAATTAATTTAGTAATTTAGAACATTAGTTCTTTATTTTTTATTTTATTAATATGTATAAAATTTGGAATGATTGAATTTTATATTTGCTTTGAAAAAAATTAATATTTCTGCGAGTAGAATAAAATAGGATAGGATTTAAAATTTTAAGATGCGAGTAGGATTAGAGTTGAGAGATTCTCAACCCGTAAATAGAATAGAATAGAGTTTTAATAAAAATTTTAACCCACAAATAGAATTAGAGTATTCTACCCTACTCTACCCATTGTCAGTCCTAATTATAATGGATAGAGTTTAACTTTATAGTATAATTGAAATATGAAGCACCAAATTAATAAAAACGCAAATGTGAGGAAATATTATGAAAATTTATTCGTGGTAACTAGTGAGTTTCACATAAATCTCAAGTAATGTGAAAATCCCGAATGAATGGAGTAAGTGGGCCAAGAACTTAAACCAATAATGGTCCCAATTTTTTATTTGAGGGTCTACCCCTATGATCCATTGCCGCGTTGAATAAATCCTTGTATGCATGATTCATAATCTTAATAGGGTTCTTGAATCACGCTCTGTTGTCACAAAATTTTTAATCTCTCACTCTGATAAAAAATAAAAATAAAATAAAAAAATAACTCCATCAATATAAAGGGAAAATTCCAGATATTGTGTGGAGACAAAGTTTGTAACATAATAAGTACTGATAGGTCTTGTACTATTAATGCGATACCATTTTCTCTTACTTTCGGCTATTCTATTAATAATAAAACATTAAAATGGGTAATGCTAGGTAATTAATAACTTTTTTTAATAACATGAACAATTACTAATTAAATTAAAACATATTATATTTTTAAATTATTTATCTAAATTTTAATATTAGAATAATCATCCGTACACTTAGTAAAATGAACATTCGATATATTCATTGTTCACATTATTTAATATTTTTATTGTCTACCTATATTTTTCTTAATAAAATAATCTCCTTAGATAACCAAGAGAGATTTAATCAACAGGAAATCAATAAATATTTTTTAATTGTATTTTATATTAATTAATTAATAATTATTTAAATTTTATTTTTAAAAAATATAAAATTATTAATTATTAATTGCAATTATTTAAAATTAACTAATTAAAAATGGTTTAGCTTTACTTTTCCGTTCAATAATCATATTTAGTGTACTATGCCAGTGCTAAAGTTCTCTCTCTTAGGATGTAGTTAATTACATGGTTACAATGTTCGGTCAAAATAAGTTAAACATCTTTTCAAATCAAAATGGTTTATTTCTTCTAATAGATTTGGCTTATTACCATATGCATCATCATGACTTAGATCTAAATTTTAGGATTTTGATAACATGTTTTGATTTAATTTGAGTCTTTCGCTTAATAGATGTCTCTCTTGATTTTTCATCAAAAAATAATTTTTTTATTATTTTATAGACAATAAAAATATTAAAAATCTAAGATAAAATTAGTGCAATCAATACTTTATTAGGAAGATAATTATTAAACATAAAAAAATATACTTTATCCACTTGTCAATCATTAATTATATTTATTGTTCGAAACACATATAACAGAAAATAACTCATAAATCATGCAGTAATGCAAAAAAAAAAATTAGAGACAAAACAAATTTTCGATCTATAGTCTAAGAACCAAAATCGTATTTAAATCTAATAATTATGGATGGCAACACCACTCGAACCCACGGGTACCCATTCCGCCCCTACCAGCTCGGGGCGGGTAATTATTCACCCCACATTGGGACGGGTTTTTAGCGGGGCGAGTTTTTGGGCGGGATGGGACAGGGTCAGGTTTATATGTACTACCCGCCTCGGTATATGTATAATATATAATTTTAATTTATAATATGTGTAATATATGTAAAATAATTAGTAAAATGATTAATAATATTGTATCATATTTAAAATTTTACTTTAATTTATGTTATGTATCTGATGATGGTTATATAAAATTTGAAATTTTATTTTATTTATTAGATTTTAATAATTATAGGGGCGGGGCGGGTACCTGCGCAGACGGGTTAGGGTTCAACCATTTACTACCCGCGGGTAGAAACGGAGTGGATTTTATGCGGATTATTGTAAGATAGGGCGGGGTCGGTAGCGCAAAAACTCGCCCCTACCCGCTTCGTTGGCACCCCTACTAATAATAACCTCAACCCAACTAAGTTTAATTTTGTGAAAGATTATTTTTTTGTATACATATAGAAAGGTTAATTAGAACTTGCAACTTTACTTGGAAAGTTGAGATTGTGGACCACCGACGAATAATGTCCTACAAATCTAACATAAATATTGAGGTTTTAATTTTAAGTCTTAGATGCCACAAGTACATGAACTTAAGGCATGGTTCCCCAAACAACAAACCATGAAATCAAAAGACATAGATCTAGAAGAAGCCATATTAGCAAGCTTATATATATATATATATATATATATATATTTTTAGAAGCACCGTTACACGTACATTTTTCAAAGAAATAATAACACCCCCCAAAAAAGCAAGCATATAGTCACCAACATATATATTACTAAGTACTAACACAACCTCAAATTATGCAATATTAAAACATTGAATGTGACAAGAGAGAAAAACTATATGATTATATAGTAGTTATTAACAGGGACTTTCAAGAGCTTCTTTTGTTGACCCTTTTTTTTTAAGTGTGTAAACTAAATTCACATACATACACACGAGTGGAGGAAAATAATGCATACTATTTTGTCGGTCACACACTCATGTAAGAGAGTGAGAAAAAATGAAGAATGAGTTGTTGATAGCTTGATTGAAATGGAAGTAGGGACATCTTACCTTAGCCGACAAATCACAAAGATTTTGCATCATATATAGGTCCCTTTGAATTGGTTGCGTCTCAGAACTTGTGCAGAAAAATAATGGTTACATTAATTTTTTATGTCTATTTTTTTATATAGTATAGAAGATAAATATTTTGTTTTTTTACATTTTAATTATTTTTAATAGAAATATATGAACATAACAATGATACAAATAATATATTTTAATTTGTTTATAAAAATATAAAATAGAGTTTAATTTTAAATATATGTACTCAATCACATCTATTTTTTTAGATGACTGTTCATATGGTTAATGTAAAAAATATGCATAATTGAATGTATGTATAAAAGTGATGATCTATGCTAATAATACATTAAAATAAAATTTTATAAAATATATAAAAGTTTTTTATACCATATATATACATGCGCATGCCAGATTTGTTGCTATCCAATAATAATGCATGTTGTGTTTTAAATCTTGTATTTTTTTTAGTAAAAAAAAGGTTTTAAAAAAAATGGGGTCTGTGATTTAGAATGTTGAATAGTGTGACATCTTTCTAATTAAAAAAAAATTATACTAGGTAACTAATGATTTTCTTGAACAATATAAATAACGGGATCTAAAATTGGCTCAATTTAAGTAAAACACACTATACTCTAAAATATTCATCTAAATCTAAATATTAGAATAACTATCCATGCACCTAGTGAATTGAACAATCGATATATCCATTGTTCATATTGTTTAATATTTTTATTGTCTACCTATATTTTTCCTATAAAAAAAAAGTTTAGAATTCAAAATCACAACTTATTTTGTGAATATATAATAAAAATTTTAGCTAATTTTCATTTTCATTGGGTTGATCTTAGTCTTCATTGTTTATATAACATGAATAATATATATGTATAGTTTCTATTTCTTCATTCTCATACAGTTTGGTACTTTTTAAGAATTTAGATTATGTTCACAACTTAATTATCATGCTGCATTTCCTATTTCCACGTTTCTTTGTTGCAATAATTAAGTCTTGCCGTGAAAGGGAATTTTTTTTTAATTTTTCCTTGACGAAGAGGTTCTAGTATTGGGGTAAAAAAGAATTTTATGGATTAATTTTCTATCAGATTTTACTAGGTAGACAATAATTTTTGTGAATAATATGAACAATAAACTCTAAAATTAGTCTAATAAAGTAAAAATACACTACACTCCAAATTATCCACCTAAATCTTAATATTAGGATAACCATCTGCACATCTAGTAAATTGAACATTTGATATATCAATTGTTCACATTGTTTAGTATTTTCATTGTCTACCTATACTTTTCCTTTTTCTATATTTTTGGATAAAATCTTAAAATCAACAATGTTGTTATCAATGGTGGTGGGGTGATTAATGATTATCTCGAATATCATTTTCAAGAAAGTGGAAGTATCATAGATTAATGAATTCAACATTTAATGAACTTTTTCAAGGAATATGGGATTTATTTTTCGAGTAGATATGTGTCTTTAGTCTGTTAAAAAATGGCAAAGTGTAAGGAGATTATTTAGTTAATTTTAAAGAAAAAATGTGTCAAAAACAATATCTAGCTAGCTACCATTCATGATTTGCTTTTTAACAGTTTGGTGTACTGATAATTTTCTTTCAAGTATATTTTGTTTTTTGGTGACTTTTCTTTAAAGTATTTTGATTCTGATCTATAGCATGTGCGTTTTTGTTTTATTTAATAGTAAACTAATAATAACTAATTTAGTCAAAACTACAATCATCCATCAACAAATTTGATAATGATGATTTTCATTTTTTTTTCATATATACTTGGACTCTAACTTTAATGTATAACATATATATAAATATTTATATCACAAATTATAAATGCATAACAATTTTTTTATTAGTTATATTATCATTTTTTATACCAATTATTAAAGTTTTAAAATTTAATAAGCCTTACACTTTTAAAAAATAAAAATCAGTTATAGCATTGTTAAAACATAATATTATTATAATAAAGATAATTTTTTTAGTGATAAATTTTTATTCTATTAAATTTTATATTATCTTGAGAAATATATCCTATAATAATAATAAAAATAAAAATTAGGTTATACAATATAAGATGATATTTTTTTGTCATAATAAAATGATAATTTTTTTTGGTTGCCCACGGTATCCCCCAGTCTGAAAGGTCAAGATCTAATCCGTCGCGGATCGGAGCTCTATTTAAGGGTCTGTCGCTGACCAATCGATTGCTACATGCACAAGGTGGGATTCGAATCCCCAACACTTGCATAAGCGGACGAGTGAGCTGGTTTAATAAAATGATAATTTAATAATATTATAACCTTAGTTTGTGTGTATTAGCTTACTAAACTACGGCCCAATTAAATTGGGCCAAATAAAATTGGGCTTTCAGCCCATAACTGAAAATCTTTATCCAAATTACCATAATTGCCACTACCACAACAAAGTCGCCATTCACCCGAGCCTCCATCGCCACCTCTCTCAGCTCCGCCGTGCACCACCATAACGTAACCCCAATTCACAGGTACATCAAACTTGTTAGCTTCTTCTGTTTTCTCTTATACGCTTACATACGTATATACATACATACATATGTACGTATTCATAGAAAAGCTTTCAGATAGATATGCATCATGCACCATACGGTTGTGTGTACTGTATTGTTGCTTAATAACGGAGTCCATGCTCTGCAACTAACTAACTAACTAACTAACTGAGCTGAATCCGTTGAATTACATGCCTTTTATTTTCCCCTGCTTTTAGAATGAGATGATTAGGTACAACATTTTTTTCTCTATTTATGTTAAATGCTGCAACTTTACCTTCAAATGGATTCAAAGAAAGTAGGATAATTGCAAGTTTAAGGAATAGGATCGTCAAGAGCAAAATGTTCCATTATACACTGATTTCTGGTTTTTATAAAAAGAAAAATAAATAAATAAAATTGGAGATTGGAATTTTTGTTGATTTTTCATCTTGAAATATTTCGTTATACAAGTTTCTTAGTTTTTGGAAGCTATCTATTTCATGTCATTGTAGTAAATTTTCCGCTTGAGCTATAGTTCATTGGCCTTATTAGTTGTTACCGTCTTTGCGATATTGTTCAACAATAGTGTTATAAAAAATCAGGCATTAGATGTATTTAGAAACTTAATAGCTCGTGTATTTCTCATGCTACGAGTATAGAAGTTAATGGGAGTGATCAAGGATGGCACAATCTCTGGGGTTCTTCCCGACACTCGAGGATTTTTGGTGCACTATCCTGGTTATCCATCATCAGTTTCTCGAGCTTTAGATACTCTTGGTGGAATTCAAGGCATCCTTAAGGTACCAAGATAAGTTCATTATGTTCATGCCGATTATGTTGCTCTTCGTATTCAAAGGACTAATTTGTCAATGAGTTTTGGTTTATGTGAACTTTTACTTCTGTTATGGCCTGAAGTGAATTTTTTTAGGCTCGCAGTTCAGAATCAAACAAACTGGAGCTCCATTTTCGCCCTGAAGACCCATATTCGCATCCTACATTTGGGGAACTTCAGCCCTCCAACAATTTTCTTCTCAAAATATCTAAGAGAAAACCACATGATACTCATGATGCCAAAGATGATAACAGCATGTCCAGATATAGAACGGAAAATGGGATTCAAGAAAACCAACCAGAAAGCGACCAAATGGCTACCAATAATAAAGCTGAGGACTGTATATCTGCAAATGAAGAGGGCAATCTTTGTGCTGATATTGTTTCTCATTTTCCTAAAGCATATTGTTTTAATGGTTAGAAATTTATAGTTGCTTTTGTTTGGATGTTTTACTTTCCATGCCAAGAACTTAGTGGATTTATTAGCCTTAAACAACCTGTGAAGCAAATTACTTGGCTTCTATTGTTGCATTTCAAAATTATGAAGGAATGGCAGACTATCAACATGTAGTTCCTGTTCATGCGGATGTTGCCAGGAGGAAAAAGAGAAACTGGGCAGAAGTAGAAGAGCCAGCTTTTGGTGAATATCTAGTTTTAATATTCTGTCACTTCAACCTAATGTTTTTAAATGTCTCTTTTACCATGTCAAATGGTTTGTGTCTCTATTCTATAATAGATAAGGGAGGTCTCATGGATGTGGATCATGAGGATGTTATGATCATAGCTCCTCCTCTTTTTTCTCCAAAAGATATGCCAAAAGATCTAGTGTAAGTTTCTCTGATATTCTAGTTTTAAATCATAACTTGTGCCTAAGAGAATGAAAAACTCAGGGATCAGCATTGATGATTCACTAGTTATCTTTGCACAGTTGGACTAGTATTTTCATTTTGCTTTAACTCTATTTTGCTTTCAGCTTGAAACCACCTGCCATATTGAGTTCAAAACTAGGACAAGAGGAAGTTGTGCCAAATCACGTTGAGGTAAATTTAATCTGAGTTGATTTTGTAGTAAGGATCTAGGCATAGATTTCAATCCTTTTGGTATACTAGAATATAAGAGCGACTGTTGATATGTATTTCTACAATGCTACATGATAATACAGATCCATAGCAGCAAAAGTTACTCAATGCCATGTGTGCAGACGGACATGGAGCAAGTTCTTGCACTTGATTTCGACATTAAAGATATCCTTTTCTGTTGGTTTTGGAGGAAATTTTGGTTAAACTGTTAATACTTCTGAGTTCTGACTCTTAATGATTTATAAACAAGAGAACAAGAAAATATTCTAGAGACATATTGCAATAAAAATTTACTTTAGTGTTTCTGGTTTTACTTAGCTTGCTTACAGATTCCTAAGATAGTTAATTGGGAGGAATATGTACCACAAGGTTCGGATCAGCGGGAATCACAAATGGCTGTATCTAGATTGTTTGATGAACGGCCTATATGGTCGAAAAATGCCCTTAGTGAACGCTTGCTTGATATTGGCTTAAGATTTACACATAGCATGCTTAGAAGGTGACTTGCCCAAAATCTAGTCATTGGCTTTTTAATTTGCAGCAATTGAAATGCTAGATACTTGTGCAGTAACCTTTTATTCTCTGTTCTTGTAGGCTTTTGTCTAGAATTTCCTACTACTTTTCCAATGGACCATTTCTAAGGTTCTGGATCAAGAAAGGATATGATCCACGCAAAGATCCTGATTCTCGCATGTATGACTTTCTCCTTATTTGTAAATTTCTTAGTATATTTGTCTGTAGCTATTATTTAGGAGTTCTTTTCAGCATTAGAATCTTATCTGGGACGGGATTGTTTTTTATATAAATATTAATAGTTTATACTTTTCTCCAGGGTTTTGAGAATGCAAAATCTTCATCATGTCAATTAGTCCTCATAGGTTTTTGTTATGTATATATATATATGATCTGATCTTTGTTGACTATGTTTGTGTTTTTGAATCGGCAGTTATCAAAGGATTGAATATCGAATTCCAATCCCATTACGAAGTCACTTTCTTGCTCAACCAGCCAATAGGTATGTTCCTTCATTTTATCTCTTGCTTTACAAAGCAACGTTGTTAATGGAAACTTGGAAGCACTCCATTCATGTGTATGAATGTGAACGAGGAAACTGAAAATAACAATGTAGATAAACATATGCAACAGAATGCAGGTACGAATGAAGAAGATATCGTACAAAATTCTTTACAATTTCAATTAAATTTATATGCATCCTAAAACTGGATTTTTTCATGTACCTTAATATAATAACATATTTGATTTTGGTGGTTGTCACTATTTATGATTAGTATATTGTTCTTTGTGCTGTTTTCTCATTTCTTAAGGCATTTGTTTTATTTAGGCTAAAACCTAGATGGGAAGATATATGCACCTTTCGAGCATTCCCTTACAAGCTGCAGACATCTTTACAGTTATTCGAGCTTGCTGATGATTATATTCAATCAGAAATAAATAAGCCTCCATCACAGGCATCATGCACTGTAAGTTTTGTGAACCTTTATTGAATATCTCAACTCATATATGTTAGTTAGCAAAGTACTCTACTCTGCTCTTGGCGTGTTCATTCCCCTAGCATGAGGTAGAGTTCTATGTTTACTATGGATGATATGGACTTTGTCCTTTTTTTCTTCCTCCTTCCTCTTTGCTTGAATGAGCAAATAGGTAGCTGTTTTATTCCATAAAATTTTCTTCTATTCTGAAATTTTGTGCATATTGAATTGCTGTAATTTATGCCACACAAATCAAGTATACAAAATTACCTTAATTTTATCTTCCATGCATGAAGATTTGTTGAAAGATATTCCATTAACCATCTTAGTATTTTGTAGTTTGCAACGGGGTGGTTGTCACAGCACATGCTAAATTGTATTAGACAACGTCTTACGGTGCGGTTCCTACCAGTATTCCCTAAGCCTGGCACCGAGAATTTACTCAGAGCTGCCACTCTAAGGTTTGAAAAATTGAAGAGGGAATGCAGTAGGAATGCCTTGAAGCTAAAAGGAGAGGAAGCGCACAAAGCTAATTTAGGTTATTCACCTCTTTTTCGTTATTCTTTTTGCTGATATTGATTTAGTACAGTAATGGAGTTGACAAATTATTGCCACTATACAGAAAAACAAATTTAGTATGTTTTCAATTGACCGATTCTTAATTTTCTTTTTAATCTGGATCATGTAGAAACGGAAGAAAATGATGAACCTGAGAATGTTGAAGAGGATGAAGAGGAGGCAGCTGGGGGTAATAATAGCGAAGAGGAATTGGATGCTGATGAAGAACTTGATATGGTAACTCTTGTCTCTGTTTTCTTTCCCCTGCCGTGAAAGATTATATTTGCAATGCTATATTTATTTACCTCTCTTATTTGGTGTAGGATGGAGATAGTGAAATGCTTGTGCCGCCTCATTCTTGTATCCTTTTCTATTGGAACACTATATTTTACTGTTAAGTTTAAGGATTGAATCCTTATTATTGCTTTCAAGTTTCATGAAAATGTTATTCTAGACTAGAAAATGCCTCTTGTAAATAATATTTTCCTTTAGTATAGTGCAAAAATCTGATAAAACCACATAGGGATTATTCTTCAGTATCATTCAAAGATCTGGAGGGTCTTTGAATTCCTTTACAATCTTCAGATCTCAACATGGAAAATATTTCAAGGACTCATTTACAGGATCTTTTCGGTAGCTTTCCATTTAATGAGGTTGATAACAACAGGGCGCAAGAAGATGATATTGATGATGAATATCAAATATACGAGGAAGACAGTGAAGGCGATTACTCCGACGAATGAGTGCTCAAAATTCATATTTGTTAGATACACACTTAGCTAGATCTTTTCTTTGGATTGTGATTTATCTATATTGTTAACTTTGTTGCTGAAAATTTTGCTGTTTCAAGGAGCATCAAGGTTTGTTCAGTTACAATTTAAGGTCAATATTTATCCTCAAATTGTTGAATAAAAGAAACTAAATTAGATTTATATGAAAAACAATGACAAATTTGTATGAACTAGTGTAGTTATGTTTGATTTGATGGAAAGTGATTGAATATGTTTGAATTTATTATTGATGAGAAGTGATGGAATGGAGATAAATGAAAGGAAATGACATTAGCTTGGATTATTTGAAATTACATTAAATTTATTTTATTCAATTTTTTTTTTTGCTTTCATTCCAATTTTCGCTCCAAAATAAACAAGAAAATTTGGTGTTGAGTAGTTTTCAGTGATAATCCAGACAAAAACAAAGCCTTGATACTAATAAATATATCTAATGCATCATTTCGTTTGTCCCCATTTTACATATTGATTTGTTTGCATTCATTGATGTTATTGTCAGTTGGTAGTTGAAGAATTTGTTTGCATGTAACCAAGTGGCCCATATCTTACATATTTGTTTGCTATTATTTGGCAGAGCTAAAATCATCCAAACTTACCCATAAAATGGTCAAATAAGTTCCAGTGTTCTAAAATTTTTGGGTACATAGTTTTTTTTGTCTTTTGATACACTATAAAATAGGTTAATAAAAAATATCTACTAGAAGAATGAAACTATCATATCAGAATAATTAATTTTTTTCATAAACATAGTAGTTCAAATATGTAACTGTAAAATAGTTAAATCTAACAAAATTGTAGCTGTAAGCTGAGGGTGTCACAGTTTTTGAGAAGGTGGTGGAAACAAGTGTTCGTTAATGTTGTTATCCTATTAATATTTCGCTCAAGTTCTGGAATCTTCCGAAGGATCCTTCCTTTTCCCTAAGAATAATAATAACTCCAAACACTGTCTTGTTCCTCTTAGATGCAGCTCTCTGCACCAACAACAGGTCTCTCTCGATCCTTTCGTTTCCGTTTTATTCTTCTTTTTCAGTCTCGTTTTGCTCTCTTCACTACTAAGGTTTTACTCTCTGACCAAAACGGCGTCGTTTTTTCGGAGCTTAACTGTACTAAAAAATATCACACTTCACTGTTCAGTTGGTTGTTAGTTAGTTAGTTAGTTTATTCCGTTATTGTTCAGTGTGTTAGCGAAGTTGTGAACTAGGAACTCCATTTGATTTTGAGGATAAGGATTGTTTTTGTTGGTTGTCCATGGTATCTCTCAGCGTGGCAGGCTAAGGACTAATCCGTCGTGGATCTGAGTTCCATTTAAGAGTCTGTCGCTGACCATGCATAAGGCGGGATTCGAAGCCCGACACTTATTTAAGCGGACGAGTGAGCTGACCACCGACCAACCCAAGTTGGTTTAGGATAAGGATTATAATGCATTTAATTGCGTTTGGTGCAATTTCATTTAAGAATTCATCCAAAAAAGAAAAGTGAATTCAGCTGGGAAGCTGAAAATTTTGAGTGTGATGCATTGTAACCGAAGGAGCTTGAAGCATAGAGTGAGAAGCATGTTGAGTTACATATTGCCCTGCATTTTCTATTGCATAAAGTCAAAGCTGTCTTGAATTTTGAGCATTGGTGGTTGGTGAAGGGTTTCTGCCTCAATGAGTGCTTTATTTATATCTATCTATCATTTGCCTGCAGATTAGTGGCTTAAAAGGCATGGTTGACTGCTTCATAGAAGATGGAGAACAATGGTAGCAATTCAAATTCCCATCAGAATCACACTGAAAACAGTTCAGCTGATGCAAGCAAAGAGAAGAAAGATGTTTTTGTAAACCATGGTATTTTTGTCCTTGCTTCCAATTCTGGTTCTAATTCAAGATCTTCCTATTTGTTTTAATCTCATACTCGAAACCTAATTCAAGATCTTCCTATTTGTTTTAGGTTTCGAGTATGAGATTAATGTATATCCTCTTTACCTTATGTTTGTTAGTTTAGTTTATATTGAATGTCATATTGAGAACTGTATCCTTGATTCAAAACAGCAAACTAAGAAATATATATTTGTTAGTAAATTATATGTAAGAAAATGGATTTTTTATAATTGATCTCTAATTAACAACTATTTTGATACTCATTTTAGTGTCCTCTATTAAATGCCATCATTGTTTACCTCAAGTATATTTATGTTTTCATGCAGCTGAGATAGCTTGGCATCAAATGAGGAAGGAATGGGTTGGTAATCAGTCTAAAAAATTGCAGAGATCACTGAAAGATTCAATTATGAGGTATATCGATACTTCCGGTTGCATTAGTTATGATATGTCCAAAAAACTTATTTAATTAAGTTTATATTTTTTTGCCCTCCTAGTAGTAGATCAAATATGAAGTCTTCTCTATTTGGGAAGAAAGGTAGTTTCATAAGATTAGATTGGTTTTACAATTTTTGTTTACATGCTTACCCTAATGTTATGGAGAAATTCTTTTTACAGCTTGACAACTAGTTATGAGGATATGCTTTTATCTACAGAAGCTTTTCCACTGCCAATTCCATTAGCTGTAAGTCCTTTCAGATCTTCTCCCTTACTCTTCAAAACATGGGTACAAGTTATATGAAGCGTATGGATTAATCATTAATGGGGTATGCTACTTATGCAGGATATGGTGGATTTTCTTGTGGACTTTTGGCACGATGGAGGTCTCTATGATTAGATCACAGGTAATTTTATTGTAAATTTCAAGTAAGAATGTTGCGCACGGTTTTGTTTGTGCAGATTGAAGCTGAGGGAAACACATTACAGATTGATGGACAAAACCATAGCATGATTGATTCTCTTGGCAGCACAGACAGGCTTCATTTAGATTAGTTGTTGCTATTAAGCATTTATCTGCCTAACCATAATTTTGAACAAGAACAGATTCTTCTTAATATTCAGTGACCAATCTCTATGTTTTAATGGGATGTGAAACCAAGAGTTAAATTCTGGCATTTTTGTTCAGTAGCTGTTTGATATAAGTTGTTTATTCAAATTCTGCGTATGAATCTCTCAAATAAATAAACATAAAAACAAAATGGCCTATGTAAACTTCATATTTTAACATATTCATATTTTCATTGTTGAGTTAGATGTTTGCGAATGCTGGTAAGAATTGAAGAGGCATTTGTATGAACATGAAGAGGCACCTATTAACAAACCAATCCCTCAAAATAAAAGCCTTGTTATCATCATGCAAAACCATGCAACAAGGACTCCAAATCCATGCCTACGTTATCCTCAATGGCTGCCACCACGACATCCTTGTCCAAACATCACTCATCTCTTTCTTTGCTTCCTTAAACTCCCCGAGCTCGTTGCACCATTGTCGCCTTGTCTTCTCCCAAGTTACCACCCCGGACACCTTTCTATGGAATGCTATGATCAAAGCTCACTCTTATAGCCACACCCCACAATACACCATCACTTTCTACAGGTCAATGCTCAATGCTCCTGCTTCCCCTGATAGTTTCACTTACCCTTTTGTGATCAAGTCGTGTGCGCATCTGTTGAGTCCCAAACTTGGTTTCCAGGTTCAATGCCATGTAATGAAAAATGGGTGTGTTTCGGATATCTTTGTTGTGAATGCTTTGCTGCATATGTATTGTGTTTTGCAAGAAACCCCTTATGCGTGCAGGGTGTTTGATGAAAGTCCTGTGAGAGATATTGTTTCATACAATACTATGATGAGTGGATTTGTGCAGGCGGGTCGCGCAGGATGTGTGTTTCGGGTTTTCAGGGAGATGGGGGTTTTCGGAATTGAGGTTGATGAGTACACAATTGTTGCTTTGCTTTCTGTTTGTAATTTGTTGGAAGATTTCAAAATAGGGAAGCAGGTGCATTGCTTGGCATGCAAGAAAATGTGTTCCAATGATGTAGTGATGAATGCACTGGTTGATATGTATGCGAGATGTGGGTGCTTGGATATGGCTGAGAGAGTTATGAAGAGTGGGGTGAGGAGCGGTAATAGAGTTGTTGCGGCTTGGACATCCGTGGTGAGTGCCTATGCACGCCGTGGCGAGGTTGAGGTTGCTAGAAGATTGTTCAACCAAATGGATGATCGAGATTTGGTTTCTTGGACAGCAATGATCAATGGCTACTCCAATGCTGGGTATTTCCAAGAGGCATTGGATCTATTTGTGCAGTTGGAGGATTTGGGATTAAAACCAGATGTGGTTGCTGTCGTTGCTGCTCTTTCTGCGTGTGCGCGACTAGGTGCACTTGACATGGGAAGAAGGATCCACTGCCGTTATGCTGCCAAGAATTGGCCCGATTCTCAAGACGGGGGATTCATTGCTGCTGTTGTTGATATGTATGCCAAGTGTGGAAGCATAGACACTGCATTCGATATATTCAACAAAACAAGTGATAGTTTGAAAACTACTTTGCTCTATAATTCCATTATCTCTGGTCTTGCTCATCATGGCCATGGTGAATATGCTTTAACTTTGTTCAAAGAAATGAAGTTATTGGGACTAAAACCAGATGAGGTCACATTTGTAGCACTTTTGTGTGCTTTTGGCCATAATGGTCTAGTTGATGATGGCTTGAACCTCTTTGAATCCATGCTGAGTGTTTATGGTATCGATCCTCAAATGGAGCATTATGGCTGTATGGTTGATCTTCTTGGAAGAGCTGGTCATTTGAACGAAGCGTATGGTTTAATTTCGAACATGCCTTTCAAGGCCAATGCTGTGATTTGGAGAGCATTCTTAAGTGCTTGCAAGTTACATGGAGATGTGGAGTTGGCAAAAATTGCAGCACAAGAGCTTCTTAAGATGGAGCATGATCATGGCGCGCGTTATGTAATGCTCTCAAACATGCTAGCCGACACAGCGCAGCATGAAGAAGCTGCAATTGTGAGAAAAGAAATTGATGAAGTTGGAATTAAGAAACCACCTGGCTGGAGCTATGTAGAAATGAATGAAGGTCTTCACAAGTTTGTGGCAGGTGACAAGTCTCATCCAGAAGCTAAAGCCACCGAGTTGATGCTTAGGGATATCAACATGGGCCTAAAATCTTTTGGGCAGGTCATAAATGTATCAAAAATGGTGTTTGATATAGATTAACTTTTTGAGGAACAGATGGATTGTTACCCTCTTCTTTGACATTATATGAAAAGGTTAATTCAGTTATTGGTTGAGCTTCATGAAACAGTCATCAGATTCTGCAAACTAACATAGCTTCAACTTCTATTGAAATAATGTCAATATTTGCACATTAAATCTATCATTTATAACAATAAACAAAAGTTGCTAAGGTTTTCAATTTCTTTTTCTTTTTTCTCTAATAACTGAATAAGAGCTCAACATTTGAAACAAGTACAACCTGGAAGAAATAGTGCAGATATTACAACACCCCTGTAGTAAGTAATGAGGGGCAAAAGTTATATGTGTGCCGTTTTATTTTCCACAAACATATAATAGAAGAGCACATAAAATCCTGATAGTCATTCTTCTCAATTGTAATTGAGAAAACCTTATCCCCCCCCCCCCCCCCCCCCCAAAAAAAATAATAATAATAATACAAAAAGAATGTACACCAAAAGGAAAACTTCAAAATAACAATACATGTTGGAAGAAGTTGTAATCAATAACTGAGGCCTAATTGAAGTCCAAGGGCAGCATGAATAAGAAAAAGAGTCATGATGCCACTTCCCAAGATACCATGAATATTCCTTAGTCCAGGATTTCCCTGCAATTACTCAGTGAATTAAATGTATAAGTGCTGAAAAGTGTAAAAACAAGGGAAGTTGTTTCTAATATCAATGAAAAATGGGAAAGCAACGCAAATCGGGGAAAAAAAAGAGGAAATCAATACAATTCAAGCTCAGAGGAAATAAGCATCACCTCAAAGAGTGAAGGCAATATGGTTTGTACTGTCAACAAAGCAAGGCCTATAGCACCTGTAACAGCATGAGGACTGCAAACAAAGGTAACAACATTAACAAGTGCAAAATCAGATTGTTGTTTTTTCCAAATGAAAAATGCATAAAGACATGGAATTTAACCAGAAATCTTCAACTTAAGGATTAAGATACAATAATGGTTGTTGACTACCTCTCAAAAATGGGTTTATCTGATGTGAGTAGAGATGTTACTCCCCCGGTAGCACCAAGAGCAAAGAAGAAAAACATACCAGCTAAAAGCTTTGGATGCAAGTCCTTGGCCTTAGCCTTTTCTTCCTGAAAACATTCAGCATAAAAACTATAAATACAAAGCTAATTGTGGTTCATATACATCATAATAGTATGGAAATTTAGATAGTGATATCCAATGAAAAATTGTAAAATTGGAAGAACATCATACCACATCATCAGAATATTTAATGCGAAAACCAAGATAGGTACCATAGCCACCCATAGCAAAGAGCACAACTGCCTGCAAGTAACCAATATAGTTAAAACTACTGAAAAATGGTGTGTTTGGATAACTTTTTTTTTCAAGAAACACATAAGAGGAGACAAACAAATGTATCCTGAAATTAAATGGTGGATATGTTAATTCATAACAAAATTTTATAATAACAAGATTTATTTTACAATGTGTATATATATAGTGGGGAAGTTAGTGTACCATGTTGCCAGGGTGACCCCAATGCACAAGCCAATCTGGAAGGTTCCATGATTTGACAAGCTGAACAAATGGCCCAAATGTAGAACTCACAGCTCCAGCTATAAACATTAACACAATTTTTAAACTTATAAAAAAGAATTGAACTTTTTCCATATCCAAATTAAAAGTTGACAATTTTGAATTAAGAATGAGAGGGGATTGAAGTAAGTACCTCCGGGTAGAAGAGCGGCTGCAAACAGTAGTGGCAATGGAGAAAAGGAATGTAAGATAGTTTCACTCTTCTCTTCCAATTCTTCTTCTTCTCCTCCATTATGGATTATGGAAAAGTCGTCTTTTGTCACAAAACACTTGTGGTGGCGAAGCAGAGGTCTTGTTGCAAAAAAGTGAGAAGAATGAGTAGTTGGAAGGTGAAGGTGTGGTAGTTGAGAATAGTGGAATAAAGGAGGTGAAATCAACATAGGACGGAGACCAACAATAGAAGAAGCAGTAACCATGGCCATGTCTTCTAGAAACAAAGGAATGAGAACAGAACAAGGAGGAGATTCTTGTACTGTGCGTTGTTGTTAAGTGAATTTGGTGACACTGGAAAAGCTCAAAGGGGAAAGATAGATAGAGAGACAAGAGTGGAAAGGTGTGAAAAGAGACACGCTTTTTTATGTAAACAACACCTTTCCACGTGGTTTCAACACGCTCCCCTCCTTTTGGGCTTTCATATCAACAAGCCTTGGTTCTATAGCAAAATAAATGATGCCAGAAAAATATACCAATATTGAAGTGTTTTATACTGTTACTTGAATGGCAATTATTTAGCTAAATTCGTTCTTGTATGAAACGAAGTCCAGGTATCAAGAACAGAGATCATATGTTAAATTTACAGAGCTCGGCAAAATTAACTTTTTTAACCTGTCTTCATGGGTGGTTTTAAAGACTTAAAAAAACAAAACATAACTGAAGGAAAAGTAGGATTAAAAAGAAAAGGAAGCTACATTTTCTTCTAATTGATTGATAGTCTGATACAATGACGATGGCGCATAAAATTGGAGCCAAGACTCTTCCAAACTAAACCTAGTTCCTAAGAAATTCATGCATAGTCCGCGATGATGTGATGTCTTAATCTTTCTAATAGACCTAAAGTGAATGTACAAACTGCGTTTAGCTAGTATGTATTAAGATACACGATCAAAATTCTCTGCTCATTCGCATGCTTGTCAGTTGTGTCCCCCTTTTGTCCATATTGCTGTCAGTGATTGTTCAGAAATTCACAGCAAAGAGTGTCTTCATTTTATGTACCCTACAACAGTCCACTATAATGTGTTAGGGCACTACCAATTTCAGAAACAACTGCAGTATTAAAGTTCAGACATGTATATACATGTCTTGATCGTACCTTTTTGTATATACATGTAGCTTTTGTGACCAGCTAAAATGCTTCATTTATCTACTCTTAGAATGTTGTTGCATATGTGACCTCTTGATACAGACTCCCGTTGAGG
The DNA here is from genome assembly GCF_059453495.1 of Arachis ipaensis. Classification (NCBI taxonomy): domain Eukaryota; kingdom Viridiplantae; phylum Streptophyta; class Magnoliopsida; order Fabales; family Fabaceae; genus Arachis; species Arachis ipaensis. Next base: position 124,960,726 of record NC_142437.1, read on the forward strand.
ATCTAATCTCCAGTGGCCATCAACAACAAATTTTATCTGCAACAAAAAATAGGTTATGTAACGATAAATATGGTACCATCAAGAAATGCTCCTACTAGAAGTAATGCAACTAACCCTGATGTGAATAAAAAGACAGATGTCAAAACACTAGTAGATGATGCACTCACCTCATACACGCCAGGATAAAGCCACAGCGTTGTTGACCAAAAACGTGTTTTCCTGCATATTATACAATGAGCAGCACATATAAATACATTTTAGAAACAGTTTAATGATGTTATAATATATTGTTATAGGATGAAGGTATGCAAATCAACAAACTATGCAATCAACAAGAAAATTATTATTGGATGATGGAAAATAAATCGGTAATTGGGGTTAATAGTAACTAGTTGAACATTCTAATTTAGAACTGAGCATTAGCACAAGACATCTGTATCACTGAAATCTTTAGAACCTTGATCCACCATAGTCTACGGCACTAGCCAACGGGTGAGGATCCAGTTTGATTCGGTGATGCCAACCATTGAAGCTACCGGCAACCTCCACAACCTCAGCATCGCCACAGAACTCGAGCTGAACCTGGAAATATAATGGAAAACAGTGCCAAAGGTACATAAATTTTAATTACACCAATACCGGGGATCCAGTGGTCTTATGTTGTGCTCCTTAAGACTTTGTTTACAACCATGAGTTTAGGGAACAATTTATAATTTCCCAATTAATACTCTCCAATTTTCTAATATTATTCATAGTGAACACTGTTAACATGTACAAGCTAAACAGTACACCAAGAGGAGACGAGATGCTCCAAATATTTGTATATTAAAAATCATGAACCGTGCAGATGCAATACCTCTTTGAGACCCGTAAGACTTTCTTCAGCATCGTGTAACTCTGCATCTTTTTCAGATATAACTTTTCTGGCTTTGTCAATTTCTGCCTCTGCCTTGGTTTGTAGGACAGACAAAGCAAGCTGAAAGCAAAAGTAACATGCTGCTGAGTGAGTAATGGATACAGTAACTCCTAAAAATTGAAGAGAGTGGTGCAGAAATCTAGAAATCACTTGTATTATCAATATTTCCCTTCCACTTAAAAAGTAGATCTGGGAAACATGATTTGTTTTACATCCATATGATAATAAGTTCCACACATAGTTCAGCTGCTTAGCAAGCTAAGATCTTGTTAGTACTTCAACAAAACAAGTAGAATCTAGAATGTTGTATGATTTGAGATACACAACTTGGCCTGATGTAAACTTAATTTCAAACCCATTAAGAAACAACTTTTTTTTACTAGAAGAAAATAATAATAATACTTCAAATGTGATAGTAACAGAAGCCCAGCCAAAGAACAAGCTTGATCCAAACTTAAAAGAGAAAAACATATCTTTTAGCATGGTTCTCGGAAATAGCTCATCTACCTTTTCCTTCTGGATCTGTTCCTTCAGCCGAGACAGCTCCAACTCCTTCTGATACTATGCAATAGAAAACGAAAAGAAAAAAATAACATGGTAAGTTATAGCTACAACTATTCTTAAGCATATTTTTTTGGGGGGGGGGGGGGGGGAGGGGGATAGAACTCCCAAGACATATACAAATGTAAACTATAAAACAAGTTTACAATTACTACCAGCATGAACTTGAGATAGTTTATCTCGCTTTGATTTGGCACGTTTGAAACCTGTGTGGCAAACATATGGAAGAAAACAAGTGAGACTACAAAAGGCTGGCAATCAATAAAGAATTCATAAACACTGTAGGAGCAAAAAGACCTCAGCATCCAAATCTTCATCAGAATTTGTAGTTAGATCCACATGCTGCATCTGCTCATCCCTATGTATAATTGCATGCAAGGGAACAAAAGGGCTTAAATAAAATGTAAAAGCCAGTTAACTTCCCACAATCCTAGTTGGCAATGAGCATCCATATACTAACCCAAAGAGCTGATTCGATGTTCCAGATCGAACAACATGCTGGGATGTCAATGAGCTCCCATTATGTGCCATAGAATTATTGTCTTCAGGTGGAAGGATACCTAGGGGCATATCAACAGCAGAGATGTGATATAAGAATCAAACAAGAAGATTCACATGTTGTCCAAATTCAACAAAAGAATATTGTTCATAAAATTTGTACTGAAGATAGAAATGATTCTTCAACTTAATTGGTCCAATATAAACTAACGCTGATGACCAAGATATAACCTACATATTAGAATTACCTTCAACTGGATCTAAATCTCCATTCTGAATAAAATTTGCAGCCTTTTCCTCCAAAGACAAGTTGGCCAAAGAGTCTACATTTATGGAACTGCTCCCAGAAGAATGAGCTGAATCACCTTGGTTCTCAACAGATAGGTTTTCCATAGTAGAAACTTCAAAGAATGAGGGAACATCTTCAGCAGTATTGTTATTGCTGTCATCTAAAGCTTCTAATTCACACGTGTACTCTTCAGTGTCAACAGTCTCGGAATCATTAAATGAACTACTGTAATGGTTTTCCATGGAAAGAACTGGGGAGGGTAAGTTTATGTCTCCAACTGTTTTTCCCACTAAACTATGCTCACTCTCCGAATTTTCAGAATACTCTGACCCAAATGGTTGTTCACCAGAAATTTCTAGAGGCATGATGGAACTTTGATTATTGAAGTTAGCAGAAAGGCCTTCCCTTGAACTACTGAAATCATTATCTGAAACAGCCACTTCAGCGTGGTAGAAATAACCCTCCTCTACAGGGTCGACCACTTCAATGTGATCTGTCAGCTCACTAATGCCATTATCCATCATTGGATTTGCAGAGGATTCTACAGGGGTGGAAGTACATTCATCTAAACTTTTAGTCGAATCAATGTCCAAACTACCAGAATTATTCCCGGAATAAACTTCAGTTGATGGCGTTACATCATCAACCAAATTGTCCACATTCCCATTCTGACCTTTAAATTGTAAAATATATCAACTATCAAGTGATCAGTTATGATTAAGGAAAGAGTCAATTCAATTCACAAAGAAGAAATGTAATTGACCTGTCAATAGACCTCGGCAATCATCAGCAGAATCCGGTCTCTCATCGACAGAGGTTTCGGAATCAAGATTGGCATTGAATGAACTCGTGAGAAGCTCCTCAATTTGTTTATGTCCCCTCCGTCTGACAATGTTTGCCAGGTCGTTCCTATAAACACAACGGCTCGAAAACTTATACAAAAGAAAACCAAAAACACTAAAGTTGATGCATCAAAGGCTAATGAACAATAGTAATCAAGTTAATCTGTAACCTTACTAGATCTCAACCAATTTGACTAGCAAGCCTAATTAAGTTTAACATATAATCTAAACTAAGAGTGCAGAAGCGCAACATAGCAACATGCAAGATGACATTTCTATAACAGTGACAGTTAAGCAACTGAGTACTGAAAATTTCAGCTGGTGAGTTCATTCTTGAGTTCCTGTTCTTGTTCTTTTTCAAGAAGTTAGAAAAAGAAAAGAGAAGAATATATATTCGGTAACCTTCCGTGGCTGAGGAGCTCCTTGGTGGAGGGAACATGGTGGTGTGGAAGGCCAACGGAGGCGAGGAACTCTCGGATATCGTTGCAGATCTCGGCGTCGGTTTTGAGCCTCCGACTTCTCCTGCGAGTCCTGAAAGAAAGAAAGAAAGAAAGAAAGAAAGAAAGAAGAATTGAATCGATAAGAAAGCTAATCTTGTTGAGTAATTGTCACCGAAAGCATGAATAAAGAATATTAGAAAGAAACCTTGTGGTTTTAGTGTTGTGCTTCGTAGTAGCAGAAACCGAAGAAGAAGAAGAAGAAGCGTGAAGGTGAAAGTGTGCAGTTGAGGAATGATGAAGTAGGTGAAGGTTGTTAGAAGAAGAAGAAGAAGAAGAAGAAGAAGAAGAAGGAATTAAGGAAGGGAAGAAGGGAAGTGTCGCCATTTCCTCTTCTTCTGAGTTATGAGTTCTGAGTTCTGAGTTCTGAGTTGAACAAGAAACGGACACACAACGGATGAAGAAGATGATGATGAATCACGCTTCACACACACACTACTTTTTTCTATTTATTTACAATACTGCCACTGTGCCTGTTCTCAATTTCTCATCAATCATCATCATTCTTTTGTCCATGCCTTCAACACTTCGTTATTCTTGCACCTCAACACATATAACAGATGCCGTTATTTTTGTTTTATTCTTATACATTTTTATTTTGGGTCCAATAAAATGTAATTTTGGCATTATTTTGGTCTATTACGACTAATTTTCTACGGCTACATTTAGCTTGATATATCAATATTCAAGCATATTATATATATAATTATATATACACAACACCAATAGTCAAATTAGTCATTATAAAATATATATTAAAAATAAATTAAATAATATACCTTTTTATTCACAAATATATGATAATTAAATTTTATTTATATATAATATTTTTATTAATTTTTTATAGAATAAATTAATGACAAAATTAAGAGATAGACTTCTGAAGTTTTTATTAACTCTTTATTTTTTTTTTTGGACGTGACACCCTTTTTGTTTGTATTGCATCACATGAAGACTAACCTGTTGGGCTTGTTAGGCTCAACACTTGATTTTGGGCCTAGCCCAAATAAATAGGTTTAGGGTAGGTTCATTTCTACACTATGGCCCAACTTTAATATGCATTACTTATAATCCAGCACAAAAGAAATCTTCATGGCCCAAGAAGTTTTAATAAAATTCCCAAAAGCATATGTTGATAGAGAAAAAAAAATGTGCTCATTCATTATTCATGTAATTTATCTATCTAATAATTGATTAAAGTGTTGGAAGAGATAAATATCTAAATAAAATTATAAAACTAATAACACGCTTAGAATTATATATGCTTAAAATGAGAATCTTGTTTGCAACACGTCCCCACCTTATGGCAATAATAATATGCACCATCAAAAATAACTTTTGATTCGTGGTTCCTCCTTTTAATTTTTGTTTTTTCAAATTATTATGAATGAAGAATCCAATATAACACATTAACACAATGGAGAAAAACACCTAGAGATTGTTGTGATGATAAGATACTACTTTTCTGATCCAAGACTCGTGAACCTACTTTTTTGTGTGTGGGTCAATTAGTGCTTTATTCTATGCATTTCCATTCAGAATAATTTATTGTATGCATTTTCCTTCATCTAAAACGAGCAATTTCAGTGGTTCTTCCCTTTAGTTGAGTATATGTAAAGTAGCAATAATGTTTTGTTGATTTGAGAGTTTGTTTTTTCCAAAATAAAATAGAGCTTGAGTATTCTTGTAAATGTATTTAAAAAACCAGTGAATTTTACGTATAAAATTATCGATGAAACTTGATCAAATTATTAGGTTAAAAAATAATGAAATTTCCTCTCTCTCTCTCTCTCTAAACCATTTTTTATTCAAAGTAAATTAGTTTTTAATCACAATGGTTTAAAACCGTTGCTATATAATTTGATGCAAAATATTTTAACAGCGACAGTTATATCAGTAGTTTCTGTAAATCATTGCAAAAATTAATACTCCCATGCTAAAAATGTCTGTTGAAAAATTGTTGGAAATCGATATTTGCGGCGATTATAAACTACTGCAAATTACAAAAAAAATAAACACCATTACTGATATGATATTGCTTTTCTTTAATTTATAATATATATTATACAAAAAGAATTATATAATTTTTTAATACCAAATAGAAAAGTTTAAGTGTAGGCCAAAGTATAAATGTCATTTATATATATATATATATATATATATATATAATTTTTAATTTTTAATTATAAACCTAAACACTAAAATTTATTAATATTAGCTAACTAAAAATTAGTTCCTTATACTTTTTCGTATAATTTAATTTTGAGTGATATTCTAAATTCATCTCTAATCAATAATTTTGTTTTAAAAAAATTATTCACTAACAAAAAAATTTGTCAAATTGGTCACTTATCTTTTAGATAAACTAAATCTTAATATTATTTAAAGTGTGTCAAATTTGTGTTTAATTTTTCTGTAAAAAGTTAATATGGTTGAGGATTAAATTGTTTTAAATTTAAAAAAATGCACTAATTTATCATTTTATTTGGAGTATTATTCATAAATTTTTCCTTCTAAGTTGAACTTCTAAAACAATTTGCAAGTATCACATGTTCTTGATCGGAAAATATCGTTGAAAATGAATCGTACACATGTTGAGGTATAAAAATATTATTTATACACTAAAATTAACTATTAAAATTAATTATAATATATTTGTATATAAATATATATATTATTTAATTTTTTTAATATATTTTTTATATTTTAATATATATTTTATACTAATAATTAATTTTACTCTACAAATAACATAGTAACTAATGTATATAACCTAGTCAAAATGAAGTTGATGTTTTAGTCGAAAATTGAAAAATCATAAAAAAAACTCCAACTTAAGATTTTCAACTTGAGGCATTAATAACACCACGTCGGTTATAAACTTTGACTTACGATTTGGGAGAATTTCAAATAAAATGATAGATGACTAATCATTCATATATGTAGAGGTTAATATTTGAAAGGTCGGTGCTCCTAAAATGAAAACCTAAGATTTAACAATAGGTCAAAATATTATCACAATATGATTGAAAAAGAGTACCTAAAATAAACATCTTATAATATAATTAATTAGGATTGAATTTGAATTATCTAAAGTTTGAATTTTACTTTAGAGAATAAAGTGTGATTTTTACTATTTATTTCATAGGTGGGACTAAGAATAAATATGAAAGAGAAACTATTCAAGAATAAAAGATCACACTTTACTCTCTAAAATAAAATTCAAATTTTAGAAGATCTAAATCTAATTAATTGGCCCCAACTCGATAATAATAGTATTACAAGAGTAAGATATTATAGAGTAGCTATTTATTACTAACTACATTAAAATAGAGATGACATTAAATTGTGATAGTAAATTGAATACTATAAGATGAATAATATAATGTTGAAAAATGAAAATACATTTTGCCTTATTTAATGGCAATTTGTCAATACGTTGAAAATGTGTAGCATTATTAATTACTGTACCATCATTTCCAACGAGTTCTATATTCTATGAAAGTTAAAACTTGGAAGCAGACTTTGGATACTTTTAGGTGCAATAGAAGGTTAGACTTCCCTTCCAAAAGGGCCCCTATATTTATTTTTATATATATATCTTGATAACATGTGTCTATTTTATTAAAATTTATGGAAAAATATAATTTTTATATTTTTAATGTATTGAATATATTAAAAAAATTAAATCTTTTAATTTATATTATTAGGCTATTAAAATATGTTTTTAGAATATTAAAATAATTGAAAACCCTAACTTGACTTCTTAATTATCTTTTTTAATTTTTAAATAAAGAGAATTTTTTATTTTTATCTTTTTATTTTTTAGAATAATTACATATTTATTTAAATTTTCTACTGCTTTAAATATTGGAAAATAACTAAAAAATAAACTAAAACTCCTAATCATTACTCTTATATAAAATAGTGATATCAATTATTCACATTGACTTATGTTGTACATATATTTTCTATGAATAACTATTTTAACTTTTTTTCCTTGTTGGTGAACCACCTTTCAAAGTTTTGTCCGATTATATATCTTACTAAAATAATAATATTATATATTAAAGACCTAATTAATACACCTATCTAATAAATATATATAGCTCTACTACTCATTAATCCATTATTTCTTGATGACAAGATAGCCTTTGTACTTTTCTCAAGGTTTTCATCAAAAGCATATGTGTTTAAGAGAATTTGATATGAGAGTCTCAAAAATAAATTAAAGCACAAATAATCTAGAAGAGAAGATATGGGAAGAGCTCCATGTTGTGACAAGGCAAATGTAAAGAAAGGTCCATGGAGTCCTGAAGAAGATGCAAAGCTCAAAGAGTACATTCACAAACATGGAACTGGAGGAAACTGGATTTCTCTCCCACAAAAAGCTGGTAATTATAATTAAGATCTCGAGTTTAGCCATAAACATTTATAAGTTACTAGTTTAGATCTCATATGTTGAGTTTTTTATTATTGAAATTTAGTATTTAAATTTACTTAAAATTACATGAGTTTCAGTTAGCTTAGTTTTTCTTACTAACTATACTTATTTTAAAAGCTTAACTTATAAAAAAAAACAGCTAGAACTTGCCTTATTTATCATTAATTAATTATCGTAACAATTAATGAATACTAAATAAGGCAAGTTATGGCTGTTTTTGGTTGATTTTCTTTGATTACCAAATATTTCCGTATTTTTAATATGTTTTTTCATGAACTCTTCTTTAGCAGACTTGAAGTGTGATCGTATATTTTTATTTGTTTTATTTTAAATTTCTTTTTTTTTTTAGATATTAAAGATCAAATTTCTAAAGTTTTTTGTTATAAAAGTTTTAATAATATATTATAAAATTATTTATTCGAAAAATTGAGCTAATAAAAAAAATATATAAATTATTATATCTCTATCTTTTACTAATAAGTAGTGTGTGAACAAATGAGTCATAATAGTAATAATATTAATCTCTTTCAATTTTCAAGGTTCTTAATTAGTTTTATATTTTACTTGTATATTATTCTTTTTTTCTTGTGTTTTTAATTAGATTTATGTATGTGAATAATCAATTTAATTATGTGTTGTTGTAGGTTTGAAAAGATGTGGGAAAAGTTGTAGACTTAGATGGCTTAATTATCTTAGACCCAATATTAAGCATGGAGAGTTTTCTGAAGATGAAGATAGAATGATCTGCTATCTCTTTGCCAGTATTGGAAGCAGGTATATATATTATTGTTATTATTCTCCATTATTCCACTTAATGTTTCCACTTCCATATATATACTAATTAATAACTACCTTAGATTTTAGACATACACTTCCATAAATAATAATAATGCATCATATAGTTTCCAATTCAAGAAATTAAAGGACACGGGGGCAATTTTCTAGAAATTAAAATTAAAGTAACAACAAAAGCTAATGGTCAATAATAATTATAATAATAAAATTGCACATATAAACATTTTAAAAATTATTCCTTCAAAATCTAAAGATTATACAACTTTTTTAAAAATAATGGTTTTGGCTACCTTTCTTTTTAAATAGGATCGAATAAAAAAAGATTTTAGAAAGTGAAATTGGTTTGTATTTTAATTCTTCTTGTACAATATATAACTTATCAATTAAGATTCACTGCGCTTAAGTATTTAATCCAAGTTGATCTTAATTAATATATGTTATATAAACAAATTTATTAGATAAAATATATAGTTTTGTGATATTAGAGTTTAGATGTATTACAAATCTCATATTTTTTAAGAATAATATTTTTTATATAATTTATAAGTATGAAATATTTTTTATTTTATAATAAGTTAATTTTTGGGGTTGAGTTAGACTCACTCAATCTCATCATTTTTAAGAATTTGGTTATAATTAATTTTTTTTATAAAATTTTATATTTTATTCGTCACCCTTTAAGCATAATACTTGACTTATCGAAAAAAAGTAAAAAAATTATTAATTTTTAAACTCTTCTTTTTAAAAATAAAATTTTTTATCCAAGTCAAAATCACAAATTGCTAATTTTATAAGAAACAAAAACGGCTTTTAAAACATATATACATGAATTTTTTAATTCGTTGCTAATTAAACTTAGATCTAGTAATATGAAAGTGAATCGTACGAAAATATGTTTATATGAAGATGATAATAACTAATACATAAATATATATTTATATTTAATAAGTCAGTCAAATATATTAAATTATTTAATTATTTCAATTATCGACTTTACATAAAAACATTTTTGAGTAAGTAATCACCTATTATAAGTTCTGTATTTTGGTAAGTTATATGTTTCTCATCTTGAAACTCATTGCATTGACACAAAAACAAATGCTAATACAAATAAATTACAAGTGCAGATGGTCAATAATAGCATCTCAGTTGCCAGGAAGGACAGACAATGACATCAAGAACTATTGGAATACCAAGCTTAAGAAAAAGATGATGCCAATTATGATGGACCCTAATAATAATAATAAGCCTCATCCCCAAATTACCCTTTTGTCCATCCTCCAAAATTCATCATCAACACAACATTCTCCTTCTCCTTCATCTCCTCCACCATTCATATCAAACACAACCGCCACTAATAATAATAATGACACTTATTATTACTACCACCCTCATGAGCCCATTATTTCTTACTCATCATCAAGTGATCTTATCCTCAATGCCAATAGTAGTTCTTCTACTTCTTCTGATTCTATCATCTTTCAATCTCAACAACAAGAATCTTATATGGATAATAACACCATTGATCATCAGAATTATCACCAAGAACCAGCTGAACAAGTTGGATATTGTGGTGATGATTATTACTATGATTATGGTACCTTTGTGGACCATATAGTTGCAAATAATAATCATAATAATTACCACTATAGTGGGGTAGAAGATGCACAAAAGTTTATGCATTTTAATGGTGGCAGGGGTAATGTGGGGACAGAGAAACAAAGTAGTACCTTGTTGGAAGAAAATCCATTGGATAATTATGGAATAGATGAGACTAAAGAGCTTGTATTAAGCAACAATAACTTTTTGTTTGATCACAACTAGACACAGGAAAGGATCATGCATGTATTATTGATAATGTTGGAGAAACTATGTTATTGCATATATTATATTATATTATATATATACTATATATTCATTACTACTAATTGAGTCTTTACTATAATAGATGTTGAAATGTGTTGAAAGTGTAAGTGACTAAGTGAAATGTACATGACATGAAGAACCATGAAAAATTACATAAACTAAAGTACATCGAATTACATTGATACTTATGTTAATTTGAATGTCAAAATCACTATAAATTCATCATGCATGTAACTAAGGTAATCAACTCCACAATGTAATCCACAAAGATGTTTCCAAATGAAGTAATTAGAAAGTAAAGTTAGAAGCTCCATAGAATTAATCGAGTACCCCTTAATCCAAAATTTGTTAAAAAGATAAGCTAAAATCTTGCAACATCACTCGACTCTAACTTTTTTTAATAAACAATGCTATAGAATCAGCATAATTTATTATTACCTGTCAGTTAATTAACAATACTTAAAATGATTGACTAATTAAAAATATGATACTAAACTATATTAAACTAAAAGTGTTGAGCTATTAACTAAAAATAATAACCAATATAAATTAACATTATGGACCCTCAAAATTTTTTTCTTATGCATATTCATTTTTTTTAGACATAATTCCATTTCGGTGCACTATTATTTGCAATCAAGTAGAGTGAAGATTTTCATTACAAATTTACAATGAATGCAATAATGATAAAATTTTGGTAATATTTAAAAAAAAAGTGTATCTAAAATTAAAATAATATTTTTTATTATTTAATAATACTTTTAAATTTGATACCATTTTTTACATTTTTTATTTTATTTTAAACTTAAAAAGTGTTATCAAACAATAAAAATATATGACTTTAATTTTAGTTATTGTTAAAGGTGTTGATAGTGTGGGCAGCAGCACCTTCGAGCGAGAATTTCGGAGAAACAGATGTAATTGTGAAAACTTGATAGTATAAATGGTGAATCCCAATTATTAGAAGAGTCCACATACATACATACATACATACATACATACATATATATATATACTCTCTACAATGCACCTCAGCTGCAGTAGAATAAAGTCTTTCTAACTAACTAATAGTAATAAACTTGGTGAGCTTTCACCTGATAAATTTAACTAAGCTACTAACATGCACTATATATAAACAACCGCTCCTAATTTACACTATACTAACAACCTATAGCTCTAAACATAAACCCCTAAGTTAGGAGCATATATGTTCAGCATTCCAAGTTTGTCCCGTATCCCACTAAACATTGTGGGTGCAAGCACCTTAGTGAGCAAATCAACCACTTGCTCATGAGTTGAAATCGGTAGTAAATGAATCGGTCATTCTTGAAGTTTATTCCTTACCACATGACAATCTACTTCTATGTGTTTTGTTTTTTCATGAAAAACAGGATTGGATGCAATATATATGGCCGATTGGCTATCACAAAAGATGTTAATAGCCTTGGAAAGGGGAACCTGCAAGTCTCTTAATATATAACTAATCCACTGTGCTTCTCGAGTGGCACTTGCCAAAGCTCGATACTCAGCCTCAGAGGATGAAGACGCCACGCACTGTCAATTGCTTTTTGCTCTTCCACGATATGAGTGAGTTTTTCATATAGAAACAATAGGCCAAAATTGACTTCCTTTTGTCTGGGCATGCTGCCTAGTCTGAATCTGAGAATCCAGTCAGATTGTAATTTACCTCTGAAGTGAAGAACAATCCTATTGCCGGTGCTCCCTTCAGGTACTTGAGCACATGATGTGCTGCCTGCATATGTTGGGTGGTTGGACAGTCCAAAAATTGACTGAGTTTTCTCACTGCATGGCTGATATCTGGTCTGGTGTTGACTAAGTACAACAACCTCCCAACTAGCTTTCTATAACCCGAGTGATCCTTCAATAGTTTTTCCTTTTCTCTGGACAGCTTCACTGTATAGTCTAAAGGTGTAGTCGCAGGCTTGCAATCTTCGAACCTTGTCTCCTTTAAAAGATCCATAACATACTTCCTTTGATAGAGAGCAATCCCCTTCTTCGACCTTGTACCCTCCATTCCTAGGAAGAATTTGAGGTCTCCTATATCTTTGATCTTGAACTTCTCATCTAAGATTCTTTTAATTTGGTTGATTTCCTTCTCATCATTGCCTGTTATCACCAAATCATCCACATATACCAGCAATGCTGTAAAACCAAATTTTGTCCCCTTTGTAAACAAATAGTGGTCAAATGCAGATTTGGTGTACCCAGCTTCTACTAATACTGAGTGTAACATGTGGTTCCATTGTCTACTTCCTTGTTTAATCCCATATAACGACCTTTCTAGCTTGCAAACTTGCCCTTCTTCAACATCTAAGCCTGTGGTGGCTTCATGTATACCTCCTCTTTAAGTATACCATGCAAGAAAGCAGCATTCACATCGACTTGTTTAAGCATCCAACCCTTTATGGTAGCTAGAGCCAGCACAATCCTCAATATTTTCAACTTCACCACTGGGCTGAAAGTGTCTAAATAGTTAACACTAGCCACTTGTGTGTATCCTTTTCGCGTAACTAAGTCCAACTGGACAACCATTGTTTGCTCAGTCTGACAATCCTCGTGGGATCGACCCTCACTCACCCGAGGTATTACTTGGATGACTCGATGCACTTGCTGGTTAAGCTGTTGGAAATTTCAAATTCCCGCACCAGACGTTCTTGTCGTCCTCCTTCCTCATCTCTCTTTCTCTTTCTCAGGTCGTCCGACCTATCCGCCAAGTACCTATCTCGTCGGTCTTCTCTGGCCAATTTTTCTTTGACATTCTTTAAGTCGTAATAATTGTTAGTAGAATGCCCATAGAGTTTGCGGTACTCGTATTATTCTGTCCGACTTCTTGCTTTTTTGTGTTTAATCAGACGAGGAGGTGGAAGCTTCTCGGTATGACATATCTCTTTGTAAATATCTACAAGAGAGACCCGGAGGGGGGTGTAATTATGATATCTTTGGGGTTTCTCTGGGTTATTTTCTTCCTTCTTCTTAACTTTTTTCTCTTTTTTCCGAGGTGAATAGGGCAGGCTGGGTCTTGGGAGTGGCTCTCTTATTCGGGAGTTCTCTTCCATATTTATGTATTTCTCTACCCGCTCTTGTACTTCGTACAAAAAAGCCGGGTGTCGCTTGGATATGTATTGAGAGAATGACCCTTCTTTAAGACCATTAACCAATCCCATTATTACTACTTCAGTAGGTAGGTTTTATATTTCCAAGCATGCCTTATTGAATATTTTCATATAATCTCGAAGCGTCTCTCCGACTTCTTGTTTAACTCCTAACAAGCTCGGGACGTGCTTTACCTTATCATTCTGAATGGAGAATCTAGTAAGAAACTTCCTTACCAGGTCGTCAAAGCAAGTTACTGACCTGGGGAGAATGCTTTGCAACGAGTAGTGTCAGAGGCGTAGGCTAGGTACATCCGACTTTTAAAATTGCTGAGATGGTGTCTTGGGTTAGTTGTTCCGTCGTAGAGATCCATGTCAGGGATTTTAAAATTTAATTTCTTGGAACTTTGGCCCACATGATCTCTTCCACAAATGGATCTTCTTCTCCTAAGGGACTTTCTTTCTGATCTGCTCGGTTATTTCGTTTTTGAAAACCGGCTTCCAATCTTAAGAGCTTTCTTCCAACTCCCTTTGTCCTCTTACCTCTCTTTACAGTTCTTATTCTGCTTCCCGTTGACGTTCAGCTTCTTGTTCAAGTTGTTCAAGTCGTCCACGGTGACCATGGAGAATTCCTAATATCTCCGTTGCTTGCAGAAGTTCTTCATCCTCTGGTGGATGCACCTCTAATAGAATTCGTCTTGATTGGGGGTTTTTCGATGTTTCTTCTCCGTGAGGAACATGCATTCTTTCTCGTGGTGGTGATATAATGAGGGCAAGGTCATCTTGATGAGGTTGAGGTTTTGATTCAGACGCCGTGTGGTGGTCTTCATATTGATGGTCTGCCATTATCAAGGGTTGAATTCCAAGTCCTTGGCAACGGAGCCAATGTTCCAAGGGTTACCTGAAATATTGATTTGGGACTGGACGTGAGGTCCAGACTCCTTCTGAGGCAACGCTTGACTTGTTTGGTGCCGAGGTGCCGCCGTCCGAGTTCCTCATGAGGAGGTAGGGGTGGTACTTGTAAGAGACTCCGATGCTTAAGTTAGTAAGGGCTTTATGCATGTTTTTAGTAGATTAGAGCGTGAATATACCTGAGGGGTGTCAGTATATTTATAGTAGAATAGATAACCGCCTTTGTTGAAATAGTTCCACCTTTATTGGTGAATAACTGTTTCCTTTATCTTGGGAGTTTGTTGGAATCTATCTTCTAAGAAAGATAGAGATAATTGGAGAGATTCGCGGAGACAGTTACTTGTTTGGACAAGTAGAGCTAAGCTCCCTTTGAGGTGTTTGACTTCTTCAAAGAAATCAGGTATACGATAAAGACCACCTCTTTGAGTTGGACCTTGCTTTAATCCTTATTGGACCTGACTTGTATGAATTTAGGCCAAGGTATGAACAATCATATCCTTCAAATTATTCATTTAATCCGTCTTTTATAATAATAATAATAATAATAATAATAATAATAATAATAATAATAATAATAATAAGTTAAAACAAATACATCCAATAGATTTAATATTTCTTTAATTTTTAGATTATTCCGGTAAAAGAACTCAATCTTATGGTATCCTATCGAAGTATATCAAAATAACAAAACATATCCAAGAAAATAAAACTTCACCAAATAGAATGAGGTGCATCAACCTATCTTCCCAGCATGGAAAAACTGAAAAAGAAAAAAAAAAGATCTTATTATTCTATATTACTAATAACTCGGTAGAATACTTGTCAAAGTCTCAAAGTAGTGATGATGAGAAATTGGTGTATAGAATCTATCTTCTTCATAGAGAATTCTCGAGCTATGATCCTTCAAATTATAAGCCACTAATTTTGTACGGTTAATTATTAGAATTGCAAGTATTGAATCTTCCTGTTCGTGTTCATCATTTGGTGGTTGCCTAACAACATCAAATGCATCAACATCATAAGTACCTGCTTCGAAAATAGTTAGATCTACATGAAATCTAACAATCCATTCACTGTAATCTTTTTTTAACTCCCAAATACCATAAATTAACTTTAACGAGTCATCATTCTTTTGCACAATCATGTATAGATTCTCTCCACTCTTTCCTAAATACAACTCCGCAAGCTGCTTATAATAAGGTGGTACTGGTGGTATTGGTAATGCTGGAAAATAATTTTTAAAGCAAAGCCCATCAATATCGAAATACACTTTACTTCGATCATTAACAACATCGTACCAATGTATAGCACCATTGCAATAAACACCATTCTTATAGAAGTACCAAATATCATTTGGAAAAGTAAGAACATCAACTTTGCTCCAAGAACCCGTGTTTGATGAATAAACATTCATCTTCATTTTATTGGTCGCGAGTTCTACGACTTTAGCGAAAAAGATAATTTTATAGTGAGGAGATTTCCAAGGTTCAAAGACAAGAACTGGATTAGAAAAATTTGGATGAAATTCATAGCTAAATTGGTCTATACGAACACAATGACCGGTTGATGGATTGCTTATATAAAAATAACTGCATCCTTGGAGAAATTTCTTAGTTTCCACATCGTAGGGTGGTGAAGGCCATTGTATTGGAGCACTATCCCAGAGTAGTAGACCATTGCATGATTG
Organism: Arachis ipaensis; assembly: GCF_059453495.1. Lineage (NCBI taxonomy): Eukaryota > Viridiplantae > Streptophyta > Magnoliopsida > Fabales > Fabaceae > Arachis > Arachis ipaensis. The sequence goes on from NC_142437.1 coordinate 124,977,146, forward strand.
AAGAATACGATAGTAAAGTAGTCCATCGAACTCATTATGAAGATGGAGGTAGGTGAACCTGTTGTTGCTGTTATTGCTGAATGGGGTTATGCGAGCCTTCTTAAAGATGAGGCAATCCTCTGTTTCTTGGAGCAACATTCCAGATGCATAAAGTTTGTGATTGCGGCATAGTCCAAGGGTGTGCCGATTACAAAACTGGGGCTCGGATATCAGAGACAACCATTTTTTGCACACGCATTTGTATCGGAGCAAGTCTTTAACCGCCAACCGGAGAAGGATTTCCGTTAACAAATCCTTGTCTTCCACCACACTATGCATTATTAATGATCACACACACAATAATGACTGAATCTCAATTATATAGATGCAATTGATGGTGAGACTTGATTCATGTAACGAAAAATATGATTAGCCTTGGGATTAGGTCAAATCATTTTAAATTTAAAGTAGTTATAAATAGAAATAAAAAACTGTACCAATCAAGGGACAATAAAAAATAATTACAAATGACATAGCCCTGATGAATTAGCACCGTACCAAATTCCAACAATAAGAATATTAAGAAAAATTACAAGCATGTCTTTTAAGATTTTAATAATATATACATTTAATAAAAAATTACTAAAAAAATTGCTTAAATATTGAACAAGAAAAATTATTTTGACAAAATTTGTTTAAATAATGTATGATCGGATACATATATTAATAGTATCAAATCTTTCTTTAGGGACTAATATTAATTTGAGCCCAAAGTTGGAGGAATAATAGGCAATGATACAGTGCACAGAACCATATATATGGTGCTCCTGCTCTATCTAAAAGCTTTTCTATAAATAATTATGTATGCATGTATATAAGCTAGTCTATAGGAAAAAACAGTAGTAGCTTTTCTTTAATCAGTCTGGGCACTTGGCAGGGACATGCTAGCATGAAGATGGGTTTGTCTACTTTTTCAAGCTGGGCTGCGCAAGCCGAATCGGTCTTTATCCCCAATCTATTGACACCGATTTCAGTAGGGACGCTTATTGCCTTTATCTGTAGTTTTGTAAGACGTGTACAATCAATATAAGCTTAGAAATGATTATAAGAATTAGTCACTACGTCGATTCAATTTAAGTAAAAAGCCAGTTGATAACAAACTTATCAAAAAATCGAAAAAATTAATTACAAGAATCGGTTAAATGATCGATTGTTTGTATTACCGATTTAAAATAATAAAAATATAAAATTATTTTTTTAAAAAAATATATATTATATATAAATATATTATTTTATTATATTCAATTTAACTCCAGTTGAACTATTAATCCTTTCAACTTCTAATTCTATCAACTTATTGACTAATTCGATTTTTATAATTTTAGGCTTAAGACAGTCATATAAAAAAAAGCAATAACGTTTAGTGTTTATTAAATAAAAAGACATAAGAAGACAACATATCCTTTAACAGAAAACCTCTGCATACAAGCCATTAGGGCTTGTATGCTTTACAAGTTAATTAACAAATAATTCCCAAAAACGCGATGCAAGGTCTACGTTCTTCTTCTTCTTCCTCTTCATCTTCTTCTTCTTCTTTTCTTTCGTTTCTTGCCTTCTCTTTCTCTTTCTTCTTTTTCTTGCTGCAAGTTCTTCTTTCTCTTCCTCTTCTTCTTCTTCTTCTTGCACGTTCTTCTTCCTCTTCTTCTTCTTCTTCTTCTTTTCTTTCGTTTCTTGCCTTCTCTTTCTCCTTCTTCTTCTTCTTGTTGCATGTTCTTCTTCCTCTTTCTGTTCTTTTTCTTCATTTACGTGCTTTTCTCTCTACTTTCTTTCTTCGTTATTCTCGATTTCCATTGTTTTTTGACATCAAGCTCTGAAATCATTTTTGAAGAAGAAGAAGCAGCAGAAGATGAGGAGGAGAAAGAGAAAGAGTTCTGAAATATACATAAGGTGTACTTCAACGAATTTTGGGTGTATTTTTGTAATCCTTTGGGTGTATTTCTGTAATCCTTTGGGTGTATTTCTATAACCGTTTGGGTGAATTCCTGTAACCGTTTGGGTGTATTTCTGTAATTCGTTGGGTGTATTTCTGTAATCGTTGGGGTGTATTTCTGTAATCGTTTGAGTGTATTTCTGAAGTTCCATTATCTTCAAATTTGGCAAGAAAATTGTTTTCATAGAGGAAGAAGAAGAAGAGTTGTTCATAATGCATGGTGAGTAGCGCGCTTTGGAAACAAAAAGTTGTTGAATAACGTGCGTTTTATTTACTCTTGAATGTGGAAGTGTGTAATGCGTTAATTAAGTGTAATGCGTGTGTTTTATTGGACTTGTAAAACTTGTAAACCAAAAAGACTTGTATGTGTAACACGGCTCATCCTTTAAAAAATGATATAGATAACAACATTGTGAAAAATGAAACGGATAAATCAGATTACTGGCGATACCTATTTTGAATCTACTGTTGTTGTTGTAGATAGTCATAATTAGAGGTTTTAATATAGTTAATGGTTGTTATTTACACTCTACTGCAGGTTAGTGCTAAATTTTTTTAGCTTTGTTATTTTTATTAAAGTTTTTATACACTTTCATTCTTGAGATGAATATTATGGATCATAACTGTGTTAATGCAATTATAGAATTTTTGCTTTCTCAATCCTGCAGGCTGTATGTCCATGTCATCTATTTTGCTTCTTGACTGGAAGCACAACTATGATGATAAATATTCTTTTATACTGCTTTTATTCTTTATAGTTTATATTTGTTATTTTAATTTTTTGAAATTTATATATATGTTTATCTTTTGGATAGTTTAATTTTTTATTATTTTACTATTATATTAGAATAATTAATTTCTTTTAATTGGAATGTTTTATGCCTCTCAAAATTATAATGTTACTATCATCTAATTAATTGGATGAATATTTAATTGATTGGATTTATACAAAATAATCAATTATAATGTTACTATATCAGATTTTGATGAGTTTGGCGACCTGTTTGTTAACAACTTTACAGCATCTAAGATATACGTGTATGACTCAAATTACCTCAACACCATCAAACAAGGACAATATGAGAGCCTCAAGGATTACATGACCAGATTCAATAAAACGGTCGTGGAAATCCCAAATCTCAATCCGGACGTATATATGATCTACACGCACTAAAAAGTAGCCTTCGACCAGGAAAGTTTCAGGAGACCATAGCAGTAGCCAAACCAAAAATCCTAAATGAGTTCAGGAAAAAAGCAGTTGGACAAATGAAAATCGAAAAACTTATACAAACTCGATAAATCAATAAACCAACTCAATCAAAAGAGGACGACCAAAATGACTTTTTTGAATTAGCAAAGTGATCGGCAAAGGGGCGGTTTATACCCTTCAAACACTACCAGACAAAGAACTACCTAGTACTTGGAACATAACATCTTTGAAGCTATACCACGGATAAGTTGTAAGTCAGGACTCAAAGATGTACTCTTTTTCTCACTTACAAGATTTTTTCCACATTGGGTTTTACTTGGAGGGGTTTTAATGAGGCACTTCATCCTGTACCTTCTATATTAAAAGAGTAATCTTTAATAAATACTATATTATTTTTAATTTCATCATTCTTTATTTTTTACTCTTGCCTTTAGTTCGGCTGTTGTTTTACCTACACACCATACATACTACGACAAACAAATATTAAAGTGAGCATACAAAAACAAACTGACAGTTATAAGTCGAAATCAATCCAACAAACCGACAATTATAAGTAGGTGTAAATCTAACAAATAAGCAACTATAAGTCGGAATCACTTCCAACAAACCAACAACTATAAGTCGGAATCAATCCAAACAAGCCTACACCTAAAAGTCGGAATCACTTCAAACAAATTGATAATTACAGATCGAAATCAGTCAAAACAAACCGACACCTATAAGTCGGCGTTAGTCCAACAAATAATCAACTATAAGCTCATTCAATAATATACTAATATAAGAAACATCTTTCCCATAATTACAAACTTGCCCTTGTTATCCTATCTAAACACGCTGATCTTGGGGGCTCCAAAACCACACATATCTGAGCTATATAGCTCACATCTGACCTAACTACTGCAATAAGCTCAGCCTATTTTTTGCGAATAAATAAGCAAAGCTTGAGGTCTATGATCCGTCCGTATAAGTCGGCCACGTAAGCTTAAGCTTGGTCACGTACAAATTCAAAACAGAGCAGTTTGTGATCTGTCCGTATAAGTCAACCGCGTGTGATATAACTCGGCCACGGTGCAGCAAATTCAAAATAAAGAATGGTTATTTGCTGATTACCCTAAGAAGATATCTTCAAAGAAGCCACCAAACAATTCCTTACGAGATTCTCGGACCGTATCTATGTCTCATATCTCAGAATGAGGAGAACATGCCACAATCAACTTAGATATAAATCTTATATAAACAGAACCAAGTAAACATAGCAGGATAAGTATACAGAGAACTCTCCCTTTTCTTTTCTCTCTCTAACAAAGTTAAAACAGTCTTTCTGACTTGAGCATTGGAATCTCTTTGCATGTCCTAACCTCCTCCGGTGTTCCCTGACAACTGAAGTATATCTCAGCGTCTGTGCTCATAGGACAAAACTCCATATATACGGAACAAGGAGTTATACCTCAGAAATTGACGGAGTTTTACTTCGGCTCAGATTATTGTGCAGGAATAAACACTATATTATTTTTATTTTTCACTTCTGTCTTTAGTTCGGCTGCTGTTTTACTTAAACACTATACATATTATGACAAACCAATATTAAAGTGGGCATACAAAAACAAACTGACAGTTATAAGTCAAAATCAATTCCACAAACTGGCAACTATAAGTCGGAATCAATCCAACAAACTGGGAACTATAAGTCAGTATTAACCCAACAAACTAACAACTATAAATCAGAATCAATCCAACAAGACTACATCTATAAGTCGGAATCACTTCAAATAAACCGATAATTATAAATCAGAATCTGTCAAAACAAACAGCCACCTATAAGTCAGTGTCAATCCAACAAACAATCAACTATAAGCTTGTTCAAAAATATATTAATATAAGCAACACATTTCCCATCATTACAACCTTGCCCCTGTCATCCTATCCAAACACGCTGATCTTGGGGCTCTCAAACTACACATGTCCGACCTATGGCTCATACTCGACCTAACTACTGCAATCAGCTGAGCCTATTTTTTCCGAATAAATAGGCCAAGCTTGGTGAAGTGGGTGGTTTAGTTGTGCAAAGAGGTAGTTGTCTGAAAAGTTCTACTGACCTTTGCTTTGTCACCTCAAATTTTTGTGCAAGTTTTCAAAGAGTAGGAACGAAAGATGACTAGGACAGGTTAGTAGTTTTTTTGTGTTGCTATTGAATCTCAACTCTTTTTCTTTTTTGGGTTTTGGTATAGTGGAGAGGGAAAGGATGGGAAAAGGTAAGATGACAGCGAAAGGGAAGAAGAAAAGAAAAGGTAGTAAGAAGAGGCAATCTGTAGATTCGGATGAGAAGATTGTTGAAGTGGATGTCATTGTAGATGAAAATAATCCATATTTGTGGGTGTCTCCTTCAGTGTTGGAACATATGTCCTTGTTACGTAGTGTGGAGAGTGTTCAACAGCTTGGTGATTCGGGTTGGGTGAAGGATGGATCAGAGAGGGCTTGAAAGTTGAGTTTTTGCCTTGTGGTATTTTTTATTGTATTTGTTATAGGGGAAAGGGTACGAGTTTTTCTTCATGTATACCTGTATTTTTGTGGAATTGGAGGTTAGATTTCCATTTACTAATTTTGAGCATAGAGTGTTGATGCAGTTGAAGTGTGCACCATCACAGTTGCATCCAAATTCTTTGGCCTTTGTAAGGGGTTTCAAAATTTTGATGGAATTTTTGGAGGAAGAGCCGTCGTTAGGGGTGTTCTTTGCTTTGTTCCAGGCTAAGGGTGTAAGGAAGGCTCGTTGGATAAATTTGGCTAGTATACCGAATCAGACCATTTTCAGTTTGTATAAATCATCTTTTAAGGGGTTTCAAAGAAATGTTTGTGAAAGTGAGGTCGGTGGAGGAAGAATTTCCGTTTTATGTGGATGAATTTCTGATGGAGAGGTTTCCGGTATTTTGGCATGCGTCTCCTCAGCAGATTTTATGCATGAAGCGAATGGAGTATAAGAATGAAATGTTGGCTAATTTTTGGTAAATAATATATCTTCAGCTAGGTTGTTAGCTATAGCGAATCTGTTCAGATGGGATTCTGATAGGGAGGTTGTGATTGAGTATCTAGGTATAAGTAGAATGAAATGTTATGTTGATTTTTCTTTTAGATTTTTGAAACTGATGCTGACTGTTGTTTAATGTTTGTTCTTATAGGGGAGAAAGCTTCGAAGGTCACGACGAGTAGTCTTCGTGCTTTCTTCAAATCCAAGAACATGGAGAAAGAGGGTTCAATGAGCAATGTGAGAGCTGAAGTTGGGGATGAGGTGAATCAATAGTCACCGTAGAAAAGGATATGCTATAAGAGGAGGAAAATCGAGCTTGAATCTAAGAAAGGTAATGTTGTGGATCTGACAGGATCAAAGGTGACTAAGAAGCATGTTGATTTGGCTAAGGTGGAGAGGTTTAGTCATAATAAAAAAAAGGTTTCTATGGCTATAATGGAAATGATGACCTCACTTCTCTCTGGAGTGAGCATTTTCTTTTCATGCTCATGTCGGAAGATTATTGCCAGTGTTCGGCTGATGTGAAATTGATCAAAGATGTTGGTGGTGTTGGTGTGGCATAATACTTACAGGTAGGAATTTTTGCTATTGTTTATTTTATATGAAGTGTTTGGTTGTTTTATTGTTTTTGTTTTGTGTAGGTGATGGCTGCTCGAATGATGTGTATAGCTCAGACTCGGGAATTGGCTTGTGTTAAGGGTGCTTATGATGAGGGTACTATAGAGAAACTTTCTCTAGAGAATACTGAGATAAAAAAATAGTTGCACGATTTGTTGGAGAAATTTGATGTAGAGAAGGAAAAAAGAAAAGGTTTGAGTGAGAAGCTTGTGGTTGTTGAAGGGAGAGAGAAAAAGCTGGAGAAAGACAAGCTGGACTTGGAAAGTAGGATTGTGGAGCTGAGTATAGAAAAGAAAGCATTGGAGACTAGCAGAGTGTCATAGGCTGGAAATGCTTGCGAGTGGGTTTGATCGTGCGTTTTAGCAAGCGAAGTTCTTTGCACCTGAAGTTGATTTTTCTTCTATGGACCTTGATAAGTTTGTTAGCAATGGTGAGTTGGTTGAAGATGAATCAGAGCAGGATGGTGAGGACGAGAACAACGATATACCAAGATGGATGTAGTTTTTTAGTAGACTTTGTTTTGTGTTTTGAAATACTTGTAGTTTGGAGTGTTGTTTGTTTTTTGGTAAACTGTTGACCAAGATATATCTCGGTTTAAATTTAGTGTTTGCTTTAAACAGTATTGATAATTTGATGAACTCAGGGCCCAAGTTTAACACTCTTGATGGTGTTTGTTATGAATATCGTTTTGGTGTTGCTACTTGTTTGTTTGATAGATTTCTGGTATGCATTGTTTTAAGATGATTTTGATATTGTGAATGTACTTGATTATTAAGAAATGGAATGTTAATTCGAATCTACTCAAATGATAATATGAAATCATGAATATCAAAGAATATTGATAAAGTTGAATAAACATGAATGAGGGTATTATATTGATGAGAAAGGTGGGTGGTGTGCCTCGTTAAAACCTCTCTTGGCAAAACCCAACATAGAAAAAAAATCCAGGTAGTAGGAAAAAGAGTACGACACCATGTCCAACCTGATTAGAATTAACTGTAATACATCTTTAAAGAAGAAATGTTTCATGTGCTTGGCAAGTCATTGCCATGTAAAGTTTGTAATTTGTATGCACCTCAGTCAAGGACTTTGGATATTTTGGTTTTGTCTCCTGATGTGGTACGAGCCATAACAGAGAAGAGAGTAGAGAAAGACACCCAGATATATCCTGGTTCGGCTACTCAGTACAATGTAGCCTACATCCAGTCTCCATCACAACAATGATGAAATTTCACTATCTTTTCAACAGTTTACAATCACCAATTTTCCTTAGGATCTACCCAATCCTATCTGGGACAAGTCTAGATTCTAACCCAACCTGAACTTGACTAGGACTCACCCTAGCTTTCAACAGCAAAGTGCTAACCCAACTTGTAAGGGAATCCCTACAGGATCATGACACAAAATAGAAATACTTACAAAGGATTTCTAAAATAACTTTAGCTTTTTCTCCAAGTCTAGCTCACTGCCTTTTTTCACTCATTGGCTTTTTCTTACAAATATTACCATGTTTGCCTTTTTCCAAAGAAACTCAGACAGACTAAATTGAAAAAAAATTACAAAATAAAACCATGAAAGAGAAGAACAAGAACAGCTCAGGGAGTTATGGAAATCGAAACAAGTGCTTTTTCTTTCTTACTCAATCCTTGGTCGTTCACCTCTATTATAGAGGAGTGAAGTTTCCAAGGTTTGAACCAAGTTCAACACTTGGGTTGTCTTCTTCTCCAGCATCAGAACCAGCAGCGGCGTGGTCAGAGGTGAGAGAGATCAGAAGCAGTGACATACAACCTTACCTTTCTCTCTCAACCTTTTCTTCATGAATCTTGAATCTGGGCCGTTGAGCTTTGCTTTGGCCCTAATTTTGTTTCTTGACCGTAGATTCTAGGTAAAGCACCATTGACTTCACCTTTTCCATAGTTTCTAGAACGGTGCTTGTATAGAGAGTGGATTTCTTCACAGTTTCTTGGTGAATCACAAATGGGAAAATCAACTTTTGAGATACTCTGTTCGGATGAGATTTACCCCTTTGTTGTAGCCCTTCTTCTTTTTCTTCTTGCTTGAATTTAGAAACAACCTTTTTATTCTTGACCGTTCCCTATATCCAGAAATTTCCTTTTCTTTCTTCTTGCTTCAGAGTGATGTGATGTTAAAGAAAGAGAAGAGAGAAAAGAGAGGATTTCTGGTTCGGTGGGTGAGTGGAGTTTCGAATGAAATGAATTTTGAATTACCTAGTTGGAGTCTAAGGAAGTGAATGGATTTGGGTGTTTAACCACCGAATTAGGCTTGGTTTGGGCCTACTTTTTTTCTTTGATCCCTGAAGCATTCTTTTTATTTCTGATGGAGAACTTGTGATGAAGCAAATATTTCCATGACTGTGTGTAAGCGGGCCAAACTCAATTTTGGGCTTTGTTTCATGCTTCTTGGGCCAGTGTGATTTCATTATTTTTCTGCACATTAAACAAAACTAATCACACAAATAATTGATAATAATTTAATAATATTTAGTCATCATCTTAATCACAGTTTAGTTCACTCAACTCAACAACTCTCATAGCTGCAGATTTTGGGGTTATACTCTCTGCAAAACAAAACAAACTACGTTAATAACGGTAATGATAAACAACCAAAATTAACAAGCAAAAGGAAGAGGGAGCTACCGAGCTCAGATTTCAGAAGGCTAGGGTCTCCTAAAAACCTTTTCGTATCCAAGTAAGGAGCTCAGCCCCAAGTATCAAAGAAGAATTCTACTACACTCTTCTCCAGATCATCTAACTCACCTACATCACGCCTAAGGGTTACAAGGGTGTCTTGCCAGTACAAGGGAAAATGCGGCTCTTGGTTTCTGGCCAAAAAGAAAGGTCGGACTCCCTCAACACCCTGGACCTTAAAAAAGTGATTCTTAAAATCATGAAAGGAATCATCAAAAATGGCGAAAACCTTCCGACCTTGGACAGCTCGGAAGGATATCCATCCTGATTTCTTTGTAGAGCTATAGGGTTTGGTCGCAACGAAAAGATAAAAGAAAACATTCATCGAAGGTCGAACATCCAGATCCCGACATAGGAGCTGGTACATTTTCATGAAAGCCCAGGAGTTAGGGTGCAATTGAGTAAGAGCAAGGTTGCAAGATATAGCACACTAGTCTCAAAATCAGTAAAAGAAAATCGGATACCTAACCTAATGAAGAAACAATCATAAGCATAAAAGAAAGGTTTCTCAGAATTTTCTGGGGGGGGGGGGCACAATCTCTCTTCTGGATCAGGCGCCTCCAACTCGTAGTTCTTCTCATCCTCCCTGCTCTCACATATGCTATGGTGCCTACAAAATTCCTCACAATACTCCTTATCAGTCACAGGGATACAAGAAAGGACAGTAGTGTCTACCCAAGCTCAAAGACTAGGAGGGACTTTGGTCAACATACTCGTATGGAAAAAGCGTGACATAAAGGCTACACCTATAAATGCAAAGTAAAAAAAAAAATCGTTACAAAAAGAAGTCGGATATCGTCCAAAAGAAGTTGGGTAAAATCAAAACCAAAGAAAAGCTACTCTTTTCACACAAAAAAATTCTACAGAATAATCAAGTGGCGTCCCTCCCATGCAACATCGTCACATTGAAGCGACACTATTAGGGGCAACACAAGATACAAACAACAGGGTAACAGCTATAGTTGTGCAAAAAAGAGTCTTTCTTCCTTTAACGTTTGCAAAAAAGAGAGTATGCAATAGCAGTAGAAGCAAACTCAAGAAATTGACAAAACACTATCACTCCGAACAGTCTTAGGCAAGCAGAAATGAAAGTTCATCAAGAAGAAGATAAAAAGAAGCTAAGAAACCAACCTCGACGGAGACTGCGAAAGAAGGAGGGGCACGTCTAAACAGCAAATCGGGAACATTCCTCTTCACACCGGCAAAGAAAAACCCTTCAATGTCCAAGATAAAGAAGTTTTGGAAGCAAGAAAGTAATCAAATAACAAAGGGAAGTTCTTTGTGAAAGGGAAAGGAAATGGAACAGTTTCAGAAATGTGGAAAAGGAGAGAAGAAGAGCTAGAAGGCTTTTTATAAGAGACAAATAACAAACGGCTCCTTCATTTCCCTTTAAAGCATGTGCAGAATCCAAGGAAAAATTGTCACGCAACGTTCATTCATTCATTTAAAAGGACCCGACCTTCGAAAAGGCGGGGCACCAGACGTCCAAGCAAAAGCCTCAATGTGATTGAGTCCGACCTATCAAAGCTCAGGACTCAAGTAGGAGCCCTGTTCATACCCTGATCCAATAGTTGAAGCCAGGCCCAATAAAAATAAAAGGCCCACCAAGAAAGGTGGCCTCTACGAACCTGCTCGACCTCGTTAATGAGGTCGGACACCAACAAAGGAGTTCAGCTCTACCTGCCTAAAGCAAGTAACTGCCTTTGGGAACCTCGACTAAAATTTCTATCTTCCCTAAAAAGATAGACCCCAATAACCTCCCAAAATAAAGGAAACGGTTACCCATCAATAAAAGTGGAACTACTCCAATAAAGATGGTTATCAACTCTACTATAAATACACTGACACCCTCAGGTAAAAACATGTTCTAATCTACTAGAAACCTGTTTAAAATCCTTGCTAACTTAAGTATCGGAGTCTCTTGCACATACCACCCCCACCTCTTCACGAGGAACTCGGACATGCGGCACCTCCACATCAAACAAATCGGATGCTACCACACAAAGGGATCTAGACCTCATATTTAGGCTCAAATCAACATTTCAGGTAATTCTCAAAACATATAGAATTACAAAAAAAAATCATTATTTTTTAACCTAATAATTTGATCAAGTTTCATCGATAATTTTATACGTAAAATTCACTCATTTTTTAAATACATTTTTCTATACTGGTAAATTTGGTGCTTTTGATTTTTTATGTGGGAGAGAGAAACGTGTATGACAATATGGTGTGAGGAGAGAGGTGTTTTATTTTGTTATGGGATGACACAAATCGGAAGCACCAATTTGTTTGCATTGTTTTGTTTTTTAAACAAACAATCACAAATCGGACGGTCCGATTTGTGATTTCGAAAATAAAAAAAATTTTAATGTTAAAATCGGACCGTTCGATTTTTATTTTAACAAATAAAAAAAATATAAAATATAAATCGGACCCTCCGATTTGGAGTTTAATTTTTTCTTCAAGTAAATCGGACCCTCCGATTTGTAATTTATTTTTTTCATCAAACAAATCGGACCGTCCGATTTAAATAAAACATCATATAAAAAAAATACCTAATTTTTCAATAACAATGTATTACACATATATTTAATCAATATAAAAAAAATTAGCCTAAATTTGGAAGAGCTCAAAGCCTCAAAGTGACATGGCATTTTAATAGAATTATGAGTTTTCTTAAAAAAGAAATTGTTCTAAAATGTAAAATCATATCTTTCTATCAAATGTGTATATATGTGCAAGCTACAAAATATGATCTAATGATAATTTCTATCAACTATGTAGGTATGGTTTAGTAGGTCTGAAACTATTCTCACTTCTCAATACTTTCATAGACATGGAAACGTGTATTTGGTCAGAAACTTTCAAATCAATTTGCAAATTTTGTGTTTCTTGAAAAAGACCAGAGTTGGTGAAATTTGCAGGGAATAGAAATCACATAGAACTCTTCTTTTTTCAATTCTCTCATCTTTCATCTTTGGTCAAAGAAAGTGGGTGCATTATTTGTGGCCCACTACAACTCACACTTTCCATTGTTTTTTCTTGTTTCTATGATTTCTTCAGCTCAATTGGTTCATCCCCACACCTGCCAGCCTCCACTCCCACTCTTGCCCTTTGTCAGGAGGAGTGTTGTTCGCTTATGTTAAATCGCTAAGTAAAGATCCAATCACTGAAATCGCGAGTTTAACGGCATTCAACATCCAAGGAAGCAGATTGAGCTAGAACCCAATTGAAAACCAAATCCTAACCCATTTTTATGATTAGGAAATAGAAAACTACATTTTGTCCCTATTTTCTTCTCTCCCTAAACCTTGTTCCTTTGCGTCTTCTCTGACTATGTTGGTAAATGTTTTCTGCATTTCTTTTTTTTAAGGAAGAGGAGATAATTATTATTATTATTATTATTATTATTATTATTATTATTATTATTATTATTATTGTTGTTGTTGTTGTTTTTTTTTTTTTTTTTTTTTTTTTTTTGCAGTGCAGGCAGATATTATGCTTTTAATGAGAACAGAAAATCTCTTATTTAAGGGATGATCCAAGATATAAATCTGTGAGATAGGAGGATAGGGAGATTTTGGTCGATGAGTATATATCTGAAATAAAAGTTGTTCAGCATGCTGCAGAGAGAACAAAGCCAAAAGAGAGGAGCAGGTATATAGGTCTTTCTCTAGCATTTCTGTGACACATTTTAGATATAACTCATTTGTTGATAATGTCGTTGATTTTGTATCTATTATTTGTGTTGATTTATTGCTTTAGTTGTATCCTAACATTCACTCAAAATTTTATTTTGAATAGAGTTATGACATGTTAATTATATTCAAACTACTGAAACTAATTTACAGAATAACTTGAAAGAGAGAAAATAGGAGTTTCGAAAAAGGAAGGAAAGAGAAGAGCAGCAAATGGAAAGGAGGTAATCCAAAGAAATTCAAACTTTATTTGTGGAGACAATCAAAGACCCTCTGGCATAACTTTCATTCTATATGTGGTACTGTTAATCTTATGGTTATCTTTAGGATGAGTTTGGGATGTGGTTAAAATGGAGAGAAAAATTATCTAGATCTATGTGCTCATAAATCTTCTAATTCATGCATAGCTCACCCCTAGAGGATGTACAGAGTCTTCTAATTGAAGTTTTAAGCTAAGACAGTTTGTGATGAGATCACAAATCTTTTTTATAAATAAACCTCTTATGGTATGTACGTGTTCTTTTTCTTTTTCTAACTCTTTAGTTGCAATATCATAAGTTTATTGGACCTGAGAGTCTGAGACTAAGATATCAAATCACTTGCAATCATGCCGTAAAAATTTTATTATATTTTAAATCTAGGATGTCAAAAGTTGTGAAGCCAAAATTGGAGAGCAATAATAAGTGATAATATTTTTCTTTGCCAGATAATTAGTTATGTTGATCTTGGTCTAATGGGTAGCAAATAAAGCTATCAAGAGTTGGAACCTCAATTTTGAAAGGAACAGATTAGTGAATTTGGTTAAAAGTCTCGCTACTCTGAAATTTTGGCATGCAACTTTAAAGGATTTTCGCTACATTAATAGGTGGACATGCATTGCAAAAATGAGTGAAACTATGAGCATAACTTGGTTTAACAATTTCTAGCTCAGGTGCAGATCGATGACTGGTTGGATTGGAAATAAATGATGGTAATTAGGGACATGTGGGTTTGTTCTGCCTTATACCCAGCGCTGTTGATATTTTCATCTGGCTATTAAGGATGCTTGGTGGCACTTATGCTCCTTGCTACCTCTTTTTCTCTTGGTGGTAGAGTTTTCGGAACCAATCTACTGAAATACGGTGAGAGGAGCTTTTAAGTAAAAAATATGGGGGATGGAGGAGTAAAGAAGATGGGACAAGATGATATATGTTATTAGGAATGATTTTGTTTGGTTGTTATTGGTGTCATCTTTATACTGAGAGTGGCGGTTTTATTTTGACTCTGTGTTGCTTTTGGAAGGCTATACGCATTTAAGGGTGAAATATCTTGGTAGTGATGTTTCTTGGCAGGGGTGTTGTCGTAGTTGGTGTCTTTCATGTTGGGATTGCTGTCTCTATTTTATTGTGTTTTTGGTTTTTATGTTTTAGCTTTAGCATTGATGTTGTTGCTAGACTCTAAATGTTTGTTTTGGGTGGTTGTTGGGTGATTATGTATCCATGATGCCTGTTGTGTGATTAAATTGGTACCTTTCAACTATAATCTTGTTTATTTTTTTTGTTCTTTTAATTTTGTAGATGATACCTCATAGAAGATAGAAAATTGGGTGGTGTCCGGGAGAAAAAGTAGTGATCCGAACATAATCATATCATGCCTATTAGAGTTACTTATATCTTTTATTTTTTAATTTCTTACAGTTTTCTTATATGATGATCTGATATACTTTATTTAGTTATGTGTGGGTTAAGATGATATTACTCTTTTCAACAAGGATTAAGAATCAAATTATGCAATTGAAGCTCTAACTCAATAGCCTCACTAAATTGGTGGGAAATTTAACATGAATGAAAATAGACACCAGCTTCAAAATTCAACAGAAAATGATTTTTCCCATGACATCTTAGCTAGTGGTGCATCAACATGTGGATCCATGGAATCAGTAACCAACATGAAGGTTGCAAGCAATTCATATAAAGCCCTGCTAATCATTTTTGATTAATCTTGGAATAACTTGTTTGATTATCATTTCCTTTTGATTGATATTGACATTAAGCACCCTGGTAAATTTTAATAGCGCTGGAGTGTTAGAATTGAAATTCTTTAGTGTCCAATGCCGATGAATACATACAGTATTAATTTTGAGTGGTT